>NC_030812.1:62311592-62936592 GCF_001704415.2 Capra hircus
ATTTATTCTTAAAATATCCTTTATTATATTATTTATAAAAATCCACCAATCATCCAGTGGACTTTGCAAAATGACAGCTTAAATCCACGATGGTTTCACATGGTCAACCTGCATTTCACACCTGCAGCTAAAAAACATTTCTGATGAAAAGGAAATGAGGTGTGTAAAAATTGCTTAGAGAAAATTACTGAATATATTTGCAATTTCAGATTGAAATGAGACACCTTCTAGTCACATTACTTTCTATGCATTAGATTATGCATTATGACTGTCAGTTTCTTCTATAGTAAAAAGCACAAGGAAAAACTTCCTAGCTTACAGAGGCTTTTACAAGAAAAGTATTCTATGAATACAAATAATTCATATGTAATGTTATAGTGTACAATTTTAATGTCATTCACTAGCATGTACTGAACAGCTAAAGTATACCAGAGACCGGGCTAGTTGCTATGTAGCTGGCAAGTAGGACTGATATTACTTTGGCTGGGGATTCAGGAAAGGTCTCATGGAAGAGGTGATGATTAAGGAGTTTTCTGACAGATTAGTAAAATTTAGAAAGAAATGATTGTGTAAAACATTTCCAGAGTTGGAAGTAGGAGGAGTAAAAGGTATTGATAAAAAGATGGGAAAGAGGAACATTTAGAAAGAGTCAGTTTGAATAGAATGGAATATTCATGGAGGTAATGCTAAGAAATGGAGGAGATATATACAACAAATTTGGGCTCTAGAATCAAACAAATCTAATCTGAAATCCTGCCACAGTCAACCTCAGTTTCATCATCTGAAAAAGTGCCTTTCTCGTGGTTTTTTTGCAAGGATAAATAAAATATGTGTGTGTGTATGTGTGTATTTTTGCCTGGCATGTAGAAAATGTTCAATTAAAGTAATTATTGCTATTACTATCATATACATGCCTGATAATAATAACTATAAGTAGATAGGTGGCTTGAGGTATCATTGTGGAAAGTCTTGAATTACCAAGTAATTAAGTAACTAAGCAATTATCAAGTAATCATTTAATAATTATTAGTGTAACAATTCATGAAATATAATTTTCAATTACTGGCTTTAAGTCAGAAATTTGCAAAGCTTTTCTGTAAAGGTCCAGATTGTAAACATTTTAAGCTCTGCAGGCTAGGTCATCTCTTTTGCAACTATTCAGCTCTGCCATTACAGCACAAAAGCAGCCATAGACAATATGTAAGCAAATGAGTGTGGCTGCATTACAAGAAAACTTTATTAACAAAAACAGGAATGGTCCAGATTTAGTTTTTAGTATTGATCAAGCATTTTACCAGATAAAATATGTGGTTGTTGTTGTTGTTTAGTCACTAAGTTATGTCCAACTCTTTGCAGAGGAACTGCTGACCATGGTAGGCAGATTTTAAGATCATCCTGTCTGATCCCTGCCTTATGGTATTCATGTTTTTGTTACATTCTCACCCCTAGACTATAAATTGAACTTGTTGACCAGCTTCTAACAAATAAATATAGAATAACTGACCCTTGAACAATGCTGAGGTTAGGGATGCTGACGTCTATTAGGAAATGGCAACCCACTCCAGTGTTCTTGCCTGGAGAATCCCAGGGACTGCGGAGCCTGGTGGGCTGCCGTCTATAGGGTCGCACAGAGTCGGACACGGCTGAAGTGACTTACCAGCAGCAGCAACAGCAGTGTAGTGCAATGTAGTGTAAAATCCTAGTATACCTTTCCAATTGGCCCTCATGGTCAGCAGTTCCTCTGTATCTGAGGTTCTGCTTCTATAGATTCAACCAGCTACCGATGGTATAGTCATGTAGTACTTATTTATTGAAAAGAACCTGAGTATAAATGGACCCATGCAGTTCAAACCCATGTTGTTCAAGGGTCAACTGTAATGAGATGTCGCTTCAGGATTAGGTTAGGCGAACAGCTTCAGGATTAGGTTAGAAAGAGAATGGCTTCTGCCATCTCATACTCTCTCAACTCTTTTGCACTGAGAAAAGCAAGTAACTGTACTGTGAACAGCCTTTGGGGAGGCCCACAAGGCACTGTGAGGGACTAAAGCCCTCAGTTTAACAGCCTACTGGGAACTGAAACTTGTCAAAAACTGCATGAGTCAACTTGAAAGTGAATCCTTCACACCTGGTCAAGCCTTGAAATGACTGTAGTTCTGACCAACAGCTTGACTGACTGTAACCTCAGAGAGACCCTGCTCCAGAGCCACCCAGTTAAGACCCTCCTGGGTTCCAGGTCCACAAAACTGTACATGTGTGCATGCTCAGTCATGTCTGACTCTTTGAAACCCCACAGACTGCAGCCCTCCAGGCTCCTCTGTCTATGGGACTTTTCAGGCAAGAATACTGGTGTGGGTTGCCATTTCCTCCTCCAGGGGCTCTTTCTGACCCAGAGAGCAAACGCATCTCCTGTGTCTCCTGCATTGCACGTGGATTCTTTACCACTGAGCCACCAGGCAAGCCCACAAAAACTGTGAGGTAATAAATATTTGTTGTTTTCAGCCACATGTTTTGGGATAAATTGCTATACAGCAACAGATAACTAATATGTTAGGTGTTTGGTTTACATTTATAACAAGGTCAACATGTTAAATGTTTGGGCTACAACAGTAAACAGACTCTCAACCTCATTTTGAAGTTGCTGCCTATTTAATGGAAAATACAGAAGGAAAAATGTAGAATTAAAAATCTGTGTCATTCACGCTACCGTGGGAGCACAGAAGAGTGAGCCACTAACTGAATAAGGGGACCAAGGTGGGAAGTAAATTTATGTGTAAGGAGAGGAAGAAAAGAAGAAATATTTCATCATAGCCTTAAAGAATGAGTGCCATCAAGCATTTAAGGAGGGAGAAGCATTTTAAACAAACAAACAAAAGACACAATATGCAATGAGGCAGAAGTAAGAAAGAACATTATGACTTTGGGGAACTATAAAAAGCTAGCCTGGATGGAACACAGGATGTGTGTGGAAAAATGAATGGAGATGATGTTGGCAAAGTAAGGTATTAAGATGAAAGATGGCAAGGCATATGAAAAGATGAGAAAACAAAACTGACTTTGTGAAAGATTGAATTTTTCTATTAAAAAAAATCAGCAACATTGCATTTCTAAAATTGTTTTCTTTGAAGCTATGGACAAACACCACTTCCATCTATAAAGGGAACAGACTACAAAGCTACAGTCACTTTAAAAATCTTATCATAGAAGAGGCCACATTTGTGTGCTAAACGCATGCTGATGTTGATTGACCAGCAACTTCAAGCTGACATTTGGTGTTTGAACAACTAAAATCTGTAAAGATCTTTGGTCTTGTATACATCAGAGAAGCTCTTCTAAGAACCCAACAGCTCCAAGGTTTCAAGGACATCAAAGAGTCCACAGTCTCAATTCAACCATGAAAAGTAGCCCCATGAATAGACTGTGGTAGGACAATATTCTCTGTCTCCTCACCCCCTCATTCTTGTTCCCATTCCTCAACCATGGCAGGGAGAGCATCTTTAGCATAATTACAATAATTATATAATCAGAATTATGCTGTAATTTGTGAGGACATTAGTAGAAGGAAGTGTTATTTGTCCTACAGATTCCCTACTCTGAAGAGCTCAAGAATTTAGGAGGAGTTGGGGCTGCTGCTGCTAAGTTGCTTCAGTCGTGTCCGACTCTGTGTGACCCCATAGACGGCAGCCCACCAGGCTCCCCCGTCCCTGGGATTCTCCAGGCAAGAACACTGGAGTGGGTTGCCATTTCCTTCTCCAATGCATGAAAATGAAAACTGAAAGTGAAGAGTTGGGGCAGTTGCTAACAGAATTTCACCAGCCTCCAGGATGGTACCGACAATTCCTTGACTTTTACCACCAGGATGAAATAGATCTCTGGGGTGATACACAGTAAGCGAAATGAGAGGCAGAGGGAGGCCAGAGAAGATGAGTCCCCTCCCAAGGCTGACTTTCATGGACTGAATTGTAAGCAAATGAAAACGGTAAAAAAAATTAAAGAAATAAAATATTTTATCTCATGTTGGACAATTCATGGATTCTTTGGTTTTGTGAATATATTTGTGCTTCAATTCTCACACAGATTTTTATTTTCTAGCATCTATTGGCTTTGAGCACCATTTTGGGTTTTAATCTTTCCTTTTGGTCTTGATGACAAATACTTTCTTTTCTGATTTTGCTCTCAGTGGTGGCTTGTATTCACCTCCTGTATCCTTCTGCTCACTTAAAACTGGTGTTTACACCAAGCTGACCACGTCACACCCTAGCAATGTCCTGTCAGCCCAGAACCCCTTCTAAGCAGGCACTGAATCCTCATTAAGAGAAGTTTAAAAATGAACTTGCTAAAACCCCACATGAAGGCATCATGGTAGCTGGAGGTGAAAATGAGATTTATTCTTTCATTATCACAGGGCTAAATTCCAGGATTCTTTCACATTCATGTGAAATGTGAATGACTCTGCTAAATGTAAAATGTAAAAACAACTCTGCTATGGTCTGCACTGACTCATATCTATCATTTATTGAAATTCAATTTACTCTCTTTTATGCCTCAAAGCCAAAGCACATGTTTCCCATTTCTTGCTTTCCACCCCAAACCTGCCATTACCTTGGGACCTTCAGATTTCTTGTAGATGCTTAAGCAATCATCTAAGCCTAATAGTGTTCTGATTTCTACTCATGTGATTTCCTTTTTTTTTTCTTTTGATGTGGACCATTTTAAAGTCTTTATTAATCCATTTCAATATTACTTCTATTTTATGTTTTGTTTTGGCTTTGATCGCGAGGCATTTGTGATCTTAGCTCCCCTACCAGAGACTGAACTCATGCTCATGCACTGGAAAGCAGGCTTAACCATTGGACTGCCACGGAAATCCCATTCTCATGTGACCTTTGATTTAACTCCTTTCTTATTCTTGTATCTGAAGCTAAACTAGGCACCTCATTTGAACAGCAGTGCTTCATTTGGGTATCGTAATCTCAAAGAACCCATTCCATAGACAGATAGCCCATCATTTTCACTCTCCCATTTCCCTCACTCAAACTAAACCTATTGTTAAACCCCATTGCTATAAACTAATTCTTTTATCTATCTTATTTTATTCAATCTATCAACTCCTTTCTATCTTCACTTTTTACATATTCAGCTTAGACATAATGATTCAGCATTTAATAACTCTCTTTTACCAATAACTACATCCATTCCTCTTATCGTTTTACCACACACTCCAAGGAAAACTCTAATCCCATCTGCAGTTAACACTTTAATATACCTTTCATATCTGAAAAATTTATTCCCCTAGCTATTTGAAGCGTTGCTGGTAGACAGTCTTCACCTGTCAGCCCTCTTTGGGAACTGTGTCACCTGAAGAAACTTGCTTGTCCCAAGGTCACACCCCCTTCCAGGAGCAACCTGCTTCTGATGTCTGGTTAACAGAGAGCTATAAAGGCTGTGCCTAGTCACCAACTTGGGATGATTTTGAAGGACTATCCCAGTATTGCAGTTCCCTGGGGAGTCCACAGAGGCATATGTTAAGAATTCATCGCAGCCTGACCTCTCCTTCTGCCCTGTTTTGCTTCCTTTCCACAGTCATCGCTTCTGAGAGCACTCTAAATTTAGTTATATGCCAACCTCCATCTCAAAGTCTACTTCCTGGTGAATTCGACCTAGATTGAACTCAGCCTAATTGTTCTCAGTGGTCTCTTCCACAGTTTTTTTCAACAATCAGGTACTAATCACTGCTAAAAACTGTATCAAACAATTTAATATGTTCTTAAAAGTCACACTATTGTGTCATTTCTTCCTTACTGAAGAATCTATCCAGATGACAGGCTGCTTTCTTAAACATATTCTTTTACCTAAACTTCTCAGATTCAGTAAATTGCTCATATGACTCCATAAAATCAGTGAAGTTTTTACTACACATTATTGAAAATTTTTGTTTGAAACTTGAGGACATTTTTTTCTTATTAACAAAATAGTGCTTAAATACTAGATACAAAGACATAATCTACTTATGAGTGCAAAGTATATAATGATTAGAACTTTAAAAGCCCAAAGTGTCTTGCTTTTTAAAAAATAAAAAAAAAATTAGGTGACAAAATCTCAGAGCTTCTGATGTATCTGTTATTAATTGCATATACATCTAAGGGGCCTCTTTCATAAGCAACCAAAAGTCCTGTAGTTATCCATGCTTAACACCTATTTTCCAATTTGCAGAGTTATGATGAGAAATATTTCAAACACTGCTTGGCATCTCTGAACTGACCCATCAGTGTGTAGTATACACAGGTTAGCAACTAGTAGACATACAAAACCATAACACACACACACACACACACATAACCTTTAGAGTGTTTATTCTTTGGTATACCACTCATGGGAAAGAAATATACTGTTACTCTTCTAAATACACTTGAGATAGCAAGATATAATATAGGTCTTTCTGTAATCTGAAATCCTTTCTTTCCCTCAAAATAAACCTACCACTATAGCAAAGTAGAGACAAACAATATAGGAATGGGCTAGCATGGAGTCCTTCTGCTTTCACTGTCTCCACAAGCCATTGTTAAGTTATATGTGCTGTGCTCAGTCGCTCAGTTTTACTCAATCATGTCCAACTTTTTCTGACTCCGTGGACTATAGCTTGCCAGGCTCCTCTGTCCATGAGATATGGTGGTCCCCATAGTAAATGTCCTTAGAATTGATAGTGCAAAAACTTTTACATGGAATGAGAGTGCAATATGATAAATTTTAATCCCATTAATTCAACAGATTGCACAAACTAACCACCACAGTAAATTATAACCTGACTTTAAAGTAAATATTTCATGAATTGAAATGAATTTATATTTAACCTGAAATACCGAGACCTTACTCTTAAAGAAATTTCGCCCTTCTTTCTTTATAAATCTTTCCAAGAATGCATAAATCAATATTTCCTGTAATTTTTCTAAAATAGATATTTGAAAACTGTATTTCTGGTCTTTTACTCAGCCAGCTCCTCAATGCCTCAGCATGATAGAAAAGGTTCATTATAATTTCTACTCAACCACTTCTTTCATCTTTTCCCACAGCCCCTTACTTATTCTCTACTCTAGAAGAAGACTCTAGTTCTCAGAATGCATCTAATTTCCTCTGACATATAGGTCCTTTCCCCCTTAGGATGACAATTCACTAATTGTCCTACCAGGCCCAGCTCCAGTGCTACCTTCTTAGTAAAGTCTTCTCTGGCTGTCAGTGAGTAACTCTCTAACAGTTCCTGCTTCATTTCCTCATATGTCTAAAATTAAGCTCATTACATTATAATTATTCATGACAAGGGTCCCCATAAAGACTATGATCTCCTTGAACACAAGGAAGTTTCTTACTTTCTTTATATCCCTCAAACTAAGTACTGTGTATTAGATGAATGAAAAGGTACAAGATACTATATCAACTGATTAGATACTTCAAAATAGTAAAGGAGTAAAATAATTCTCGTCCCAGATTTTGAGGAAAAAGAATTTCAAAAGCATTTTAGGATTTTGTTTAAAAAGAATTCTAGATGCTAATAAGTCACCGACAGTAACAGTGCTGTCATCATCCTGCTCCTCTACAACCAACTTTCCTATAACATTTATTAAAGTTTCTGTATCAACTATGGTTACTATAAGATATATATTTGATTTTAACCAAGTAAAATTGTGCATAAAAAGAAAATCCTAGAAGGCAACACACCAAATGTCAATAACACTCATCTCCAGCTGGTAAGATTATGTTTTTTTATTTTACTTCTCCTTATTTTTGGCCACACTGTGGATCTTATATCCCTGACCAGGGTTCAAATCCATATCCCCTGTAGTAGAAGGACAGAGTCTTAACCATTGGACTACCAGAAATGTCCCATAATTGTTTTAGTTTTATTTTCTAAATTTTTTTCTACTTCTCAAATATTCTTCTATGAGTATATGTTACTTTTATGTTTGTTTCAGACATTGGATATTCTAAAAAATGCATTACAGATAAATATTGAAAAATCCCACTTTTACACTGTCATAAATCTATTTCATTGCCCCCTCTCAGGAGTTAATCACACCATTGCAAGGTTAGTATGCATTCTCCATCTGTGAGTTTGTACTTTTATTACTTATGTATATACTCATTATCTATATATTCATTACATATTGGACAACTGATGATTTTGAACTGTGGTGTTGGAGAAGACTCTTGAGAGTCCCTTGGACTGCAAGGAGATCCAACCAGTCCATTCTAGAGGAGATCAGCCCTGGGATTTCTTTGGAAGGAATGATGCTAAAGCTGAAACTCCAGTACTTTGGCCACCTCATGGGAAGAGGACTCATTGGAAAAAACTCTGATGCTGGGAGGGATTGGGAGCAGGAGGAGAAAGGGACGACAGAGGATGAGATGGCTGGTTGGCATCACTGACTCGATGGACGTGAGTCTGAGTGAACTCCGGGACTTGGTGATGGACAGGGAGGCCTGGTGTGCTGAAATTCATGGGGTCACAAAGAGTCGGACACGACTGAGGGACTGAACTGAACTGAACTGAAATATATTATGTGTACAATTCTGAATCTTGCTTTTTTCACTTAACATTATTTTCAAGATATATACAAGTAAATGTTTGTAAACGTGATATTTTAATTTTAATTGAAGCATAATGTTCCATTTTACTAAAATTTTCACTGTGATTCTCTTCCTTATGGACATTTTATTTTCCCCAATTTTTTATTCTTACAAACAATGTTACAATGTATATCCTTCAGATTCTTAAAGTTCTGTTTTAAAGAACTATACTTAGAAGCAGATTTGCTATTTAAGAGAATAGGGCTTCTCAGGTGGCGTTAATGGTAAAGAATCCGCCTGTCAATTCAGAAGACACAAGAGACATCTTCCGGATCCCTGGGTCAGGAAGATCCCCTGGAGAAGGTAATGGCAACCCACTCCAGTATTGTTGCCTGGAAAATTCCAAGGACAGAGAGAGCCTGGCACGCTACAGTCCATGGGGTCACAAAGAGTCAGACCTGACTGAGTGAGCATGCAACAACGTGCATTTCAAACTTTTAAAAACATTACATTGTCCATGAAAATGGAGTACCAATTTATAACTCTATAGCTGTGTACAAGAGTTCCTGTTCTTCTGCATCTTTACAATACTTCATATCATCAGAACTTTTGTGTCATTCTGGTGATTGGATATAAATTGGCATCTCATAGTGGTCTTAATTTAAATTTCTCTGTTACTGGAGTTAAATATGTTTATTGGCATTTCAAAATTCATTTTCAGTTAATTCCCTTTGTCAGTGGTTTCACTTATTTTATTTGGGTTCTTTTTTTCTACTTCTGCTCTTATAGTACTAATCCCTTCTCAGTGTTATACACCGCAAATATTTCTCCCAGTTTGTGGCCATTTAAACAAATTTGTGACATCTTATATTAAGCATGGATTTTATTTTTGATGTATCTGGTTTTATTAATTTTTTCTTAATAATGTGTACTTTCTGTCTTAAGGAATCCTTCCTTATACTAAAATGATCATATGAATTATCTCCCTTAATTTGTTAAATTGAGGAAGTGTATTGAAAGATTTTCTGATGTATGAAAGATCCTTGAGATAGTAAGATAAATCCTACTTAGTCATGATATACTTTTAATAAATTGCTGGATTCACTATGGTAATATTTTGTTTAGAATTATTGCACCTATTTTCATACCAGAGATTATTTCATATATATTTTTCTTATATACTCCTTGTACAGTTTTGTTTCCAAGTCATGGAAAAAAGTTGTCTGTTTACTTCTTGAATTCTCTTAAACAGTTGGTACAGCCTTGATATTATCTGTTCATTAAAGTTTGGTATAACTGTTGTATCAAACCATTTGACCATATGTTTTTTGTATTGATTCTCTTCTGTTTATGTCTATCTGTATTGTTATAATTGGTAATTTCTTTGTTTTCCACAAATTTGTACCTTTAATCTTGTCTTAAAATTATTTTTGTAATAAAATCATTCATAATGTTATTTTATGGTTTCTTAAAATCTCTCCTGAGTCTTTGATTGCAGCTTCTGTTTTTTTTCTAAATAATATTTATTTGTACCTTCCTTCTTTCTTTCTTTTGGATCAGTCTTGATGGGTATATTTATATTATTAGACTTTTCAAATATTGATTAATTTCCCTTATTATTTTGTTTTAATCTTTGAGTTACTTTGATATATATTCTTTTTTAGTTTTCAAATTTACAGGTAAGGATTCTAGAAGGAGGGCAGCTTACATGTGTTTCCTTAACTTATTGCAACTCATCTAGCTAACCTAAGCCATGTAGCTCCTGGAGCTAACTGGCAAATTGTGTCCGGAGGGAAAAGCGAAAGAGCTGTTACAAGACTGTTACCCCTCTGGGATAGATGAGAGTCTTTGAACTAGTGTACTAATGCCCATGGGCAAGGTGCAGAATGCCATAATCCCAGGATTATCTGGCAGAGAATATGATACCGATGTTGGCACTGGGCTGCATGGTATACACTCCCTTGTACCCCAAGGAACCAAGGACTTGCTGAACAAGTGTTCTAAGTTAGGTGTCTTCACCTAAAATTCTGGAAAAGTTTACAGATAAATGTTCTCCTGGTGCTTTGACAGGTTATCAGTCTCCCTACTGCTATACTGCTGACTCAGAGTCAGAGACTTCGAAATGTTCCAGTCTTCCAGAGACTGCCATTCTTCATGGCACTGAAACAACTAAATCTGAACCTGAAAGAGTAGACCAAGAAACAGACCAGTACCTAAGAGGGTCCGGCAGCCGCAGAAAGAACAGAAAACTAAAAATGAATTTCTGACAAAATAAACCTGATATTAGAGACAGATAATAATTTTTAACACAAATAATGATGAGAACTTAAAATATTGAAGTATAGCATATTGAAAAAAAAAAAGAATTTGTGGGGGAAAAGAGTAACTGATCAAAAAATTTCAGATGATGTGAAGGTAAGGATGGCTTATTGTTAAAAAGCTTAGTGCCCTAGAATATGAAACGGAAGAAATTTCAAAGTACAGAATTATATGTATACATATATATAGAAATTCTAGAGACTTATTCTACAAATATACAAATAGTAGGAACTCCAGAAAAAATAAATAGATGGACATATATCAATAATTTTAAAGTATAACTAAAAATCCCCTGGTGAATTAATTTATTAGTCTACTTGTTGATGTTCTAGGTAAGATTAATCAAAAAGATTCACATATACAATTATACATTGGAAAAATCTCTGGGATGAAAGAATTATCATACAAACTCCCAGAGAGAAATAACACTGTATAATGGACAATGGCACTAGCATTAAATTTTTCATCTGCCTCACTGAAAACTAGATGATAATGGACTATCAACTGAAAAAAACAAACAAACAAAAAAAAACCTCTGGACAGAATGGATACTTATGTACTGTATAAAAGGAAAAAGTAGTGATGAAAAATAAAACTCTATCTAGCCTTCTATCTAATAAACTCTGATAACGGTTAAATAATTAAAATAAAGATTCTAAATGAAGAATCTTGAAATAATAGATGAGAAATGCTTCAGTGAATGTTGAATTAAAATTCCAGAAGTTGGGCATCTAGAGAAGAGTAAGAGGTAAAAACTTTCTACTTCTAAGAAGAGCTGAAAGTGAAGAATTAAAGTTATTGTGTTAGTCTCTCAGTCTTGTCCGACTCTTTGTGCTCCCATGGACTGTAGCTCTCCAGGCTCCTCTCTCCATGGAACTCTCCAGGCAAGGATACTGGATTGGGTTGCCATTCTCTTTTCCAGGGGAACTTCCTGACTCAGGGATCAAATCCAGGTCTCCTGCATTTCAGGCAGATTCTTTAAGTTTCATATTACAGAGGAATGTCAGAGGCTGCTAGTTTTCACCCAATTTCTTACTCATCCCTTATTCTTCAATATTGAATCTTCAGTCCTTGGCTGGACACAGATCTACCTAGAATTCCTAGCTCCCTATGCAAAAAGAATGGCCATATGACAAAATCCTGGCTTAGCAAAAAGGATGTAGGATGTCTGCATATTCCAGAGTGTGCCCTTAAAGGATCTGTGTTTCTTTCCCATCCCCTAAATCCTTTCAGGATTAGCTGGAATGTGATGTGGTGAAAAAAAGTTGTGAATGGAGACAACCTAAGGCTAGCAGAAGAACAAAGTAGATGCCTGGGTCCTTGAGATTATGAAGCCAACATGCCAGCCCTGGTCTGCATATGCCTAGAATACTACCCGAGAGAAAAATAATGTTCTGTCTTGCTTAAGCCATATTCTGCTTTCTTGACTACTCCAAACCCTTTGACTGTGCGGATCACAACAAACTGGAAAATTCTGAAAGACATGGGAATACCAGATCACCTGATCTGCATCCTGAGAAACCTGTATGCAGGTTAGGAAGCAACAGTTAGAACTAGACATGGAACAGCAGACTGGTCCCAACTAGGAAAAGGAGTACATCAAGGCTGTATATTGTCACCCTGCTTATTTAACTGCTATGCAGAGTACACATCATGAGAAATGCTGGACTGGATGAAGCACAAGCTGGAATCAAGATTGCCGGGAGAAATATCAATAACCTCAGATGTGCAGATCACATCAACCTTATGGCAGAAAGTGAAGAACTAAAGAACCTCTCAATGAAAGTTAAAGAGGAGAGTGAAAAAGCTGGCTTAAAGCTCAACATTCAGAAAACAAAGATCATGGCATCTGGTCCCATCACTTCATGGGAAATGGATGGGGAAACGGTGGAAACAGTGTCAGACTTTATTTTGGGGGGCTCCAAAATCACTGCAGATGGAGACTGCAGCCATGAAATTAAAAGACACTTGCTCCTTGGAAGAAAAGTTATGACCAAACTAGACAGCATATTAAAAAGCAGAGGCACTACTTTGACAACAAAGGTCCATTTAGTCAAAGCTATGGTTTTTCCAGTAGTCATGTATGGATGTGAGAGTTGGACTATAAAGAAAGCTGAGCACCGAAGAACTGATGCTTTTGAACTGTGGTGTTGGAGAAGACTCTTGAGAGTTCCTATACTAAAGGAAATCAGTCCTGAAAAAAATATTCATTGGAAGGACTGATGCTGAAGCTGAAACTCCAATACTTTGGCCACCTGATGTGAAAAACTAACTCATTTGAAAAGACCCTCATGCTGGGAAAGATTGAAGGCAGGAGGAAAAGGGGATAACAGTGGATGAGATGGTTGGATGGTATCACCGACTCAATGGTCATGAGTTTGAGTAAGCTCTGGGAGTTGGTGATGGACAGGGAGGCCTGGTGTGCTACAGTCCAAGGGGTTGCAAAGAGTCGGACATGACTGAGTGACTGAACTGAACTGTACTAAGCCACATTTATTTTGGATATCTGTTATAGCTGTCCAGTTTGTATCCTAACTAGAACATGGGCCAAAACAGCTATCATTGTCTCATTGTGGAATGTTTTAGTAAACATTTGGCATCTTGTTTTCATCCGATGCTAGAAAAATAAATATTTGATCATAAGATTATGGAAGGGAAGGGAATCATTATTGTTGTAATAAAGAACAGTGAAAATCCTAAATGAACAAAGGGGAAAAATTACTAGCAACTCAATGACATCAGAAAAATAATTTTTAAAAATGAATACAAAAGAAAAAATAAAATTAATAAGAAGCATAAAATGAAAGTAATAAAATCAAATATGTCAGTTTTTTACACGTATATATAGAAGGAACTATCCCTTAATTAAAATCAGAGATGGCTGCAATTAAGGCGTCAGCGGGATCTGTGGCTTCACCTGAGGTTTGGCTGAGAGGAGTTGGCTTCGCCTACATGAGCGTCAGCAGCACCGGGCTCTCACAGAGCTGTTGGACTGAGGGCTCTAGTTTCTCCCTGGCTATTGAGTAGCAGCTTCTCTCAGTTCCTTGTCATGTGAGCTTCTCCACAGAGCAGCTCACAATGTAGACCGGAGCTTCCATCAGAATGAGTAAGCCAGAGGGCAAGAGACAGCTAGCAAGACGGAGGCCAGAGCTGCTCTGCACCTGATCTCAGAAGTGACACCCATTATTCTTGTCATAGTCTGTCCATTAGGAGCAAGTCACTAGGTCCAGTCCACACGCAAGAGGAAGAGACTACGCGATGACATAAATACCTAGAGGTGGGATAATTGTAAGCTATCTTCGAGTCTTACTATCACAGCTGTGCAGGAAAAAATTACTCTCGACTTTAAGTGAAGCACTTTTCGACTCCATTCCCCTGAAGGATTCAGTCTCCCTATATATCTTGCCTATTTCCAGGCCCAGTCACCAGCTGGTCTGCCATTTAGATTCCACTTTCTATTTTGTGTTTCTGATCTGATTAAGCATAGAGATATTTTCTCTGCTTTTCAGCACAGCCAAAATTGATAATTTTCTCATTTTTAATTTTACCCCTCATCGCTGTTTTGTTGCATTGAAAAACTGGAGAAGAGTCACTTTAAAATAAATCTGACAAATCTTGCCAAATTGACGGGTCATGTTATACTTCTCTAATCAGAAAAACATATAATTGATTTAAAAATCAATATAATACAAATGTATATATATATATATATATATATATATATATATATATATATATATATATATATATATATCCCACTCTTCATTCTCTATTACGGAAAAGCTGTGCAAAACAGAAAAAGAGGCTACTGCTACTGCTAAGTCGCTTCAGTCACATCCAACACTGGGCGACCCTATGGACAGCAGCCCACCAGGCTCCTCTGTCCACAGGATTCTCCAGGCAAGAATACTGGAGTGGGTTGCCATTCCCTTCTCAGAGAAAAGAGGAGAGGGGAATAAACCAGAATAACATTAGTTGCTTTGATAGGTATGATTCAGGGAAAATATTTTATTTTTTAACTTTGCATATGTTGCACAAAATTACTAAAGTAAATTAATTTATGATATGAACATAAACTTGTTTTTAAAAACTATTAGAAGAAAAATAAGCATTATATTAGTAGTTGTGTTGAAATTTTTTATAATATTATACTATAAAGTAACTCCAATCCAATAGGCTTTCCTAAGGGAAACGGTTAAAAGATATTTAAAATGAGCTTATCTGTTGAGAAAAATTTCTGTGTCATTATATCTCAGAATTCAGACAAATCACTTTTTTTCCACACTAGGTTACAGTAATCAAATTATGCTTCACTTGATGTGATGATCCAATGTCCTCATACTTGCCTGTGACTTAATGTCTGCTTAGTACTTTTAAATGTTTTGCAGAAAGGAATTCTAGCTGGTGCACTGCTCTTTTTTGTGGCACAGTTTTGAATTTCATTATTCTCATTTCATTTCCTCTATTCATAGGTGAGAGACACAGGAGACACAAGATGACTATTTGGTAATGAATTGAATGGTTCTATAGAAATTAAAAACATAGAAAATCTATGTGATTAAATGGCACCTGCAGTTTCTTCTCTGAGCTCTGTGCAAAAAGAAAGAATAGAATCTCCCACAGAGAATGAATGTGGCTAAGTTTGGCAGTAAAATACATAACTCTGGATGCAATAATGGCCTATTTGAGTCCTTTTGACTCCAAGTATCTAGAATGCTTTGAGCTTTTACTTAGCAGTATATTTTAGAGAAGATCTCTTCTATTATTTCATGTCTCATACATTTACTTTTTCTTAATGTCTCATATACTTAAAGACCTGGAAAATAGTAAGTCCTCAATAAATACTTGTGGAATGAATGAACGAGTAAATGAATGGATTTTATAAAAAGAGACAGTTATAAACAGGGTTTTGGAGCACTGGGGAAGAGCTGTGAATTCACTGACAATTACAGTGAATTCTCATCTTTCAACAAACTACTTATCTGTTTTGATGTAGTTTTCTCTACTGCAATAGGAAATATGATGATAAATGTGATGAAAATGTAGATTTGGACATTTTTGGTGCATTAATTCTTGGCTGAAATTAAATAAAATTACTTTTCATTTTCTGCTTTTTGGCAAGTTGGTCAATACCCAAAAGTAATACATAACAATAAGTTATTTCTGTCTTTTACATTTTTATAAATTGCTTCTGAGAGACCAACAGAAAAACAAAGCAATCTGTGACTCAAATGTAATCTGTTAATACAAGTGTAAAATGTAATATGTTGAATAAAATCTAGCATAAAATATATTAATGCAAAATTGTTATCTTTTAAATGTATAGTGTGACTGTAGTTGGGTGTCAATTAATTTTGCTAATGTTACTTAATTAAGAGTGTAGGAGTACCTAAAGAGAGAACTAGTAGTCTTAGTGTAATATTACATTAATAATACAACCTCTATGGAAAAGAATACAAAATGAATTAGTGAGCTTGCCGGTAGATGAATCTGACATGTCTAGACAGTGTAGGGAGAAGAAAAGATGTTAAATATAAGATTATATATATAATTTTATACAAAATTTCCTTAAGATTATTATTTCAGTATAATGTTATTTCCAATTTAATGCTGTATGTAGCAGCTGCTAAACAGAATGAAACTAATAAGGGAGTTCATGAAATAACAGCTTAATCACTAGAATGGTTTGAAATCGCACAGCTGTAAATTCCCATGAGCGCTACTAAAACTTCCTCTTTTAGGAACATTGAAAATAACTCTTGTCAAGTGTTCAACCAGTCCACCAAACAAGATAATCTAAATAAACACACTGAAAATCCAGGGGATTTTTGCAGAAACTCATGCCTGTGGCTGATGATTTGTTATGTAAGTGAATATTGAAATGTCTCCAGTCAGTAACTTCAAGTAACAAAAGACATATCAATATGTCTTTGGTCAATAAGTTGTCAAAACATTCTGAATATGAGCTAAGACATAAGTTATAAACCTGCATCTTTAACAGATTAAAGAGTTATTGCAGGGGAAGTTTCAGTATTTTGTAAGCAGTATCCATTTTTATTAGCTTATTTAGTTTATTCAACTTTCTACAAAGACAGAAATCATCTATATATTTAAAATTAACTAGATAGATGTGAATTGCTTTGACATGAGCTACTTTAAGTTTCTAGATGACTAAGTTAATTTTCATTTTCTAATCATAAAAAAATGTGTGTTAACTGTAGAAATTTGGACAATACAAAAATGTATGAAAAAATTTAAATTACATGTAATCCTATTAATAGTATCTAGAGATAGTACTGTGAATATGGTCTTTCTGGCCTCTTTCCCTCATGCACATACACATAATATTAGTTTGCTACCAAATTTGTATCATATGATAAATATACATTCATTCATTCGACAGATATTTATTGAGGGGTGACTATATGCCATTATAAAAACCTGAGTAATTGGATATTTTAAAACATTATTTTTAATTATTACAGATGATTTTATCCTTGTATCATTATTAGTTAACCACTCACTTATTTTTACCTTGGGGTTGTCTCCAATTCATCCACTTATTTTTAACTGATTTTAACATTCCTAAGTACCACTTCATAGGTGGACACAATGCAAATCTATCACAAACCAGTCAACAAATTTCCAAATCTATTTATTTGAAAGGAAAAATTCAAGATTTATCCTGCAAATAAAAAAACTCAAAATTTTATTAATTGCATTAATTTATTCATAAACTAATTAATTAATTCATGAACTGTGATCTCTAGGGACTTCCCTGCTTGTCCAGTGCTTCATGCTCTCAGTGCAGGGATGAAGGAAACATGGGTTAGATCCCTGGTCAGGGAACTAAGATCCCATATGCTGTGTGATTTGGCCAAAGAAAAAACTAATATGATTTCCAGAGTAAAGTATCCTGTATGCAAATTCTAGCACTGACATTTTCCAAACAGTTCAAAGCTTTTCCATGACTTGTTTCCCTTTCTACAAAATAGTAGTGACAAAACTACTTACTTCACAAATAGCTTAAGATTAAATAAGTTAATATGCATAAAGTAAGTTAGTCAATAGCATTAGCTAGTATTACTTTTTCATTAATATTTGCTTAGTGTCTTTTATATGGCAGTGATTTTGCTAGAAGCTATGGCTGCACTTGGAGAACAGGTAAGACTGTGAGCTCTATAAGACAGAAAACTAAAACATATTAAAATAAGTAATCTCCCAAAATCATATAATCCCAATCAAAAGTAAGGAGCCTAAAGGAAAATTAGAAGGTACTAAAATATTAGAAATCAGAGGCATCTACATACATACTTAGTCTGGAGCACAGGTGTGTGTGGGTTCCCACAAAGGTGGTTTCACTGAATAATAAAAGTTATTTACTTGAGAGAAGAAGGAAAAGGGATGCAGAAATAGACTTGCTTCAGGCATATTAAGGCCCATAGGTAGAAAGAAGCTTGCTGCTATTAAGGAACTAAAAGAAACAAAGAAACTAAACAGGGTCATCTGGAAAGGTAGAGACTACGAGACATGAGGCTAAAGATGAAATGAAAAGGAAAAATATGACATTATTCAGGGCCTTTAGAACCTTACTAGAGGTTTTGGGTCATCTTTCTAAGAGCAATGGCGTGTCCCTAAAAGAGGAGTGATGCACTCAGATTTAAGGCAAATAGGAAACAATATTTTATTACTAAAATAATCCAGAAGAGTGATTGGTGATTGAAGGAGAGACATTTGATGAGTAGCTAGGGATCAACAGTAAGTACAGAATTACCTTCCCCCTACCACCTATTCCAGTTAAAAACCGCAAGACATAGTGACTGATTGAATATGGAAGCTAATGAAGACAGACATGGAAAGAATGACACTTGCCTCTGAAATCAGATGAATGATGAAGTCATCTACTAAGAGAAGGAACACTTCATCAAGAGCACGTTTTGGGGGAAAGATACACATGTAATTTTGGATATTTGGGGGTCAAGTTATTTTTGAGACATATAGATGGAGGTATTCAATAGATGGATGGATGGATGAGTGGATGAATGAGTCTAGAATTAAAAGAAGTGTTTTAGACCAGAGAGAAAATCTGGGGAGCCTTCAGCATATTGAAGGGCTTCCCTCGTGGCTCGGGAGGTAAATAATCTGCCTGCAGTGCAGGAGACCTGGGTTCGATCCCTGGGTCAGGAAGATTCCCTGGAGAAGGGAATGGCAATCCTCTCCAGTATTCTTGCCTGAAGAATTTCATGGACAGAGAAGCCTGGCAGGCTACAGTCCATGGGGTCACAAAGAGTCAGACACTAACACTTTCACTTTCTTTCAGCATGTTGATTGTAACAGAAGCCATCCTATGGATGAGATCACTTAGGAAGAAGGAAAAGTAAAAGAGAATAGGGAGGACTTTGTCCAAGGCTTGAGGAATTTCCAACTTTTAGAACCTTGCAGAAAAACATCGGCTGTCATAAGATGAAAATCTTTTTTGGACAGCAAAAGGAAGAAAAGATATCAAGATGGAGGTGTCACTAACCTGTGAAATGCTGCTGAGAGGTTCAGTGAGGATCGAGACATGTCCTTTGGATTTTGTGACATCAAGGTCATTGGTACCTTTAGAAAGAAACTTTCATCAGCCCTAGGGGTACTAATGGATTAGGCACTGGCCTCCTGGAAAGCACCTTTCAACAGAGCAGTGAGGACTGGAAATCCGATGAGGTGGACTGAGAAGTGAAAAGTGAGGAAGAAAATAAACATACTAAAAATGTAAAGGGGATAGAGAGAAAAACAGCTAATGAGTCCAGTGGGATCAGGCAACTTTTTAGTTGTTTATTTGTTGCTTTCATTATTAGTTATTTTGTTTGTTATTGTTTTTCAAATGAAAAAGACAAACATTTAAATGTTCCTTGACCCAGGGGGAAAAAGAAACAATTAAAAATACAGGAGAGAGAAGGAATGAATAAAAGGGTCATATTTTTTGGAAGGCAGATGCATGGAGCATAGAGGTTGGAACTGATCTTCTATGGAAGGAGAAAAATACCCTCTATTTTAAGAGGAACAGGCAAGAGAAGAGTGTAGGGGCAGTTGTAGACTTGGCGGAGGACATTAAACTTTCACCTGATGACTCTGGTTTTCTTTTTTTAACCATTTTTTTAAGTGTAGTTGATTTGCAATGTTGTGTTAGATTCAAGCGTACAGCAAAGTGATTCAGTTATTCATACATATATATACACATATATATTCTCTTCCATGATAGGCTACTACAAGATATTGAATGTAGTTCCCTGTGCTATTCAGTAGGTCCTTGTCCCCATTTTCTTTGTTAATTAAAATATGAGGCCATCTGCTGAAAGTACATAGGATACTGGACTACAGTTCATGGGGGTCACAAAGAGTCAGACACGACTGAGTGACTAACACACAGAGAGTGCAGTGATGCCATGTGGAGGGCCCGGTTGAATTTGGTGAGTGTGAATTCATGAATGTTTAACCCATTACTATATAGTTCTGGCATTTTAGAGAACCCCTATTCCACAGGACACCAAGGATGACAACACAAAGAGCTTACACCTCCCATGGTGCTCAGTCGCCTCAGTCCAGTCTGACTCTCTCTGACCCTATAGACTGCAGCCCTCCAGGCTCCTCAGTCCATGGGATTCTCCAGACAGGAATACTGGAGCGGCTTGACATGCCCTTTTCCAGGGGATCTTCCCAACCCAAGGATCAAACTGGATCTCCTTCATTACAAGCAGATTCTTTACCAACTGATCCACCAAGGAAGTCCCATATCTCCCATATAATCACTTTAATGAGCATTCATTGTATTGTTAGAGATCTTATAAGTCTATAGTTCATGTTATTCATAAAATGAACAAGTAAAATTGATTTGAGGAAAAAAAGGATAATTTTCCTTTTGTTTAAGTTGTTGTTTTCCAAGCATAACAAGTTTCCACCAATTTGATCCAATTGAGTTGACTACATTCAAATTAGTAAACTGTCCTTATGGATGAAAAAGGAGCTAATTTACCAGGATTTCATGGCAGGTACTGCTGCCCTAGTTTCCTCTCTTCACCCTTCTATAAACTAACACTGGATTACATACTTCCCATACAGAGATCTGCCTTGATAAATGGCTAAGACATCACTGAGCACAGAGCAAATGCCAAATAAATAATTGCTGTTTGATAAAAGTGGTTCTTATCAGCAAAGCCAGGATTTGTACTTTAAAGAATTGCTTCCAAGGGGCTTAAAAACAGTTTGCTCTCCTAAATGAGTTAAACATACTTATGGAACTCATGTTTACACTACCTACTTGCTTAGCAGAGATAAACATTAGTCTTGGTCCAGTCTGAATTCCTTCAGTTTCAAAAATTTGGCATTAGAATGAAGAAAAGTTCACAAATTCAAAAAATATTTTGGTATAAATCACCCTCACACTACAACCCATTTCAGGATACTGAGGAAGGTGTAGTGAGATGTGGAAGACTATTCACCACATGACATTTTCATTTCAGGTTGACCACACTCCAGTGAGCACATTAGCAAATTGAAAAAAGGTAACCGAGACCTGCACTATCCTGGCATGGGACTATTGATTGTGTCCTTTTTATCAGAGATCATCTATTCTCCTGCAACACGATTGGAAACAGTCCTCACTGGTGTTGTTGTAAATGGCTCATTAATCAAAATGGATTTATTGAGCATCCATAGCGAGCAAATCCTATAAGTGATTCAAAATAACAGGTTGCCTAGTAACCAGAAAAATGGAAAAATTCCCCTGTAAAGGTTAAAATTAAATGAAAGGCAGATAAGAAAACATTATCTTTGATGGCATGAGACTGTTTCATAAGGGATTTTCCTGCCATTATAGCCATTTTCTTTTAAGGATAATATTCATTCATTCATTCACTCAGGTAATGATTCATTCATTTATGTAACTGAGTCACCACTACGATTATGTAAGGTTCTTTGCTCTATGCATTAAGGGAAATAAGTAGATTCAATACTGACTGAATAAACATGAGTCTTAGCAAATTTGTCAAGCAAGGACTGGACTTCTGTTAATCTTTATTTAATGAGCCTAGTACTAGAGCAATATTATTCTTTATTCCATATAAATCTGTAGTCACTGAGGCATGAGTAAAATGCTTCTTGCAGAGAGTATCCTTCTTTTCTGGTTGAATTATATAATTTTGTTTAATGTAAGTTGATTTCATATTTAAATTAAACCAGTTGGTATGATAAAAACATTTTTCCTATGGTGAGATGAGACCTGTTTTGTACTGGATCATCTAGTTAATAAATTTGTTAACAAGTGACCACAGAAAGGAAACTGACATCCATACTTAACTGGTTTTCTGAGAAAATACATCTTCCATACCAATGAATGACATTGCCAGTTACAACCGAGACACTCAAGCTTTGTAGCCTCCAAGTTAAGCACGGCCAGGCAACGACTTGTCCTCATAGGCCTCAGCATCCTAATCCACCCCTCCCATCTAGGTCTTGAGTTTGTGTCCTCAGTTACAGTCCCTGTATTTGTTTACTTGAGCTGCTACTAACAATGCATTAAAAACAACAGAAATATATTTTCTCACAATTCTAGAGGCTGGAAGTCCAAAATCAAGGTATTGGCAGGACTGGTTCCTGCTGAGGAGATCTGTTCCAGGCCTCTTTCCTTGGTTTCTAGGTGACCATCTTCTCCCTGTGTCTCTTCACATTATCTTTCTTCTTTCCATACCTCTATGTCCCCCCTATTTTAATGAGTCATGTTGGATTAGTGCCCACCTAAAGACTTCATTTTAACTTGATTATCTGTATAAAGACTCTGTCTCGGCTTCTCTAAATAAGGTCACATTCTGAGTACTAGGAGTACTAAGGGTTCCAAAACACCCTTGGTGGGGGGGGGGGGAGAAAGGGGCACAAATCAACTAATAACAGTCCCTCTAAAGACCTGGTCATCCTTCCACTCTCTCTCTTCTCTCTCTAGTCCTCTCTCTTTCTTTCTCTCCAGGAAAAGCTTCAGAATGCATTTCCTGTGTGTACAGAAATCCTAATTTTGTCTGTGAAACTGAGCCAAGTTATCCAGCACAGTTAACCAAAAACTGTAGAATACATTCACTAAGATATAGCTCCTCAGTTCTCTTGCCTACTATTTTCCAAATGGCAGAATGCCAAGGGGATAAGGCATGAGCTTCAGTCCTACATACCCCTCAGCTTTCTTCCCTCGTCCCCCTCTTCTTTGTCCTGGCCATAATTATTTTATGCTGAGACTGCGTGTTGACCTCCTAATTAATCCTCCTGTTCCTAGTCACATATCTGCACAATCAACCTCCCCATATTGCTTCCAGGGAGATCATTCTGAAACACAAAAACTCATCGTGCCTTGTCCCTCCTTAAAGTCTGTCAGTGGTTTGACTCTGCTGCCAAGTGAAATTCAGACTTCAGCATGTCACTTCTTGTTTTTTATGTATTTTCCTCTAGTCTCATTCTATGTTCTAACCAGGCTAAACTGGGCATAGTGTGAATGCAGCGTGTTCTTTCACACATCTGGATCTTGGCACACACTATTCCCTGACCTAGACAGCCATATATTTCCCATTTATCCATCTAACTCTTCCTTCTTTGAGGCTCAAATAAGGCACCAGATCCTCCAGGAAGCCTTCACTCACTCCCTCCTGTTCTACTCTCCTGGAGCACCTCATGCTCACTTCTATCATTGAACTTACTACTCTTCATTTTGATGCCCTCTAAGTCCCTACCTATCAGGACTTGTACCTTTCACTCTATTTCTGCAACATGCAGCTCAAGACCTAGAACACCAGACGCACTCAGTGAATGTTTACTGAGTAAGGAACTGTAGGGTACAGTTTAATATGAAGGCCTCTAAAAGACTCATGCGCATCAACAGGTGTTACCTTCAGTTAATAAAGGACTTGGTAACAGAGGGAAAACATCAGTAACACCAAGAGAGTCCAGCAACTTCCCCCAAGTTCGTGAACAAAGCTCATCCTGAGAAGAAAAAGAGAAGCTAGGTACAGCAGAATGAGAGACTTGGAAGCAATTAGATCCAGGCAAAACCTCAGGTACATCTTAATGGAATCAACAGATGAAAAAGACTTGAACTGTTGTCTCCTCATCCAGCCAGATTACAGCTATGTTGGCACTCTCTTCTACCTGCTATGGTGTTTATGCAGGGGAATTTTGTGGGGTTCACTTGTTAAGATTCCACCTAGAACTGGAACAGAAGTTGCTCTGGCTCTAGTATTCATCCATTATATATTAAAAAAAATCTTCCATCTCAAACTCTGGACTCTCTCACCCCTAGAATTCACAATTACAGCCCAAAATGCAAAGACCACCAATCATTATAAATTAATGTGTCAGTTGAGCAAACTGGGGTGTTGGAGAAGACTCTTGAGAGTCCCTTGGACTGCAAGGAGATCCAACCAGTCCATTCTGAAGGAGATCAGCCCTGGGATTTCTTTGGAAGGAATGATGCTAAAGCTGAAACCCCAGTACTTTGGCCACCTCATGCGAAGAGTTGACTCATTGGAAAAGACTCTGATGCTGGGAGGGATTGGGGGCAGGAGGAGAAGGGGACAACCGAGGATGAGATGGCTGGATGGCATCCCTGACTCGATGGACGTGAGTCTGAGTGAACTCCGGGACTTGGTGATGGACAGGGAGGCCTGGCGTGCTGCGATTCATGGGGTCACAAAGAGTCGGACACGACTGAGCGACTGAACTGACTGACTGACTGAGCAAACTGGTTTCTTTCATACTGATGATTGAATGCAATTGGGGAAAATTATATACCTAAGCAAATGAACTCTTATCCCACTTAAGAAACAACAAACAACTCAGGCATTGTTGAAGTTTATTTTTTCCCAAAGTATCTGTAAGAATATCTTCTTATGATGTGACTTCAGTAACACTTTCCCATAAAGGGGAGGGTTATAAGAAGTAACACAGCTTCTTACACAGTACACTGTACTGTGTACACAGTACACTTCTTACACAACACTGTGTAAGAACTATACCATAGTAAAATGCTGTAGTGCTGCATAGAAACTTCAAGCCAACAATGACCCTCTAAGGATTTAAAGAAAGCCTCATACATCCTCCCTGTTCAATAATAGGGTTTCTAAGAACCTCAAGGACATTGTTTCATAAAACTCTCTTAAGGAGCACAAGGCATAGAAAATCTTACCTGGACTATAAGATTTTGCTTAATGGAATGGAGTACAAATTGAAACACACGAAGTCCATAAAGTTTTAAAGGAAAGTATAT
Source organism: Capra hircus (assembly GCF_001704415.2). Taxonomy (NCBI): domain Eukaryota; kingdom Metazoa; phylum Chordata; class Mammalia; order Artiodactyla; family Bovidae; genus Capra; species Capra hircus. Next base: position 62,336,752 of record NC_030812.1, read on the forward strand.
CAATTTGAACTAGAAGGAAAAAGATAAAATAAAACAAAATTTGGCCCCTAATTTTTTATAGACAGTAAACAAGTGAGAAAGATACCCAAATTTAAACATGGGTTACTTTTTATGGAAAAGGAAGAATGACTCCGAAGGAAGAACCAAGAGACACAGAAAACAATTACTACTTCATTGTACTAGGCTTAATCAAGGAACTGTGCTTGATTACACTCAGAATTGCCACAAACTAGAGATGTCTGTGTGACTTATTTTCCTCGTGTTTGAATGGGAGTGTCAATTGTTGTTTTCCTATACCTTTCCCACTCTTAAATGTTGGGTGTGTAGGACAGGAGATTGGTAATTTGTCTCTTTAGTTCATAGGTCATCACTGCCAAGAGCAAAGGTCATTAAGGACAAAAACTGTAAGAACTGCACCAGGAAGACTCATACATACCTAAACCTAGACTAGGGGTTTATGTAGTAAAGGGCTGATATTTGGGCATCCAGGAAAAGGATAAGAATCATAGTGACTAGAGGGAAAACTGTAGCAGATTTTATTTTCTAAAAAGGACAGCAAAAGTATCTTCCATCCTATATTCTCTTATTACAGAGTGACTTTGACACTCCTTCCATCAAGAAGTAGGATTCATATTCTCTCCCCTTGAATCTGGTAGACTTGAGACCATCAGTTCAGTTCAGTTACTCAGTCAGGTCTGACTCTTTGCCATGCCATGAACTGCAACACCCCAGGCTTCCAGGTCCATCCCCAACTCCCGGAGCTTACTCAAACTCATGTCCATCGAGTCAGTGATGCCATCCAACCATCTGTTGACCCATTCTCCTCCCACCTTCAATCTTTCCTAGCATCAGGGGTCTTTTCAAGTGAGTCAGTTCATCACATCAGGTGGCCAAAGTATTGGAGTTTCAGCTTCAGCATCAGTCCTTGAAATGAGTATTCAGGACTGATTTCCTTAGATTTGACTGGTTTGATCTTGTAGTCCAAGGGACTCTCAAGAGTCTTCTCCATCACCACAGTTCAAAAGCATCAATTTGTCAGCACTCAGCTTTCTTTATAGTCCAGCTCTCACATCCATACATGACTACTAGAAAAACCATAGCTTTGACTAGATTGACCTTTGTTGGCAAAGTAATGACTCTGCTTTTTAATATGCTTTCTAGGTTTGTCACAGCTTTTCTTCCAAGGAGCAAGCCTCTTTTAATTACATGGCTCCAGTCATCATCTGAAGTGATTTTGGAGCCCCAAAAGATAAAGTCTCTCACTGTTTTCATTGTTTCCCCATCTATTTGCAATGAAGTGACAGGACTTGGGACTACAGTATAAGCGATAATGGGAACTTCTAAGGCTAAGTAATAAAAATGATACTACTTCCACGTGGTTCTTTTGGAATGCCCACTCTCAGAATCCAGTCAGTTTGTCCAAGGAAAACCCAAGCAGTCCAGAAAGAATAAACAAGACCAACAGCCCATAGCATCAACCCAGTTCTCAGCCAGTGCCAACTTGCCAGCCATGTAAGTGACCTATTTTGAAAGTGAGTCCTCTTTCTCTCAGTTGTGCACCCCCGGCTCATATCATCTGGCATAGACAAGCCGTCCTATCAAGTGAACTCTGCAAAACTTGCAGATTTTGAGCAAAATAAATGACTGATATTCCACTAGCTCAGTAGGCTTTGGGTGGCTTATTAAATAGCAATAGATAACTGACATGGACACCATTCCCTTTATGAAATCTTCCTCAAGCACCCAGGTGGTGTTGTGTTCCTCTTTTCGGCTCTCAAAGCACTTTTAGTGTAGTATTATCTTAGTACTTATCATACTCTGTTGAAATTAACTACTCACTTGTCTGCTTCCTTATAAATATAGGGCAAGCCTGTGCCTTTTTGGAAAATTAGCTCTTTGAATATACTGCTTTTGCCCCATTCTCTTTCCTCCCCTTTGGTCAGACAAGTCAGAATTTCTTGGTGTATCTTCTAAGTGTCTTAGCTTCTCTTTCACACATATATTTTCTTATCATTTTGTACCTCTGTTTAAAATTCTGAAAAATCCATCTGACTTAATTTCCAGCTCACTAAATCTCTCCTCAACTGAGTTTAATCTGCTGCTCCACTCGTCCACTGAGGCTTAAATTTGGGGTTGGTTTTCTTTGTGTGTTTGAGTTTTTAATTTATAAAAGTTTTATTTTTTCCTCTCAAATATGCTAGGTCAATTTTATGGTTTCTATTCCTCAAAACACTTTCAACCTTATGTTTTACCTATAAAAACATGGTCATTTTATAGTTTGTATCTAATTACAACATCTGAAGTCTTTTCAGGTGTGTATTTGTTCTTTCTTATTTCTGTTGATTTCTGATTGGGGGTCTTTTTCTTCTAAGCTTAATGATTGCAGACTGATCATTTTAATTGGAAAAGTATTTATAGGAATTACTTAGGGCCTACAGAGATAATTCAGCAGTCCAGTAGTCATGTATGGATGTGAGAGTTGGACCATAAAGAAAGCTGAGCACCGAAGAGTTGATGCTTTTGAACTGTGGTGTTGGAGAAGACTCTTGAGAGTCCCTTGGACTGCAAGGAGATCAAACCAGTCAAACCTAAAGGAAATCAGTCCTGAATACTCACTGGAAGGACTGATGCTGAAGCTGAAACTCCAATACCTGGGCCACCTGATGTGAAAAACTGACTCATTTGAAAAGATCTCTGACGCTAGGAAAGATTGAAGGTGTGAGGAGAAGCGGACAGCAGAGGATGAGATGGTTGGATGGCATCACCAACTCAATGGGCATGAGTTTGAGTAAGCTCTGGGAATTGGTGATGGACAGGGAAGCCTGGCATGCTGCCGTCCATGGGGTCACAAAGAGTCGGACACAACTGAGAGAGATAATTTATATAAATGAACTGAGAGAGATAATTTACAGTCCTCTCTAGATGGTTTACTTTTGCTTCTGCGTGATGACTGAGGGTATTACTTTAAATTAAATTCACGGACTGATATTTTGCAGACTATATGGATGATATGTTTTGGGTGAAAAATCTGTGTAAGGACCCACTCATGATTATAACACCTCAGAAATTTTTCTCCTTGTTCTGCTCATAACAAATCATCTTAGCAGATCTTGCAGTCTCCTTAGAATGAATGTTATGAGAGAATTATTTCTGATTACTGTGAGGGTGTAGCACTTGTAGCTCTAGGTCTATGGTGGAAAGATTTCCTATTAGAGTTCACATGCTGAGCATACACAGAGATTCGCTTTCTGTACACAAACCTATAGAGGACTTGAGGACCGAAGTTTAACAGCAGGTTCAGCAAATTCCCTCAGGACAAAAGTAACTTTAATGCTCCATTGGCTTCCCACCTGCACCAATGTATTGGCCCGATTATCTCTTACTAGTATATCGGAGAAGGCAACGGTAACCCACTCCAGCACACTTGCCTGGAAAATCCCATGGACGGAGGAGCCTGGTAGGCTGCAGCAGTCCGCAGGATCATGAAGAGTCGGACACGACTGAGCGACTTCACTTTCATGCATTGGGGAAGGAAATGGCAACCCACTCCAGTGTTCTTGCCTGGAGAATCCCAGGGAGGGGGAAGCCTGGTGGGCTGCCATCTATGGGGTTGCAACAGAGTCGGACACGACTGAAGCGACTTAGTAGCAGTATACTGATAAAAAGATGTTCCTTATTTAAATGTTATTTACTTTACATAATTTTCCTGTCGCCTTTTTGATGCTTTTAAGTCTTCCTTTTCTGTATTTTTATCCAGCATGCTGCTTTTTGTTTTTTTCTTTTTCTTCCTTCAGCAGGAAAATTGTTCTGAGCCTAATTAGTTTTAAAACCTGGGTCCATTTATTTTTCATCCCTGTATCCTCCTCAGCATGCAGCAAAGTGCCTGGCAAGTGAAGGAAGTCGATTAGTTTTCTATTATTTAATGAATAAATAATGTTTTCATTCCTGCTTCCACGACCCCTAACTTAACACTCTACCTCCATTCCCTAATTAAAGCTCTTTTAAATTTTCATATATATATATGAAATTCATATGTGTGTGTGTATATATATATATTCCTACATTAACTGAACTTTACTCCTGATTTCCCCACTATTTTCCCCTATGACCTCTCCTACAGAAGATTTTTCATTCTTTTCGAGTTTCGTTCTTACCATCTCTCAGCATTGTCTTCACTCTCCGTGATTGCTTCTGAATCACCCACTATTCTACCTTCATCTAATCCGCTCATCTGAAGATTATGCTGCTCTATTATAACATACTTTTCCTGACTTTAGTGTTACCATATGTGGATTTCCAGGCATAATTCCACATTTCTTGAGGATTTCACTACTTGGTTCACACTTTCTATTCCATTTTAGCTCTTAATATAATGCAGCAGTGTAATTAACACAGCATTTAAGCATATAAGGGGACAACCCAAGTTCAAGTCCCAGAATCATCCATTGTTAACATGTAACCTTGGGAGGTTACCTAATATTTCCCTGCATCACGTTCCTCTTCTATAAAATGGGAATCATGGTATTATTATTATCTTGGAGCATTGTAAGAATTACAGGAAATAATGTATATAAGGCACTTACAATAGTATCTAGTACCAGTAAATGCTCAATAAACCTTAACTATTTTCATGATTATGCTCTGATCTCATGCAAAAATCTTCCCTCCACATGCTTATGATTCATACAACACCCTGGGCTTCCCAGGTGGCTCAGTGGTAAAGAATCTGCCTGCCAATTCAGCAGATGCAAGAGATGCAGGTTCAGTCACTGGGTCAGGAAGATCCCCTGGAGAAGGAAATGGCAACCCACTCCAGTACTCTTGCCTGGGAAACTCCATGGACAGAGGAGCCTGGTGGATTACAGTTCACAAGGTCGCAAAGAGTTAGACATGACTGAGCATGCCCGCATGCATGCATGGCCTCGGTACTTTTCCAAAACCTACTTGTTCACTTCTATAAAATTCCATAGCCAGTCACTTAAAATAGTATTTCTGAATTTTACTTTAACCCTTCTCAACATTGAACTCTTCTTTTCAGTCAATAACCCTTACATTACTCAGAAATTGAACCCATCTGGACATACATATTTCAGGCTTTCTCTGTAGTCATAATGCTTTATTTTTCCTTCTCTCTAAGAGAAGCAGTGGTTGAGCTTTCTTAGACTATCTCAGTCTTAATTTATACCCATCAGTTTTCTCTTTTTACTCTTTGTCTTCAATCTCTTGTTCTCCATCAGCAAACTCCTCCAACTTCTAAACTTGACCAAGTCTTACTTATCCTAAAATAAACTAGCTATTTCTCCCTCATACCACTTCTTCTCGTGTAAGCATTTTAGCTTTTTTTCTAATCCTCTTCAAAGGGTAATCTGTATTCTCCACTCCCTTTTCCTTCTGCATTTCTGAGTATCAACCTGTTAGCTTTTAAAAATCTAGTTTTATTACATCATTTCTTAAACTTACTTTTCAAAGACAGGCAGAAATTGGATTGTCAAACAAACAAATAAACAAAGCCTCTCCTCAGAAATTCTACAGTTTCTTTGCAACCTTGAATATGCTGACCACCCACCTGAAGCTCTCCTCTCCCATTAGCTTTCATGTAACTACTTTGCATTCTTCACTCACAGGCAGTGGCAAAGGAATAGAAAGCAAGCATGATGACAAAAAAAAACTCATGTTCAAGCAAAGGCCCCTCAAAGTATTGATATTAAATAAGACACTTAGCTTCAATTTCCTCATCAGTAAAATGGGCATATTTGTTCATCTTGTTCACCAGTTTATAATGCTAATAAATAAAGTAATGGATCTGAAAATACCATAAAAGAAATAAAATACATAAAGTAGCTGAGTATGCTTTGATAACCTGGAAGCAGACAGGATGCAAGAAACTATACTTAAAGATTCTTGCTACCAAATTTGCTATGAGACTCTGAAGGACCCAAAGCTTTGTATCTGACCTAGAATGTTTTTCACTATTAAAAGGTTTCAGAGTGTCTTCACCATGGCAGTACCAGCTCCATGAGAGCTCTTACCAAGAAATTAAGAGCATTCACATCAAAAATGTTCCAGCTTACCTGGACTCACTTCAAGATGCAAAAAAAAAAAAAAAATCCTTATGACTATATTGCAGCCCTTTCATTTTTAGAAATATTGTAGGATATCAAAATACTAATGATACATCTTCAAATATGCAAACATGTAAACTGAATTGGTCCATGTTAGTAAGAAATATTACCAGTTCTTGGAGAAGGGGCCCTTGCAATTTCTAAGGAGCAAGGCTTCTTTGTAACTGCTGTGTCCATGAGATCACATAGAAAATTCTCATTTTCTGAAGGAAATGTATCCAGAGAGGCAGATGGTACAATTTCCATAGTGTAATTCCTCTTCTTTGGATAGGACTCCTGAAAGGAAGGAGAAAAAATAAAAATAGCTTTGTGATAAAGACACAGCCTGTTTAATTTATAAAAACTAGAAAAGATAATAAGTTTCGTCAGTTCTAAAAGTGATTGAGAGGTGATGATTCATCTGTTTGAATAAGTTATACAATTGTGTAACCCCAATATTACCAGTGATCTTTTTAGAAAGGTCCTTGTAATTTGGTTCCCCTGAAGTTATCCCTAAAGTTCTTAATTTCAAGTCATGATCTCTTTTTTATAAAATATGTGTGTTTTCTACTTGTGGCATAAACAGTTGTTTAATGAACAGTCATTCCCAAGATTCTTCTCCTTTGCCTGCTTCCTAGAGATAGCCATATGACTCAGTTTTTGACCAGTTAGATACAAAGGAAAATTTGCTGGGAGGCTTCTTGAAAAATATTCTTTATGCAAAAAGGCTTTTGCAGAGCAGGGTTTTTTTAAAAGCCTGGGACCTTGATAATATCATTGAGTTGCTCAGATAGTTTCAGGACCAGTTTCTTCAGGCTTCTTAAGCAATTATTAAAGTTTCTTATTCTTTGAGTCATTGCTAATTGGTTTTCAGTCATTTAGAAGTGAATGTGTTCCCATCCAACACACTTTCTTTGTGAATACTGTTAATATACTAAGGTTACTCTTCTTGGGTTAGGATAAAATTAAGGTCTTATTCTGTCTTGCTGATTCTTCAATATATTCCAAAAATTGGAATCCATTTCATTTTACAATGTCTTTATATCTTGTATAAGGCATTGTGTGTTTGTGAGAGAGAGTGTGTGTTTGTCACTCAGTTGTTCTCCACCTTTGAGACCCCATGGACTGTAGCCCACCAGGCTCCTCTGTCCATGGGATTCTCCAGGCAGGAATACTGGAATGGGTAGCTATTCCCTTCTCCAAGGGATCTTCTTGACTCAGGATCAAACTTGGGTCTACTGCATTGCTAGTAGATTTTTTACCATTTGACCCATCAGGGAAACCCATACAAAGCATTAATGGTCAGCAAATATTTATTGAGCACATATCATATACATTTAGAATTATGCTAATTGCTGGAAATGTTTTAAAAATGAATAAGACGTAATCCTTGCAATCAGAAAGTTTGTAGTTTATCAGAAAAGAAAAATAGATTATCTGCATGATAAATTTGACAATTAATTGGATTTACTTTTGATATATAGTACCTTTATAAACCATACTTCATTATCAAAAGAAAAAAACAAATGAAAAAATAAACTCATTTTCAAAAAAGCTTGCAATACATATCCAAGGATTGGTAAAGATTTAGTACAAGCTCCTATTTTTTTTTTCTTTAATGACACTTACAGTATAGTAGAATAAGTATTCAAGGTCAGAGTAATTGCTTTCAGACCATACCAGACCCTCACACATCAAAGAGTCAATTATGTTCACTCTACTCTATTGAAAGCAGGAAATTGGGAGTAATTTATTTTTAACAACAAAGGGTGACAAAGTTGAAAGCATCCAGAGGAAAGCAATCAGGATGGTATATGATTTAAAAACCATGACACAGAATAAATGATGAAAGGAACTGCAGTGTTCAATCCCAGGGAAGTCGTACAGCCGCGTAATAGTTATCTCAATATATTTGAAAGGCTATCCCTCACGAGCTTCCCACAGAGTGGGAAAGGGTATAAGAGGCTGTGGTAGATTTATTCTAAAGTTTTTTGATGCAGAATAAAGAAAAATGTTTATCAGTCAAGGAGGGAAAATTTGAGTCAACACAAAAAACAATTTTCTGTGAATTAAAAACATTGCTTATCTTCTAAAATGGATGTGCACTGATAAAATAATTAGATAGCACTAGAAAGCAACACAATGAACTCCTCATATGTGGAAATGCTTACAGTTACTGATAAAATTATGTGTAAAAGACACTGTACAATGAATACACCAGGTGATTCTAAACTCCATGAGAGGTAGAATTTTTCTCATTCACATTCTATCCCCAGAATCTAATATAACTCCTGCCACATAATGGGTCCTCAGTAAATACTTACTGATCAACTGAACAGTCTCAAACATCATTTTAAACAAGTCTAAGTACCAGTTAGGAAAAGGAAAAGGATAGTGCTTTTTAAAGATGTAAATTACTTTACTTCTCTGTCTTCCTTATTATTGTTTACTGCTTTGAATATCAAAAGTGAAAAAAGTGAGATTCAATGAGATGGTAATGAGTCTATGAAGAAAGAGTCTCTAGCTTAAACCTTGTTGTTTAGTCACCAAATTATATTCAGCTCTTTTGCGAACCCAAGAGAACTGTAGCCCACCAGGCTTCTCTGTCCATGGGATTTTCCAGGCAAGAATACTGGAATGGGTTGCCATTTCCTTCTCCAAGGGATCTTCCTGACCAGGGATTGAACCAGCATCTCCTGCATTAACAGATGGATTTTTACCATTGAACCACCAGGAAAGCCCCAGCTTAAACCTTAGTTGATCTCAAAATTAAATTAATCCAAACAATTATTTTTCATGGATTTGGGTAGGCTGGACTTTTACCATATTTGAAAAGAATTATGAGGATTTTAAAAGTCTTGAAAACAACTTTGAAATTTAACCACACAGGATAAGTTAGTAAATTAAATACATTTATTAAAGAAATATTTTAAAATATTTGGAAATGGAATGGATATAGAAATGGAAAATAGAAATGGAAAAAATATCACATGAAATCTAGCATGCTCAAATAACTAATAGTAACATTTTGGTGTATATTCTCTCAGATGGCTTCTATGTGTGTGGACATGTGGGTGAGTGTAAAGGAAAGACAAACTATTTTAAGCAATAATGAAGTATACCCTCTTCTTCTTAAGGGAATGACATTATTTCTCATTGGCATAGAAGTCTGTAGTACACACATGGCCTCCTTATGGAGAGTGAGAGCCCCAAGGGGAGGAGATAGTTTTAGCAAAGCTGCACTTATGTAACCAAATATTTCATATTGCCCAAAAGAAGCAGGGTATTCAACAGAATACCTGACAAGTATCTCTCGAAAGAGAATATATGATATTATAAAATGATAGAATAAATTCACATGTGTCCATGTTTAAGAGACAGAACATGACCACTGAGACCCGCCCCTCCCATCCTATGTTCCCCTTTCTGTTCCCATCCCTTCCCTCGGCAACTGGGGTTAAATCTTGTTCTGAACTTTGTGTTTATAATTCCCTGCATTGCTGTGAAAACGTATCTATATAAGTGAGTATCAATAAAGAATAAATGGCTTGTACTGTATGCTTTGAACTTCATACACACAATATAAAGTGCTCTTGCTCTCCTGTGACCTTTTTCAATCAAGACTCTGCTTCTGAATTTCGTTTACTTTCAGTGTGATGCAAGAACCACCATATAGGTGTACCACACATTCATCTACACATTCTCCTGACCACAGACTTTCTAATATTTCCCAGCTGTTTTGTTATTAAGAAAAGAAAGGAGGGCATTGCATTTTCCTACCCCAAGTAGGATAAAGGTCCAAGAGATTTTCTGTGAAATTTATATAAAGATATTGTATATATATATACACACACAAAGGTATGTAATGTTTTCTGATTTGATATTTTCCTTTAATAATGTATTCTGAACAAGTTTAAAGGACAAGTATATGACTACATGATGAATTTAAGTCCCAGTATACACATGATCATAACTCAGTCAATCTTACCATACTGAAATTTTAATGTTTTTCTTTTAAGGGAGCGTTATTGTGCATGTATCCCTGTTTACATGCTGAGCCACATCTTTTGAAGTAGAATTCCTGTGACAATAGGTATACACCAAATGCTTATATAATTGAATCTGTTTCTGGATTTTCTAATTATTCCATATATCAGTCTATTCCAGCACCACAATCCTACTGTCTGGCTCTTTGCAACCCCATGGACTGTAGCCCACCATACTCCTCTGTCCCTAGAATTCTCCTGGCAAAAATACTGGAGTGCATAGCCATTCCCTTCTCCAGGGGATCTTCCTGACCCAGGGATGGAACCCAGGTCTCTCGCATTGTGGGTAGATTCTTTACCATCTGAGACACCAAGGAAGCCCTTGATTAAACTATCTGGAAGGATATGTCTCTCTGCATATTCATCCTTATCAAAGCATTCATGATTATCCTCATGTCTATTTTTCAAAAAAACTTCTTTAAACATTTTTGTCAATTTCTCCTCAAATAATTGCCTCTCCTTTGCTTCCTATCAGTAAACAGTATTTCCACACCCCAGTCACTTAAACAACTTGAGGACAATTCTTCATTCTCACTCTTCTTCAGCATCATGCCCAGTCATTCCCTAAGTCCCATCTTCAACATTGAATTCTGTACCTCAAACACATTCATTTCTCTCTACCTCTGCTACCACCTTGGTCTGGGTCCCCATTATTTATTACTTGAACTGCTAGAACACTTCCAAACTGGTCTCCTTGCCTCTAGCCCTGCTCCTCTCCCAATTAATTCACTTTCAAACACTACCATGTTACTGATAGAAAGTCAGGTCAAAATAAATTCATTTCATTTCATCATAACTTTATCTGATTAAAGAATCATAAAAGGTTCTAATCATAGTACATATTGATTCTTTTTAAATATGGTCTTTGATAATATCTTAGAATTTCTATGCTGAATGATTACATTCAATGCATTAATTATCCAGAGAGTAAACTCAGTAAAATAACAAGATCTGGAAGAATGAACTAAAGGAGAAATATAATCCCATTAATGTAAGATGATGGTGCTAATAACTAAAGACCTGCTGGTCTAGCACCTAAAAATGTGCCACCAGTAGGACTCTATGAATGCATGCTAAAAAAGAAATACATAAAATAGCTATCGTTTCATTAGTATTTCAAGGCCTTATTCCTTGACTAGATTAAAGAACTATAGAGGCAAGTGCTGAGTTCCAGGTCGCTTCAGTTGTGTCCAACTCTTTGCAACCCAATGCACTGTAGCCTGCCAGGTTCCTCTGTCCATAGGAATCTCCAGGCAAGGAAGTGGGTTGCCATGCCCTTCTCCAGGGGATCTTCCTGACCCAGGGATCAAACCTCTGTCTCTTACATCTTTTGCATTGGTAGGCAGGTTCTTTACCACTAGTACCACCTGGGAAGCTCAAAAATGAAAGTGTAGCCTGCCAGGCTCCTCTGTCTATGGAATTCTCCAGGCAAAAATCTGGAGTGGATAGCCTTTCCATTCTCCAGGGGATCTTCCCAACCCAGGGATAGGATCCAGATCTCCCACATTGCAAGAGGATTCTTTACCATCTGAGCCACCAGGGAAGCCAGTAAAGACCACAGCAAAACATTTTTTTCATGTAGTATGCACTTACTAAACATATGTTGAATTAATGAAATCTGAAACTGTTGTTGTTTAGTCACTAAGTCGAGTCGACTCTTTTGTGACCTATGGACTGTAGCCCACCAGGCTCTTCTGTCCATGGGATTTCCCAGGCAAGAATACTGGAGTGAGTTGCCATATCCTCCAGGGGAATCCTTCCAGCCCAGGGATCAAACCGACATCTCTTGCATTGGCAGGTGGATTCTTTACCACTGAGCCACCAGGGAGACCTTCTGTGGCTTTAGGACTGTACTGTCCTAGATGGCAGCAACCTGCAACTGTTTAGATTTAAATTAATTAAATACAATTTGAATTTAGCTCCTTACTTCCATTTCAGGGGTTCAGTGGCTGCATGGTGGCTCCCACGTTGGACCATGCAGACTCGGCACTTTTATGGCTGCAGAAGCATCTATTGGACTGCACATCTCTGGCTCCAGAGAGGAGTCTGCACCCAGAAGGGTGTCTGCTGACCTTGACAACAGGAGAGTCACAGGGAGCTTTCAAAATCCCAGTGCCCAGGCTGCACCCTCAGCCATTTCATCACAACCTCTGGGGATGCAGCATAGACCTCTCACAGGTGGCAGGGTCATTTGGAGAGTTGTTAAAGCAGACATGGCCAGGCCCTACTCTTAAGGAAGTAGTCAAGGGCAGGATGCGAGAATGTGCATTTCCAACTTGCTTCAAGGGAGCTCTCTTCATTTATTAAACATTTGTTGAATTAATCAAATCTGAAATAATATCATTCAAAAACTATCACAGATTCAAACCACTGTAAGAAGAATAGCAAATTACTCTTTATGAAGTTTTTACAGTCTAAAAAGTAAATAACGTTTCATTAGCCAGATGATTATCATTTAGCTCTCATAACAGCTCACCCTCAAGCGTCTTCTTCAACACCAAAGTTCAAAACCATCAATTTTTTGGTGCTCAGCTTTCTTTATAGTCCAAATCTCACATCCATATATGACTACTGGAAAAACCGTAGCCTTGACTAGACGGACCTTTGTCAGCAAAGTAATGTCTCTGCTTTTTAATATGCTATCTAGGTTGGTCATAGCTTTTCTTCCAAGGAGTAATCGTCTTTTAATTTCATGGCAGCAATCACTATCTTCAGTGATTTTGGAGCCCTAAAAAAATAAAGTCAGCCACTGTTTCCCCATCTATTTGCCATGAAGTGATGGGACCAGATGCCATGATCTTCGTTTTCTAAATGTTGAGCTTCTAGCCAACTTTTTCACTCTCCTCTTTCACTTTCATCAAGAGGCTCTTTAGCTCTTCTTTGCTTTCTGCCATAAGGTTGGTGTTATCTGAAAATCTGAGGTTATTGATATTTCTCCCAGCAATCTTGATTCCAGCTTGTGCTTCCTCCAGCCCAGCATTTTTCATGATGTACTCTGCATATAAGTCAAATAAGCAGGGTGACAATATACAGCCTTGACATACTCCTTTTCCTATTTGGAACCAGTCTGTTGTTCCATGTCCAGTTCTAACTGTTGCTTCCTGACCTGCATACAGATTTCTCAAGAGGCAGGTCAGGTGGTCTGGTATTCCCATCTCTTTAAAAATTTTCCACAGTTTGTTGTGATCTACCCAGTCAAAGGCTTTGGCATAGTCAATAAAGCAGAAATAGATGTTTTTCTGGAACTCTCTTGCTTTTTCGATGATCCAGCAGATATTGGCAATTTGATCTCTGGTTCCTCTGCCTTTTCTAAAACCAGCTTGAACATCTGGAAGTTCATGGTTCACATATTATTGAAGCCTGGCTTGGAGAATTTTGAGCATTACTTTACTAGCATGTGAGATGAGTGCAATTGTGCAGTAGTTTGAGCATTCTTTGGCATTGCATTTCTTTGGGATTGCATTGACTTGATGGGCCAAAGAATTGGTGCTTTTAAACTGTGGTGTTGGAGAAGACTCTTGAGAGTCCCTTGTACTGCAAGGAGATCCAACCAGTTCATCCTAAAGGAAATCAGTCCTGAATATTCATTGGAAGGACTGATGCTGAAGCTGAAACTCCAATACTTTGGCCACCTGATGTGAAGAATTGACTCATTTGAAAAGACCCTGATGCTGGGAAAGACTGAAGGCAGGAAGAAAAGGAGATGACAGAGGATGAGATTGTTGGATGGCATCACCGACTCAAGGACATCAGTTTGAGTAAACTCCAGGAGTTGGTGATGGACAGGGAACCCTGGGGTGCTGCAGTCCATGGTGTCACAAAGACCTGGACACAACTGAGCAACTAAACTGAACTGAACAGCCCTCCCAGTGTTACTATGATCCCCATTCAGAAACTAAGGCTTGGAATTATTAGCTGTCCAATATTAACTAACATCTGGTTAATGGAAGTTTTAGGGCTATAACCTAGATCTTATATCAGTAACTATAGTGTTGATACTATTGCATCACAGATGAAAGGACTATGACAAGATCTTTATTGCCAGAACTAAAGGAAAGAGGAAACTGTTCATTGTTAAGTTGTACCTAACCCTGCCACCTCTTAGCCTTTGCAAGCTCTCTTCCTTACTGTGGGAAATTTGGATTTTGCTATACACGTTTATTGCCAAAGCACTCTTTATGGTAAATCCTGGAAATGAACCAAAGAGATTTAAAGAATTGAGGTCCAACAGTTGGTGACTCACTTTTCAAGGTTCCATTGTATCCAGCCTAGCAGAATTTGGCTCCAATTTAGTTAGCAGCTTTTGCTTTTTTCTTGATATTTTGCCTCTATCTTTATTCAAATGCCTGGTTCCTGAATCCCAGACTTATTTCTGAGCTTGAATTTGTATAATGGTAGCATGCCTAAGACTGTGTTCTCTGCCTTGGTCTTTGCTAGCCCTTTTCTGAGGTCTGAGGTACTAATGGTTTGTCCCAAAATTCTAAACATGTCTCTAAGGCCCTATACTGCCTAACTTCACAGTTCCTGAATGACCAGCTTTAATGGTTAGACTTACTCAGTCAGTTTTATTGTACCTGTTACAGTTAGTTGTGCAATGTGTAGACCAAATAGTGCTTCTTTTAAAATATGTATACTGAGAGCACCGAATAAGTTAATATTATGCCTCCCCAAGAAAAATAAACAATAGTAATATACTTTCACTTGCTGTTTGCACTATGTTCCTATAAAAGTTGAAGATCATGAGGGGTGGGCTAGTCTAACAAGTCAAAGTTTATTAGTGATTAAATATGAAGTCCTATAGTTTAATAAAGAAATGAGTTTTAAAAATTCAGGATGTGGGTATATAGATTAGCAATACCATGAAAAAAGAAACAGGAGTTACAGATGAAAGTATGAGTCAGTGTGTAATGTATCAGTTAAAGACATAATGTAACACTGGCTGATTTAATACAAATATGATATTTAAACTAGACACTATGACAGTCCTTCCTTCCTCTGCGCTAATTAGAATTGGGAATAATCTGGTTTAGAAATTTTATAAAAGACAGGCTAACTATATGATCCATCCTTTGTAAAGGAGTGAAGGTGAAAGTGAAAGTCACTCAGTTGTGTCTGACTCTTTGCCACCCCATGGATTACACAGTTGACAGAATTCTCCAGGCCAGAATACAGGAGTGGGTAGCCTTTCCCTTCTCCAGGCAATCTTCCCAACCCAGGGATCAAACTCAGGTCTCCTGCATTGCAGGCAGATTCTTCATCAGCTGAGCCACAAGGGAAGCCCAAGAATACTGGAGTGGGTAGCCTATCCCTTCTCAATCCAGGAACCCAACCGGGATCTCCTGCATTGCAGGTGATTCTTTACCAACTGAGCTCTGAGGGAAGTTCTTGCAAAGTAGTACACGATTTTATTCATCAAAAAGGCTGAAGGATACTTGGCCTCTGACTTCTGAAAAACCTTAGCAATGATCAGGGATCCAGGTATAGGCATAGTCATTTCTTAATAATATCAATGGTGTAGTTGGTTTTTTTTTAATCAGAAATAAAGTGATCTAGAGGCTTTTCTAGACAATTTTGACAAGATACCTCTGTGAACTTACCTCCTACATACAGCTCTTTCTTAACCACATACAGGAAAGTGAAGCAGCTTAGCCAACATTGCAGCAAACCACACCTGGTACACTCAGCTTGGTACGGGGGCCTACATTCGAGGAGATACAAAGACCACAGGGACTATTTTCTCTGCACATGGATAAGGAAAGTGCTGAGTATCAAACTCATGTAATATGGGGAATGATTAAAAGTGAAAAGGTAGTAAAAACACATTTCACAAGTACTTGAAAAACAGAGGAATCACTATAATTGTCAGAAAGAGTGCAGATAGAGAGATGGTAACAAGGAGACAGGTTTCAGCTCAAGGTGAGCATTCGCTTGGCAAGTAGCAGATTGTCTGCCACTGACTTTAAATTTAGCTTGATTGATACAAGTCATCTCTTGAGAACAGAAGATGGTGGTTTGACTTAGACAAGTTTGAAGACTTTAGTAAATAAGACAATAGAAATAGAAGTACTATATTGGTACTATGGTACAAGATACCTGCATGTATTCACTGCTTGCTGAATTATTTTTCTCATAATGGGAAAAGTAATACTAATGCAAAGGAGTGTGGTCTTATAGCTCTTTCAAAGTTAGAGATGACTCACAATTCTAAATGACTCAAAGTAGGTGAAAGCTATTGGATACAGTTTTACTGCTCTGATGTGTCCTGCATTATCAAGAAAAGTATCCCCTACAGACTTACAGTGACTTTGCAATGAGGAAGATAACAACATAAATACACAATAATAAGAAAATAAGAGACTTTGAGTGGGAGAAGAGGATGAGCAACAATCAGACAATAAAACTTTGAGTAGGAGAAGAGGATGAAGACATTGTAAGACAATAATGTCCTAACTTTCCCAAAACCTGTGAATATATTATGTCCCATGCAAAAGGAGCTTTGCAGATGTGATTAAGTTAAGAATCTTGAGATGGGGAGATCATCCTGGATTATCCAAGTGGCCCAGTATCACAATGCTTGTTATATGTGAAAGAGGGAAGGAGAGTTGGTGTTGGATTGATGCAATGTGAGAGACTTGACTGGCCATTGCTGGTTTTCAGGGTATAAAGGCAGCCATGAGCCAAGGAATGAACACAGCTCATAGAAGACAGACCAGCAAGAAAACAGATTCTCCTCTAGAGTCTCCAGAAAGGAATGCAGCCCTACCAAAACCTGGGATTTAGCCCAGGGGGACATTCTTTAGACTTCCAGAAATGTAAATATTAATAGTAAGGCTCTAGGACTTACCTGGTGGCTCAGATGGTAAAATGTCTGCCTATAATGCAGGAGACCTGGGTTCATTTCCTGGGTCAGAAAGAGCTTCTGGAGAAGGAAATGGCAGCCCACTCCAGTATTCTTGCCTGGAAAATCCCATGGACAGAGGAGCCTGTTAGGCTACAGTCCATAGGGTCACCAAGAGTCAGACATGACTGAGTGACTTCCCTTCACTTCAGTGGTAAAGAACATGCCTGTGAGTGCAGGAGACATAAGAGATGCGGGTTCGATCCCTGGGTCAGGAAGATCCCTTGGAGGAGGGCATGGCAACCCACTCCAGTATTCTTGCCTGGAGAATCCTGTGGATTCTGGCTGGCTATAGTCCATAGAGTCACACAGCATCAGACATGATTGAAGCAACTTAAGACACATATAATAACAAAGTTATGGTTTTTTAAGCTGCTAAATTTGTGATTACTAGTTACTGCAACACCTAAAAGCTAATACAGTAATACTAGCAGAAAGTAACATACATAGAGAAGCAATAGAAATTATTAAGCACTGAGAGAGGAACATTAAAATTGGACTCCAATGAAAAAACACATCTTTTTATGACTCAATATCTCAAAGATAGTGATCCTTTCACTCTCATTTAAATTTAATGTAAATTTAAGTCTTAAATCTAATGCAGTAGTATGGAATGGGGAGATCCAACCAGTCCATTCTGAAGGAGATCAGCCCTGGGATTTCTTTGGAGGGAAGGATGCTAAAGCTGAAACTGCAGTACTTTGGCCACCTCATGTGAAGAGTTGAATCATTGGAAAAGACTCTGATGCTGGGAGGGATTGGGGGCAGGAGGAGAAGGAGACGGCTGAGGATGAGATGGCAGGATGGCATCACTGACTCGATGGACGTGAGTCTGAGTGAACTCCGGGAGATGGTGATGGACAGGGAAGCCTGGAGTGCTGCGATTCATGGGGTTGCAAAGAGTCGGACACGACTGAGCAACTGAACTGAACTGAACTGAACTGATGAAATGGTTTCCTTCTCACACCTTTTGGATCTTGACAAGTGATCCTAAAGTGCATTTGGAAAAATAAATCTCTGACAATAGCTAGGTATTAATTTGAAAAGAGAAAAATGATGGAGGGGATGGAGGTCAACATTTATCAGATATTTAAGTGAATTATAAATGGTTCTGGTACAATAATTGAAAGGCAATAAAACAGAGAAGAGAACTTAAAAGAACAAAGATTCAATGCTTGTGAAAATTTATTGTAATATGGTATCTCAAATCAGTAGTAAAACAATGGATTATATAATAATTGCCAAAAAGATAACTGGCCAGTCATTTGAAATAATTAATAAAACTGTATTAATACTCCATTACTTAAATAAAATAAATTGCAGTTAAATATTTAAATAATAAGTAAATATACTTGCAAAATAATCTTAAAATAAGAATGTTCTTTGATCAGAAGCTATAATCAGACACATATTCAGAGGTGTAGAGAAAAAGGTTGATAGATTTGAGTACCTACAAACATGAAACTTTCATGAAGCCACTAAAATACAAAATCAAAATTAAGAAACATAACAGAATTGGGAAAATTCTTTGATATGTGTGACAAGGACCTAATATCTTTATTATATAAAGAGAATTACAGATTGGGATTAAAGAGATCATCAACCTAAGGAGAAAAGTCGGCAAAGGATAGGTGCAATTCATGATAAATAGCTAGAAATTTCTTCTATAAAAAGATGCTTGATCTCATTTATAATTAAATATACGCTAGTTAAAGTAACACATGATCTACTTTTCCTGATCAAATTGCCATAGCTATAACACAGTGTTAGTGACGGCTTGGAAAAATGGGTCTTATTTGAAGTGTGAATTGATATAAATCTCTTTCTGGCTAATTTATCAATTTTTCAGTTCAGTTCAGTCGCTCAGTCATGTCTCGACTCTTTGCGACCCATTAGACTGCAGCATGCCAGGCGCCCACCAACTCCCAGAGTTTACTCACTCATGTCCATTGAGTCAGTGATGCCATCTAACTATCTCATCCTCTGTCATCCCCTTCTCCTCCTGCCTTCAATCTTTCCCAGCATCAGGGTCTTTTCAAATAAGTCAGTTCTTCACATCAGGTGGTCAAAGCATTGGAGTTTCAGCTTCAGCATCAATTCTTCCAATGAATATTCAGGACTGATTTCCTTTAGGATGGACTAGTTGGATCTTCTTGTAGTCCAAAGGACTCTCAAGAGTTTTCTCCAACACCACAGTTCAAAAGCATCAATTGTTTGGCACTCAGCTTTCTTTATAGTCCAACTCTCACATACATACATGACTACTAGAAAAATCATAGCCTTGACTAGATGGGCCTTTGTTAAAGTAATGCCTCTGCTTTTTAATATGCTGTCGAGGTTGGTCATAACTTTCCTTCCAAGGAGTAAGCATCTTTTAATTTCATGGCTGCATTCACCATCTGCAGTGATTTTGGAGGCCAAGAAAATAAAATCTCTCACTGTTTCCAGTGTTTCCCCATATATTTACCATGAAGTGATGGTACCAGATGCCATGATCTTAGGTTTTTGAATGTTGAGTTTTAAGTCAACTTTTCACTCTCTTCTTTCACTTTCATCAAGAGGCTCTTTAGTTCTCCTTTGCTTTCTGCCATAAGGGTGGTGTCATCTGCATATCTGAGGTTATTGATATTTCTCCCAGCAATCATGATTCCAGCTTGTGCTTTATCTAGTCTGGCATTTCGCATGATATACTCTGCATATAAATTAAGTAAACAGGTGACAATATACAGCCTTGACATACTCCTTTCCCAATCTGGAACCAGTCTGTTTTTCCAATTATGGTTCTAACTGTTGCTTCTTGACCTGCATACAGATTTCTCAGGAGGCAGGTAAAGGGGTCTGGTATTCTGATCTCTTTAAGAATTTTCCAGTTTGTTGTGATCCACTCAGCCAAAGGCTTTGGCATATTCAATAAAGCAGAAAAAGATGTTTTCCTGGAACTCTGTTGCTTTTTCGATGATCCAGCAGTTGTTGGCAATTTGATCCATGGTTCCTCTGCCTTTTCTAAAACCAGCTTGAAGACCTGGAAGTTCATGGTTCATGTTCTATTGAAGCCTGGCTTGGAGAAGTTTGAACATTACTTTGCTAGTGTGTGAGATGAATGCAATTGTGTGGTAGTTTGAACATCCTTTGGCATTGTCTTTCTTTGGGATTGCAATGAACACTGACCCTTTTTAGTCCTGTGGCCACTGCTGAGTTTTCCAAATTTCCTGGCTCATAGTGCAGTACTTTCACAGCATCATCTTTTAGGATTTGAAATAGCACAACTGGAATTCCATCACCTCCACTAGCTTTGTTCAAAGTGATGCTTCCTAAGGCCCACTTGACTTCACATTCCAGGATGTCTGGCTCTAGGTGAGTGATCACATTATGGTGATGATCTGGGTCATGAAGATCTTTTTTGTATAGTTCTTCTGTGTATTCTTTCCACCTCTTCTTAACATCTTCTGCTTCTGTTATGTCCTTGCCATTTCTGTCTTTTATTGTTCCCATCTTTGCATGAAATGTTCCCTTGGGATCTCTAATTTTCTTGAAGAGGTCTCTAGTCTTTCTATTTTCTTGTTTTCCTCTATTTCTTTGCACTGATCACTGAGGAAGGCCTTCTTATAGCTCCTTGATATTTTTTGGAACTCTGTATTCAGATGCTTATATCTTTCCTTTTCTCCTTTGCCTTTAGCTTCACTTATTTTCTCAGATATTTGTAAGGCCTCCCCAGGAAGAGAAGTCAAAGCTATGATTTTTCCAGTAGTCACGTATGGACATTAGAGTTGGACCATAAAGAAGGCTGAGCACTGAAGAATTAATGCTTTTGAATTGTGGTGTTAGAAAAGACTTGAGAGTCCCTTGGACTGCAAGGAAGTCAAACCAGTCAATCCTAAAGGAAATCAGTTGAATATTCATTGGAAGGACTGAGGCTGAAGCTGAAGCTCTAATACTCTGGTCACTTGATGCGAAGAACCGACTCATTATAAAAGACCCTGATACTGGGAAAGATTGACAGTGGGAGGAAAAGGGGCAAACAGAGGATGAGATGGTTGGATGGATGGCATCACTGACTCAATGGACATGAGTTTGATCAAATTCTGGGAGATGGTGAAGGACAGGGAAGACTGGCATGGTGTAGTCCATGGGGTTGCAAAGAATTGGACATGACTGAGTGACTGAACAGCAACAACAACCATCCATCAGGAATAATGCAAGACTGAATGTTTCTCTGATGACCAGGCAAAAAATGTTACAGCTTAGCTGGGAAGTTCTGATTCATCTGCTGTGTTGGCTAGACATTACACCTTCAAATTTCCATTTATTTCAGTCTTTACAAAACTGTCTTAATGGAAAAAAATTTCAATTCCCTGGAAGACTGTAAAAAGGAACTTGGAACAGTTTTTTGCCCAAAAAGAAAAAAAAAATCTGTGTAAGATGGAATTATGAAGTTGCCCAGAAAATGGCAGAAGGTAACAGTGAATATGTTGTTCAATGAAATTTGTGATGAAAATGAAAAATATGTTTTTTATGTTTTCTTAAAAAGCAAAGTAACTTTTTGGCCAATCCAATACATACGTAAAAGTATTCACAAGTAGGTATAGAGAGCAAGGAGATAAACCTATTAGAAAAATAACTGAGACTTAATGAGAACACAAAGGGCGTCACCAAGTTTATAAGAACAAACTGCTAGATTGATGTTAAAGTTACAAAGTCATATGTCCAATTTGATAGGTCTGGTAATAGTGAAGAGTCTGGGGTGACTACTATAACTAGTTTTTGGGTCTTTATTCCTGATGGTAGTGAATGTGTGACTTACAGGGTCAAAGGCAAGGCAGTCAAAATAAGAAAATACATTACATACTGCTCCTAGGACATTCATCCAGTCACCTAGGTTCAAACTCTTGGAGACATTATTCTTTCTCCTGTTCTGTCATGCTTACTGTTACCATAAAGAAGCAGTCATCAACTTTTATAAAATTTGCATTTCATAATAACTCCTAAACCCAGTATTATTTTTCTATTTTTATAACCACCAAACTAGTCCAAACTTCATCAACTCATCCTTCTGTTACTGAAATAGCAGTCTCTCATCTCTAAGTCCATTCCGTTTTTATACAAAGGGTTTCTACCATTTTGAATGATAAAGCATGTTTTTCAAAGGAAAAATTTTTATAAATTCCTATATTGTAATATCAGAATTAATTTAGAAATTTTGGGAGTGTAATAAATAATATCTTCATCCTCTGCCCAAATTATAGATAGGAGTTTAGGGGTTGACAAATCTTTTCTGCAAAGGGCCAGAGAATAAATATTTTAGCTTTTCAGGCCATATGATTTCTGTTGCAACCATCCAAAGCTGCTGTTGTAGCAATAAAGAGACACACACATGTAAAGATGTAAACAGAAGAGCCTTGCCAGATTTGGCCTGAGTGGGTCAGATTTGGCTCAGAGCCTGCAGTTAGCCAAACCATGGATAAAAACTCAGGCAAATGGATTAAAATGTCAACACTGGTGAGCAACAGAGCAGATACTAGAGAATATGGCTTAGGTACAAAGCAATATAGGCTTTTTACTAGTACATCCCAGAATTAGACAGACTTAGCCTCAGGTCTCCCAAGCCTGGACAGATAGGATCCTTACTACTAAGCTCAACTACACATACTCTTTGCAGATGAGAAGATCAAAAGGACAATGCTCATTTCCTGTTCCCAAATTTACATATCATATTAACTCTCTTGAGGAATGAGTAGGAGCAGAGAGAAACCCAGTTAAACTGATCAGTGTCTTTCCACATGGAAAGATGAAGCACAGAAAAAGAATCCTGCATTCTCTGCCCAACTCCAACAGATAAGTTATACTTTCAGAATTTGTTGCTTGAAACAAATACAAGAGCAAAGAGTGACAATAAATTTCTACTTTATTAATCATAGCAAAACATATACATTTGAAAATGATAAAAACGGATATGGCTGTGTAGGACCCATGATTTATATAATCTACAAACAAGCTTCTCAGGTGGTGCTAGTGGTAAAGAATCCACCTGTCAATGCAGGAGACCAAGAGATATGAGTTCAATCCCTGGGTCAGGAAGATCCCCTGAAGAAGGGCATGGCAACCCACTCCAGTATTCTTGCCTGGAAAATCCCCATGTACAGAGGACCTTGGGGGGCTATAGTCCAGAGGGTCGCAAAGAGCTGGACATGACTGAAGCAACTTAGCCAGCCTGTCAGCCACAGACAAGCTTTGTGCCTGTATGAAATTGCAGGCACTTTATAGTACCTCCATAGAGTGGCCAAGTTTGCAATCTATAGCTTCATGTTGTTGTTGTTTAGTCACTATGTCATGTCTGACTCTTTGTGACCCCTTGGACTGTAGCCTACCAGGCTCCTCTGTCCACGGGATTTTCCAGGCAATAATACTAGAGTGAGTTGCCATTTCCTTCTCCAGGGAATCTTCCTGACTGAGAGATCAAACCCACATCTCCTGCTTTGGCAGGCAGATCCTTTACCACTAAGCCACCAAGGAAACCCCCTTTTCCAGGCAATAGTACTGGAGTGGATTGCCATTTCCTTCTCCAGGGGATCTTCCCAACCCAGGGATTGAACCCAGGTCTCCCGCATTGTAGATAGACGCTTTACTGTCTGAGCCACCAGGGAAGTCCTCTATAGCTTCATATCATCCCTAAAATTAGGTGTTATAGCTCCAGACTATAGCCTTATTAGAGGACAACAGTAATCATCCAGTAAATATTTGTCAAATAAAAATATGAATTTTATAATAGCTGTTCTACTTCCTAAGGATTCCAATGCCTCCCCAAGGAGACCCTTCTGCTGGAAGCATAGAGTCTTAACCACTGGATCACCAGGGAAGTCCCTGTAATTTAATGTTTTGAAAAATCTGGAAGAGCATAAACACTGATGAATAACATAATTATTTAAAATATTATTGAAGAAGACAATAGTACAAGGGCAACATGAGAATATGTACTACTATCTCCCTTATTAGATGTACATACAGAAGTGAACAATGAAAAACGTTTGTAGGTTAGGGAAGAGTTCAGAAATCTGACTTTGATTCCACACAGGAATTGATATTTCTCAATTACAGAGATTAAAGCAATCATCTCATTGATAGTCATTTCATTTTTATTGCCTTTTTCTCCTCAAGGGCTATGGGAAAATAAAAGAGGAAAATCATTTAAAAACAATAATGAATCCACATGCTGACCAAAAAAAAAAAAAAAGGGCATTGTGTTCTAAGAAGTGAGAAATTTGAACCCAAGACTCTTTCACTTATAAAAGATACATTATTAAAACATTCTATTAATACACATTCAAGGCTATGAACCTATCATTTCTACACACAGTAATTAAATCTCAAATTTTTTGTACTAACAAAACAGTAGATTGTTTATATCTGCTTTGCCAGAGAATCACATGTTAGAAAAGTAAGTTAACACAATAAACATCTTGGAATATCTTTAGAATTAAAAAAAAAAAAAACCTTTCCTTTTCTTCTCTTTTTTCCAAATTAATGTGATTTAGGAAGCCTCATAATACTATTTAGCTTTTGATGGTATTAGACCCTGTTTTTAAAATACAACACAACTATTAATTTACTTTTTATGATCACATGCCTGGTACAAGAAGTTTAAGAAGCAACTGTTAGTTAAATAAGATGTCAAAATAAAAATTTGCCACACATCTGCTTTTTCATTATCCTCATTAACATTACTCTACCATCATCTTTATGAAGCAGAGCAGCAATATTTATATCTTTTGAAACTCATTTATTCTCTTCCTCTACAGATTCAGTCCACCACCAAATCCTATGACTGATCTACCCTTGTGTTTCTATGTCAATAGCTGCCTTGTTAAGACATATTAAGACATGCCTTGGCATCACACATGTACATTATTGGCACTGCCACTAAACTCATCTCCTTTCTTGTACAGCTTCACTTATTTTCACTCTACATAAAACCATTACAATAATCTTCAAACATCATTATTCTCATATTACTCATGGTCAGTGAACTCGAGTACCTTCCAAACAGTTTTACTCAGAATAAAACTTTTTAGTTTAGCCTTTAGCTTACCAATCTTATCTACTTTATTTCACCTATCAGTAAACTCCTTGCCAGTACTCTGCTTTATCTGAGTTTATCTGCTTATAGGTTCAACTTAACATTAAATTTAAATATGACTCAATTTTTGGCTCTTCTAAAGGCAGGCAAGAAGCACTTCTAGAAGAAATAAATATCTCTGAAAATCTACTCCATCATAAAAGCAACAAGAATATTCACAAAAAAGTGTTAAAAATACATTTTCAGAGAAATCTGGAAATTAACCAAAATGAAAAGCAATTTGTGTAGAATTTAATCCACATTTGAAGACAAAAATGAATCTAAATATCCAAAACATTCAACAAACTTCATGAAAGAGAAATTTAAAGAGATCTACACATAGACACATAGTCAAAGTGTTGAATAACAAAGACAGACAGACTCATGAGACATAAACTAGAGAAAAATGATTCATCTTGTAGAAGGGATCCACAGTAAGATTAATAGCTAACTTTTCAGAAATCATGGAGTCCAGGGCCAATGAGTTGAAACATTCAAAATCCTGGAAGAAAAAATTTTCTACCAAGAATTCTATATTCAGCAAAACTATACTTCAGAAACTCAAGATAAATTAAGACATTTCCAGATAAACAAAAATTTAGAGAAGCACTAGTAGCTGTGTCCTAAAAAAAAAAAAAAAAAGAAAGAAAGAAAGAAATGTGTCCATGTGCATGCTAGGTCGCTTCAGGAACGTCCAACCCTTTGCGACACCATGGACTACATAGCACACCAGGCTCCTCTATCCATGGGATTCTCCCGTCAAGAATACTGAAGTGAGTTGCCATGCTCTCCTCCAGGAGATCTCCCCAAATCAGGAATTGAACCCACATCTCTTATGTCTCCTGTATTGGCAGAATACTAAAAGACTTTCAACCCAAAACAGAGGAACACTACAGAGTAACTCAAGTCCACATGAAGAAATAAAGGGCATAGGTAAAGTAGCTACATAGGTAAATACGAAACATAATAGGAATGTATTTTTATTTTTAATTCTTTTCACCTCATATTTGACTTAAAAACAACTGCATAAAACAATAATTATAAATGTGGGTTGATTGTTTATAATGTAAAAATATGTAATGAAATATAGAGTTGTATGAAAATAACTCAAAAGGGGATAAGAAATGAAGCAACACTGGAGCAAAGTTTTTGAATACTATTGAGATTATGTTGGTATTCATTCAAAATAGATTGTTTTAAGTCATCAATCTGAAGTCAAGTAGGCCTTATGAAGCATCACTATGAACAAAGCTAGGGGAGGTGATGGAATTCCAGTTGAGCTATTTCAAATCCTAAAGGTGGATGCTGTGAAAGCGCTGCACTCAATATGTCAGCAAATTTGGAAAACTCAACAGGGGCCACAGGACTGGAAAATGTCAGTTTTCATTCCAATCCCAAAGAAAGGTAATGCCAAAGAATGCTCAAATGACCTCACAATTTCATTCCTCTCACACGCTAGTAATATTCAAAATTCTCCAAGCCAGGCTTCAACAATACATAAACCATGAACTTCCAGATGTTCAAGGTGGATTAAGAAAAGTTAGAGAAACCAGAGATCAAATTGCCAACATCTGCTGGATCATCAAAAAAGCAAGAGAATTCCAGAAAAACTTTATTGACTATGCCAAAGCCTTTGATTGTGTGGATCACAATAAACTGTGGAAAATTCTGAAAGAGATGGGAATACCAGATCACCTGACTTGCCTCTTGAGAAACCTGTATGCAGGTCAGGAAGCGACAGTTAGAACTGGACATGGAACAACAGACTAGTTCCAAATAGGAAAAGGAGTATGTCAAGGCTGTATATTGTCATCCTGCTTATTTAACTTATATGCAGAGAACATCATGAGAAACGCTGGACTAGAGGAAGCACAAGCTGGAATCAAGATTGCTGGGAGATATATCAATAACTTCAGATATGCAGATGATACCACCCTTATGGCAGAAAGTGAAGAGGAGCTAAAAAGCCTCTTGATGAAAGTGAAAGAGGAGAGTGAAAAAGTTGGCTTAAAGCTCAACATTCAGAAAACGAAGATCATGGCATCTGGTCCCATCACTTCATGGGAAATAGATGAAGAAACAGTGGAAACAGTGGCTGACTTTATTTTTGGTGATTCTAAAATCACTGCAGATGGTGACTGCAGCCATGAAATTAAAAGACGCTTACTCCTTGGAAGGAAAGTTATGTCCAACCTAGACAGCATATCAAAAAGCAGAGACATTACTTTCTCAACAAAGGTCCATCTAGCCAAGGCTATGGTTTTTCCAGTAGTCATGTATGGATGTGAGAGTAGGAGTATAAAGAAAGCTGAGCACCAAAGAATTGATGCTTTTGAACTGTGTTGTTAGAGAAGACTCTTGTGAGTCCCTTGGACTGCAAGGAGATCCAACCAGTCCATCCTAAAGGAGATCAGTCCCGGGTGTTCATTGGAGGACTGAAGGATGTTGAAGCTGAAATTCTAATACTTTGGCCACCTGATGTGCAGAGCTGAGTCATTTGAAAAGACCATGATGCTGGGAAAGATTGACAGCAGGAGGAGAAGGGGACAACAGAGGATAAGATGGTTGGATGGCATCATCGACTCAATGGACATGAGTTTGGGTAGGCTCCGGGAGTTGGTGATGGACAGGGAGGCCTGGTGTACTGCTGTTCATGGGGTTGCAAAGAGTCAGACAGAACTGAGTGACTGAACTAAACTGATTAATTATAATGACCCACTAAGAAAATAGCAACAATAACAGAAATAATGCAAGAAGCTCCAAGGGAATTAAAATGGTAAACTAGAAAATATACCTTTAACACAAAATGAAGTGAAGTGAAGTCGCTCAGTCGTGTCCGACTCTTTGCGACCCCATAGACTGTAGCCTACCAGGCTCCTCTGTCCATGGGATTTTCCAGGCAATAGTACTGGAGTGGATTGCCATTTCCTTCTCCAGGGGATCTTCCTGACCCAGGGATCGAACCTAGGTCTCTCGCACTGTAGAAAAATGCTTTACCGTCTGAGCCACCAGGGAAGTCCTCTTTAACACAAAGGAAAGATATAAATGAGAAAAGGCAAGAGAAGAGAAAGTATATAATACACAGAAAACAAATAATAAAATGCTTCCATTTTATTAAGGAGATTAAGTCCTACCTTATTGATGATTATATTAATTGTAAGTGTACACAACACTCCAAACCAAAGGCAATGTTGGCAGGATAGTTTTTTGTTTGTTTGTTTTTTAATGATCCAGTTACATAGCATCTACAAGAGACATGCTTTATCTTCTAGGGCACTAATAGATTTAACGTAAAAATATAGAAAAAGATATACCATAAGAACAATAACCCAAAGAAACAGAAAGTGACTATGCTAACACTGAACAAAAGAAGCTTTAAGACAGAAATTGTTACTAGAGATTTAAAATAGAACATTTTATATATTTATAAAGCTAAAATGGTCAATCCATTAGGAGAACAAGACATATAAACACACATGCAGTTAAGAGAGTCCTAAAACACATGAGACAAAAACTGACAGAATTGAAGAGGAAAATACACAATCCAACAATAACAGTCAGTGCATTGAGTATTCCACTTTTAATAATGAATAGAACAATTAGTCAGAAGATCAAGAAGCAAAAAGAAGACTTGAACAGCACCAACTAGATCTAACAGACATCTAGCTATAGGGCATTCCACCAAAGGCACAGTATTCTTATGTGAACATGGAACATTCTCCAGAATAAACTGTATGTTAGACAACAAAATAAGTACAAATAAATTTGAAAGGAATGAAGTCATACAAAATATATTCTGTGACAAAAAATAATAAAATTAGAAAGTAATGAAAGAAGGAACTTGGGAGTAGTGGCATGTGTTGGTGGAGGAGGCCCTGGCAACGGGACCTAGAGATGAAAGCTCATGAGATTAGGAGACAATTAGCAGCAAGATAAAAGTAAAGATTCTGAGCATGAACCCAGACAACTACATCTGTGAAATCAAGTTGGACTTACAGAGAGTACCAAGAAACCATGAGCCTACTTTACATCATTTTGAGATCCCACAGGAATATGTAAGCAGAGAAGGAAACGGCACGCCACTCCAGTACTCTTGCCTGGAAAATCCCATGGACAGTAGAGCCTGGAAGGCTGAAGTCCATGGGGTTGTTGAGGGTTGGACACGCCTGAGCAACTTCACTTTCACTTTTCACTTTCATGCATTGGAGAAGGAAATGGCAACCCACTCCAGTGTTCTTGCCTGGAGAATCCCAAGGACAGGGGAGCCTGGTGGGCTGCTGTCTATGGGGTCGCACAGAGTCGGACACGACTGAAATGACTTAGCAGCAGCAGCAGCAGCAGGAATATGTAAGAGCTTTAAATGCTACCAAACTGGAACAGGTATTTGCAAAACCATTCCTTGCTTCCCTGGATGATCACTGAAATGGAGTCAGTTGCTGGGCAAAGCATCCAGAGAGTCTGGCTAATGTCCTTTCTGGGGCATGTGATGGAGATAGGTTAAAATTTGGAAGTTCGCTAAATGAAAATGTATTCATACAATACAAGCACATAAAGGTCTTTTTGTACGAGGAATATGTACTCACTTTTGTGGGACTTCGATTTTTTACTGTTCATGATGACAAAACTGCCAAACAATGGAAAATGGATGGACGAAGCTATGGAGAAGAGGAGGAACCATTGCCTACAATATTAGGAAAGACAGCATATACAGGAATTGATCATCACTGGAAAAATCTGTTTTTCCACATGTGGACAGCAAATAGACTTTTGGGATGAACAAAGAACCAATCCTATATGTTCAATGACTTGAGGATTTGACAGTATAAGCAGTGTTAAATTTAACCCAATTGAGATATTTCTCTTGGGAAGTTGTTCTTCTGACAGGAATATAGCACTGTATGATATGAGGCAAGCTACTCCTCTGAAAAAGGTCATCTTAGATATGAGAACAAATACAATTTGCTGGAACCCTGCGGAAGCTTTTGTTTTTACTGCAGCAAAGATTATAACTTATATACTTCTTATATGCATGCGCTGCACATTCTTATAACGGTACATATGCATCATGTGTCTGCAGTATTTGATGTGGGTTACTCACCCACTGGGAAAGAGTCTGTGTCTGCTAGTTTTGACAAATCTATTCGAATCTTTCCTGTGGACAAAAGCAGAAGCAAGGAAGTCTATCACACAAAGAGAATGCAACACGTTATCTGTGTGAAATGGACTTCTGACAGCAAGTACATTATGTGTGGATCTGATGAAATGAACATTCATCTGTGGAAAGCTAATGCTTCTGAATAGTTAGGTGCTTACATCATGAGAGAAAGCAGCCACAGATTATAACCAGAAGTTAAAGGAGAAACTTCAACATCATCCTCACATAAAACGTATCTCTCATCACCAGTATCTACCAAAATCTGTCTCCAGTCAGATTCAGGAACAGCACATCGTGAAAGGAGCTCATTGATAAAAGAACTGAATTGTATCAAACACAGCAAGCCTGGATCTGTGCAGATTGTGTCAGATAAGAACAAACACATAGTGGCAGCTGTGAGATAATATTTGGTATTCCTACCAATACTAATATATAATTCTTTGTTGTGCTTTGAATTGTGAGCTCTATTAATAAAAGTACTGCCGCTAGTATAACAACAAATGTTTTAGTTACATGTGTCAAGTTTAATTGTTGCACATTTTTGCTATCCTGAAAAGCAGTCTTTAAAGGTGACCTGGCTGATAAGACTATCCAACATTTTATTCTTGATCTTTGTTTTCTTCATTGAAGAATACAGTATTTACAAACTAGCCTATTTTTTTACTGTTAGAAAGTGCACACATATTAATACTTTTCCTTTGACCTGTTAATTTGGGCATTCTACACTTAAACGCATTTACATTTAAGACCAAACATCTCTTTTGCTGCATTGAATGTTACTTTGGATAATTATTGCAATGATTCTTCCTAGGATTCCATATGACACATAGAAGAATTAGATCAGATTTTTTTTTCAATTGTATTTATTTTCTGTCCAGTTTTCAAAAATGCTTTCTCAAAAGTCCTTCCTCAGGATAAAAAGCCTGCTATTTTATCCCTTCCTCTGCAAAACAATTTCTAGTTATTTGACTATTCTTGTAGCTCTCCTCTGAGCCATAGGTAAATTATCTGTCTCTTTGGTTATGTGGCTCCATTTATCATTGGGTAAACTTACTGGAAGTGAGAAAGAAAATTACTGTAATTCATAGAACTATTGATATACTCCTAAAATACTCTTAATTGCATAAGACATTTTAATTACTTGATCCTTTCTTTTTGAAAGCACAAAAATAGGTTCCTTTAAGGCACTCATCGGCTAGCCCTATTTCTATATCAGAAAAACAAGAAGACTTCTTGCTTTTCTTTTCTATCTCCCAGGTTAAAGTGTTGTAGCACATACCTAACTTCTGAGTATAGCAAATATATTCAACATTCAACCAACATTTATTGATTCCTTTATTTCATAAGGGATAAAGCAAGCTCAGAATTTTCCTTTATTTTACTTCTTGAATTTTTCCCTTTAGGACATAGGAACCCCAAAGGGAAACAAAATACAGAAAATACTCCCTTAAATTATTCAAATAACCACTTCAAGCCAGCTTTCTGTGTTCCTTGGTGGGCACCTTATGGGGTTGGATGAGTTTTGGTTGTTCAGATGACTTACTGTTTCGAGGCAAAGGAATAAGTGGGCTATTAAAGGTTGCTTGCTGTTTGATGTCAGAACTAAACCTAAGGCATCTATTCTTGCATCTAAGTTTGTTCTTTTGCCATTTAGCTTTTTAACTTTAAGCAAATCGCCCAACCACTAAACATTATTTTCTAAATCTTAGTGATTTAATATAATAAAACCTACATCAAAGGACTCTTTTGAGGATTATATGAGTTAACACATGAAAAAAAATGCATGTTACTGTTCAGTCATTCATTCTGTTTTTTTATTTTCTTTTGATATAAAATAAAAGCTCTAATCTTAAGAAGTTTTTCTGCCCAGAGAAATGACCATGATTTTATAAATGAACAACAATAGCATAAAAAACCCAGGAAGAACATGGGAACTAAAGTGAACACCCAGAGGTGCTATGTATGATTGTGAGATGCCAGGCCCAGGAGGCATTTGGAGACTGAAATTCTAGCCTGAACACTATAACCAAGCAATAGTTCTGTCTGGGGGCTGAATCTATCCAAGGTGGGATGCTCTTTTCTAGCCTGTTAAGGCTTTATATGAGGTAGTGGGTGACTCTGAAAGTATCCGGAGGAGACAGAATACGAGTACTCTACTGAGTGGCAAAGAGCCTTTCATGTTCATCATAGTAACATTTCAGTCTTAAATGTTTAGTGAATTGAACTAAGTGTTACTGAGTAATGAATTATTCCCAAGTTCTATGTACATTAAAAAAATATCTGTTGGAAATAGACTGTTCAAATATTCCAAACTATCAAGTACTTTTTTCTTTTTCACTTAATATATATCTCAGAATTATTAATACATTCCAGAGAAGTAGTCTTTAAAGGTAGAAGGTAAAGAGGTTATGCTGTACTTACTATAGTTTTACTTCATGTAAAACAAATGAGGAATTTAAAAAAATGTTTATATGAGAGTTGGTTTTGTTTTTGAGCTCTGCTTTTATGCCTTTCTCTGATGTTTTCTTATGCAGCAAATAACTCTTAAAATTATAGTTGAGTGAATTATATAAACCTGTAACAACAGTATTTGACTTATATAATATAATCAAATAAAAATATCAGACTGTGCTGCCCAGTGCAGGACAATATTGAATTTCTATTGCTTAGCTAAAACAATTGGTCTAGCATTTCCTAATTTGTGTTTAGTCTTCTTAAAGATAAGCATGAAATATACAAAAGCATACCATTAAAGTTTGTTCCACTGACTTTAACTAAATAACATATGGAAATTTTGCTGTCACTGTCTAGCTGAAGAAAGCAATATTTCCTTGGCATGAAATGTCAGATCCAAATTCCTCTGCTGGTCTTGGAAGATTCTCCACCAAATGACCCTTTCCCTCACATCATTTTCTACCATTTTGCTAATTCCAATAATTTAGCAATTAGGTGCTCCAAAAACATCTATGGAAAAAAGGGGGGGGGCAGGAATATGAATGTGTGTTTTATTTTTTTTTAATTTTTATTTTTACTTTATTTTACTTTACAATACTGTATTGGTTTTGCCATACATTGACATGAATCCACCACGGGTGTACATGCATTCCCAAACATGAACCCCCCTCCCACCTCCCTCCCCATAACATCTCTCTGGGTCATCCCCATGCACCAGCCCCAAGCATGCTGTATCCTGCATTGGACATAGACTGGCGATTCGATTCTTACAGCAGCACTGTTTATAATAGCCAGGACATGGAAACAACCTAGATGTCCATCAGCAGATGAATGGATAAGAAAGCTGTGGTACATATACACAATGGAGTATTACTCAGCCATTAAAAAGAATACATTTGAATCAGTTCTGATGAATGTGCATTTTAGAAGCAAAAGGAACTCATTCTCCATTCCACAAAATATCATTCCCATCTCTGACAAGTGTATCAATATGAAATCTTATCATTATTGATAGTCTTTCAGATATTAA
The DNA here is from genome assembly GCF_001704415.2 of Capra hircus. Taxonomy (NCBI): domain Eukaryota; kingdom Metazoa; phylum Chordata; class Mammalia; order Artiodactyla; family Bovidae; genus Capra; species Capra hircus. Next base: position 62,370,546 of record NC_030812.1, read on the forward strand.
CTTCTTTAAGAACATAAATCTTCTTGGAGGGTCAGTATTAGTAAGGCAATTTATTCATCAGTGCTCTCCAATGAAGAAATTCTGGAGTCAGAACAAGAGTGGGTAGTAGATATGTGAAAATTAAAAGCAATACAGAAAGTAATATTCTGGGAAAGATAGTGGTCTTTGCCTTTGTCCTTGTTATATATATGTATTTCCTTGGTCAGACATTCAACAATTATTAGCTCCCATACATACTAGAGATATGATTACTAGAAGCTGAAAAAGCATTCATTCTATTGAGTTCCTATTACATGCTAAGTACATAAGTATAGGGGGAAAAATGGTCTAGCTAGGACTTTAAACACTAAATAAATCATTCCAACTGTGAGAGTATAATACTAGAGAACTGCCAAGAGAACATACAAGAGAGAAATACAATAGTGGGGAAATGGAGGAGAAGTCATTATTAATAGGCAGCAATTTACTTGTCTTTTAACCAGACATTGTTCATAATTATATCTCATCTAGCAACTAGAATCCTTCAATCCTTGCTTAAAACACCCTCTAACCTCAACTATTTCTTTCTCTCTTTTCACCCTATCAATAACTTAGTTTTCAGTTCGCACAATAAGTTACAAGATGCCTATATCCTAACTGTGAAATATAATCTATAAAATTTTAAAAAATAATAAAAAATATAAAATCCAGATTACTAGACATATTAGAAGGAAATTTATATGGAAAAATCATTCAAAGAGAAAGATACCATCCCATAGTTGAACAAGAATCTTTCAGGAAAAACCACATGTAAATTTTCAGCAACTTTAGTGCAACAGTCATTATGTTAACAAACACTAATTCAGAATTACTATTAGGATGTGAAATAGAGTTAATTAAAGGTTGTTTTATAAAATATTCTGAACACATAATTCAGGGTTGTGTTCATCTTCCAAACTAGGCCATTTTCTTCAAGATTCTGAAATTTTATATCATTTATATACCTAATATATAATATTGTTGCTGCTGCTGCTAAGTCGCTTCAGTCGTGTCTGACTCTGGGCGACCCCAGAGATGGCAGCCCACCAGGCTCCCCCGTCCCTGGGATTTTCCAGGCAAGAACACTGGAGTGGGTTGCCATTTCCTTCTCCAATGCATGAAAGTGAAAAGTGAAAGTGAAGTCGCTCAGTCGTGTCCGACTCTTAGCGACCCCATGGACTGTAGCCCACCAGGCTCCTCCATCCATGGGATTTTCCAGGCAAGAGTACGGGTGACAAAAAGCCTATACCATTGTTATTCTTGTTATATTCATAGTTATAAGGACAGGAAAGGCTACCCCATGGATTGTAGCCTGCCAGGGTCCTCTGCCCATGAGGATTCTCCAAGCAAGAATACTGGGGTGGGTTACTGTGCCCTCTAACTTGTCTAACTTCTTAGACAAAATAATTTTATTTTAACAAATGACAGCCAGCAGAAAGAATCAACACATTCAATTTTGCTTCCACTTGTTCCAAAGAAAATAAAGGACTATCATTTACTATAAAGAAGAATTGAAATTCAAGATAGGTCACACAATGTCATCCAGATGAATGAAGTCCAAGTCTTCAGCCCACATATACTATACCTCAGGACCAACTAAAAGAACTTAAACATGCTGATTGTTGTTAATGTCTTCTGTAATTCTTCAGAAATCACAATGAGAACAACGGATGACAGAAGACTATGCTTAGTTGGTCAGTCATGTCCAGCTCTTTGTGACCCCATGGACTGTAGCCCGCCAGGCTCCTCTGTCCATGGGGATTATCCAGGCAAGAATCCTGGAGTGGGTTGCTGCGCCCTCCTCCAGGGGTCTTCCCAACCCAGTGATGGAACCCAGGTCTCCCGCACTGCAGGAGGATTCTTTACCATCTGAGCCCCCAGGGAAGCCTGAGAATGAGCAAATCTTCATTCCAATTTTTAAAACAGAAATTGAGGCAAAAGAGTAGGAAGTTTGATACCAGTCCCTGCCAAAATTCTTTGAGTTAAGCAGATGATTTTAAGGTCTTAATGAATAAACAGGTATTCATAAAAATGGAATTTGCTAAATTAAGATATGCTAAGATAAGTTATTTCCTTCTTCCTCCCTCCCTTCCTACCTCCTTCTCTCTCCCTTCCCTCTTTCTTTCATTCCTATCTTCATTTATTTTTGTTATTCAACAAGTGCTTGTCTGACAAAGAATTTTGTGTACAAGATGAAGAAATTGAGCTTAGTAATAGCAATGAGATTTAAAAAAAACACTTGGTATGAAGAACATGCAATTACTTAGATCTCCAGGAGTTCCCATGGTGCTCCGTTCACTGAGCTTCCTGTGTAACACTTCTATCAATGTCTCCATAAAACGATAGGAGTCATAGACATGCTGGTTACATAAAGCAGCTGAAGGATAACCAGCACTTACACGAAATCACTAGCAGTGCTAGCTCCAAATTCATACTCCTATCTTCTCCCTGGATTTACTTAATCAAAATTTACAAGTTGGGTACAAATCTGTGTTTTTAAGAAGTATTGTTGCTGTTAAGCAGCTTTCGACTCTTTGTGACCCCACTGACTGCAACACGCCAGGCTTCCCTGTTCTTCACCATCTCCCGAAGCTTGATCAAACTCATGTCCATTGAGTTGGTAATGCCATCCAAATATCTTGTCCTCCATCAACCCCTCCTCCTACTGCCTTCAATCCCTCTCAGCATCAGGGTCTTTTCTAATGAGTGAGCTCTTCGCATCAGGTGACCATCAGTTCTTCCAATGAATGAATATTCAGAGATTTCCTTTAGGATTGACTGGCTGGATCTCCTTGCAGTCCAAGGGATTCTCAAGAGTCTTCTCCAACACCTCAGTTCAAAAGTATCAGTTTTGGTGCTCAGCCTTCTTTACGGTCCAACTCTCACATCCATACATGACTACTGGAAAAACCATAGCTTTGACTAGATGGACCTTTGTTGGCAAAGTAATGTCTCTGCTTTTTAACATGCTCTCTAGATTGGTCAGAGCTTTTCTTCCAAGGAGTAAGTGTCTTTTAATTTCATGGCTGCAGTCACCGTCTGCCTTGATTTTGGAGCCCAAGAAAATAGTCTCTCACTGTTTCCATTGTTTCCCCATCTATTTGCCATAGAGTGATGGGACCGGATGCCAAAATCTTTGTTTTCTGAATGTTGAGTTTTAAGCCAACTTTTTCACTCTGCTCTTTCACCTTCATCAAGCCATAAGGTTGGAGTCATCTGTATATCTGAGGTTATGGATATTTCTCCCAGCAATCTTGATTCCAGCTTCATCCATCCCAGAATTTCGCATGATGTACTGTTCATGTAAGATAAATAAGTAGGGTGACAATATACAGTTTTTATGTACTCCTTTCCCAATTTGGAACCAGTCCATTGTTCCATGCCTGATTTTAACTGTTGCTTCTTGACCTGCAAACAGGTTTCTCTGGAGGCAGGTAAGGTGGTCTGGTATTCCCATTTCTTGAGGAATTTTCCACAGTTTGTTGTGATCCACACAATCAAAGGCTTTAGCATAGTCAATGAAGCAGGTGTTTTTCTGGAATTCTCTTGCTTTTTCTATGACCCCATGGATGTTGACAATTTGGTCTCTGGTTCCCCTGCCTTTTGAAATCCAGGTTGAACATCTGGAAGTTCTTGGTTCACGTGCTGTTGAAGTCTAGCTTGGAGAATTTTGCGCATTACTTTGCTAACATGTAAAATGAGTATAACTGTGTGGTAGTTTGAACATCCTTTGGCACTGTATTTCTTTGGGATTGGAATGAAAGCTAACCTTTTCTAGTTCTGTGGCCACTGCTGAGCTTTCCAAATTTGCTGGCATATTGAGTGCAGCACTTTCACAGCATCATCTTTTAGGGTTTGAAATAGCTCAACTGGAATTGCATTTGGAGAAGGCGATGGCACCCCACTCCAGTACTCTTGCCTGGAAAATCCCATGGATGGAGGAGCCTGGTATGCTGCAGTCCATGGGGTCGCTAAGAGTCAGACACGACTGAGCGATTTCCCTTTCACTTTTCACTTTCATGCATTGGAGAAGGAAATGGCAACCCACTCCAGTGTTCTTGCCTGGAGAACCCCAGGGACGGGGGGAACCTGGTGGGCTGCCATCTCCATAGACGGCATGGGTCACACAGAGTCAGACACGACTGAAGTGACTTAGCAACAGCAACAGCAACTGGAATTCCATCAACTCCATTAGCTTTGCTCATAGTGATGTTTCCTAAGGGCCACTTGACTTCTCACTCCAGGATGTCTGGCTCTAGGTGAGTGATCACATCATCATGATAATCTGAGTCATGAAGATCTTTTTTGTATAGTTCTTCTGTGTATTCTTGCCACCTCTTCTTAATATCTTCTGCCTCTGTTAGGTCCATTCCATTTCTGTCCTTTATAGAGCTCATCTTTGCATGAAATGTTCCCTTGGTATCTCTAATTTTCTTGAAGAGATCTCTAGTCTTTCCCATTCTGTTGTTTTCCTCTATTTCTTTGCATTGATCACTTAGGAAGTGTTTCTTATCTCTTCTTGCTATTCTTTGGAACTCTGCATTTAGATGGCTATATCTTTTCTTTTCTCCTTTTCCTTTCACTTCTCTTCTTTTCTCTGCTATTTGTAAGGCCTCCTCAGACAACCATTTTGCCTTTCTTTTTCTTAGGTATGGTTTTGATCACCACTTCCTGTACAATGTTAGGAACCTCTGTCTATAGTTATTCAAGCTCTGTCTTTCAGATAACAAGCATTAACATTACTAATTTTCACTCTTAGTTCTAAGAATCTTCATCTTGAGATATGATCTCTACTCCCAATTACTAACCCCATGTGTATAGGAGCCCAAATGAAAAAAATAAATATCAAGAATAAAGCTTCTTAGAGAAGTCTTTAAAAGCTCTCAAGATTCAGGAAATTTTCTTTACTCTGCAGTCCCCTTTAGTCTTGCTACTTGTCCTTGATTATCCTACTCTGCCGAGTTACTTGATCTGATTTTATTCAGAAGCTCCCCTCTATCCTAAGGATTATTTTTTAATGACAACAAAAGAAGTGGCATTCTATTTCAGGCTCCATTCAAACACCAAATTAACCTAATATAAGCATCCTAGCCCCATGGGGGTATCTAAAAATTGATATGGAAGCTAGAAATTATTGATACCATCTTCAGTGGTATTAAAAAAAAACACTTAAAACATATGATTTGGGGTTACTTCTTTCATTTCATTCTCACCATTTCTACCCCACCTCTACCAACATTCATCTCAGCTATATAAAAATAGTTCACAGTTCTTCAAATGCAGCTTTATGCTCATCAATGTCATAGCATCCAAAAAAATCTTTCCTAAAAGCTACAAGTCCCTTCTCCATGATGAGACTAATTTATATCTGTAGTTCTTTGGTGCCCTCTGCCTCCATCAAAGCACTTTTCACAGTGAACTATGATCTTCACTAAAAAGTAAACTCCTTCATACAGGAAACTGTGCTTCTGATGTACCCCCATTCAAAGCACGAGGCCATATTCTTAGGATATGCTTACTACAAGTTAGAGGGATCGGTAGTTGTATGTTTGGATGCTGTAGGCACTCACCTCACAGGTTGTAGTGTTTGGGACAGGAAGAAAAAACTTCAAAAAAAATGATGACATCTGAGCAACATCTTGAAGTGATGGGGAAACTGAAGTGGAAGGGCAAATATCCCTCTCCATCACAATAGCCAGTAACATTTTTTTGCATCTGAAACTCTCTGAGCTGCATGACAACAATTTCCTAATGAATCTTACTCTATCCAGTAAGTTCTATCTCTTAACCATTTTTCTATGCAGTCTTACTAAAATGAAAATCTGAATATGTCCTGCTTCTTAATGTAGTTTGCAAGGTTATTCATAATCTGGCTACTGCTTAACTCTCTTGATATGATCTCTCAGCCCTCCCCACCTGGAACACTGTGTTCTAACCATATATTAATAACTCCTGGCAAATGCTACACTTGTTCTTTCATCTGTGCACTTTTGTACCAAGAATATTCATTCTCTTATTTTTGTCTGAATAACTCCTAGTGCTCCTTCAGGTCTCAGTTTCTATAGGACTCAGATTTTCATCATTGTCTTGGGAATGACTAGATCAGGTCACCTACCATATACTCTCACAATGCCTTGCATTTATCATTGCTTTAATGAAGTAATTATCTGTGAAATATCTGTCTTTCCAAAATATTATAAACTGCAAAAGAGGAAGGAACTGATGTTTTTTTTCATTACTGCTTCCTCAATGTCTGTCATAGCGTTTGGCACATAATAAAGCTCTCACTAAATATACGTGAAAGAACAAATACATGACGCATTGAATGAACATGCCACCTGCAGTTTAACCACTCACTAGTTCTTGCCACATGCATTTCAAACGCTCTAACATATAAGATGCTGTATTTCCCTAAAGCTATATCTTAGAATTGCATTATAGAACAATGACTGAGTACCAAAAAATCACATCTATGAATAACAACATATCACAAAATCAAACTCTCAAAAGCTGTAAACATTTATCAACATTTAGAAACATAAAAATTGGACTCTTTGTCCAATAAAACAGACTTACATTTACTTGTTATAGTGGCTGGAGCCCCAAAGTAAAATAAAACATCACATAAAATCAACTTCTACCATGTTATAAAGTTTTACTAGCTAAAACAAACATACAAGGAATGAAACTATACAACAATGAAACTATGCTTCCTAAGGGAAGCATTTCTAGAATTTATAAGTTTTTTACAGGGAGATTAGGATGACCATCATCATTCAACCAGCTTAAGATTTGCTATCCTTTAGGTTGATATTAAAGCTCAAGATTCAGAAAACTAAGATCATGGTATCCAGTCCCATCACTTCATGGCAAATAGATGGGGAAACAGTGGCTGACTTTATTTTGGGGGACTCCAAAGTCACTGAAGATGGTGACTGCAGCCATAAAATTAAAAGACACATATTCCTTGGAAAAGTTATGACCAACCTAGACAGCATATTTACTTTGCCAACAAAGGTCTGTCTGGTCAAAGCAATGGTTTTTCCAGTAGTCATGTATGGATGTGAGAGTGAGACTATAAAGAAAGCTGAGCACCAAAGAATTGATGCTTTCGAACTGTGTTGTTGGAGAAGACTCTTGAGAATCCCTTGGACTGCAAGGAGGTCCAACCGGTCCATCCTAAAGATCAGTCCTGAGTGTTCATTGGAGGACTGATGTTGAAGCTGAAACTCCAATACTTTGGCCACCTGATGTGAAGAACTGACTCATTTGAAAAGACCCTGATGGATGACCCAGAGAGATGTTGTGGGGAGGGAGGTGGGAGGGGGGTTCATGTTTGGGAACGCATGTAAGAATTAAAGATTTTAAAATTTAAAAAATAAAAATAAAAAAATAAAAAATAAAAAAATGAAAAGACCCTGATGCTGGGAAAGATTAAGGGCAGGAGGAGAAGGGGACAACAGAGGATGAGATGGTTGGATGGCATCACCAACTCAATGGACATCAGTTTGGGTAAACTCCAGGAGCTGGTGATGGACAGGGAGGCCTGGTGTGCTGTCGTCCATGGGGTCGCAAAGAGTTGGACATGACTGAACAAATGAACTGAACTGAACTGAACTGAGGTTTATATTGTTAAATGCAGCATACAAATATTTGAAGTTTTCATTAGGGATCTTAGTTGAGAGGGTTTAGAAGACTGGAATCACCCATTATCTAATAATATAATTAACCAATATTTTTCCCCATGCCTTTTGAAGTTCTTTAGAGATCAGGTACATCAGATCAAAGGTCAGATGGTAAATATTTTAGACTTTGTATATGGTCTCTGATGTGACTATTCAACTCTGCAGATATAGCAGATAATCAGACACTATGTAACTGAATAGATGTTGCTGTGTTCCAATGAAATTTTATTTAGAAAAACTAAGCAGTGGCAGATTTGGTGTGCAGGCCAGACCAGACCACTGCAAAGCAGACAATTGCTGTTTTAACTGCCTAGCACACATAAACTAAAATATTTATATAAAAATAATTTACTAAAACAATTACATAAAATTAATGCTGTTCTTTTTGTTTCAGGATAGGGAAAGGGAAAAAAATTAGCATATTTTCAAAGTGTTCTGTGTTTCAGGCACTATATTAACTTCATGATTTATAGCTATTTTCTTATTTAAGCTTTACACAATCCAATGGGGTAGGTTTTATTACTACTCTTACTTTCAGAAGAGGGAACTGAGGACAGCAGGTAGCCTGTCCACATAATGTAGTTAATAAACAAAAGTCTGAAATCTTCCTATGATACTGAGATCTTTCTATGATAGAGGAACCTACTACTACTTAAAAACAAAAATCGCAGTGGGTGATGAAGATAAGCACTGCTGCCTAGGTTCAGGGGGAAAACGATATAGAAGTATTTAAACCTAATAAGTAATATCAGAAAAGAGTTATGATAAAATCTCTACCCCTAATGGACTTTAAACTGGGATTAAAAGTAAGAAAGTAACTGTAGAAGAAAAGACATACAATGGAAGGCTCAGTCAAATTTTTCAATAGTTCAGAAAAGAAGGGACTAATAAAGATCACAAGAATATTTAAAGTAAACATTTTTATAAAAGTACTAAGAAAAAATTCAAAACCGAGGCATATCTGGGGTACTAATTTGATTGCTCTCACAGGCTAGAAGACAATTTCAAGTTAACAATGTTTTTTGAAGAGAGACTGACCTGTAATTCACTGTGAAGGTACAGTGAGTTCTGCTTGTTTGTTTTCCTTGTTTTTGTGATATTAATTTCCTATAATCTCCAAGCACAGTATAGCACTGTCTTCTGCTCTAAATATCTTTGTTATAACATTACTTCCATAGATACACTTTCTTTTTTCACAAAGTCACACATTCTTCAAAGTCAAACACAGACTTCCAAGATTTTCTTAGAAAATAAAATGTCATATTCAGTTGAAGTTCGCTTAGAACATTGTACTTCCCTGGTGGCTTAGATGGTAAAGTGTCTGCCTACAATGCGGGAGACCCATGTTCAATCCCTGGGTTGGGAAGATCTCCTAGCAAAGGAAATGGCAACCCACTCTAGTATTCTTACCTGGAAAATCCCATGGGCGGAGGAACCTGGTAGGCTCCATGGCGTCACAGAGTCGGACACCACTGAGCGATTTCACTTCTTTAGAACATTAGCTGTATCCCATTTTTCTCCCTCCTTTCCTAAAGTTAACCTTTATAATAAAGTTCGTAAATATCTTTTCCAGCCACCTTTTTACATTTTTACTGAGTATTTGTCCACAATAATAAGGCACTGTACTGATGTATCTGCTTTTAAAACTACAAAAATGGTACCATATGTACTTATTCTGTCACTTGCTCTTGTCACTGAAAGTTTGAAGACTTTGAAACTTTTGTTCAAAAGTTTTGTTCATTTTCCAGATGTAGTAACTGAGGTTTATTGATCTATTCTTTATACTTTTCTAGATGTTTATATTTCCTCATTTATTCATCTGGTTCCCCCAAAACAGAAATTTTGATTTTATCAGTTTTGTGATTTTTTTTTCACTATTACAGTGTACAATTGATACTTCTATGCATGTTGAATGAAAGTTTCCCTAGAAATCATACCTACATGTGGCATCACTGAATGCACAGAAATATGTCAAAATGCGTATAGAAAAACACTTCTTGCAGAACTGTTTGTTTACAAAGTGAAAATTGAATACAGTCAAATTATATGCATCAATAGCAGACAGATATAATATATCTGCACAATGTTATTAAGGAGAATGGGATAGATTGATCAGTTTATCTATCTGCCTATCTTCAGAAAAATGCCCCAAATTGATTGCTCAGTGAAAAAATCATTCCAAAACTAAATATAAATCTATCTCAATTTTCATATGTCAAAAATAAAATTAATAATGTATATGCATAGCTAGAAAAAAAATCCCTAGAGAATTAGTTAAGAAATTCATGTTAGTGGTTGTCCATGTTATATAGAATGGACATATATTTTCTCTATTCTGTAGTTCTGTAGTTCTAGATAATGCATTATTTAATCTACATCTGTAACCAGGATAAACATATAGATACAATTTATTTTTATCTGGATAATAGCACATTTAGATTTTCTGGCTACTAGTAATCCTTATAAAGACTACTTCTTCTACTAATTCCTAACTCATATTTGGTTTTAGCACAATAAACCAGAATCTTTCATAGATTACTCCACGCCCCTCCTTGCCATGCCTTGAGACTTCTCAAAGTTGAAATTAATTATACTCAGGACTTCTCTGGTGGTCCATGGCTAAGACCCCACACTCTCAGTGTAAGGGACCCAGGTTCGATCCCTGGTCAGGCAACTAGATCCCACATGCCACAACTAAAGATCCTGCATGCCACAGCAAAGATCAAGGATCCCAGGTGCTGCAACTAAGAACTGATACAACCAAGTTAACTAATTAATTAAAATTCATTACCCTTACTAATACTACTTTTACCAAGAGCCCTTCTAACACAATCACATTATCTTTCCCAGACCTGGTTCTTAATTACCTTCTAAATTAATCATGGGATTTCAGGTAAAGAAAATGATAAAATTCTAAACAAGGTGCCTAGTGAAGCAGAAGAGTTACTGTCTTCTGGAGAAATATATTTGGGTGCCCAACCAAGTTTCCTTAGGACGGCATTTACTTGGGTGCATCAAACATTATCCAAAAACCAGATTCTTCTTGCCTGTTAAGTCACTTCAGTAATGTCTGACTCTTTGCAACCCTATGGACTGTAGCCTGCCAGGCTCCTCTGTCCATGGGGATTCTCTAGGCAAGAATATTGAAGAAGATTGCCATGCCCTCCTCCAGAGGATAGTCCCAACCCACGGATCAAACCTGTGTCTCCTTTGTCTCCTGCACTGCAGGGAGTTTTTTTACCCACTGAACCACCTGGGAAGCCTGATTCTTCTTCTTTAATAATCATAAAAATTAATTTCCCTATTGTTCCAAAATTGATATTCAAGATAATAATGTTCAGGAAGAATTACACATATTCCATCAGCTGCTGTTCACTAGGCATTATATGTAAGGAACTGAGCACATTGTAGCCAACAAAACATATCAGCTCAAAGTCTAACATCTCAGCGCTAAGTCTAAAATAACATCATCCAAATCAGACGGGGATAAGGCTTGAGTGTAATCAATTATGTTCAGCTCTTGGAGCACAATTCCTCTTCATCTATGAACATATAAACATAAAGAGACACATTATCTTACCTCCACCTTCTCAACAAATAATGATAACCCACTCCAGTATTCTTGCCTGGAAATTTTCATGGATAGAGGAGCCAGGTGGGCTACAGCCCACAGGGTCCCAAAAAGTCAGACACAACTGACACACACACAGACATAGGATAATAGTTATCTACATATGTAGATAGGAAGGTCAACCTTCCTATCTAGAGCTTAGGGTTCTTTTCCAAGATCACTGGAAGAATTCAGATCCTTGATGTTGTAGAACTAAGGCTCTTGGTTTCTATAGGTTACCTCTCTCCTAGTCAAAGGCAATTTACAACATGACTCTGCTTTCTTCTAGGACAGCAAAAAACATCTCTCTTTAAAGAGCATATCTGATTAGATCAGGCTCATCTAGTTTTTTAAAAAAGCTCTCCTTTGATTAACTTAAAATCAACTGAGTAGGGACCTTAATTACATCTGAAAATTCCTCTATATGTATTTATCCCTTCAGGTTAGGAAGAAAATGACCATCTCACTCCCAACTTCCCCATCATGACACACGTATATATACATACACAGACATATTTAGTAGGAAATCATAAAGTTTTCCCAAGATACATCCATATACTTGCATGATTTTCTTAAGTGGTGCTAAACAGGCTTAGTTTATCAGCAGAGAATATTGGTAGTGGAACTGATCCAAAGAAAGAAGATGATGAGGTCCCTAAAGGATTTTCAACATTAAGAACCAGGAGATACTCAGAGAAAGAAGAGAGATCCTCATCAGACACTCGGAGTAGATGATACAGACATCAGGACCAAGACAATGAAACACAAAGGCACAGCCAATCATCCTCTGGTCTAAGGGAAACAGAAATCACAATGAAAAGATTGTTTTAAGAAGTTATCAGAGAAGCATAATTGCTCACACTTTAACTAACCAAGAAGTGGTAATCAGACAGATCTTCTGGGAAAGAGTTCACCAACTGAGACTACACTCAATCTGGAGATGGACAGATACGCTAGAGCAATCTGAGGCACACACAGCCCCTCTCCCTGCCACCTTCCAGGCATGGTTCTCAAACTTGACAGCAAGAACAATTTTCTGTTTCATATGGACCAAGATTCTGTGTTTAAGTGAAATGACAATCCTGTTGTATTACTTTTCTATTGCTGCTTGTAACAAATTACCATAATTTCCTAGATTAACAAAACATGAATTTGTCACTTTATAATTCTGTCATTGGGCTGCATTCCTTTTGGAGGCTCTAGAAGAATCTGTTTTCTTGCCTTCTCCAGTTTCTAGAGTGAACTGTAATATTTGGTTCATGGTCCCTTCCTCTACCTCCAAAGTCAGCGGCCCAGCATATTAAAATCTCTCTCCTATTCAGATATTCCTGTCTCCATTATATAATGATATTTTTTATTATATTGGACCTACTTAGATTACCCAAGATAATATTCCCATCTGAAAATCCTTAGCTCAACCATATCTGCAAAGTCTCGTTAGTCATGTAAGGCAACATTTCGCAGGTTTGGGGATTAAAATGTGGACACTGTTGAGGGCCATTATTCTGCTTACCATACCAGTCAAATATTGCCTTTCTAATATTCAAACTTAATTAGTTCGTTTGACTGCTGACAAAAATACTCAGTAATATATTAATGAGTTTGCTTATAAAGTTTATCTGCAATATATTTCTACAGACTTCTATGTTCTAAGAAAATTAATAGTGGGATTGTAATTAACAAATATGCTATCTAACAAAAAATGTTCCCAAGGAGTTTCTTCAAAGCATTCACACAGCATCTAATCTTTTCTTATAACAGTCACTTAAAGAAAGGGAAAAGTGGATATTATCACAGCCATTTTCAAGGTAGGAAACTAAAGCATATAATGGGTTAAGTGGCTTTCCCTACATCTCTCAGGGAGGAATACTGAAGGAGTTATGAATAGAACTCATCCTCCTCTATCCCCATTCAGTAGCTTAAAAGGCTACGAATAATGGTTACAATGATTCAGACTGACTAACATTTCTTCTCCAGAGCACAGCAAATCCAAAAGAGAAATTATCACAGACACATTAATATGCTTTTGGTTAATTTTTTTAAAAAAACTCCTGGTTTCAATAAAGCTCTAAAGAAGTATAGAGAACATGTTTCAACCTGTTTGGGAAATATACTTGACCTTGAGTCATTTCACTCGAATTTCAAACAGGTTTGGAAGGTCTTAAATAAACATGACTTTAAATTTTAAAAACATGCATTGTTAATATAACTGGCAGATAAGAACAAAAAGTAAAGAAATAATGGATGTGCAGAGGGCCTTAATTACAGGTATGCAGACACAGTAACGTAGTGGGAGGCTAAGCTACCTGGTGGAAAGAGTCAGACAGAATTTGGTTAGAATGCCAGTTCTTCTATGTATACCAGCTGTGTAATCTTGGACAAGTCACTTATCCTTTCAGGTTCCTTATCTTAAAAATACAATAGCTATTCTATAGAGTTGATATGAAAATTTAAAATAATGTGCATAAAGTTTATACGTATAACTGAATCACTTTGCTGAACAAGTGAAAATAACACAACATTGTTAATCAACTATGTTGTTGTCATTGTTGTTGTTTAGTCACTAAGTCTTGTCTGACTTTTGCGACCCCATGGGCTATAGCTTGCCAGGCTCCTCTGTCCATGGGATTTCCCAGGCAAGAACGCTGGAATAGTTGGCCATTTCCTTTCCCAGGGGATCGTCCAGACCCAGGGATCCAACCTGTGTCTCCTGCATTGCTGGCAGAATCTTTATTGTCAGAGATGCCAGGGAAGTTCATCTAATCAACTCCATTCCAATATAAAATAAAAATTAAAAAACACAATATATGTGAAATACCTAGCACATAAAAGCATTTAATAACTTTCCTACTTAGGAAAAACCTAAAATATACAAGCAGATTTTCCTGCTGAAAATATTTGCAGTGGATACTGATGTGCTGCCCAGATTCCACCTCACAGAAGGATTTATTCCCCAAGCTCCTAGGAGTGCTGCTTATGGAAATCTGTTTGTTGTTAGCAATGATAAATGGGCATTCTCTTGGATGAAGAGAGAGCTTCCTCACCCAATACCCACCCTCATTTCATGGGGGCTTGCCCCTGAACTGTCGCAGTTACTGATACGAAGGTCTGTCATTCTGATCAGAATGTACTGTAGGGTTGGCTAAGGCCTTTGCTGAGAGTGCTTACCAGCTCAACTCTCCCTCTGTCCAATCCTGCTTCTTCCACTTCACTTCTGTTTCCCAGGTTTTGATCTCAATAGCACTCCCTATAAGCTCCTATGCCTTAGTCAGTTGGGAGGCATTTTCTCAGGGAACCCCATCCGGCAACAAGGTTGAAGGGTGTGTTGTTCGGCCTCTCTTATGGATCTCACCATCGTTATTCTCCACAAGGGCACAAGTTTGTGTGTGACAGCACCCAAACTGTTCAGCTGCTCTGCCAAGGACTGAAGAGTAAGGATTCTTAAGCCTTACTCCTACCAAGGAGCTGACAGAAGTAATATTTCTTATTATCAAGGAGCCAGAATAAGTGTGACCCCTTTATTCCTGCTCTGTTTTACCCCTCTCAACATCTTTCATTCATAAGCTTCTGTGAAGATGCAGATTCAATAAGCAACAATATTGCACATGTTAAGATTGAGATCTGGGGGTTGCTTTATAATACTCCAGGAAAAAAAAGAAGGATAAATGAAACATGACCAGTAAAATGTTGATCATTAATGAACCTGGGTGACTGGTACAAGGAAGTTCATTATACTATTCTCTCTACTTCTGCAATATGTTTGAAATTTTCAATAATAAAAAGTTGGATATTAGCATGCATTATAAAAGTACATGCATGTACTTTATAAAAATACATTTAAGGTGTGTATTTTTTTCTTTTTTAAAAATTTATTCTTTAATTGGAGGAAAATTACTTTTCAATGTTGTGTTGGTTTCCGTCATACAAAGCAAATCAGTCATAACTATACATATATCACCTGTCTCTTGAGTCTCCCTCCCCTGCCCTCATTTTACCCCTCTAGGTCTTCACAGGGTGCCTGGCAGTGCTCCCTGTGTTATATAGCCACTTCCCTCCCCCCACTAGCTATCTATTTTACATTGTAGTGTATATATATCGATGCTTCTCTATCAATTCATCCCGCTCTCTCTTCCCCTACTGTGTCCATAAATCCATTCTCTACATTTGTGTCTTCATTCCTTCCCTGCAGATAGGTTCATCATTACCATTTTTCTAGATTCCATATATATGTGTTAGTATACATTATTTGTTTTTCTCTTTCTGGCTTACTTCACTCTGTATAACAGGCTCTGGGTGCACCCACCTCACTAGAACTGACTCAAATTCATACTTTTTATGACTAATATTCCATTATATATATGTACCACATCTTTATCCATTCATCTGCGATGGACATTTAGGTTGCTACCATGTTTAAACTATTGTGAATAGTGCTGCTATGAACACTGAGGTACATGTGTCTTTTTCAATTATGATTTTTTCATAATTACATAATATATGGAAGGCATGTACTTTAATGATCAATTTTAAGATAGGTTTAATAATATATCTAAATTCTGCTTATGTTAAGCAAATAAATCTAAGAAAGTATGGTGAAATTCATATTTACCAAGCAGATAAAATAGAGTTTATTAGACATCTTACCACATAGTTCTCAAGTATGTTTTTTAAAGTTGCTGAGGCTTTTCTTAAAAGCAAACCATAAAGGAATTCAGACTAAACCTAAAAGAGATTTACTTTTCATGTTAAAAGCCCAATATGCAGCTCTTCTGTGCATTACACAGACTTTTAGATTATTGAGATAGTATAATGTACTGAAAAATTATTCCAATTTTTAGAAGTTCAACTTTCTAAATGTCTTTTTGAAAACAATGAGTTATTTTAATGTTTATAAAACCTGGCATAACCACATCTTTTTTTCTCCTCAACCCTTACAAAGGATCTTGGAGACTCAATAATTGGTGCCACCTATGTTATTTCAATTTTGGTCAAAATAACTCTGTTCTGTATTTATATATAATGATTAAGTGTTAAGTTAGAATCACAATAAGAGAATGTAGCATGTGACTCAAATATTCAGTATGCTTAGAGTGGTATTATTTCTAACTCTCAAATGTTTATTTTAAGTGCGCAGTGATGAAGAAGTCCAGAAGGGTTCAAATATACTATGCAAACACATTTCCTGTCTTTGTATTTTTCTACATTTACGGGTCTTTCTGAAATTTGAGATCTCTACCAACTGAGGTAATTTAATCCAAACTTTGGAGAATATCATCATTGAGAAAATGATTTTTCTCAAAAGAACTTGATTAATAATTATAGAACTGTCCTAAGGGCTTCCTATAGCCAGGTTATTATTATAAAGAAATGTTCTTTATATAAATGAATAAGACTTGGTTGACCTGAAACAAAAGAAGGGTATGGAACATTCTAAAGACAAACACATAAATGGTGTATTTAGGAGCTAGTCTAACAGCCTATGAAGACTGAATTTTAAAAACATTTTACCCAGCTCTCTGGACTACTCCCCAAATAAACAGACAAGCAAATAAAATCCAAGTATGTACAAAATTTTTAAAAAAACATGCATTTTATAAAATATATGCATGTGGCACCCAGTCCTACAGGAGACACGAGAGATTTGAGAAGAATTTGGTATGGCATCCAGTCCCATCACTTCATGGCAAATAGATGGGGAAATAATGGAAACAATGAGAGACTTTATTTTCTTAGGCTCCAAAATCACTGAAGATGGTGACTGTAGCCATGAAATTAAAAGACACTTGCTTCTTGGAAGAAAAGCTATGACCAACGTAGGCAGCATATTAAAAAGCAGAGACATTACTTTGCCAACAAATTGCATCTAGTCAATGCTATGGTTTTTCCAGTAGTTATGTATGGATGTAAGAGTTGGACCATAAAGAAACCTGAGTGTCAAAGAATTGATGCTTTTGAACTGTGGTGTTGGAGAAGACTCTTGAGAGTCCCTTAGACTGCAAGGAGATCAAACCAATCAACCCTAAAAGAAATCAGTCCTGAATATTCATTGGAAGGACTGATGTTGAAGTTCCAATCCTTTGGCCACCTGATGTGAAGAACTGACTCACTGGAAAAGCCCGTGATGCTGGGAAAGATTGAAGCAGGAGGAGAAGGGAATGACAGAGGATGAGATGGTTGGATGGCATTGCCGACTTGATGGACATGAGTTTGAGCAAGCTCCAGGGGTTGGTGATGGACCAGAATGCCTGGCGTGCTGCAAAGAGTCAGACATGACTGAGCGACTGAACTAAACTGGGTTCTAGTACTAAATTGGACTTTCCTGATGGCTCAGATGGTAAAGCGTCTGTCTACAATGTGGGAGACACAGGATCGATCCCTGGGTCAGGAAGATCCCCTGAAGAAGGAAATGGCAATCCACTCCAGTACTATTGCCTGAAAAATCCCATGGACAGAGGAGCTTGGTAGGCTATAGTCCATGGGGTTGCAAAGAGTTGGACATGACTGAGCGACTTCACTAGTGACTAATACTAAATTTGCCATAAACTAGTGTTATGACCCTGGTACTTAATTTTTCTAAATCTCAGCTTCTCCATCTGTAAGATGAAGAGTCCTTACTGTTATTGCACTCCAACATTTAGGAATCAAGCATTATATTTTCAATATTCATAGGCAATCAAAAAATTAAAGCAATTAGATTAAGAGAATATTGAATGGAAATTAAACAAATATAAAATATGTAAATAAGTTTTTCTAAAAGTTGAAAGTAAACGTCAATTATTATATAAAAGTTTGTCCATGCATGCTCAGTCACTTCAGTTGCATTCAATTCTTTACAACCTTATGGACTATAGCCCACAAAAGTCCACTGTCCATGGGATTCTCCAGGTGAGAATACTGGAGTGGGTTGCCATGCCCTCCCCCAGGGGATCTTCTCGACCCAGGCACTGAGCCTGTGTCTCTTATATCGCCTGCACTGGCAGGCAGCTTCTTTACCACTAGAAACAGCCGGGAAGCACCCAAAAAATGTTTTGGCTGTCCTATGCTGCATGAGGGATCTTAGCTCCCCAACCAGGAACTGAACCCATTCCTCCTGCAGAGGAAGTTTCCAACTATGTGTTCTGCCTCCCACACTACTTTTTCCTGGTTTTCTGAAATAACACAAGATTGAATTGGCAATTCAAGTATGCTTTGTAAACCCGATAATTCATATAGAAGCTATGCAATTTTATAACTCATATCAATTTTATAATTCTAATGTATTATTAAGTTAAATTCAACAGTTATAGCCTCTAATATTTGGAATTTTCAGTTTTAACCAAAATGAATAAATTTGAAGTGCTGCATCCTAGGTACTTGTGGGCTTATTCAACAGGAAAACTACTTCAGGCTAGGGGAACAATAAATATAAAATTTCATGCTATCCTATAATTATGAGGTAACATTAAATTGGTCAGATTCAGGTGGTAAGCCTAAAAATCCAAGATAACTATAGATATATGTAATTAGACATTATAATTATTTCCATATTTCTAATAACAGCAACTATAGATATGTATAGTTGCTCGAAGCTACGCCACATCCAAGGTCAGGGGAGGCGGCCGGGAGGAGCGACCCCACCTCCAAGGAGCAGTGGCTGCGCTGGTGCCAGACGGCCTAGAGGAGCTATTCCACATTCAAGGTAGGGAAGGGGCCGGTGAGGAGATACCCCTCATCCAAGGTAAGGAGCAGCGGCCGTGCTTTGCTGGAGCAGCCGTGAAGAGATACCCCACGTCCAAGGTAAGAGAAACCCAAGTAAGAGGGTAGGTGTTGCAACAGGGCAGACACACTGGAACCATAATCACAGAAAACTAGTCAATCTAATCACACTAGGACCACAGCCTTGTCTAACTCAATGAAACTAAGCCACGCCCTGTGGGGCCACCCAAGACGGGTGGGCATGGTGGAGAGGGCTGACACAATGTGGTCCACTGGAGAAGGAAATGGCAAATCATTTCAGTATTCTTGCCTTGAGAACCCCATGAACAGTAGGAAAAGGCAAAATGATGGGGTACTGAAAGAGGAACTCCCCAGGTCAGTAGGTGCCCAATATGCTACTGGAGATCAGTGGAGAAATAACTCCAGAAAGAATGAAGGGATGGACCCAAAGCAAAAACAATACCCAGTTGTGGATGTGACTGGTGATAGAAGGAAGGTCCAGTGCTGTAAAGAGCAATATTGCATAGGAACCTGGAATGTCAGGTCCATGAATCAAGGCAAATTGGAAGTGGTCAAACAAGAGATGGCAAGAGTGAATGTTGACATTCTAGGAATCAGTGAACTAAGATGGACTGGTGTGGGTGACTTTAACTCAGATGACCATTATATCTACTACTGCAGGCAGGAATCCCTCAGAAGAAATGGAGTACCCATCATGCTCAACAAGAGTCCGAAATGCAGTACTTGGATGCAATCTCTAAAACGACAGAATGATCCCTGTTCGTTTCCAAGGCAAACCATTCAATATCACGGTAATCCAAGTCTATGCCCCAACCAGTAATGCTGAAGAAGCTGAAGCTAAATGGTGCTATGAAGACCTACAAGACCTTTTAGAACTAACACCCAAAAAAGATGTCTTTTTCATTATAGGGGACTGGAATGCAAAAGTAGGAAGTCAAGAAACACCTGGAGTAACAGGCAAATTTGGCCTTGGAGTACGGAATGAAGCAGGGCAAAGACTATTTAATAGAGTTTTGCCAAGAAAATGCACTGTCATAGCAAACACCCTCTTCCAACAACACAAGTGAAGACTCTACACATGGACATCACCAGATGGTCAACACCAAAATCAGATTGATTATATTCTTTGCAGCCAAAGATGGAGAAGCTCTATACAGTCAGCAAAAACAAGATCAGAAGCTGACTGTGGCTCAGATCATGAACTCCTTATTGCCAAATTCAGACTGAAATTGAAGAAAGCAGGGGAAACCACTAGACCATTCAGGTATGACCTAAATCAAATCCTTTATGATTATACAGTGGAAGTGAGAAATAGATTTGAGGGACTAGATCTGATAGATAGAATGCATGATGAACTATGTACGGAGATTCGCGACGTTGTACAGGACACAGGGATCAAGACCATCCCCATGGAAAAGAAATGCAAAAAAGCAAAATAGCTGTCTGAGGAGGCCTTACAAGTAGCTGTGAAAAGAAGAGAAGCAAAAAGCAAAGGAGAAAAGGAAAGATATAAGCATCCAAATGCAGAGTTCCAAAGAATAGCAAGAAGAGATAAGAAAGCCTTCCTCAGCGATCAATGCAAAGAAATAGAGGAAAACAACAGAATGGGAAAGACTAGAGATCTCTTCAAGAAAATTAGAGATCCCAAGGGAAAATTTCATGTAAAGATGGGCTCAATAAAGGACAGAAATGGTATGGACCTAACAAAAGCAGAAGATATTAAGAAGAGGTGGCAAGAATACACAGAAGAATTATACAAAAAAGATCTTCATGACCAAGATAATCATGATGGTGTGACCACTCACCTAGAGCCAGACATCCTGGAATGTGAAGTCAAGTGGGCCTTAGAAACCATCACTACGAACAAAGCTAGTGGAGGTGATGGAATTCCAGTTGAGCTATTTTAAACCCTGGAAGATGATGGTGTGAAAGTGCTGCACTCAATATGCCAGCACATTTGGAAAACTCAGCAGTGGCCACAGGACTAGAAAAGGTCAGTTTTCATTCCAATCCCAAAGAAAGGCAATGCCAAAGAATGCTCAAACTATCGCACAATTGCACTCATCTCACATGCTAGTAAAGTAATGCTCAAAATTGTCCAAGCCAGGCTTCAGCAGTACGTGAACTGTGAACTTCCAGATGTTTAAGCTGGTTTTAGAAAAGGCAGAGGAACGAGAGATCAAACTGCCAACATCCACTGGATCATCAAAAAAGCAAGAGAGTTCCAGAAAAACATCTATTTCTGCTTTATTGACTATGCCGAAGCCTTTGACTGTGTGGATCACAATAAACTGAGGAAAATTCTGAAAGAGATGGGAATACCAGACCACGTGACCTGCCTCTTGAGAAAACTATATGCAGGTCAGGAGGCAACAGTTAGAACTGGACATGGAACAACAGACTGGTCCAAATAGGAAAAGGAGTACGTCAAGACTGTATATTGTCACCCTGCTTATTTAACTTCTATGCAGAGTACATCATGAGAAACGCTGGGCTGGAGGAAGCACAAGCTGGAGTCAAGATTACTGGGAGAAATATCAATCACCTCAGATATGCAGATGACATCACCCTTATGGCAGAAAGTGAAGAGGAACTAAGAAGCCTCTTGATGAAAGTGAAAGAGGAAAGTGAAAAAGTTGGCTCAAAGCTCAACATTCAGAAAACGAAGATCATGGCATCCGGTCCCATCACTTCATGGGAAATAGATGGGAAACAGTGGAAACAGTGTCAGACTTTATTTTGGGGGGCTCCAAAATCACTGCAGATGGTGACTGCAGCCATGAAATTAAAAGACGCTTACTCCTTGGAAGGAAAGTTATGACCAACCTAGATAGTATATTCAAAAGCAGAGACATTACTTTGCTGACTAAGGTCTGTCTAGTCAAGGCTATGGTTTTTCCAGTAGTCGTGTATGGATGTGAGAGTTGGACTGTGAAGAAAGCTGAGTGCCGAAGAACTGATGTTTTGAACTGTGTTGTTGGAGAAGACTCTTGAGAGTCCCTTGGACTGCAAGGAGATCCAACCAGTCCATTCTGAAGGAGATCAGCCCTGGGATTTCTTTGGAGGGAATGATGCTAAAGCTGAAGCTCCAGTACTTTGGCCACCTCATGTGAAGAGTTGACTCATTGGAAAAGATTCTGATGCTGGGAGGGATTGGGGGCAGGAGGAAAAGGGGATGACCGAGGATGAGATGGCTGGATGGCATCACCAACCCCATGGACATGAGTCTGAGTGAATTCCGGGAGATGGTGATGGACAGGGAGGCCTGGCGTGCTGTGATTCATGGGGTCGCAAAGAATCGGACACGACTGAGTGACTGAACTGAACTAATAGTTGTGTATGGAGCTTTACTAAGACAAATAATTATGTGTCAATAATCAAACATATATGTCACTTTTTAATTCTACAGTGTATTTTGAATGTTTTATATCATTTAAATCAGAAAATAAGCATATCCTCTCCATTGATTTTATAATCTGTTTTATGGATAAAGAGATTGACCAGGTAAAACTTTTTTAAAAACTCATATCAAAAAAAATAAGCAATATTAATAGAATTTTATCTATTAAGAAATTGAATTAATTATTAGTAATCTTCCTAAAAATAAGGCACTAGGCCCAGATGTGTTCATTGATAAATTCCACCAAACATTTAAGGAAAAACTTGTACCAATTTTCTACAATCTCTTTAATAAGACAGAAGCAGAAGGGAATATGTCATGTTCAATGAGGCCAACATTGCCCTAAAATCAAAAACAAACAAACATATTGCAAAAAAGAAAATAAAGACCTGAAGGCCTCATGAACATAGATGCAAAAAGTCCACAACAAAATATCTGAAAATCAAATGCAACAATGTGGAAAAGAACTATATACTACAACCAAGCAGGATTTATTCCAGGTATGCAACACTTGTTCAACTTTAAAAAATCAATTAATATAATCTGTCACACTAACAGATGAAAGAAGAAAATCCACATGATCATATCAATAGATCATGTAGGAAAGTATTTAACAAAATTTACAACCACTCATGATGAAAGTTCTCAGGAAACTAATAATAGAGAGAAATTTCCTTAAATTGATTAAAAAGAAAAGAAAAAAACTACAAGAAACCTACATCTAAAGCATTTAATGGTGAAAAACTAAAAGCTTTCCTAATTAAGATAAGGAATAAGACAAGGATAACCCTCATACTCTACTTTTCATTGTACTGGAATACTTCCTAATACCATTAGATAAGGGAAGAAGCCATCCCTTATGGCTCAGCTGGCAAAAAATCTGCCTGCAATGTGGGAGAACTGGGTTCTATCCCTGAGTTGGAAAGATCCCCTGAGAAGGGAAAGGCTATCCACTCCAGTATGGCCTGGAGAATTCCATGGACCCCATAGTCCATGGGGTCACAAAGAGTCGGACACAACTGAGAAACTTTCACTTTTACTTTTAAAGAAAAGAAAATGAAAAGCATATAGATTTGGAAGGAAGGATTAAAATTGTCTTTATTTGCAGATGATGTGACTGCCTATGTAAAAAGTCCAAAAGTATCGACCAAAAACTTTTGGAACTAAGTGGATATAGTAAGGTTGCAAGATACAAGGTTAATTTTAAAAAAATTAATTTCTTTCCTAACATACTAGCAATGAACAGTGGAGTTTGAAATTAAAAATACTATGTGTGTGTGCTCAGTTGCTCAGTCGTGTCTGACTCTATGCAACTTCACAGACCTTAGCCTCCCAGGCTTCTCTGTACATGGGATTTTCCCAGCAAAAATACTGGAATGGATTGCCATTTTCTTCTCCAGGGAATCTTCTTGACCCAGGAATAGAAGAAAAGAAAATCCCCCTTTGTTATATTTAACATATACTTTACATATATGAGCAAATTCCGGGAGATAGTGAAGGACAGGGAACCCCACCATGCTGCAGTGTGTCTCCTAAGTCTCCTGCATTGGCAGGCAAATTCTTTACCACTGAGCCACCTGGGAATCCCATAAAAACACCACTTACATTAGCAATCAAGAATTATTACAAAGCTACAATAATCAAGACAGGACGGTACTGGTAAAAGGACAAAGAGATCAGTGGAACATAACAAAGAACCAGAAATAGGACCGCTTAAATACAGTTGACTGAGTCTTGACAAAGTAGCAAATGCAATAAATGGATCAAAGATAGTCTCTTCAACAAATGGTGCTGCAACAACCAAGCATCAACACGCAACAGCAAAAAATCTGGACACAAACTTTACAATGTTCACAGAAAGTAACTCAAAGCAGATCATAGACTTAAACATAGATACAAAGGGCAAAACTATAAAACTCCTGGAAGATAACATAGGAGAGAATCTAGATGGACCCTTAAGAAACAACACCAAAAACACAATCCATGAAAGAAAGACTGGATGAGATGACTTTATTAAAATTAAAAATGAGATACCACTACACACCTACTGCTGCTGCTGCTATCACTTCAGTCGTGTCCAACTCTGTGCAACCCCATAGATGGTAGCCCACCAGGCTCCCCTGTCCCTGGGATTCTCCAGGCAAGAACACTGGAGTGGGTTACCATTTCCTTCTCCAATGCAGGAAAGTGAAAAGTGAAAGTGAAGTCGCTCAGTCGTGTCCAACTCAGCGACCCCATGGACTGTAGCCTACCAGGCTCCTCTGTCCATGGGATTTTCCAGTCAAGAATGCCAAAAATCCAGAAGACTGATGGCACCAAATGCTGGGGAGATTGTGTAACAACAGGTACTCTCGTTCACTGCTGGTAGGAATGCCAAATGGTACAGATACTTTGAAAGACAGTTTAATGGTTTCTCATAAAATTAAATATATTCTTGCCACATGATCCAGCAATCATGCTCCTTGGTAGTTACCTAGGGAGTTGAAAACTTATATCCACACAAAAACAAACTGCTCTATCCATAAAAAGCAATGCTACTTAGCAATGAAAAGAACAAATAACTGACAAATAGATGAATTTCAATTTTACTATATGGCTGTCAAAGTCAGCATGTAGATGAATTTCAAAAAATATTATTCTGAGTGAATAAAGCCAAGGCACAAAGAATGCATACTACTTGAGTGTATTACTATGCAATAGTTATGTCAGAAAATGCATAACTATAGAGGAAGCAAACAGATCAAGGAATGCTTAGGGCCTGGGTGTGGAGGGGACTGATTGTAAATGTACATAAGGGAACTTAAGACAACAGAAATCTATATCTTGATTGTTATGGCAATTTCAACATAGTCTACACCTGTCAAACTCAACAAATTGTGTAACTACAATTGAATAAATTTCATGTCAATACAAGAACAAGAAACGAAGTGTCAGGCACCAAAATTAAAGTTTAATACTTATTTTTTAAAAACTGACAATGACTGTATTTCATAAAATATTTCACTCTGTATATTCCTGAAATATTTATCCCCCTTTGTTATATTTAACATATACTTTACATGTATGAGCAAATTTCAGGAGATAATGAAGGACAGGGAAACCTGGCATGCCACAGTCCATGAGATCTCAAAGAATTGGACACGACTTGGAGACTGATCAACGACAATACTTTGCATAAGGCTTTGCAGAGATGCATCTGGTTCCAGAAATGACAAGTGTTTATTGTACCACTATCAAAACTAGTGCTTTGTCAGGAACCAAGTGCTCTGACTTAAAGATGGAGCAAGAGACACAGCACATATACATATACTCCTACAAAATTATACCATTAATTTTTGTTACATATGCACTACATTACTCTGGCAACACCAAAGTTAATCACTGCAACCAAAATGTGAGAGGTTTTTTTTTTTTTCTGCCCCCCATGGTAAGAAATAAACAAAGCAACTGATTCTTATTAAGTATCTGAGTTAAGTAATGAAACACATAAAGAAACATAACAAATATAAATGGAAATGTATAAACTTCCGTTTCTTTCCCTCAAAGAAGATCTTGAGAACAGAATGGGAAAGGGGAATTACTATAATTAATAATAAACATTTAAGATTCTCAGGAGGCTAGGTGCTATAGTGGCTATAAGATAAGGAATGGTACTAATCTACAGGGCTTCCCTGGTGGCTCAGTAGTAATGAACCTGCCTCCTAACCCAGGAGATGCGGTTTCGATCCCTGGGTCAGGAAGATCCCCTGAAGAAGGAAATGATAACCTACTCCAGTATTTTGCCTGGGAAAACCCATGGACAGAGGAGCCTTGCAGGCAATAGCACATGGGCTCACAAAAGAGTTGGACACAACTTAGCAACTAAACAATAACAACAACTAATTTGAAGCATATTATACCTATCTTCTTTAGATTTCCAATAAGTTATCAGTATTATTTTATGATCAGTCCTATTTCTTCTCCATTCAAATTACTCCATTAATGAATGACTTTTTAGAATAAATGACTGTGCAGTAAACTGAAAAATCATGTAAGTCATAGGTAAGCAACAAATAAATTCAGGGTCCCCTCGCCCAGTTAATGCCAAGTTGTTTCTTCAGGATATGCAGCATTGTATAAAACTCCCAGGCAGGTTAGATCATGAATCAACAAGTATTTATGAAATTCCTATACTCTACAATACTATATTCCATGTGGTAGGACAGACAACAAAAATATTGTGGGATCCTAAGGATTTTAACTTTAGTTTCCTTTAGTTGAGTAAACAAAATACATAGATCCCAGTATACATCACTAACAACCGTTTCTTCTGGACACCATTGGCACACACCTGCCCCCTTATATGTATATGCCTATTCAAAATTTACCTGCCAATGTCTGCATTGACCTCTTGAGACCCACTTCTCTGAAAAAAAATAAAATGAAGTGTATCTTTTTGCTCTTAAAAAACCCAGTCTCTGTTTTCCTTTTTCACAAGTGTTCATTTTAGAAAATATGCACCTGCTAAAAGTAACAATGTAAAAAGTAAAAAGGGAGGCAGAAAAGGAGGAAACACAGAAAGACTAGAGGGAGGATTTAGGCATTCAACAATTTATCCAAAGAAGGGTATCAGCACTTTAATTGTATAATGTCATGAGTATAAGCATATGAAAATTGGGTTAATGACACAAAGCCCTTTGAAATATGGCAAAGCATTCCCAAATTTGAATTCTTTTTTTTTTAATTTTAATTTTTACTTTATTTTGCTTTACAATACTGTATTGGTTTTGCCATACATTGACATGAATCAGCCACGGATGTACATGAGTTCCCAATCCTGAACCCTCCTCCCACTTCCCACCCCATATCATCTCTCTGGATCATCCTGTGCACCAGCCCCAAGCATCCTGTATCCTGTATCAAACATAGACTGGCAATTCATTTCTTACCTGATAGTATACATGTTTCAATGCCATTCTCCCAAATCATCCCACCCTCTCCCTCTCCCACAGAGTCTGAAAGTCCATTCTATACATCTGTGTCTCTTTTGCTGTCTCACATACAGGGTTATCATTACCATCTTTCTAAATTCCATATATATGTGTTAGTATACTGTATTGGTGTTTTTCTTTCTGGCTTACTTCACTCTGTATAATAGGCTCCAGTTTCATCCACCTCATTAGAACTGATTCAAATGGATCCTTCTTAATGGCTGAGTAATACTCCATTGTGTATATGTACCACAGCTTTCTTATCCATTCATCTGCTGATGGACATCTAGGTTGTTTCCATGTCCTGGCTATTGTAAACAGTGCTGCGATGAACACTGGGGTACACGTGTCTCTTTCTATTCTGGTTTCCTTGGTGTGTATGCCCAGTAGTGGGATTGCTGGGTCATAAGGTAGTTCTATTTGCAATTTTTTAAGGAATCTCCACACTGTTCTCCATAGTGGCTGTACTAGTTTGCATTCCCAACAACACTGTAAGAGGGTTCCCTTTTCTCCACACCCTCTCCAGCATTTATTGCTTGCAGACTTTTGGATTGCAGCCATTCTGACTGGTGTGAAATGGTACCTCATTGTGGTCTTGATTTACATTTCTCTGATAATGAGTGATGTTGAGCATCTTTTCATGTGTTAGCCATCTGTATGTCTTCTTTGGAGAAATGTCTATTTAGTTCTTTGGCCCATTTTTTGATTAGGTCATTTATTTTTCTCAACTTGAGCTGCATAAGTTGCTTATATATTTTTGAGATTAGTTGTTTGTCAGTTGCTTCATTTGCTATTATTTTCTCCCATTCAGAAGGCTGTCTTTTCACCTTGCTTATAGTTTCCTTTGTTGTGCAGAAGCTTTTAATTTTAATTAGATGCCATTTGTTTATTTTTGCTTTTATTTCCAGTATTCTGGGAGGTGGATCATAGAGGATCCTGCTGTGATTTATGTCGGAGAGTGTTTTGCCTATGCTCTCCTCTAGGAGTTTTATAGTTTCTGGTCTTACATTTAGATCTTTAATCCATTTTGAGTTTATTTTTGTGTATGGTGTTAGAAAGAATCCACTGTATTAAAATGTATTATACATATCCTTTTTGTTATCAAGGATTTTGATTGTACTCTAAGTTGTCATTGATGAGAATAATTAGAAAAACTGAGAGTGAGGAACAGCAATAAAAAGGAGATAAAACAAATGGCAGAGTAGGTAAAGAAGTTATTCCATCAGATCCTACTCCCTTTTGTATTAGGAGGAGACAGATTGCTGGCACACATATAAAGTATGCTTCCAGTATACTGTAAGATCGTTTCACTAGGATCACATTGACAATGAGGCGGTAGAAATCAACAACCACAAGTTATAACATTGGAATTTGACATGGGATCATATACTGAAAAAGACCTCTCAGTATGAATATTACCTTTGAAAAAGCAAATAAATACACAGCCATGACACTGAAACTAAGGGAAATAGAAAGTATAAGAAGTGTCTAATAATCAACTGATTATAATGCTCACTATTGCTTATTAAAATGTATACCATTCATCTCTAACCATCTCTAAGACTGAATATATAGTCTTCAGTCTCTATTTTTTATTTTAGTGAATCAAGCTTATGTATTTAACATCCTTTTAAAATTTGTGACCTCAAGGATTTCCTCGGTGGTTCAGCTTGCCAATGCATGAACCCTAGGTTTGATCCCTAGGACAGAAATATCTCCTGGAGGAGGAGATGGCAACCCACTCCAATATTCTTGCCTGGAGAATTCCATGGACAGAGGAGCCTGGCGGACTACAGTCCATGGGGTTGCAAAGAGTCAGACACAACTGAGTGACTAAGCACATTGTAGCCCAGGAGAAATATCTAGGTTAAAAATACTTGAATGTATGGGATAGAATTGTGGTGAATATCAACATTCAGGGACTAAAAGGATAAAGAGAAGTCAACTAGTCATGCAGTAAAGGGAAGAATGAAAAGATTAGTGTTGTAGACACCAAAGGAGGAGAGGGAATGATGAGAACCGAATATATCTCCAGCACAAGTGAGGCAGGCCTGGGACCTGGGACCCTTGCTGCAGTGCTGCAGTGCTTGCACTTGGACACAACCCTCCCTGAGCAACAAAATATGAACTACATGGGACTAAAATTAACTGCACGCATGAGCAGTTAGGACAAATTCTGGACAAAAGGTACAAAGAAGCCAAAATACCACTTGTCACTTCAAAATAGCTTGCAGCAAAAATAGGGAACTGCACATGCCCCCTGCACATAAGGGGTGGGCAAACCACCTAAGCCACCCCTCCAGCCTGACGCCTGGAACCAACTCATGCCCCAGCTCAGGAACACACCAGCAAGAGAAACTGTTGTTTGTTCTTGCTCCCCACTGTTGTTGAAAGGGACCCCCAGTAAAGCCTTGCCTGAATTTCTTGTCTTAGCTCTGATCAACTTCTATTGATTAAGGAGGCCAAGAATAGTGGTCTGTAACACAAGTGTACGAGGTACACTGGATCAGATATTATAATATATTGCCTAACAATTTTATTGTGAAGAAAATCTTGAAATATGAAGGATAAATATAATGAAACAATGCAAATTTAATATAAAAGAACAAGTATCTGAAGTTTAAGCTCTGGAAAAAGGAAAAAAAAACAGAAGGCTACTATCAAGTCTTTGAGATAAATTACAGTGCACATAATATGCTTTGAGCTAAACACTCCTGGAATTAATAAACTGCCTAGTTATTCGATATAAATCCACATGATTTATACCAAAAATTCATTTACATTCTACAGAGGAAAAATATCTATTTTCTCCCTTCTTTCTAAAAAGATTTCTGAACTCTGGGAGAAAGTTTATGATGATTAATACAGCGCTGCCAGAAATTTGTGTTAAGAGAAAAAAAAATTAATCTTTTATATATATAAAGTTAATACTTGAAGCCAACTCTCAGTAAAAATTATATTTTGAGGGGTTTTTTTCCCCAGAGAAATTAAAAGCCATATTGGATTTTCTAGAACTTTCCTACGGGGAAGCCTATCACACTCTAATTAAACGGCTGCCAGGAGGTAAGCATGCCCTGCTTACTACCTGCAGGTAGTGTATGACCCGCTTCCAGGCGCTCTTCATGCTCAGCTCACCTCGAGTTCAGAGCCATGATAAACCTTCTTAAATGCCACATCTAATAATAATGTAGCAGAGACAATAGTTTGGAAATATTAAACTAAGGGGTGTTTCATCCTCCCTAAATTACAGTGCCTTCCATTTCCCTGCCTTATCTTATCACTGTCTATCAGACAAGATTAGGGAAATCTCAGGTCAGTGAAATGCATTCCTCATTTTCCCTAGTACAAACGAGAACCATACAGACTCTCCTTAAAGAAATGCTACGTCAGAATCTCTGTGTGGGCCCTGAATGCAAATGAATGCATGCCTGGAAGCAACCTAAAGGCCATGGATGCTTTGGGAACTTGGCAGACATAGACTAGAGACACTCATCAGAAAGCTTCATGGTTGATCGTCTCAGAACTTGTTCCCATGAGAGCAGAACCTCTGTGAAAGAAGTAGTTAAATCTTTAAAAAGACCAAGCAGTAAAAGACCATTTGAAAAAGAAGAAAGCCTAGCCAGGAGCTAATTCCCTTTGAGGATTTTATTATCCCTGTGAGCTCTTGGATAAAGTGAAATAGCAGTCTCAGGGGGAACTGCTCTTTGAAGAAACAAGATGAGAGCTCAGCTTCTGAAGAAGCGGTCCCTGTATAAGCAGGGAGAGCACGAGACAGAGAGGGAGGTCATCGGGCCCATGCTTGAGGCCCAGCAGGAAGCACCGCAGGAGCTACAACTTGTATCCCAGGGAACTTCATGTGGATGCCATCAAACGTGACCCCAGTCTGTTCCCTTTTGAGAGGGAAAGGCCAGATCACATGCCTGCAGAAGGCCAGTACCACATCATCATCACGGTGTACACACCAGTGGAATTCAAGAGAGAGCTACAGGAAGCTGTCCTCAGAACACACTGCTCTTGAGAATCAGAATGACCTGGGTTCAAGGCTGCTTTACAAAATCATCAGTTCAACTCAGTCACTCAGTTGTGTCTGACTCTTTGCGACTCCATGGACAGCACCATGCCAGGCCTCTCTGTCCATCAACAAGCTTGCTCAGACTCATGTCCATTGAGTTGGTGATGCCATCCAACCCTCTCATCCTCTGTCATCCCCTTCCTCCTGCCTTCAATCTTCCCAGCACCAGGGTCTTTTCCAATAAGTCGATTCTTCACATCAGGGGACCAAAGTATTGGAGCTTGCTGTTAATAAATAGAAGCTATGGAAGGAAGAAAGGAAAGAAGGAAGGAAGTGGGGGGAGGGAGGGAGGAAAGGAGGAGGAGGAGGAAGGCAATGTCCAAAACTGAGCACCCATGTAGTGAGTTAAAAATGGTTCAGAGAGGGATTTGAGTAGAGAGGACTTGAAATAGCCTCCCACAAATATCCCAGTTGTAGTAGTATGAGACAGAGAACCAGAAAAATTTCCAGTACCCCTAAGCCCTTGAAAGGTGAGTGAAACACAGCTGAAATTTAAGTCAGTAAACTTAAGCGCTTAAAGTCACCAAGTTACTACTTTGAGTTAAGATATGTTTGCCTCCAGAGACAGTTTTATCTCTCTCAAAATCCTACAGGGGCTTCTAAACATCTATTTTGAAATTTTGAAATTCTCTCATCTGGCATTCACCCGTCTCAAGATTCCCAAACCTATCCTTCTTCACTCAAAAATATATTAATAACACATGCATTTCTTATTGATCAATTAATTGTTGATATGAAGCAGGGTAAAGGCTAACAGAGTTTTGTCAAGAGAACACTCTGGTCTTAGCAAACACTCTCTTCCAAAAACACAAGAAAAGACTCTACACATGGACATCACCAGATGATCAGCACCAAAATCACATTGATTATATTCTTTGCAGCCAAATGGAGAAGCTCTATACAGTTAGCAAAAACAAGACCTGGAGCTGACTATGGCTCAGATCATGAGCTCCTGATTGGAAAATTCAGGCTTAAATTAAGGAAAGCAGGGAAAACCTCTAGACCATTCAAGTATGACCTAAATTAAACCCCTTATGAATATATAGGAGGTGACAAATAGATTCAAGGTATTAGATCTGGTAGACAGAATGCCTGAAGAATTATGGACAGAGTTTTGTAACATTGTAACACAGGAGGCAGTGACCAAAACCATCCTAAAGAGAAAGAAATGCAATAAGGCAAAGTGGTTGTCTGAGGAGGACTTACAAATAGTTGAGAAAAGTCAAGAGAAGCAAAAGGCAAAGGAGAAAGGTAAAGATATACTCAACCGAATGCAGAGTTCCAGAGAATCACAAGAAGAGATAAGAAAGCCTTAACTGAACAATGCAAAGAAACAGAGGAAAATAATAGAATGGGAAAGACTAGGGATGTCTTCAAAAATATTGGAGATAAAAAGGAAACATTTCATGCAAAGATGGGCACAATAAAGGACAGAAATGGCAAGGACCTAATAGAAGCAGAAGAGGTTAAGAAAGGTGACAAGAATACAATGAAGAAGAACTATACAAAAAAAGGTCTTAATGACCCAGGATAACCATGATGGTGTGGTCACTTACCTAGAGCCACCTTCATATCCAGGAGTCTGAGGTCAAGTAGGCTTTAGGAAGCATTACCACAAACAAAGCTAGTGGAATAGACAGAATTCCAGCTGAGCTATTTAAAATCCTAAAACATGATAACAGTTAAAGCGCTGCACTCTATATGTCAGCAAATTTGGAAAACTTAGTAGTGGTCACAGGACTGGAAAAAGTGAGTTTTCATTTCAATCCCAAACAAGGACAATGCCAAAGACTGTTCAAACTACCAGATAATTGCACTCATTTCACATGCTAGCAAAGTAATGGTCAAAATCCTTCAAGCTAGGCTTCAGCAGTATATGAATCAAGGACTTCCAGATGTACAAGCTGGATTTAGAAAACGGCAGAGGAACCAGGGATCAATTTGCAACATCTGTTGGATCACAGAAAAGGCACGAGAATTCAAGAAAAATTTCCACTTCATTGACTAGGCTAAAGCCTTAGACTGTGTGGATTACAACAAACTGTAGAAAATTCTTAGAGATAGGAATACCAGACCATCTTACCTGTCTCTGAGAAACATGTGTGCAGGTCAAGAAACAACCGTCAGAATTGGGCATGGGATGAAGGACTGATTCCAAACTGGGAAAGGATTATGTCGAGGTTGTATATTGTCACCCTGCTTATTTAACTTCTATGCAGAGTACATCATGCAAAATGCCAGGCTGGATGACTCACAAGCTAGAATCAAGATTCCTGGGAGAAATATCAACCTCAAATAATGCAGATGACACCTCTGTAATGGCAGAAAGTGAAGAGGAACTAAAGAGCTTTTGTGAAAGAAAAGAATGAAAAAGCTGGCTTGATACTCAACATTCAGAAAACTAAGATTATTCCATGGCAAATAGAAGAGGAAAAAGTGGAAGCAGTGACAGATTTTATTTTCTTGGGCTCCAAAATCACTGAGGACAGTGACTGCAGCCATGAAATTAAATGACACTTGCTCCTTGGAAGAAAAGCTCTGACAACAAGCCTAGACAGTGTATTAAAAAGCAGACATCATTTTGCTGACAAAAGTCCATAACGTCAAAGCTATGGTTTTTCCAGTGGCCATGTATGAATGTGAGAGTTGTACCATAAAGAAGGCTGAGTGCCAAAGACTTGATGCTTTTGAATTATGGTGCTGGAGAAGACTCTTGAGAGTCCCTTGGACTGCAAGGAGATCAAACTAGTCAATCCTAGAGGTCACATCTATTGCTAGTTTTAAAATCTAATGAAAATCCAATAAAAATTAAATTTAAAATATAAGGAAAAATCTTAAAATAATACTTTGAATAGTAAAAGATAATTTTAATAAAATGGTTTATCTCAAGAGATAGGAGAAGTTGAAATGCTGCTGGAAAGTGTTGTGGAGGAAGGAAGAAAATTAAAACAATCCAAGCCTATATTACATAGTATCTTCATTAAAATGTCATTGAGTTAAATGAAATTATGTAACTTTTCCCTTAATAAACTATAAATTACCTTTCTGTAATACAATTTGGCAATATATATAAAAGTCAATATAAATATCAACAGAGGTCTGTATAGTCAAAGTATGGTTTTTCCAGTATAAATGTGAGAGTTGGATCATAAAGAAAGCTGAGAGCCAAAGAATTGATGCTTTTGAACTGTGGTATTGGAGAAGACTCTGCAGAGTCCCTTGGACTGCAAGGAGATCCAACCAGTCAATCCTAAAAGAAATCAGTCCTGAATATTCAAGACTGATGCTGAAGCTCCAATACTTTGGTCACCCGATGTGAAGAGCTGATTCATTGGAAAAGGCCCTGATGCCGGGCAAGATTGAAGGTGGGAGGAAAAGGGGATGACAGAGTATGAGATGGTTGGATGGTATCACTGACTCGATAGACATGAGTTTGAGTAAGGTCTGGTAGGTGGTGATGGACTGGTAAGCCTGGCATACTGCAGTCCATGGAGTCACAAAGAGTTGGACGTGACTGAGTGTTTGAACTGAACTATAAAAGTCTTTAAAAGATAGTTACCTCTGTTCAGTGATTCAATTTTTCCAAGGAAATAAAATCAAAGATAGAGGATTTATGCATAAATGTGTTCATCAGAACATAATTACTAACAGTAAACTACTGTCAACAATCTAAATGACTGTGTAGAGTCAGGAAAAGAGTGAAAATAATCTCAATAGAGGATGATTTTTTAAAAATCACTCTAGTATATTCTTACAATTAAATATTATGCAAAGAAAAGGCAGAGGAATCAAATTGCCAATATATGATGGATCTAGAGAAAGCAAGAGAATTCCAGAAAAACATCTACTTCTACTTCACCGACTATGCTATAACCATTGACTATGTGGGTCACAATAAACTGTGGAAAATTCTTCAAGCAGGGGAATACTAGACCACCTTACCCATCTCCTGAGAAACAGGTCAAGAAGCAACAGCTAGAATCAGACACGGAACAGACTGGTTCAAAATTGGTAAAGGAGTACATCAAGGCTGTATATTGTCACCCTGCTTATGTAACTTCTATGTAGAATACATCATGTGAAACGCCAGACTAAAATATTTGATCACATTAAAATGTTTATTCACATAAGAGTATGTTCAAGACATAATATTAAGTGGAAAAAGTATACTATATATTCATCAAAAGATTCCAATTTTGAGTATATATAAAAACTGTATGTTTGTGATTGGGATGAACCATGCAGAATTAGAAGGCCTGTACCTGCCCAGCTTCAAGACGGAAGAAAAGAACTGAGAGTCAGCAACAGAAACATAATAGTTTAATGGATAGGGGAATCTTGCATGTCTGAAGCAAGGTCCTGGAGAAACACCTCACTGTATATGGCAGAGGGCAGACAGGACATGGCAGCAGTCTTTGCTCGTAGAGACAGGGGTAGGTTGCTAGTTGTAGAGGAGTTGACTTAAGGTTGGCTCATGGGTTATTAGGGAAACCAGCAGAGCAGCATGCCCCTCACCATCACTTTAAGCACAGTGGAGAGTTCTTATCTAAAGCTAGATCATTCCATTGGGCCTGGGGCAAGTATGTGGGAGGGTCAGTCATGTGAGTCCGGTATACTTGAGGCAGGGACTGGCTGAGCAGGGAATGTACAGAAAACAAGAGAACAGTCATCTTGGGTAGCCTGATCATAATATTTATGTACATGAAATATCTTGAGAAAGCACACAAAAGATTAGCTTATTTGTTCATTCCTTCAGTGTCCATTCATTTAAAACACATGTACATTTATTTACTAAATTCTCTAAACCAAAGTCATTGTTCTCACCCCATGGGGTTGGTAGTCTAGTGAGGAATATACATTTACATGTGACTACAGCAAAATTATATGTGTACATTCATTTTTGTTTGTTTCTTAGCTGTCTCCGTTAAAATTGCCAACTCCATTATCATAGAGATCCTGTTTATCATGTTTGTCAGTGTATTGCCAGCATACACCAGAGTCCAGGATCATTAATATTTCAAGAATGCAGAGGAAACCCAGAGATTTAACAGGAGCATATTAGCAGAGGACCTCAGGTAGGAGGTTTGAAAGCTTCTTTGAGGACAAGTGCCATTGAAAATAAGGTTCTGAAGGATGAGCAAGAAACAGGCAGATGAAGAGGATTGGGAAGAATGTTCCAAGAAGAAAACAGCTACAGGGAAAAGAAAAAATGTTAGCTGAATTCACTGAAGCAATGTTTATTTCATGGTGTTTATAGGCAATTTCTTTTTCAAATTTTCTTCAGTGAACATGTATTTTTGTGGTAATCAGAGAAACAATATTCTGAACAAAATAGACTTAAAATCTCCGACTTTTTGTAGAGTACCCTGACTCTAAATAAATGTTTATTTTCTTGCTTTGACTTGTCTTTGTATTTAACATACAAACTGAACAAATTATTGTAAATTCAATGTTCTACTCTAGAAATCTATTTCCTCTTAGAGTTCAAGACCTTTCAGGTGACTTGTAATTTTTTCCTTTCTTTTATTTTGTATCTTTCATAACACTAATACTGTGCTGTATACCCAATATATATTTAAAAGCTGGTTAAATAATTTATATTGGATATAAACAGTAATTGAATCCATAAAACCTATAATTCTGATCTTATTATATGATGGCTAGTTATTGTTCCAATGACTTTGCAGAACTAGTTCCAAAGAAATCAAAGAGAATTATTAAAATTCCTTTTAGAAACATTTTGCTGAAGAAATCATCTCATTTGATATAAATACTTATGCTTGAATTGGAATGAAAATTAATGCTATTTATTGTTCTAAAATCTCAGAAACAGATGTTTTAGTTTCTTTCCAGGATAAAGAGGAGAGAAAATATATTCTTATGGTCAAAGTAACCATGACTACAGTTTTCAGACACATAACAAATGTTATTTTCATATATTTTGTGTTGGTTAAAATAATGATCTATTCTTATATATGAAATCTGTTCTTGGTGAAACTTCCTTTCACACTGCAACACAATGCTTAATCAATCCAACAACAAGTAGTTTCAGGAGTAACTATTTTTCCCTCAGTATGGAACATTCTTAAGGGTGTAGAAGTGCCATACCCCAGAACGTTTAGAATTGATACTTTGGTCCCTTTTGGTACTGTTCTCTCCATTCTCAAGGGTGAGGAATAATGTTCAGCTTCACTGTTCAAGGCCCACATCTGAAGGGTGGCACAAACATGATGGAGGTTGTTGGGGAGAAAGAGGCATAATACAGTCCTAGTGAAAGCCAGTGAGTGTTGCTTTCCCCACACAACTGGAATATAGACCCTCATATACATGATGACATTCCATAAATAGAGCAAACAAATGTGTACAATTATTTAAACTAACATCAAATGGACTGAAAAATGGGTTCACGTTTCCAAAGGACCTCTCTGAATAAGGTCATATTATGCCTTAAGACTCTCCCTCTCTTCTTAGTAATACATGGTGGCTTTATGATTATGAGCAAGGCTTTCCCTACATGAGAGGTTTCAGCTCTGTTTATTTTAACTAAACTCTATGATTAGAACCATCCTGGTGAGTGATGTAAATCAAGGAAATGCTTTATATCGTGACAACTAGAAGCATGTGAATATGATTTCTAAAGTATTACAGTTTGAAGGGAATGGTCCTGTCATGACAAAATTCCAAATGGAAGAAGACTGATCATTAATTCACTACTGAGTGGTGAAGGAATTTTGTTTTACTATTTACCCCACAACTCAAAGAAGGCATGTGACCTAAAGTCTGAAAGAAATTGAAAATGGGGTAAAAAGTGAAAATGATTATTTTTCATTTTATTCTTGGCAAGAAATTAGAGATGAGATATTACAAAAGGCTGAACCACAGAACAAGATGTGGAGGAGAATGGAGACAAGAGAAGAAAAAAAGAAGATGACAAGGAAGAATAGGAGGTAGGCTAAGAAAGTCCTCATCAAGTGAAGTGGCATGACAGCTATCAAAGAATACATTAACTTTGGTTGTCAGAGGCCAAATATAGATAACAGCAGCCAGAACTGTGCAATTCAGAATTCTGTGTCTTATTGAAAAATGTTTGAAATTCAGAAGCCCAATAAGATAATTTATGAAGAATACCTAAAATCATCTCAGTAATGAATGGTTAGGCATCAAAAAGGAACAGATGTTCTCTGCAATAAATACCACACTATAGCAAATAATTTACTCTTAGAATATTTAAGAATTCTTCTCATGCAAATACTAGCATATTAATAAAAGAAAACACTAATTGACTTCAACAAATGATCCTCAGAGCAATTCAAATGATCAAGAAGTAATTAAAAAACACGAATTGCTAAACTAATAGGAGATATCGTTTACAGTTAGTTTCATTTGTTAAATGAGGCAAAATCCACATCTTACTTCAAAGAATATTTCAAGAAATTTACCAGTGGAATTAGGATGTGACAATAGCATTTAAATTCCATAGAAATTAGTATAAGGAAACTGCCTACCCTGACATTTCCCCACAGTTAAAGTAAAGCATTCTTATTTGTAATGACTAATCTTTCTTTAGTCCTTTCTGGTTTACAAAGTGACTACATCTACATCACCGTTTATGTAAACAGCCAGGCTGCATGAGTGTTATTCATCTCTGCTTCACAGAGAGGCAGCATAGCACACAGGCTTTGATGCTAAAGTCCATGCTCCGTCACTGAGTAGTTTGTGACTCTGGACAATTTATTTAAACTCACTGAATCTTATTTTCCTCATGTGTAAATAGAGACATTTATCTGCTTCATAGGGTTATAAAGATTAAATGAATCAGTAGCTGTGAAGTGCTTATTATGAGTGGCAAACAACAAACTATCAAGTTACATGATTACTACAGGTAAAGTTGAGGTTAAGAGTACTGGACTAACTTTATACAGTTAATAAATAGAAGAGTCAATATTATATTCTATATTTTACATAAAGTCTAGCAACTTTAACGGAGAAGGCGATGGCACCCCACTCCAGTACTCTTGCCTGGAAAATCCCATGGACAGAGGAGCCTGGTAGGCTGCAGTCCATGGGGTCACTAAGAGTCAGACACGACTGAGCGACTTCCCTTTCACTTTTCACTTTCATGCATTGGAGAAGGAAAAGGCAACCCACTCCAGTGTTCTTGCCTGGAGAATCCCAGGGACAGGGGAGCCTGGTGGGCTGCCATCACACAGTCAGACACAACTGAAAGTGACTTAGCAGCAACTTTAAAAACAAGCTTTAAAACTCAATCCAAATAAAGTAAAGCAATATGTTATTCCTGAAAGAGCATATTGATTTTGGTGCAGAGTTGGGCTCAAATAATAGCTCCACCACTTGGGCAAGTCACATAACACAATTAGCCTCAAATTTATTCAACTGTGAAATAGAAATATTAACATATAACTCATATGACAATAAAATGAGATAATGACTTCGTGAAATCCAAATGGAAGGTCTTTATAAACTGAAACTTGATCCTTGGCAATATTTGGCTTTGTTGGAAATATTTTAAGAGTTCCCAAACTGTTGTGATAGAGCTGCCAGTACAACACAGGAAATATAGTTAGAAAGACTTTAACAAGTTTGTCACCTAATGCAATAGGTATGACTACCTTGACAAACTCTGATGAACATCTGGTCTGGGGTCATTAGTAAATGATGTGGTAAGGATTATGTGCTGGTGTATTTTATACTCTGTTCCTAGCAAAAAGTAAAAATTAATGAGATGAATACCTCATTTCAAATACTGAAATATGCAAAATGTATTTTTCAGAAAATGAAAAATTCTATCAATAGTATCGTGTATCAAGTGATTTTTAGAAAACAAAAAACTATGGTTGTTCAATTTAACAAATTAGCACTGCCACAGCCTAGCTAAGCATTCCAAGATCATTCCTTTAACTTTATGATCCCACACATTAACTCCTATTAAAGGAAGATTTCAAGTAAATCTACTTGGATTAAAAAGTCCCTAACACTATATGACCATCCATGACTTATTTTACTTAACATAATGTTTTTGGGACTCATCCATATTACAGCATAGTACTACAGCATAGAATATATGGACTTCATTATTTTTCATTGCTGAATAATAAACCATTGTATGTATTAATATACATAAGAAATGTCCCTATATGACACTTTTAACACCTTAAAATGGTTTAAGACAAGACACATATGCTTTGCACATAAAACATGGCATACATTGTTTTTTTGTGTGTTGAAAATCATAGACTCCTTCAATCCTACCACTCAATTATACAGAACTTTCTCACCAACCTTCTAAATTACTTAACTTTTGTAACTGTCTATAAGCAACACAGTTTGACTCTTTGGGAAATGTTTGACATCAGTTTAAATAGATGCAAGGCATCTCTGAAATATGAGTTGCTGGACTCCGAGTTTAGCTATGAAATAAAGTTTATGCCAGAAACATCCTTGCCAAACAAATCATTTAATAAACTCCTGGATATGAATAAACATGTATGTTGGTATTTTCAATACATGTAGGTGTATTGGCTGCCTAGCACTACTATAACAAAGTACCACAATTTAGTAGAAACAACAGGAAATTGAAAAAAATAACAGAAATTTATTCTCTCATTGTTCTAGAGATTAGAAGCTTGAAGTCAAGGTGTCAGTAGGATGATGCTTCCTCTAACAGCTTTAGAGAAATCTTCCTTGCATTTTAACTCTCACAATACCAACAATCCTTGCTGTCTTGGTTTACACCGGCATTACCCCAATCTCTCCTTCCATCATCAAACGGCCCCTTTCCATGTGTGTATCTTTCCTCTTGTTATAAAGACACAAATCATATTGGATATAAGACTTATCCTATTCCAATATGAACTCATATTCACTAATTATTATCTGCAAAGACCGTATTTCAAGATAAGTCATATTCTGGAGGTTCAGTAAACACAAATTTCTGAGGCAGGAGACACTATTCATCCCAGTTCAGTACAGTCGCTCAGTTGTGTCCAACTCTTTGTGATCCCATGAATCGCAGCAGGCCAGGCCTTCCTGATCATCACCAACTCCCGGAGTCTACCCAAACCCATGTTCACTGAGTTGGTGATGCCATCCAGCCATCTCATCCTCTGTCGTCCCTTTCTCCTCCTGCCCCCAATCCTTCCCAGCATCAGAGTCTTTTCCAGTGAGTCAACTCTTCGCATGAGGTGGCCAAAGTACTGGAGCTTCAGCTTTAGCATCAATCCTTCCGAAGAACACCCAGGGCTGATCTCCTTCGGAATGGACTGGTTGGATCTCCTTGCAGTCCAAGGGACTCTCAAGAGTCTTCTCCAACACCACAGTTCAAAAGCATCAGTTCTTTGGTGCTCAGCCTTCTTCACAGTCCAACTCCCACATCCATACATGACTACTGGAAAAACCATAGCCTTGACTAGACGGACCTTTGTTGGCAAAGTAATGTCTCTGCTCTTCAATATGCTATCTAGGTTGGTCATAACTTTTCTTCCAAGGAGTAAGCGTCTTTTAATTTCATGGCTGCAGTCACCATCTGCAGTGATTTTGGAGCCCCAAAAAATAAAGTCTGAGACTGTTTCCACTGTTTCCCCATCTATTTCCCATGAAGTGATGGGACCGGATGCCATGATCTTAGTTTTCTGAATGTTTAGCTTTAAGCCAACTTTTTACAGTAGCTTTAATACTTATTTCATGCCATTTCAATCTCTGAAGTATGACTTATCAGTAAAATTCTGTGATTCTACAATTGTGAAACCAAAAAATGAACCTACGTCTAGCACAAAATTTTTTTCTCAGAATTACAAATTTTCTCATAGATACTTATTACCAAACCAGTTATTACTGTATATAAAAATACCTCTACCTCCTCATGCTTTTGTACTTTATCCATCTAGTTTCTAAAGAAAACTTATTTGTGTGTGCAGCTCCTCATGCTTTTAGGAGATTTAAAGATTAGAGTAGACCTTTAATTTGGCTAGATGACTTTGACCCAGGACAGGACAAAAAAAGAGAAGGAAATAACTATGTTGTTGGGATTAGAACAGGGGATGAGGAAGGAGCTCAAGAGAGGGTAATGATGAGCAAAGAATAGAATCATTCCTCCTGGATAGATCCCGGAGAGACAAACGGCTGTGTCATATGATAAAGTCATGTTTAACTGTTTAAGAAACCACCAAACAATTTCACCAAAGTAAGTGTGCAGTTTTAAATTCCTACCAACAGTGCATGCAGGCTTGTTTCTTCACATCCTTGCAATAGTTATTATTATCTGTCTTTTCTAAATTGCATTTTCCTAATGACTAAAAATGTGCCAGGCAGTTGGTTAGGTAGTAGGTATATGTCAGACGGCAGCTAGGTAGTAGATTATGTGAATAACACATAATCACTGCAAAGTATTTGTTGTTAGGGAAAAAGAGAAAGAGAGGGAAATAAAAAAATAATTCCATCAATAGTAAATTACATGAACTCACACCATTACATCATATCTTTTACTAATTAGTTTTAGGAAGTTTGAACACACTCTCTCATGAACAGAGTTTTCTGGAGATTCAACTAAATGAAGCTAAAGATTATATTCAAGTCATCAGCCTGTCAAGTATTTCTTCTATATACCTCTGATCTTTAAAGCAATCATGTAAGACATCCTCTCAACTACTTCATTCTCTTTGAAAGGCATTTGCAATAGTATGGAGTACAAAGTAACTCTGCATTTAAGCTTCCTCAGGGAAAAACGGCCATTATTATTTTAAGAGAATTTCCACAAAGATGATTTTGACAATAATAGATTTTTCTGATGAGTGAAACCAATCATTTTTGATAGACTTTTAAAAAAGTCAAATTTGTCCTATAACATGGAGACTGAGGCAGATGATAGAATCTCTAGCAATCAGCAATCCTGAATGCTTCTCTTAAATAAAACTGAACAATTCTATACTTCTTGGCTTCTATGATTGCAAAGCCATACAAATGAGCTGCACACATGAATAAGTTTTCTTTAACTAAACATTAAATTACTTTTTCTTTTAAGTTTCTCAGATGACCTACCTCTGAACTCAGTATAAAGTGAAATAGAGGCAAGGAAATGTGGATTTCTGAAATTATGTACAAAGTTGGAAAATATTCTTAAAGGCCCTACCAAGAGGTAGGGAATTACCATCTGAGTCTTGAATCCATAAGAATTCCATTATAGAGATGAGAGTGAATAGGCTGTGAAATTCTATATATAAAATTATAATGGCACATTTTTGGAGAATTAAGGAAAACCAGATTAGGCATTTTGAGAGTTCCAGGAAGGAGAATAATAATTTAATAGCAAGACCTTTGGTAAAAGACACATTTTATTTATTTACCCATTAAGTATTAATTAAACCTTTAGCCAGGCACTATGAATAAAAATAACTTTCCCTTTCTTCAAACAGTTTATACTTCATTAAGAGGCAGTTATGAAAACAAAATACATTTCTCTAGTTGGAGCTAACATTTTTGAGCCATATTTGACAGATACCATATTTACATAGGATTATCTCATTCAATCCTCATAATATACCTACAAGGTTAGCACCATTATTATTCCCGTTAGTGAGGCAGTGGTAAAATAAATATCCACCTGCCAATGCAGAAGATGCAAGAAACGCAAATTCAATCCCTGGGTCAGGAAGATTCCCTGGAGTATGAAATGGAAACCCAGTGCAGAATTCTTGCCTGAAAAATTCCAAGGACAGAGAAGCCTGGCGGGCTACAGTCCATGGGGTCACAGAGTCAGACACAACTGAGCAATTGAGCAAGCACACACACACACACACACACACACACCCCACAGATATGGAAACAAGCTTCGAGTTGTAACTTGCACAAAGTTACTCAAACCATCTCTAACTGAATCAAGTGGCCTGTATCCCTAACCACTGAGGTAGCTATACTAGGTCTTATATTGCCATAATAAATGCAGGAATATTAAAAAGCAAGAAGAAAACAAACAAACAGTAGGCACAGTAGGACAGAGTACTGACTTTCCAGAGAGAGTTGAAAAAGCCTTCACAGACTAAGCTCTAAAAATAAGTGAGAAATTTTCAGACAAAGAGACAAGATGAGGCATCCCAGGTTGACAGTAAATAACATATTGGAGCAGTAAACATTCATGAAATAACAGGAATAGAAGTTGTATAACAGGGAAGAACAAACCTGAACCCATATTAGATCTACTCCTTTAGCTCTAACCCTTGTGTTCTGTTGCCTATGCTTAGTCATGCTGGTTTTGTAAAAGAATGCTGTCTAGAGCCTGAAATATATAGAACCCATTCTCAAGGCTCTGACC
Organism: Capra hircus; assembly: GCF_001704415.2. Taxonomy (NCBI): domain Eukaryota; kingdom Metazoa; phylum Chordata; class Mammalia; order Artiodactyla; family Bovidae; genus Capra; species Capra hircus. The sequence continues at coordinate 62,415,341 of NC_030812.1, forward strand.
TTTAAAGTTATAACACTTTTCCATTCATTTAGAGAGAAAATGTTGCAGAGCAGAGAATCACATTTGTCTTGCTGGAGTTTTATAGGAACATTGTGACCAGATCTAGACAGACAGCTGCAGAGGATCCTAGCATCAAGAAGTCTGCAACAACTAGCCATACCTTCTCCCCTTGTAGCATAAAGGAAGCCTGAACTCTACTCAGGTAAGATGGTTGTTTGGGACATTAGTCCACCATCTTCTCGGTCTACATGCTTTCCAAGTAAAGTTGCTATTCCTTGCCCCAACAACTCATCTCTGAATTGATTGGCCAGTCGGGCCTCAAGGAGTAGAAGGCTGGACTCAGTAACAGTTGTACTGTGTTCTATGGCTATTGCAACAAGCTACCACACACTTTGTGGCTTTAGGAATAGAAATGCATTCTCTTACAATTTTGGATACCCAGGAATCTGAAATTCCTATCACTGGGCAAAAATAAAGGTGTGCACAGGGTCATGCTCTGGGGTAAATGTGTCCCTTTCCTCTTCCAGCTTCTGATCATTGCCAACATTCCTTGGCTTATGGTCATATCACTACGTTTTTCAAGATCGGTATCTTTCAATTTCCCTGTGTCTATAAAATAGTTCTCTGTCTCTCTCTTACAGAGTATACTGCCCTTAGAGTCCATTCCGTTAATTCAGGATAACCTTCCTATCTTAAGATTCTTAATTTAATTATATCTCCAAAGACCCCTTTTTCCAAATAAGGTAACATTTACAGGTTTGAAGAATTGGACCTGATGTTTTTGGGGGTCATTTGTCAGCCTACCAAAACTTAGAATCACCCGGCTGGTGGAGGTGGAGGAGGTATGGGAGGCTAGCAGGGTGTGTGGGGAGAGGTAACATTGCAGAAAATAGAAGGGGCTAGGCAGGTGAGCAGGGACTAGAAGATAATGATTGAATTGGCTACAGGGAAGTTTATCTTATAGGTGATGGGTACAACTGAAGTGTTCTGATTTGCAGCATGACACTGTGATATTTGCATGTTACAGAAAGATCTTTTCACAGTTAGTATTTTGAAAAGAAGTTAGTAGAAGGCAGGAGATTTTAAGACTCTTAATTATTTTGGGAGAAAAGGAAGGGATGAATAAGATATGAATATGGTTATTGTTGACTGGATGTAGAGAAAGTGATAGGAGGGAATTTAGGACAAATCATAAATTTCCAGTTTGAGCAAGTGGGTAGATACTGGGGGCAAGTGAGGATATGGAACACTCAGAGTGATACAGATGGGCAGGATGAGCTTGACTTTAGGTCTGCTGTATTAGAAGTGCATGTGTGACATCCAAAGTAAGATGCTGGTTGATAACTGGATATGTAAGTCTGGAGAAAGAGAACAGGAGAAAGATTTAGACATTTAGATGTGTACATCTAAATCTGGAAATTTAGATTTAGGAACCATTGGCCATGATTATGGTTGAAACTACCAAATGGTCAACAAATTGATATTAGTAGAAACTACTTTTTTGCTGGTACCAATGTGTTTCAAGGCAATTTCTCCATTATTTTATGCTATCATGAATGCTTCAACTTGGTCATTGTTGAGTTTTAGTCACCTAGATTGTATCTAATTAGCTAGCTTTGTTAAGATACTGCCTGCATCATTTTTGAAAACTGTCTTATTAAACTCTACTTCAGAGAAAACAGACCATTTACTTTTCTATTTACATCTGGTCATAAGTAATCAGGTTCTCAGTGCTAAGAAACTCTGTGCTGAACACACCAGCGAAATCTTAAAAGGCTTTGGAAAGAAAAAAGTATTACTTGTATGAATCCTCTAGAGAACTGATGATGAAAACTTACCCCAGCCCAGTGGTCCTTAAAACTTTTCCATTCCATGACTGCCCAGGCCCTACATCATTTCTCCTACAAAACCAAATCATATAACTTTAGTGTTTCATGCAGCTGGGAAAGGAAGAAAGACATTATCATCTTTATGAGAGCACAGGGTGCACTCAATAAATGTTGTTGAAAAGGGAACATTAGGCAGAGACTGAAAACAAAAAAGCCATAGGAAGATTGTAGATCCCGAGGATTTAACAAACAGGGTCTTCTGTGGTGGTCAAATCACTATTCATAGATGTGTTGTTCTGGGTCAGAGATTCCTGCTCAGAGAAACAATGCCTCAGCCATGAGCCTCAGGAAACATCAATCACTCATGGTAGGATACACAATTAGCTCAGGAGGAATTTCAAAACTTAACTGGGTCAAAAATTGCTTCTAAGCAGGTTTCTTTAATTTAATCTGAACTAAAGCTTGAGAAAGTATAAGGAATTCTAAGGCCCATCAAATTCCCTACCTACATTTCCAGCCCTTTATATCACTTCTTTTTTCAAGTACAAAGTCTTTTGTCTCAACGTAAATGATTTGTGAATTGCTTTCTATAAGACACAAGAATTCCTGTCTATTTCCTCACACCACTCTTTTTACCCTGCAATGCCTTCCCTTCTCTCTGCTTTTGATAGGGATAAAGAGGGATAGTCAAATAACTAGCTTAGAAACCCGATTAAGGAATTGTAGATAGAGAGGGAAATTTAGGGGGCTTTGGGAGACCACAAAAAGACTAATAATCTCTCAAGAAAGTAATGGGAAAATTCTGAAACAATGTTGGCTTGCTTGACTCATTAAACAAAACAAGACACTTAGCATCAAAGGAAAATTAGCTTGCTTAACAATAAAATCTAGCTAACTTGCTTAGCAACAAAACCATGCAACAGAAGCATGAGACATGACCCAGAACAACAAAACAATGGTGGCATGAGACTGAATCCTGCCCAGTAAGCTCCAATTAATGACCCCCAAAATTCAGCTCCAAAGATATATTCTTTGCACAATGCTGCCAGAACATAAAACAACCATAGAGAATAAGGCCTATAATCTGCCCAGTGATGTCATCAAGTTAATGGCATACAAGACATGCTCTGTACATACAAAAAAACAGTCATTTATGGAAAGGTGACTTTTCAAAATGAAAGACCCTGATTGTACTGGACCTGAAAATATTTTTCCCAAGTGCTATGACAGTATTTGCCTGATCTTATAGGGACAAGAAAACTTCCCTGCCCTACCTGGGGAGGAACTGATGGTGGGAAGGTGACATCTACTCAAGAAAGAGATCTTCACCCCCTCCTCTGTCTTCTTTTGATTATAATAAAAATGTAACCCACTGAGTACTCGGGGCAGGGCAACCCTAGCCAGCCTGCTTATGAACTTTACAAGCATGCTGTTCTAATAAATCACTTCTTTATCTATCACTCTGCCTCTCACTGAATTCCTTTCTGCATTGAGACATAAAGGACTGGGGGGCTGGAGCTCTTCAGAGCTGCCCCGGAACCACACCTAATGATTTCACTTTCAAATGTCAGTCTTCAACTTGAATTCTCCTTAATTTATATGGGCTTCCCTGTGACTCAGCTAGTAAAGAATCTGCCTGCAACGCGGGAGACCTGGGTTAGATCCCCGGATTGGGAAGATCCCCTGGAGAAGGGAACAGCTAGCTACCCACTCCAGTATTCTGGCCTGGAGAATTCCATGGACTATCCACTCCAGTGTTCTTGCCTGGAGAATCCCAGGGACGGGGGAGCCTGGTGGGCTGCCGTCTATGGGGTCGCACAGAGTTGGACACGACTGAAGCGACTGAGCAGCAGCAGCATACAGTCCATGGTGTCACAGAGTTGGACAGGACTGAGCAACTTTCACATACCAACCATCAGTCATAAGGCCTTCTCAGTATTTCTGCCATAATTGTAAAATTTGGAACTCAACAAATGCTGTCCTGCATTTCTTTTATGTATCTGTTCTATGCCCGTAACCAGTTTAAAGGCCCGTTTGGATGGAGTCAGCAAAAATATCTTATTGTGATACCAGTGATCAGTAGGACTTAATAGATGAGGATGATAAAAAATAATCTAAAAGCAGATTCTAGAATAGCAGATTCTAGATTTTAGCAGATTCTAAAATCTTTTATTTTAGCCCATGAAGAAGATTTTTAGTTTTTTTACAAAATTTTTAATTGTGTGTAAATTTTTCCAATTCAAATGTCTACCTCTTTCTTATCAACAGTTTTATTTTGACAAATGAGATTCCCTTGCTATATTTCCTTTAATAACTGTACCCCATCTCTCAGATTTAAACACTGCCTGAGAAAAAAATTATTTTCCACAGTAACACTGTATCTTTAGCTTAATTTTTACAGTATCTCATTATATTAATGCATTTAGTAAAAGCATGAAAAGTTAAGAAATTGCCTTTTGTGGTATTTTATAAATATAATTTACCTTACACCAAAAATAATACAATCCTAATTTGAAAAGTTAATTAGTAATATCCAACTTTTTAATATTAGAGATGTCAGCTGGGTGGAGACTTGTGACAATGAATGAAAACAGAAAACAGAAATTTTGATTATAGAATTTTTTTCAAGGAATTCAAGAATATTAATAAATATGCCTTATATTCCACACTTAGCTAAAAGTATATTAGCAAATGAAACAGAAACAAAATTAAAAGATATCTATAAAATAATTAACTCAGGCATTCCTAAAATGAAAGTGAAAGTATTAGTTGCTCAGTCATGTATGACTCTTTGGACCTCATAGACTGTAGCCAGCCAGGCTCCTCTGTCCATGGGATTCTTAAGGGTATTCCAAAGAGAATATCACTACCAAAAATGTTCTGTAGTCACATAACTTAAGAAAGTCTACTTGCTGTCTTCTCCCTTTGGGAAAAGCTTATCATATACATCAACTCAAAGAAACCTCTTCAATTTCATAAACATATTTGACCATGGAATCTTTATATTAGTAATGTCTAATAATAGACTAGAAATCAGAGCTAGTAATCACAATACCATTTAGGAAATGCTGATTTAGTATAATACCTTTATTTTATAGACCTTTTTTTTTTTAAAGTCATAGCAGTTAAACAGCTATCCAGGTGAGACACTCTAGACAGCTATAGAGCTGACCCAAACCCAGGTCTCCAAATTCTACATTTTCTCTGTGCATTATACATAACATATTTAACATAACTCTCACTTTACGATTCAGAGTTTCCCCATCAAAGCTAAAATATTTAAAAGTGCACACTAACACATTCTTCGAGCATACCCAGAGCTTATCTATCACCTCACCTAAATTTCTGTCTTCTTGTATATAAAATTTAAAATGTTATAGATTCATAGACACAGAGAAGAAAACAGGTGATTTCCAAAGAGGCGGGGTAGGGGTGGAAGGATGAGTGAGACAAGTGAAGGAAATTAAGAGGTAAAACTTTTGGTCACAAAATAAATGAGTCATGAGGTTAAAGAGGGAGGGGACATATGTATACCTATGGCTGATTCATGTTGATGTTTGGCAGAAGCCAACACAATTCTGCAAAGCAATTATCCTTCAATTAAAAAAATAAATTAATTAAAAAAATTTTTTAATGTGCAGCATGGGGAATTAGTAAATAATACTTTAATAACTTTATATGTTGACAGATGGTAACTAGACTAACCATGATGACCATTTTGTAATATATAGAAATATCAAATCATATATTGTACACTTGGAACTAACATAGTGTTATAAAGTCAATTATATTTCAATTAAAAATTTTACTCAGAAAAGAATCCAAAAAGAATAGGTGTGTGTATATGTATAACTGAATCACTATGCTGTACACCTAAAATTAACAGAATATTGTAAATCAACTATACTCTAATACAAAATAAAAATTAGATTTAAAGAAATGGTTGAATCTGAAAGCAAATAACCTCAGACCTCTGGGATAGGTGAGATAGGGCCAGCAGTCCCTGAGACTAGTTTGACACATATCCAGCTCAGATAAAATCCTAGATAATGTTACCAAAAATCTCCTATAAAATTGTTTTTAATTTCCAGCTTGAGATTTTAAAAAACAATGATGGAGTTTTAATGGAGGCATTAAAGGCAGAATCCTTAATGAGGTAATATATGAGAAAATGAATTCAGAAGGAAGGTTTCTATGATTTGAGAAATCACGCATCCCACTTAATATATGTTCCTAGTATTAAAGTTTCAATTTGTGAATTCTACAAGAAATTCATTTGTACAAGAAATTCATAGCTTAACTGTTATTCCTATCATAAGTTACTTAATTTTTCACACACATGTTCTCATTTAAAGGTTCTAAATATCTAAACCAATTGTATTTCAGTAGCATGAAGAATACACTATTTATTTAGTTTCATATATTCATTTAAACAAGATGATAATAACAAATTTGTCAGTTTGAAAAAAATGCCAGTGGAATTTAGCTGGATTTGAGTGGATATGATCTGAAATCCAACAGTTTCTTTTCTTAAACCTAAAATAATATAAAGTCATAAAATGTATGGGTTCAAAAAATCAGAAGATACAGAACTGATAGAGAAAATTTTTATTCCATATAAGAATAACCACTGCCTTACCAAAGGTAAAAGATTTCTGATGTATTTTTTAATTTAACATTATTTTCATTTTATTTTGCTTTGTGACACAAAAAGTGATATATGATTTCTTAAACCACCACCACCACAAAATAAGAGCAGACATCTAAAACTCACGTGTGCCACATGCAGTTACGTACACTTTCTACATAGTCACTCATTTAATTGTCAGAACAACCTGGTGAGTAGTACTATTATCATTTTTTAATTATTGAAACTGAGGCACAGAGAGTTCCAATAACTTCCCCAAGGTCACACAGCCAGTAAGAAGTGAACATATATGGGATCTGAATCCTCTAAGCCCAGCTTCAGCATCTATATTGTTTGAGCACATACTCTATGTCAAGCACTATATTAAGTTTTTTGCTTAGTGAAAGTGAAAGTGTGTTAGTCACTCAGTTGTGTCCTACTCTTTGTGAGCCCATGAACTATAGGCCACCAGGCTCCTCTGTCCATGAGATTCTCCAGGCAAGAATACTGGAGTGGGCAACCATTCCCTTCTCCAGCGGATCTTCCCAACCCAGGATTTAAACCCAGGTTTCCTGCTCAGATTCTTAACCATCTAAGCCACCATTCTTTGCTTACATTACTTCATTTCATTGTGCTGATAAAACTTTACTTTTAGGATAAAATCAACAGTAAATTTCTTTTTCTTTCATTTGTTTCAAACCATTATAAAATGTGGATACACCCCATGAATTTAATTCTCGAATAAATTTAAAATATACTCTGTCCCATCTGAAAAGTCAAGGCATTATTCCTTGTATTGCATAAGTATTTAAGCATGAAAAAGCTGTCTACTTTCTACTTCTCTGGTCTGTCTTGATTAAAGAGTTGTGGGAAGTGGAGCATAAAAGAAAAAGAGATACCTTAGGATCAGCTCACCCAATGAGGGAGGCTGTAAAGGAAGGGAAGACAGAGAGGCCTTTCAAGGAATGGGTTAACACTCTCTATCTAGTGATAACCTGGAGCCCAATGGCAATGCATTAAGGATATGTCCTCTGCTTAACTCAGTGTCTGTGACAGAGTATGGCATCCTTAAACTGAGAAACCTCTATGTAACATTATCAATATCACTTGCCTTTCCTAAGTAGAGTTGTTCAGTCACTAAGTTGTGTCCAGCTCTTTGTAACCCATGGACTGCAGCATGCCAGGCTTGCCTTTCTTTCAAGAGCTCCTGGAGTTTGCTCAAACTTATGTCCGTTGTATCGAAGATGCCAGTCAACAATCTCATCCTCTGTAGAATTAGTCACTTCCTAATCAGTGAGGCTAATCTAAAATTAATTTTCTATTTCTGAGGAAGGAAGACATTCTCGGAAGAGGATTTCCATATTCTTTATATTCACAAGTAACATAGGTGTCCAACAATTTTTTTTGAAAACTGAATTTTCTTAAACACATATAATATTTGTGGGATTTCTCATATTGTATTCCTCTACTGAATATGTTCACACAGAAACATACCATGTACCTACAATAATTGTGTTTATGACTTTCAATCACATTTTCCATGTCTATTTATCTTCTCATCTCAAATCGATAGTGATATCTTTCATTAATTCAGAAAACAAAAACACTCTTTTGATTCTCTAGATTAACTGTTCCTTAGGAAACAATGTGGCTTTAGTTTAAAGTTTCTTTCCCAGTCTACTATGAAATGAATCTCAAAGAATTTATCTAAAGGATCTTCAGGGAATGGGGAAAATCTTATCTATGCTTGTACTCCATCCTGAAAATTACTTACTCAGTAATGTTTCCATGTCTTAGTGATACACCATCTTATTAAAAATAATGTTTCTAAAAACTATAGAATATCTTTAATAAGAAAACAGAACCCAAAAGTATATATGAAACATGACAACCGTATATACGTAGAAAAGGAAAGATATTCCCATTTGAATGCATAGGAAAACAATAGAATGGGAAAGACTAGAGATCTCTTCAAGAAAATTAGAGACATCAAGGGAACATTTCATGCAAAGATGGGCACAATGAAGAACAGAAATGGAATGGACCTAACAGAAGCAGAAGATATAAAGAGGTGGCAAGAATACACAGAAGAAATGTACAAAAAAGATCTTCATGACCAAGATAATCACGATGGTGTGATCACTCACCTAGAGCCAGACATTCTAGAATGTGAAGTCAAGTGGACTTTAGGAAGCATCACTACGAACAAAGCTAGTGGAGGTGATGGAATTCCAGTTGAGCTATTTCAAATCCTAAAAGATGATGCTGTGGAAGTACTGCACTCAATATGCCACCAAATCTGGAAAACTCAGCAATGGCCACAGGACTGGAAAAGGTCAGTTTTCATTCCAATTCCAAAGAAAGGCAATACCAAAGAACGCTCAAACTACCACACAATTGCACTCATCTCACACGCTAGTAAAGTAATGCTCAAAATTCTCCAAGCCAGGCTTCAACAGTACATGAACCATGAACTTCCAGAAGTTCAAGCTGTATTTAGAAAAGCCAGAGGAACAAGAGATCAAATTGCCAACATCCTTTGGATCACTGAAAAAGCAAGAAAGTTCCAGGAAAATATCTACTTCTGCTTTATTGACTACACTAGAGCCCTTGACTGTGTGGATCACAATAAACTGTGGAAAATTCTGAAAGAGATGGGAATACCAGACTACCTAACCTGCCTCCTGAGAAATCTGTATTCAGGTCAAGGTCAAGAAACAACAGTTAGAACTGAACATGGAACAACAGACTGGTTCCAAATCAAGAAAGGAGTACATCAAGGCTGTATATTGTCACCCTGCTTATTTAGCCTAAATGCAGAGTACATCACACAAAATTCCAGGCTGGATGAAGCACAAGTTGGAATCAAAATTGCTGGGAGAAATATCAATAATCTCAGATATGAAGATGACACCACCGTTATGGCAGAAAGTGAAGAACTAAAGAGCCTCTTGATGAAAGTGAAAGAGGAGAGTGAATAAGTTGGCTTAAAACAAATTCAGAAAACTAAGATCATGGCATCTGGTCCCATCACTTCATGATAATTAGATGGGGAAACAATGGAAACAGAGAGAGGCTTTATTTGGAGGGGGGGGGGGCTCCAAAATCACTGCAGATGGTGACTGCAGCCATGAGATTAAAAGACGCTTGCTCCTAGGAAGAAAAGCTATGATCAACCAAGACAGCATATTAAAAAGCAGAGACATTACTTTGCCAACAAAGGTCTGTCTAGTCAAAGCTATGGTTTTTCCAGTACTCATATATGGATGTAAGAATTGGACTAGAAAGAAAGCTGAGCACCAAAGAATTGATGCTTTTGAACCGTGGTGCTGGAAAAGACTCTTGAGAGTCTCTTGGACTGCACTGAGATCCAACCAGTCAATCTTAAAAGAAATCAGTCCTGAATATTTATTGGAAGGACTCATGCTGAAGCTGAAACCCTAATACTTTGGCTACTTGACGTGAAAAACTGACTCATTTGAAAAGACTCTGATGCTGGGAAAGATTGAAGGCGTGAGGAAAAGGGGATAACAGAGGATGGGATGGTTGGATGGCATCACCAACTCGATGGACATGAGTTTGAGTAAGCTCCTGGAGTTAGTGATGTACAGGAAAGCCTGGCATGCTGCAGTCCATGCGGTTGCTGAGTTGGACACAACTAAGCGACTGAACTGAACTGATATATGCATCTGTATATGTATAGATATATGTGTATATATATATATATATTTATAAAACTTACACAGCAAAAAATGCAAAAATTCATCAAAATGGTTCTCTTTCGAACAATATATCAATAATTATTTTCTTTATTTTTCTGCTATTCTGAAATAGCATATAATCCTTTCAATAATCAAAAACTGAACATATATGCTATAGAATACTAACTTACAAGTCAAGGAACAAAATATAACTTCCTTCCATAGTACTGAGATTTCTCTGATCTAGCCCCACGTATGTGTGCATGCTAATCACTTCAGTTGTGTCCAACTCTTTGCAATCTTATGAACTGTATTTCGCCAGGCTCCTCTATCCATGGGAATTCTGCAGGCAAGAATACTGGTGTGGGTTGCCATGCCTTCCTCCAGGGGATCCTCACAACCCAGGGATGGAACCCACATCTCTTATGTCTCCTGCATTGGCAGGCAGGTTCTGTACCACTAGTGCCACCTGGGAAGCCTAAATCTACCCCTATAGGCAACCAAACCTTCTTGACATTTTGGTGTTCTGCTTGGGTAGTTCTTCATTATTAATACATATGAACACAGATGTATGCTTAATATAATTAGGTAGGAGTACACAGAAGATTTTTAACGTAAATTAAATCAAGTAAATTCTTGCTTAAAATCCTCTGATGGTTTCTCATTTGAATTAGAATAAAGTCAAAAATGTCAAAACTCTTTACCCAGATTTACAAAGCTCAATAAAATTTGGCCCCAACTAGCTCTTTGACCTCAACCTCTAACCCTTCTCCTAAAACACTCTAGGGCAGCCCTCAGCCCTGGGACTGAAAGTGAACTGACACTTCATTTTGCCTGACACAGAGATCTTCACATGGCTAGCCTCTTCCTGTCACTAGGTCTCAACTCAAATGGCACCTTTCCAGGGAGGCCTTCCTCAATTATGCAATTTAATTTTCTGCTATCAAAACTTATCTATTTCTTTACTTGATATTGTCTCCCTTACTAGAATGTAAACAATTTACCACTGTATTCTCATCACTTAAAATACAATTCAATATATAGGAAGAAAACAGTTAATATGTTAAAGGGATAATTACCTAAGAAAGGAGTGATAAGTATAGTAGCTGTCCATGGTAACAATTTTGGCTTCAGTTCAGTTCAGTTCAGTTGCTCAGTCATGTCCAACTCTTTGAGACCCCATGAATCACAGCATGCCAGGCCTCCCTGTCCATCACCAAATGCCAGAGTTCACTCAGACTCATGTCCATCGAGTTAGCCATGCCATCCAGGCATCTCATCCTCTGTCATCCCCTTCTCCACCTGCCCCCAATCCCTCTCAGCATCAGAGACTTTTCCAATGAGTAAACTCTTTGCATGAGGTGGCCAAAGTACTGGAGTTTCAGCTTTAGCATCATTCCTTCTAGAGAAATCCCAGGGTTCATCTGCTTCAGAATGGACAGGTTGGATCTCCTTGCAGTCCAAGGGACTCTCAAGAGTCTTCTCCAACACTACAGTTCAAAAGCATCAATTCTTCGGCGCTCAGCTTTCTTCACAGTCCAACTCTCACATCCATACATGAACACTGGAAAAACCATGGCCTTGACTAGATGGACATTTAGGACTCTACAAATATATACAGATGGTCTACCATCTTACCAATCTCATGGCAACAATGTCCAGTTCAGTTCAGTCGCTCAGTCATGTCTGACTCTTTGCGACCCCATGAATCGCAGCGCGCCAGGCCTCCCTGTCCATCACCAACTCCCGCAGTTCACTCAAATTCATGTCCATCGAGTCCGTGATGCCATACAGCCATCTCATCCTCGGTCGTCCCTTTCTTCTCCTGCCTCCAATCCCTCCCAGCATCAGAGTCTTTTCCAATGAGTCAACTCTTCGCATGAGGTGGCCAAAGTACTGGAGCTTCATCTTTAGCACCATTCCTTCCAAAGAAATCCCAGGGCTGATCTCCTTCAGAATGAACTGGTTGGATCTCCTTGCAGTCCAAGGGATTCGCAAGAGTCTCCTCCAACACCACAGTTCAAAAGCATCAATTCTTTGGCGCTCAGCCTTCTTCACAGTCCAACTCTCACATCCATAAACGACTACTAGAAAAACCATAGCCTTGAGTAGACGGATCTTAGTCGGCAAAGTAATGTCTCTGCTTTTGAATATACTATCTAGGTTGGTCATAACTTTTGTTCCAAGGAGTAAGCGTCTTTTAATTTCATGGCTGCAATCACCATCTGCAGTGATTTTGGAGCCCCCCCCCCAAAAAAAAATTAAGTCTGACACTGTTTCCACTGTTTCCCCATCTATTTCTCATGAAGTGATGGGACCGGATGTCATGATCTTCATTTTCTGAATGTTGAGCTTTAAGCCAACTTCTTCACTCTCCTCTTTCACTTTCATCAAGAGGCTGTTTAGCTCCTCTTCACTTTCTGCCATAAGGGTGGTGTTATCTGCATATCTGAGGTTAACTGATATTTCTCCCAGCAATCTTAATTCCAGCTTGTGTTTCTTCCAGTCCATCATTTCTCATGATGTACTCTGCATAAAAGTTAAATAAGCAGGGTGACAATATACAGCCTTGATGGACTCCTTTTCCCATTTGGAACTAGTCTGGTGTTCCATGTCCAGTTCTAACTGCTGCTTCCTGACCTGCATACAGATTTCTCAAGAGGCAGGTTAGGTGGTCTGGTATTCCCATCTCTTTCAGAATTTTCCACAGTTTATTGTGATCCACACCATCAAAGGCTTTGGCATAGTTAATAAAGCAGAAATAGATGTTTTTCTGGAACTCTCTTGCTTCTTTCATGATCCAGCGGGTGTTGGCAATTTGATCTCTGGTTCCTCTGCCTTTTCTAAAACCAGCTTGAACATCAGGGAGTTCACGGTTCACGTATTGCTGAAGCCTGGCTTGGAGAATTTTGAGCATTACTTTACTAGCATGTGAGATGAGTGCAATTGTGCAGTAGTTTGAGCATTCTTTGGCATTGCCTTTCTTTGGAATTGGAATGAAAATGGACCTTTTCCAGTCCTGTGGCCACTGCTGAGTCTTCCAAACTTACTGGCATATTGAGTGCAGCACTTTCACAGCATCATCTTTCAGGATTTGAAATAGCTCAACTGGAATGCCATCACCTCCACCAGCTTTGTAGTGATGCTTTCTTGACTTCACATTCCAAGATGTCTGGCTCTAGATTAGTGATCACATCATCATGATTATCTGGGTGGTGAAGATCTTTTTTGTACAGTTCTTCTGTGTATTCTTGCCACCTCTCCTTAATATCTTCTGCTTCTGTTAGGTCCAGACCATTTCTGTCCTTTATCGAGCCCATCTTTGCATGAAATGTTCCCTTGGGATCTCTAATTTTCTTGAAGAGATCTCTAGTCTTTCCCATTCTGTTGTTTTCCTCTATTTCTTTGCATTGATCCCTGAAGAAGTCTTTCTTATCTCTTCTTGCTATTCTTTGGAACTCTGCATTCAGATGCTTATATCTTTCCTTTTCTCCTTTGCTTTCACCTCTCTTCTTTTCACAGCTATTTGTAAGGCCTCTTCAGACAGCCATTTTACTTTTTTGCATTTCTTTTCCATGGGAATGGTCTTGATCCCTGTCTCCTGTACAATGTCACGAACCTCATTCCATAGTTCATCAGGCACTCTATCTATCAGATCTAGGCCCTTAAATCTATTTCTCACTTCCACTGTATAATCATAAAGGATTTGATTTAGGTCATACCTGAATGATCTAGTGGTTTTCCCTACTTTCTTCAATTTAAGTCTGAATTTGGCAATGATCTGAGCCACAGTCAGCTCCTGGTCTTGTTTTTGCTGACTGTATAGAGCTTCTCCATCTTTGGCTGCAAAGAATATAATCAATCTGATTTTGGTGTTGACCATCTGGTGATGTCCATGTGTAGAGTCTTCTCTTGTGTTGTTGGAAGAGGGTGTTTGCTATGACCAGTGCATTTTCTTGGCAAAACTCTATTAGTCTTTGCCCTGCTTCATTCCATATTCCAAGACCAAATTTGCCTGTTACTCCAGGTGTTTATTGACTTCCTACTTTTGCACTCCAGTCCCCTATAATGAAAAGGACATCTTTTTTGGGTGTTAGTTCTAAAAGGTCTTGTAGGTCTTCATAAAACCATTCAACTTCAGTTTCTTGAGTGTTACTGGTTGGGGCATAGACTTGGATAACTGTGATATTGAATGGTTTGCCTTGGAGATGAACAGGGATCATTCTGTCGTTTTTGAGATTGCATCCAAGTACTGCATTTAATACATATGCAAATAAAAATACTTCTGAATAAGGCCAAGACATGAAGAAACATTTACAGGAGAGGATAAGACTATAGGAGTTCTGCTGATTTACAGACAGGTCCTTGCCTGGAGAGTCCCAGGGACGGGGGAGCCTGGTGGGCTGCCATCTATGGGGTTCCACAGAGTTGGACACAACTGAAGCGACTTAGCAGCAGCAGCAACAGCAGGAAATAAGAGAAGGGAAGGGAATTTGAGTTCAATGAGAGCAATAGGAAGACGAGAGTTTGAGTGATGATAGGTGACCTAAGTGGTGGCTAAGGCATGATGATATTAATCCAGAAAGTCTCCTTGCAGAGGGTGAATACTGGGTACTGTGCTCTAGCATACAATATGCCAGGCAGCTTCTTACCCAGATAACCCTCAAAGGAATGGCTGCAATTAAAAGCATTTATACTCCTCAATTAAAGGATTCTTTTTGTAAGTCTATTAAACTGTTTTATTGACTGCATTATGATACAAACATGTAAAAGGAACTATTTAGAATGATTTACATTATTTCTTACTGTCTAAAAGATTCAGGTTCATCCAAATGCTGGACAATGACCAATGTCCCCAGAATTCATATTGTCAGGAGTTCCATTATCAAGGTATCACAGAAATATTTAAAACTAGGAAAAACAAAATCATTTTTAAAAATCCGGTGGCTCAGTGGTAAAGAATATGCTGTCAATGCAAGAGGCGCAGGAGATGGGAGTTCAATCCCTAGGTGGGGAAAATCTCCTAGAGGTAGCAATGGCAACCCACTCCAGTATTCTAAACGCCATGGACAGAGGAGCCTGAATGGCTACAGTCCAAGGGGTGGCAAAGAGTTGGACATAACTTAGCGACTGAGCAGCAGCAGCAAAGATGAAATATATAATATATTTCAAAGTGACCACATAAATGGAAAAAGAACTATGAAAACAAGTTAGAATTAAGAAACTGTAACATGCATGTTAAAATATTACTATGAACTAAAATTCTGAAACCAAAAGAAAGACAGAATTAGAAAGACATTTGATATTATCTTTTCTGATTTTTTTCTTTTCTGATTTTTGAGGCACAAAACAAAATGATCTCCAAAAGAAGCACTTTTGATATGCCAACATGTTTTGGAGGCTAGTTTAACCATATAAAAACAACTGAGTATGTACAATCCCACTGTATATAGTTGAAGAAATCAAGGCATTAAAAGGAATCAGCTTTATTAATTGTATCCAAGAAGTTATGTAAAAATAGTTGTCTTTGAAATGTCCTGACCTAAGGAAATTTAAAGATTACATTAAGAACTGAAATATATTAATATATATTAGGAAGAGGTGGCAAGAATACACAGAAGAACTGTACAAAAAAGATCTTCACGACCTGGATAACCACGCTGGTGTGATCACTCATCTAGAGCCAGATATCCTGAAATGTCAAGAGTCAAGCGGGCATTAGAGAGCATCACTATGAACAAAGCTAGTGGAGGTGATGGAATTCCAGTTGAGCTATTTCAAATCCTGAAAGATGATGCTGTGAAAGTGCTGCACTCAATATGCCAGCAAGTTTGGAAAATTCAGCAGTGGCCACAGGACTGGAAAAGGTCCGTTTTCATTCCAATTCCAAAGAAAGGCAATGCCAAAGAATGCTCAAACTACCGCACAATTGCACTCATCTCACATGCTAGTAAAGTAATGCTCAAAATTCTCCAAGCCAGGCTTCAGCAATACGTGAACCGTAAATTCCCTTCAAGCTGGTTTTAGAAAAGGCAGAGGAACCAGAGATCAAAGAGCCAACATCTGCTGGATCATGGAAAAGGCAAGAGAGTTCCAGAAAAACATCTATTTCTACTTTATTGACTATGTCAAAGCCTTTGACGGTGTGGATCACAATAAACTGTGGAAAATTCTGAAAGAGATGGGAATACCAGAACACCTAACCTGCCCCTTGAGAATTCTGTATGCAGGTCAGGAAGCAACAGTTAGAACTGGACATGGAACAACAGACTGGTTCCAAATAAGAAAGGAGTCCGTCAAGGCTGTATATTGTCACCCTGCTTATTTAACTTATATGCAGAGTACCTCATGAGAAATGCTGGACTGGAAGAAACACAAGCTGGAATCAAGATTGCAGGGAGAAATACCAATAACCTCAGATATGCAGATGACACCACCCTTATGGCAGAAAGTGAAGAGGAACTAAACAGCCTCTTGATGAAAGTGAAAGAGGAGAGTGAAGAAGTTGGCTTAAAGCTCAACATTCAGAAAACAAAGATCATGGCATCTGGTCCCATCACTTCATGGGAAATAGATGGGGAAACAGTGGAAACAGTGTCAGACTTTATTTTTGGGTGCTCCAAAATCACTACAGATGGTGACTGCAGCCATGAAATTAAAAGACACTTACTCCTTGGAACAAAAGTTATGACCAACCTAGATAGTATATTCAAAAGCAGAGACATTACTTTGCCGACTAAGATCCATCTAGTCAAGTCTTGGTTTTTCTAGTAGTCGTTTATGGATGTGAGAGTTGGACTGTGAAGAAGGCTGAGTGCTGAAGAATTGATGCTTTTGAATTGTGGTGTTGGAGAAGACTCTTGAGAGTCCCTTGGACTGCAAGGAGATTCAACCAGTCCATTCTGAAGGAGATCAGCCCTGGGATTTCTTTGGAAGGAATGATACTAAAGCTGAAACTCCAGTACTTTGGCCAACTCATGCGAAGAGCTGACTCATTGGAAAAGACTCTGATGCTGGGAGGGATTGGGGGCAGAAGGAGAAGGGGACGACTGAGGATGAGATGGCTGGATGGCAGAACTGACTTGATGAACGTGAACCTGAGTGAACTCCAGGCGTTGGTGATGGACAGGGAGGCCTGGCGTGCTGCAATTCATGGGGTCGCAAAGAGTCGGACACAACTGAGCAACTGAACTGAACTGATATTAGTTTCTAAATATTTTTCTGTTGCAACATATGTTACTATAAACAAAACAATTTAAGAGTAAATTACAAACTTAATTATCATAAAATGATAGGCCCTTGAAATAATACATTTTTAATGTATTTTAGGTAGCCAGCTGTCCACTCGTTGCATTGAAAAATGACTCATCAAAGGTATATAACATTCTATAATTTCCTCTTCACATTCAGGTGACAGTGACAAATTGCTCCAGCTTCCACCTTGTATTCCTATCATCACTATATGTTTGAAAAATCAATATACCACTTGCAGTCAAAGATTACAAATACAACCTACATTCTACATTTCTAGATTACAAATAGAACCTACAGCTCTTTTTTTCTTCTCCATCTACCTTACCATTTTCCTTTCATCATCACTCACCTATTATTTCCTTTCCCTTTTCACTTGTTCTCTTCATAGAGTTGTATGTATCCCCTCTCTGATACATACCAATCCCAGCCCCTTACCCTTGCACCCAACAAGAAGTAATTTTTTACTCACTTTTCCAATACATTAAGCTACTGTAGCAAGAGGCTGCAAGGGCTGAATAACATAAATTAGGTAGAGTGAAAAACCATCTTGGAAAACTGGGTTTGGTAAGGAGCAGGATAACAGGGGGAAGAGGCACATGGAAAAGGGAATATCATGGCCTAGCCTGAGCAGAGCTGGATTGCAGAGTCTCACTGAAGAGTTGTGGTGCATTATCACACCTAGGCAAAAACATGCCAAAAATATAAAAAAGAGCAAGACTGGTGATAATCTTCATTTTTTGTTTATGGTTGTTTCTCCCTTCTGGTATAAAATATACTGCTCATCCATAGGATATAAAAAGATAGTGGACACCATTTTTCTTTTAACAAGTTCCCTTATAATTCCTATTAATTTTATCTGTTTTCAGAATGTAGAAGCCTAATAAGTAGGACCAAATCTCAGCTGCACCCGGAATTAAAGTAAGTAATAAAAGTGCTTCTAGGAGTTCATTCAAATTAAATAGAGCTTTATTTTTACTAGTAAGGTAACTGTAAGAAGTACAGTGGATAAAATATTTGTTGACAGATACAGAAAACAATGTAACATTTTACTAATGAACACTCAATGGAGATATAATTTGCCTTTTTTGCATTGTTCACATTTACTTATTAATGGGTTATTAATTCATTCTTTTTAAAATATTTGATTCACCGAATAGTGTATAAAACAAAAACTGCATACATCCATTAGACAAAATAAAGGTAATTTTTTATGTGTTAGGTTTTCTGTAGGCACATGACACTGGTCAACTCATTTAATTATCACAAAACAATGTATGGAATCATCCTCATTTTACAAATGTGGCAACTGAGGCTGATTCAGAGAGGCTGGATGTATTCTTAGCAAGTCATCAAGAGAGAATTATAATTCAGATTACCAAAATGAATGCTTTTTATACCACTCTAGCTTATCTACCTATAAGGAAGATACCAAGAAAAATTCAGAATTTAATTAGCATAGCCTGAGTGCCTAGTGCAAGGCATAAAGCAGAGTGTGCTGAAGCATAAACATTTCTAAACACAGACACTGCCCTCAGGCAGCTTACAACCTAAAACAATAGATATTGGGAATAAACTCTGAATATTCATTAGAAGGACTAATGCTGAAGCTGAGGCTCCAATACTTCAGTCACCTGATGAGAAAAGCCGACTCACTGGGAAGATTAAGAGCAAGAGGAGAAGAGGGTGAAAGAGGATAAGATGGTTGGATGGCATCACTGACTCGATGGACATGAGTTTGAGCAAACTCCAGGAGATAGGGAAGGATAGGAAAGCCTGGCATGTTGCAATCCATGGGGTTGCAAAGACTCAGACATGACTGAGCAACTGACCTACTATATATAAATATATACACACACATACATAATCATAATAAAAGGGAGAGATTCACAGATGGAAAAAAATAAGTTATCTGAATATTAAGAGAAATATTTCTGGCAGGGGAGGACTGACTAAACCTTTAGGAAGGAAAAAGCATTTGAGTTGGGCCTTAACTTTGACAGAATTAATAGTTTTGCACCAACTAGTTGCTCACTAACACTTGGAAGAAGTACTCATCTCACAAACCACAGAGGGTACACATCTCATTTAGAATTTAGCTTCTAAAAGTCCAGAGTGGTTCTATACCAACTGAAATGTGGTTTCAGTTGCTGAGAAATGTGTTTAAGTTGAACATCTAAAATTATTTCTGTGAAATTGTACTTTGAGTTTGAAAGTTTAGAAACTGGCACTTCAGAGACTTGTTACCTATAAAAGCATACATTTTTTGCCTTCTTTTAATAAGTTTTTATTTTTCTGCACAGGATAAAATTTTTATCACCATAAAATATTTCCAAATAGATCATATTGATATGGATTTCACTATCAGTAGTAGAGTTCTAATTTTTTTATTCCATAGTCCAGTGGTCAGTAAACTTCAGCAAAAATACAGCCAACTGCCCATTTTCATAACTAAGGTTGTTATTTAATAAATTGCAACAGAGATCATATAGTATCAAAGCCTAAAATAGTCACTATTTAACGTATACATATTTAAGGGACTAGATCTGATAGATAGAGTGCCTGATGAACTATGGACAGAGGTTCATAACATTGTACAGGAGACAAGGATCAAGACCATCCTCATGCAAAAGAAATGCAAAAAAGCAAAATGGCTGTCTGGGGAGGCCTTACAAGTAGCTGTGAAAAGAAGAGAAGTGAAAAGCAAAGGAGAAAAGGAAAGATATAAGCATCTGAATGCAGAGTTCCAAAGAATAGCAAGAAGAGATAACAGAGCCATCTTCAGCGATCAATGCAAAGAAATAGAGGAAAACAACAGAATGGGAAAGACGAGAGATCTCTTCAAGAAAATTAGAGATACCAAGGGAACATTTCATGCAAAAATGGGCTCGATAAAGGACAGAAATGGTCTGGACCTAACAGAAAAAGAAGATATTAAGAAGAGGTGGCAAGAATACACAGAAGAACTATACAAAAAAGATCTTCACAACCAAGATAATCACGATGGTGTGATCACTCACCTAGAGCCAGACATCCTGGAATGTGAGGTCAAGTGGGCCTTAGAAAGCATCACTATGAGCAAAGCTAGTGGAGGTGATGGAATTCCAGTTGAGCTCTTTCAAATCCTGAAAGATGATGCTTTGAAAGTGCTGCACTCAATATGCCAGCAAGTTTGGAAAACACAGCAGTGGCCACAGGACTGGAAAAGGTCCATTCTCATTCCAATTCCAAAGAAAGGCAATGCCAAAGAATGCTCAAACTACCACGCAATTGCGCTCATCTCACATGCTAGTAATGCTCAAAATTCTCTAAGCCAGGCTTCAGCAATACGTCAATTGTGAACTTCTAGATGTTCAAGCTGGTTTTAGAAAAGGCAGAGGAACCAGAGATCAAATTGCCAGCATCTGCTGGATCATTGAAAAAGCAAAGAGAGTTCCAGAAAAACATCTATTTCTGCTTTATTGACTATGCCAAAGCCTTTGACTGTGTGGACCACAATAAACAATGGAAAATTCTGAAAAAAATGGTAATACCAGAACACCTGACCTGCCTCCTCAGAAACCTATATGCAGGTCGGGAGGCAACAGTTAGAACTGGACATGGAACAACAGACTGGTTCCAAATAGGAAAAGGAGTCCGTCAAGGCTGTATGTTGTCACCCTGCTTATTTAACTTCTATGCAGAGTACATCATGAGAAATGCTGGGCTGAAGGAAGCACAAGCTGGAATCAAGATTTCTGGGAGAAACATCAATAACCTCAGATATGCAGATGACATCACTCATGGCAGAAAGTGAAGAGGAACTAAACAGCCTCTTGATGAAAGTGAAAGTGGAGAGTGAAAAAGTTGGCTTAAAGCTCAACATTCAGAAAACGAAGATCATGGCATCTTGTCCCATCACTTCATGGGAAATAGATGGGGAAACAGTGGAAACAGTGGCTGACTTTATTTTGGGGGGCTCCAAAAGCACTACAGATGGTGATTGCAGCCATGAAATTAAAAGACACTTACTCCTTGGAAGGAAAGTTATGACCAACCTCGACAGCATATTCAAAAGCAGAGACATTACTTTGCCGACTAAGGTCCGTCTAGTCAAGGCTATGGTTTTCCCAGTGGTCATGTATGGATGTGAGAGTTGGACTGTGAAGAAAACTGAGCACCAAAGAATTAATGCTTTTGAACTGTGGTGTTGGAGAAGACTCTTAAGAGTCCCTTGGACTGCAAGGAGATCCAACCAGTCCATCATAAAGGAGATCAGTCCTGGGTGTTCTTTGGAAGGACTGATGTTGAAGCTGAAACTCCAATAGTTTGGCCACCTGATGCAAAGAGCTGACTCATTGGAAAAGACCCTGATGCTGGGAAAGATTGAGGGCAAGAGGAGAAGGGGACAACAGAGGATGAGATGGTTAGATGGCATCACCGACTCAATGGATGTGGTTTTGGGTGGACTCTGCGAGTCAGTGATGGACAGGGAAGCCTGGCATGCTGTGGTTCATGGGGTCACAAAGAGTCAGACACAACTGAGTGACTGAACTGAACTGAACTGAACAAAGAAAAACAAAATAAAAATATGTGTGATACAGCTAATGTAGCATTAGACAAGGGCTTTATAGCTTTAAT
Organism: Capra hircus; assembly: GCF_001704415.2. NCBI lineage: Eukaryota > Metazoa > Chordata > Mammalia > Artiodactyla > Bovidae > Capra > Capra hircus. Next base: position 62,437,369 of record NC_030812.1, read on the forward strand.
ACATCAGTTCAACTCAGTTCAGTTCAGTCACTCAGTCATTCCAACTCTTTGCGACCCCAGGAACCACAGCACACCAGGCCTCCCTGTCCATCACCAACTCCTGGAGTCAACCCAGACCCATGTTTATCAAGTTGGTGATGCCATCCAACCATCTCATCCTCTGTCATCCCCTTTTCCTCCTGCCCTCAATCTTTCCCAGCATCAGGGTCTTTTCCAATGAGTCAGCCCTTTGCATCAGGTGGCCAAACTATTGGAGTTTCAACTTCAACATCAGTCCTGCCAATGAACACCCAAGACTAATCTCCTTTCAGTCCAAGGGACTCTCAAGGGTCTTCTCCAACAATACAGTTCAAAAGCATCAATTCTTCAGCACTCAGCTTTCTTTATAGTCCAACTCTCACATCCATACATGACCACTGGAAAAACCATAGCCTTAACTAGATGGACCTTTGTTGACAAAGTAATGTCTCTGCTTTTTAATATGCTGTCTAGGCTGGTCATAACCTTCCTTCCAAGGAGTAAGCATCTTTTAATTTCTTCACTGCAATCACCATCTGTAGTGATTTTGGAGTCCCCCCAAAATAAAGTCAGCCACTGTTTCCACTGTTTCTCCATCTATTTTCCATGAAGTGATAGGAACGGATGCCATGATCTTAGTTTTGTGAATGCTGAGTTAAATTTAAGCCAACTTTTTCACTCTCCTCTTTCACTTTCATTAAGAGGCTCTTTAGTTCTTCTTCACTTTCTACCATAAGGTTGGTGTCATCCACCATCACATATCACATATCTTTCTGACTCTAACCCTCCATTCTTTTTCTTATAAGGACCTTTGTGCTTACATTGGGTCCACATGGATAATCCAGGGTATCTCTCCACCTCAGGATCTTTAACTTAATCACATCTGCAAGTCCTTTTGCCATATAAGGTCATCACATAATCATAGGTTGTAAAGGTTAGAATATGGAGAAGGGACTTAATCTGTCTACTACAGCCATATTCATTATTAACCAAATTCTGTTTCAAATGTTTAACCATATTTTGTGACCAAAACCATGCCAAAGAAAAAGAAATGGAAGGCAAAGTGGTTGTCTGAGGAGGCTTTACAAAAAGCTGAGAAAAGAAATGCAAAAGGGAAGGAAGAAAGGAAAAGATACATCCAACTGACTGCAGAGTTCGAGAATAAAGCATGGAAAGATAAGAAAGACTTCCTAAGTGAACAACGCAAAGAAATAGAGGAACACAATACAATGGGAAGGACCTGAAATCTCTTCAATAAAATTGGAGATACCCATCTTTGTCATGCAAAGATGAGCATGATAAAGGATAGAAGTGGTAAGGACCTAACAGAAGCAGAAAAGATTAAGAAAAGGTGACAAGTATATACAGAACTTTACAAAAAAGTCTTAGTGACCCAAATAACATGATACTGTGGTCACCCACCTAGAGCGAGACATCCTGGAGAGTAAAGTCAAGTGGGCCTTTGGAAGAATTACTACAAACAAAACTTGTGGAGATGATGGAATTTGAGTTGTGCTATTTAAAATCCTAAAAGATGACATATTGAGTGCTGCACTCAATACATCAGCAAATTTGGAACCCTCAGCAGTGGCCGCAGGACTGGAAAAGGTCAGTTATCATTCCGATCCCAAAGAAGGGCAATGCCAAAGAATGTTCCAACTACTGTACAACTGAAATTCCCTGGTAGCTCTGAAATTCCCTGGTAGCTCAGCTAGTAAAGAACGCACCTGCAATGCAGGAGATCCTGGTTCAATCCCTGTGTCAGGGAGCACCCCTGAAGAAGGGATAGGCTACCCATTCCAGTATTCTTGAGCTTCCCTGATGGCTCAGATGGTAAATAATCCACCTGCAATGTGGAAGACCTGGGTTCAATCCCTGGGTTGGGAAGATCCCCTGGAGGGGCAGGCATGGCAACACACTTCAATATTCTTGCCCAGAGAAACCCCATGGACAGAGAAACCTGGTGGGCTACAGTCCATGGGGTCACAAAGAGTCAGACACAACTGAGCAACTAAGCACCATACAGCTGCATTCATTTCACATGCTAGCAAGGTCATGCTCAAAATTCTTCAGGTTAGGCTTCAGCAATATGTGAACCAAGAACTTCATATGCAGAAGCTGGGTTTAGAAAAGGCAGAGGAACCAGAGATCAAACTGCCAACGTTTGTTGGATCATGCAGAAAGCAAAGGAGTTCCAGAAAAACATCTACTTCTGCTTCATTGACTATGTTAAAGCCTTTGACTGGGTGGATCACAACAAACTGTGGAAAATTCTTAAAGATATGGAAATACCAGATCACCTTATTTGTCTCCTGAGAAACCTGTATGTAGGCAAGAAGCAACAGATAGGACTGGACATGGAACAACAGACTGGTTCAAAATTGGGAAAGGAGAATAACAAGCCTGTTTATTGTTACCCTGTTTATCTAACTTCTATGCAGAGTTCAGTTCAGTTCAGTCACTCACTCGTGCCCGACTCTTTGCAACCCCATGAATCGCAGCACGCCAGGCCTCCCTGTCCATCACCAACTCCCTCTATGCAGAGTATATCATATGAAATGCTGGGCTGGATGAATCATAAGCTGGAATCAAGATTGCCAGGAGAAATATCAACAACTTCAAATATGCATATGATACCAGTCTAATGGCAGAAAATGAAGAACTAAAGAGCCTTTGTATAGAGTGAAAGAAAAGTAAAAAGAAATTGGCTTAAAACTCAACATTCAAAAACTAAGACTATAACATCTGGTCCCATCAATTCATGGCAAATAGAAGGGAGAAAAGTGGAAACAAATTTTATTTTCTTGGGCTCCAAAATCACTGTGAACATTGACTGCAGCCATGAAATTAAAAGAACCTTGCTACTTGGAAGAAGAGCTATGACAAACCTAGACAGCATATTAAAAAGCAGAGACATTACTTTGCCAACAACGGTCCATCTAGTCAAAGCTATGGTTTTCCCAGTAGTCATATATGAATGTGAAAGCTGGACCATAAAGAAGGCTGAGCGCTGAAGAATTGAAGCTTTTGAACTGTGGTGTTGGAGAAGACTCTTGAGAGTCCCTTGTGCTGCAAGGAGATCAAACCAGTCAGTCCTAAATGAAATCAACCCTGAATATTCACTGTAAGGATTGATGCTGAACTGAAGCTCCAATACTTTGGCCACATGATGTATAGAGTACACTCATTGGAAAAGACTCTGATGCTGGGAAGAACTGAGGGCAGGAAGAGAAGGTGGTAGGAGAGGTTGAGATGGTTGGATGGCATCACCGACTCAATAGACATAAATCAGCAAACTCCGGGAGATAGTGATGGATGGGGAGGCTGGCATTCTGCACTCCATGGGGTTGCAAAGAGTTAGACACAAACTTGGCAACTGAACAACAAAGCACTGCTCCCACTGAATGCTCACCTTATTGAACTAACAGCTTTGTCTTTTCCATATTTCAAATATTAGTTCTTTTAAAAGTTTTGGCAAGAGGAAATTTAGCAGAAGAATAAGATTATGGTTGTATCACAAATTCCCAGAGCTATTAATATCTGAGTAATTCCTTAAGTCATATTATTGTTTGAAATATTCCCAAAGTATGTAGTAATTTTATTACAGGAGGGAAAGTTAAACTCCTATCACAAAAGCATAACTATTCTGGAGTTGAAAGATCCCTAAAGGATCATCTCAATTTCAGGGATGACAAACACAGGATCTTCCTGACCCAGGGAACAAATTCCAGTCTCCTCCATTGCAGGCAGATACTTTACCCTCTGAGCCACCAGGGAAGCCCCATATAAGGCCCAGGAGGTTAAATTCTGATAATTTACCTCAATCTCTTATAGAGAGGAGAAGGAACATAAATTTACTATAAGAATGTCTAACTGTACAGAAAGCTAAGAGCTGCTGCATTTACACAAAAAATTATTTAAAACAGTTTTTATTGAAATATAGTTTATTTACAATGTCATGCCATTCTTTGCTGTATAGCAAAGTGACTCAGTTTTATACATATCTATGTTATTTTTTATACTCTTTTCCAGCAGGATTTATCATAGGATATTGAATATAGTTGCCTGTGCTATACATTAGGACCTTATTTTATCCATTCTCAAAGTAACTGTTTTGCATTTACCAACCCCAGTCCATCCCGCTCCCTCCTCCCTCCACCTTGGCAACCACAAGTTTGTTCTCTATGTCTGTTTCTGTTTTGTAGATGGGTTCATTTGTGTTATATTTTAGATTCAACATATAAGTGATATCACACTTGCCTGACACAGGCACACTGTGTGACTTACTTCACCTAGCATAATAATCTCTAACTGCATCCATGTTGCTGCAAATAGCATTATTTTGTTCCTCTTAATGTTTGAGTAGTATTCCATTGTATTTGTATATGACATCTTTGTCCATTCATCTGTCGATGGATATTTTAGGTTGTTTCCATGTTTTGCCTATTCTGAATAGTGCTGCTAGAACATAAGAGTATATGTATCTTTTGGTATAAAAACAGGCATATGGATCAATGGAACAGAAAAGAGAGCCCAGAAATAAATCCAAACACCTATGGTCAATTAATCTTCGACAAAGGAGGCAAGAATATAAAAATGGGAAAAAGACTGTCTCTTCAACAAGTGGTGCTGGGAAAGTTGGACAGCCACGTGTAAATCAATAAAATTAGAACACACGCATATCATATACAAAAATAAACAATATAATCTATAAAAACATTGAATCACTATGCTATACATATGACACTAATGTAATATTGTAAATCAACTAAATTTCTATATAAAAAAAGAAAGAGGTCCTACAATGACATTTGCATTCCTAATGTTATTTTAAGGCTTTACTGCATACTTAATTATTGAAATTCAATTAATTGCTTCTGATTATCAATAAAAGAAACTTTTACATATTGAGGTATGGGGAAGTCATTCTAGCTTGTACATTCTTTAACTTGAATTCTATGCTAACTAAAACAGCCTGTTTGTGGCCAAATGCACATTGCTTTAATCATTAAAGAAAAAGAAAAAAAAGGCGCACTGACCAGAAGTACAGAATGTCCACGTTAAAAAATAAAGATTAAATGCCTCTTTCCTGGGACAAAATAAAAAACTCAAAATGGCTTAAAGACTGAAATATAAGACATGATACCATAAAACTCCTAGAAAAGAACATAGGCAAAACATTTTCTGACATTAATCACACCAAAGTTTGCATAGGTCAGTCTTCCAAGAATTTGTTAATCTCAGGTTCAGGTTGATTTCTTATTTAGCCATCTCAGCTTCTTAACTATTGAAGCAAATCCTAAGATAGTTTTCTAAATATCTAGAGGAATTCCAGATAAAAATTCATCAGACTCAATGAAAATAGACATATTTGCCAGAACGCTACACATGATAGTTATCAGGCCACATAAGAGAGGTTCTACTGTTGCTGTTCTGATGACTGGTTAGGAAAAAATTGTGAAAGTCTTTAGGCTCTATAAGTAATATTGCTTCTGGTTTCCCTGGAGACAAGGCAATTAGTTCAGTGGTCTAATGGAAGCCTAAGATAAGAATCTTGTAACATATGTGCATGGCATGAAAGTGCTTTTAAGAAAATCAGTGTATCTGCAATCTTGAGAAAGAAGAATGGAACTGGAGGAGTCAACCTGTTTGACTTCAGGCTCTACTACAAAGTCACAATCATCAAGACAGTATGGTACTGGCACAAAGACAGAAATATAGATCAATGGAACAAAATAGAAAACCCAGAAATAAAGCCACACACCTATGGACACCTTATCTTTGACAAAGGAGGCAAGAATATACAATGGATTAAAGACAATCTCTTTAACAAGTGGTGCTGGGAAAACTGGTCAACCACTTGTAAAAGAATGAAACTAGATCACTTTCTAACACCATACACAAAAATAAATTCAAAATGGATTAAAGATCTAAACGTAAGACCAGAACATAGGCAAAACACTCTCCGACATAAAACACAGCAGGATCCTCTATGACCCACCTCCCAGAATATTGGAAATATAAGCAAAAATAAACAAATGGGACCTAATTAAAATTAAAAGCTTTTGCACAACAAAGGAAACTATAAGCAAGGTGAAAAGACAGACTTCAGAGTGGGAGAAAATAATAGCAAATGAAGCAACTGACAACTAATCTCAAAAATATACAAGCAACTCCTGCAGCTCAATTCCAGAAAAATAAACGACCCAATCAAAAAACGGGCCAAAGAACTAAACAGACATTTCTCCAAAGAAGACAAACAGATGGCTAACAAACACATGAAAAGATGCTCAACATCACTCATTATCAGAGAAATGCAAATCGAAACCACAGTGAGGTACCATTTCATGCCAGTCAGAATGGCAGCGATCCAAAAGTCTGCAAGCAATAAATGCTGGAGAGGGTGTGAAGAAAAGGGAACCCTCTTACACTGTTGGTGGGAATGCAAACTAGTACAGCCACTATGCAGAACAGTGTGGAGATTCCTTAAAAAAACTGTAAATGGAACTACCTTATGACCCAGCAATCCCACTGCTGGGCATACACACCAAGGAAACCAGAATTGAAAGAGACACATGTACCCCAATGTTCATCGCAGCACTGTTTACAATAGCCAGGACATGGAAACAACCCAGATGTCCATCAGCAGACGAATGGATAAGAAAGCCGTGGTACATATACACAATGGAGTATTACTCAGCCATTAAAAAGAATACATTTGAATCAGTTCTAATGAGGTGGATGAAACTGGAGCCTATTATACAGAGTGAAGTAAGTCAGAAAGAAAAACACCAATACAGTATACTAATGCATATATATGGAATTTAGAAAGATGGTAACAATAACCCTGTATGCAAGACAGCAAAGGAGACACAGATGTATAGAACAGTCTTTTGGACTCTGTGGGAGAGGGCGAGGGTGGGATGATTTGGGAGAATGGCATTGAAACATGTATATTATCATATGTGAAATGAATCACCAGTCCAGGTTCAATGCATGAGACAGGGTGCTTGGGGCTGGTGCACTGGGGTGACCCAGAGGGATGGTACGGGGAGGGAGGCGGGAGGGGGGTTCAGGATGGGGAACACGAGTACACCCATGGCAGATTCATGCATTCATGTGGATGTATGGCAAAACCACCACAATATTGTAAAGTAATTAGCCTCAAATTAAAATAAACAAATTTATATTAAAAAAGCACCTAAATTAAATTATACTGTATCTAGTGCTACCTATTCCTTTCAACAAATACCAGAATCTCTTGGATAGATTTGAAAGATTAGTTTGATTACTAAATATGTTAGGCTTATTCTTTTTTCTAATTATAGACAATGTAAACATGAAGTGGAAATTAAAATATAAAGATTTTGGATAGGCCAATAAGAACTGCTATTGGTATGTGACTAAGCCTCTCAAAAAATAACGAATAAAGTATTCATATTTACAGAAATAACCAGATACTTTGATATGAAGGAAAGAATGTGTTCATTTTTACTTATAGGACAGATAAAAAACTCAAAAAAGATGGCTTTACATGTGTATGTATGTGTGTTATGTAAATTGTCATTCCAATAATAGCAAATTTTCTGACTACTTCTTTAATAAACCAATTTGATAGTAAAGACTAGAGCATATATATGATGTTCAAGGCTCTTTCCACTGTACAGGTAGGGTACTGATGTCTAGGGAAAATCTCAGCAACTTGAGGGTTGGTCAAAACATAAAATTTTTGGTGGCTGTAAAAATATTGTTAATAAAAATAGCTTAATTCATCCCATTAACAGAAGTAAATAAGTATCCCAAGAGAAAACAGGAAATATAAAGAAAATAAAAATTACACCATCCAGGGAGAAGCACTTTAAACATTTATTTGAATATATTGCAATTTCATACCCAAACACACATATGTATGATTTTATATAAATTGGATCACAGGTATAAACCTAGTCTGAAACGTTTGCTTTTTTCTTTTTCTTAAAAGAATATTTTCAGGTATATCTTTTCATTTCAATAAATAAGGAACTACATAATCATTTTTATGACTTCAGAGTGTTCTTTCACAGAATGCTCCATAATCTATCTAACCAAATCCTTACTATAAGATATTAATCTTGTTTATGATTATTTTTGCTACAATAAACCTTGATAAACATTCTATACATCCATCTTGTTTACCGACTTGTTCAACTGTCTTTAAGGTAAATTGCCTACAATTAATTCTAATTGTCAGCAGTTAGAAGTGCTGGTTAAGAGAATATGCATATTTTAAACTCACACCTAACAGAAAGTTTGCCCAACCCTTTTGAAAGCAATTTTTCAGTAAGTATTAAGATCCTTAGATGGGCCCGGGGAGGAGGGAGTGGTCTTCTGAGCTGTGGCAGTGTGGCCTGGTGAGGAGGATGGGTAAAGTAGAGAGGACAGTTACCCTGCTCTGAGGACGGGACTGTTGCATGACATAGACAAAGGTCTGTGTAATAAGCCCAGGTCACAATGGGCAGGAGAGGATAAGAGGGGTCCCTCAAGGTAGTTTAGGCTTAGTTGAAAGGTACAGTTTCTGGAGGAGAGATGCAATGGGATTATGATTGAATACCAATATCTGTGCATCTTAACATCTGTACACTCTGACATACTGGGACCCTGTTAACTGCATACCTTTATATCTGCACACCCTGACATCTACTGGAAGCCTGGCTTCTGCATGCCCTGATATCTCCATGCTCTAGGCAGGGCACAGTCAGGTCCAGAAGAAACTGTCTCTAGCACTGAGTAGTCAGTAATCAGCTCCCACACCTTGTCCTCAGTCACTCAGAGGCAAAGTCTGCAGGAGACCACTGTTAGCCCAACTGCTGGAGAGACCAGGGAAACAGGACGCTCTACAAGGTGTGGTAAGGAAGGCTTGGGGAAGGCTCTAGGAACTATCTTGATAAAAGTTAGTGAAGAGCAGCCAATATACATTAGCATACTACTCAGCCAAAAGCAGTCTTGCCATGGGTATGTTTAATACCTCCATGGGGAAACTGCAGCGACAACTGTACAAGGGGGAGTACCCTATATTCCAATATGCACCAGTGTTTGAGAGTGACTTTATACAGGTCAGCAGGAAAGGAGAAGTGATTGATGTGCACAACCGGGCCCAAATGGTGACTGTGGGCATCGTTCGTACCAGCCCCCACCTCACACTGCCTGATGTTATGCTGCTGGCCCAACCAGTTGCTATCTGTGATGACTCTAACAGGCACGGCCCTGCTGCCCAGAAGAGAGGTAAAAAGCCTACACAGATCTTGGAGCTAACCAGGCTGTTCCCCTTGAAGTTTGTAGAGATATCCATTCATAACAGTAAAAAACAACAGCTCCGCCTGAAGCTTGCCACTGGCCGCTCTTTTTACCTTCAGCTGTGTCCCCCTACAGATAGAGGGGATCTTTTTATTCAGTGGAAAAAACTCATTTATATCCTGAGACCATCAGTAAATGCTCACAGCAGAGCCCGGGCCACCCCAGCTAGGAACATTCTGGACATAACTGGATTTAAGAAAAGAGAAGAAGTGCCCAGTGGTAAGTATCAAAAAGATGGGGCCAGGGTGCTTAGGGAGAACAGCTAAAAGTCCTGCAGAGGCTTTGGTACAGAGGCTCATCTGGAAAATACTCTAATTTTTGGAAGGACTCAAGACCAAATGAGCCTCATCTGGAGGCCATGGCACCCTAAGGAGGTTCCTAGCACTTCTCCAAAGAGTTCCCCAAGGCTGTATTGCAGAGATTTGTTAGCTGTCAGCAACCATTAATTTCATATCCAATATCATATTGCCACCTGCAGCAGCCTGACCTGACCACCCAATCTATTCTTGAACATATACTCCAACCCAGGTAGGCAGACATTTTTCAGAATGTATGTCTCCTCAAAACTGCCATGTACTGATTTTTGTATTAATCAGTGACAGTGAGATGTGCATAATTTGTTAGTACCTATCAAAACACTGGGTTTCCCAGATGGTACAGCGCTAAAGAATCCATCTGCCGATACAGCAGATGCAAGAGATGCAGGTTCAATCCCTGTGTTGGGAAGATCTCCTGGAACAGGAAACGATAACCCCCCATCCCCCATCAGTATTCTTGCCTGGAAAATTCCATGGCCAGAGGAGCCTGGTGGGCTACAGTCCATGGGTTCACAAAGAGTTAGACCTGGTTGAGCACACACACACATACATCAAATTATTAAAGCACATATCGCCTGACCAGGATAAATACTGACAAAAGTGTATTTTAATAAATATTCTCACTGACACAAACTGTTCCAGCAAAACTGGAGTGGTCATTGTAGAGATACTGTAGGAGAACTTCTTGCCTCAAATGGCAGAGTAGAATTGAAAGCTCAAAATTCTTACTATAAGCTCTTGTTGTTTAGCTACAGAAAGAGAAGGAAGCAGTTTTACTGGTATCACTTTCTTTACTTATCTTCCCCTAGGCAAATGCTACCTTTATCTATAGAATAAATCAAGATCGAGTGAGCATTCAGAGCCTTTACATAAACCTTGATGAGTTTAGAGCCACTTAGTATGATTATGCAGAAGGCAATGACACGCCACTCCAGTACTCTTGCCTGGAAAATCCCATGGGTGGAGGAGCCTGGTGGGCTGTAGTCCATGGGGTCGCTAAGAGTCGGACAAGACTGAGCGACTTCACTTTCAGTTTTCACTTTCATGCATTGGAGAAGGAAATGGCAACCCACTCCCAGTGTTCTTGCCTGGAGAATCCCAGGGATGGGGGAGCCTGGCGGGCTGCCGTCTATGGGGTCGAACAGAGTTGGACATGACTGAGCAACTTAGCAGCAGCAGTATGATTATGCTGGGGAAGAATGAATGTAACATGCCTCCCACTACACTGCCTTCAAAAGTTCACATACTTCTGCAATTACAGAGCCTACAAAGCCTGATACAAGGAGCAATTGTAACAACAGGCACCACCACTAGTGTTGTGGATGTGACTGTAACCATGTCTGCAGACTCAGAAGAGAAACAACAGCCCAGCAGGAGCAACCTTCAGAGATCCAGGAGGAAGCCCAGTCAGCATGGTCATTATGGTTAATTTCAACACGTCTTATGATTGTTGTTAGCAAGGACTGCAAGTCCTCGTGTTCTCAGAGGGCACTTCCAGCCCATCAGTAAGAGCTGTTGGCCTCTCCCCATGGGGCAGCATGAGTATAGGGATTGCAGGAGTGGAGACTACTGGTAAGCCTGTTCCAAAAACAGTTAAAGGCTTAGTATCCAGACTCCTCATCTCAACCTTACAGAGTGAAGGCTACATGAGTAAGCACAGTGGTGAACAGAGGGTCTCCACCCATCAGGATTAACTCTTTAGGCAAGAGCCTCAAAGCCCTTAAAGCTGTACACGGTGCAGAGGTGGTTCATCTGAGACTGTGGAGGAAAGCAATAAATCATCCACCACAATACAACTCCATACATACTCTCTGCTCAAATAACATACGCTCTACTAACAATATAGTGTAGTAGTGAAACTAAATAGGAATTTATAATCAGGCTCTGAGCTATCTGTAGCCTTCCCTTCACTTGATATTTGTGATTAAATGAACAGGTGACAGAATAAAATGCTAAAGATTACTCTCAAAAATTTCGATCTATCTATGATCTACATTTATTAGCCAAAGAAATTTCTAAAACTTAGAAAATAAATAACAAAGGACAGAAGCAACTGATAGGAGGCAGCACAACATAAATGAGGCCTAGAAAGCAACATAACACCTAACCATGACCTTCAGTAGGTTACCTGTTTCTTTTAGATAGTTACATGTAAAATATCTGGCATCACCGTAGGCATTGTGTGAACAGTGTGTGTGCGTATTCAGTTGTGTCCGACTCTTTGCAACCCAGGCTCCTCTCTCCATGGGATTTCACAGGCAAGAATCCTTGGGTTGGTTGCCATGTCCTACTCCAGGGAATCTTCCAAACCCAGGGATAGAACCCGCATTGCCTGTGTTTCCTGAACAGGCAGACTCCTTATCTACCGAGTCACCTGGGAAGCCCAAGAGAGAGACAAGGATGTAAATAACAGGCAGAGGCAGAAGTGAAATGCCATGGAAGCCAGGGAACTGGGGTGAGAGTATACCTAACTCCAGATGAGAAGGTTTAGACAAAAAAGCAGATGAGTCTTTACGTGAGTCTTGAAAGAATAGAAATTCATTACAGAAAAAACAAGATGCACATAAGTCATTCCAACATCCGCAAAAGAAACAAAGCTTAGCAAGATGCCTACAGCACAAAAAGCCCAAGGTATATGGGATTGCAGTTCTTATTAAACAGCACTGTTCTTTATTTGTTCAGATGTATTTATTGCATTCACTGAACTCAAGTAACAAAATTCTTCTCTGTTCTTATTTCATCTTCATTCAAAAGTTTCCCTTCCCTCACACTTTCTTTTATGACTTCAGTTTCCTATGGCCAGACAATACCTGATCTCACTGTAGCTTTTTGTGAGCATATCAGTCAATCAAATATTTCAGATTTGGATTTGCCATTTGAGCAAACACCAGATACAGTTTTATATTTTATTCCCAGCACGTTTATTGGATTGTCTCCTGTTTAGACAGTTCCCAAGTACTACTGCAACAGCACAAATGGGAGAGCTATAAAGTGTAACTCCCATGTTCATTCTTGGGCCGTATCTAATAGTTGATTATCTGCGCTAGAGGATCTTTCCCCAACCCCACCTTTGTTTTTGCTCACTTCTGAATTCTACTTCCTCCCTTCTCACTTCCATTTTCAAAATAGTAGGGATTATTATTGCCAAGAATGTTGAAAAACAAATTTGAGCTTAATTATACTTTCCAGAAAGGGCTTCATATTCCCAGTCCCTTCATTCTTGATTTCTTTTCTAATTCTTTGCGCAGCTTAAATTTTATTTAACTGCTTTGAAATTATACTAAAGTGCCCAATATATTATATATATTTTCATTTTAATCCTGTTATTCAGAATTACCAATTCTCATAAATTTGAAAGGAATTGCTTCTTACAAAAACTTCAACAATCTAGTCACAGTAAGAGAAGAAAATACCTTCTAAAAACCAGAAAAAAGATGAGACTTGAATATAGGATCAATTCAAAATATAGACAAAAACTAGAAATTAAATGATTTTGGAAATGAAGATCCAGCAATGTTCTAATTTTGCAAGTACAAAATCTAAGAATCTGAAAGTGATAAATAATATAGTTTTAAAGCCCAGAATCAGAATGTAAAGGTAACCCAGCTCCCAATTAAGTTTGTATTTCCATAATCCTCATGTTTCTGAAGTTTAGCACTCTACTTTGAATACAAGATATTCAATAACTCTTTGCTAGATCCAGCTAAGAAGAATAAATTATATTTATTCCAATCCAGCAAATCTGAATATAAAGGAATCTGCTAAGCACTATACTAATTCCACTCATTGCAAAGGCTCCTGTGCCAAACTGTAAGGTAGTGACTTTTCATGAGGCCCTATATGCACTGTGCTTATGGCTTAATGATTTTAATGGCCTCCAAAATAATTCAAATCTGAAAAAACTGGCTTCTAAGTAAAGTTTCCTTAAAATTTCATCAATAACAGAATCATATGTCCAGAAAATCCTGAGTTCAAAGTTGTTGCAAGTTATAGGAAAAACTTATATTTGATATGATGCTTTTAGCATCATATCAAATGTTTTAAGCTATACTAGTGGAGAAGGCAATGGCACCCCACTCCAGTACTCTTGCCTGGAAAATCCCATGGACGGAGGAGCCTAGTAGGCTGCAGTCCATGGGGTCGCTAAGAGTCAGACATGACTGAGCGACTTCATTTTCACTTTTCACTTTAATGCATTGGAGAAGGAAATGGCAACCCACTCCAGTGTTCTTGCCTGGAGAATCCCAGGGACAGGGGAGCCTGGTGGGCTGCCGTCTCTGGGGTCGCACAGAGTTGGACACGACTGAAGCGACTTAGCAGCAGCAGCAGTGTGAAAACCATTGCACATTAATTTTATTGTGAAATATAATAAGTATTTTTATAGTTTGCACCATCACATTAAAAATGTTGTTATAATTATATATGTATATATATATGTGCTAAGTCATTTTAGTCATGTCTGAATCTTTGTGACCCCATTGACTCTAGCCCTCCAGGCTCCTCTGTCTATGGGATTCTCCAGGCAAGAATATTGGAGTGGGTTGCCATGTCTTCCTTGAGGGCATCTTCCCCACCCAGGAATCTCTTATGTCTCCTGCATTGGCAGGGAGGTTTGGTGCTAGTGGTAAAGAAACCTCCTGCCAATGCAGGAGATGTAAGAGATGCTGGTCGATCCCTGGGTCAGGAAGGCTCCCTGGAGGAGGGGATGGCAACCCACTCTAATATTCTTGCCTGTAGTATCCCATGGACAGAGGAGACTGGAGGGCTACAGTCCATACTGTCATGAAGAGTCAGACATGACTGAAATGACTAAGCATACACACACACACACACACACACACACACACATTAAAGGGGAACCCATTACCAATTGAGAACATTAGTAAAAGAAGACTAGAAGAGAAATTTGGTAAAATAATTCTGTTTGATTTGTTAAATACATTTTTTAAAAAGGTTCTGCATCTCAAGTAAGTTTATACATTTTAAGCAGTAACAATTAAAAACCCAATAAGAATACTTTTTAAACCTGACAGGGTATAAAATATAAATTAAAAAAGCAGACAATCATGTCAGCTAACAGTTTTAATACAATGATATTTCTCCTGCAGTATATGTGCAAAAATATCAAAGTGGATCATTGTTTTTAAAAATAGGAAAATTAAAATAAGACATTTAGAAAAAAACCTAAGCCAAGCATGATGGCATATAATGAAAGGAATGAGAGCTGCTGTCAAATGTAAGGTCATAGAAAAACTAGATATCAACAAGTTAAAAACAAATATAAAGCCATATTTGAAATTTTGTTAAAGAAATTCTAGATGAAATGAATTTTTTAAAAAGACCATAAAGTTTAGTGAATTTGATGGTTAAAAAACTACACAACATATGCCCATACAATATTATAAAAGAAAGAAGAGCTTCAGATCGGGAAACATTTTAGGGTAAATATAGCTATTAAAATAGTAATACTCAATATTTATTCAAGTGATATAAGCCTACACCGAAAAATGGCAAAGAAAAATATTAAAAATTATAAACAAAAGCAAGTTACTACCAAGCCTACTCCCAAACCTAGTAGAACCAAATAAGTTAAAATTTAAAAAATAAATGTAAATGTTAATAAGGTGATGGAGAACCCAGCTACAGTCATATATTATGATAGCTTAGAGTTCTGCTATTTTATAAGAATTCTACTTTTGAAAATAAAAAGACAAAGATATTAATTTTATGAGCCAAAAAATAGGTAAAAGCGTTCAATTATTGGTAAACTGTTAAGCAGATAAGAGTATATTTAAAATCAAAACCTATGTTTCTTAACTTCCTTTTTTCTATACCCTTGACTAACATACACACAAACACACCCTTTTAAATACATAAAAGCATTTTTAAATTTATTTATTTTTAATTGAAGGATAATTTTTTTACAGGATTGCATTGGTTTCTATCAAACATCAACAAGTGAAGAAATGAAACCCTATAGAAAATCATTTAATTCAAATACTATGTAATTCTGACAATATTCCAGGAACAATGTTGGCATTAAATCATAGACACTGAGCAATACATAGTGTACCTTTATGGATCTCACAGGCTGGTAAATATTGAAAACAACTCTGTAAGGTTAGTATAAATTGTCTTAAAGTTTTATAAATAGTTTATATTAAGATAAAGAGATTCTTTAAGTGCAATAAATCAATATTGGAATTTGAGTGGCTGTGATTAAATTATGACATAGATGTAAAAACATGTAACGGTTTCTTGAACACAATTGCTTCATATTTGTTGCAAAACAGAAAATAATATTTTTGAGATATACTGAATTCTTTCTTAGCCTAGATTATTTTTCCACTTATATTTTGTGTAGTTACACCTTTGCCATTACACTATTTTTCATATTAAGTGCTTTTTCACCTTTATGTAGAAATTAATTCATTGTGGCTTCAAATTTCCTAATTCTGTTCGGCTTGTTTTATTTATTTCTGAAGCTCTTCTAAGGGCTTGTGAATCACAATGCACAAGAAAAATTTGAGGGTGATACAATAGAATTAAAAGTGACTTAATGAGTAGTGAAATGATTTCAAAATTATAATCAATGTTTTAGTGTTCTATTCTCATTTTGGGATTGTAGTGCATAATTGTCAGTGGCACACATTATTCTACAATATTCCATATGCTAAGAAAAAAAAATCACTATGCTTTTGGAGAGCTCTCACATGATTTCTTTTAAATCATTTTACTATTATTTAAATATGAATTATGATTCAATTTCAAAACAGCATTCTTTAAAATGAAATATTTCAAACTCATCAATACTAAAACCTCTTATACAACTCAATTTTTCTAGAGCTAGCATCATGACCAAAATAAAATTATAATTATGTAGAGTATGTGTTGACTTATGCATACATGTACAGCTAGTTATATAAGCATTTTACTGACCCTCAATTGAAGAAAAATTTCAAAGTATAAATAAAATACTAATTGGATTTTCAGTGGGTAATAAAAAAGATTTACTTAAAAACCTAGACAACCATTTTTATGTTTTATTATATCTTAAGAAAGTAAACCATTACCTGTGCAAGAATGGGGAAGCCAAGATTCCTACATCCGTTACAAGGAGTTAATGCTTCCCAGAGTCCTGAGGGCCCACAAGTGTTTTCATCATCATCATCTTCTTCCACTTCTCCTGGTGACAAATTTATTGTAGATGAAGTTCTCTGAAATTAAATTTATATATACCAATATATTATATCAATGTCAGTTAAATATCTTAACATCAATTAAATTACATAAATTTCTCATGGTGTATGTTAGCAAGAAGAAATTAGCTTAATTTTGGCCATAGTTATGTGACTGTGCTATGGAAATCAGCCAAAAAATATGTATAATTTAATTTTAAGTTGAGTGTGAAAGAAAACAAAGTGAAAAAACTGGGTGACAAAGATTAGTAAATTGCAAAGTTCATGTTGAAGAACAGGACATGAAAATGACTCAAGAGAACATAAAAACAGCAACAAACATTTTGATTTCTAATGCAATCAGAGGAACAAAATGAAAATATTGAAATAGGAATTGATAAAAAGTCCATTTTTTTCACTATGTCATCAAAAAGTAGACTCATTTTTGGGAAAAAAAGAAATTCATAAAATTTTATATTATATGCATAAGAGGGGTATGTGCTAAGTCGCTTCAGTCATGTTCAACTCTTTGCAACACCTGGAACTGTAGCCCGCCAGGCTCCTCTGTCCATGGGATTCTCCAGACAAGAATACTGGAGTCAGGAGCTTTGCCCTCCTCCAAAGGATCTTCTACACCCAGGGATTGAACCCCTGTCTTTTATGTCTCCTGGGAAGCCCTTGAAAGAGGGGTAACACTTTTAAAGTTAATAATAGGACTTCCATGCTAAGCAAACATATTTAGTTTTGCTACTTTTCAAATCTCACTTAAATGATAACACAACTTTTGCAAAAATGATCTAAACCATAAGGACAAGGACAACAGGGGGGAAGTTAACAGATGAGCAATATCTAGAAAACATTTAGGCAATGATAAACAGATGATTTATCAATTTCATATAGAAAACCTGAGGAAATGGAAAGCAAATTTTCTGCAAAGAGGAAGAATAAAAAGCAGATCTATTCATGATTCAACTCCTCTAAAGGACTTATGAATGAGAGAGACTGACTACCTGTGAAGTAACAATGCAAGAAATTTTGTAGGTGCTGGTGGAGCTAAAACAGAATAGAAACTCTATATTAGAAATTAGACCCCAGACTCATCACCCAGCCAAGAAAATAAACCTTCACCACCTGACAAGAAATTGGAGATTTACCTTCTGGTGAGGTTGAAGCAAAGGGATTACGAATTTTAAGAAACCAGGCACAGTGAAGTGAGGGATGCCTCTTTAAAAACAATGAAATTTAGTGATTATCTATGTAGTAAATAAAGATGCTCCACCTGCCCCAGTGCCTTCTTCCCACATTCGTCTTAGAGAGCATGGCAGCTAAGTTCATATCTCCCAGGTAGCAGATGAGAGTATACTCTGGACTGCTCAAGAAAAACAATCTGTAAGTACTTAGGAAAATGGTAGAGGGGTCCATGCCTTAATGCCTACTATGAAACCCCTCCCCAACAACCTCCATCCACATAAACAGTTCCTAATTTTTCAGTTAAATATGAACAAGAGTATGATAGCCATATATTGGAAGGAAGCTTTTAACAGGTCAAACTAAATATACAGATAAAAATTATAAACAGCATCCTCAGAGAGAGAGAATACATAAAATCCAATGGAACAGTTGGAAAATAAGTCTGAGCAAATTCCCCAGAGGACAGAACAGAAGAAGTTAAAAGTTAAGAGAATTAAGGGATCAAACTAAGAGTTCCAAGTAGAGGTAACAAGAAATTGTCCAAGTAACAATGCAATAAATTTTGCCAGAACAAAAGAAAAATTCCACCTTAAAAGAACCTGAATCACCAGTCTATGTTCGATACAGGATACAGGATGCTTGGGGCTGGTGCACGGGGATGATCCAGAGAGATGATATGGGGTGGGAGGTGGGAGGGGGGTTCAGGATTGGGAACTCATGTACACCCGTGGTGGATTCATGTCAATGTATGGCAAAACCAATACAGTATTATAAAGTAAAATAAAGTAAAAATAAAAATTAAAAAAAAGAACCTACTGAATATTCAGCAGATAGTATTTTTTTAAAATAGCAAAGACAATAAGTTTGTCTAGAAATATTCAGAGTGTAGTGTTCAGTATAACATTGATAGATCATGATTACTGAAGTTAGTAAAGATAGTTTACATACTGAATTGTAAATAGCACCCATCTCCCCCTAAAAGTTGTTGCTTTACAAAACAGCATATAAGACTTCACAATACGACTGGGTTTTGCATTCACCTCTTACATTTCCCTTTATCAATTTTCAATAACTGAGAAATTAAGAACTTCAATAGTCCTTCAGTGAGTTACTGTCTTTAAGATATAATACAATGCTACAGTGCTTTTATAATTACAATACAATAATACAGTGCTACAATCTACTGAGCCCTCTATTATTCATTACTTTAATTCACATAAGACTTTCAGGAAAATACTAAACTAAGCCACAAGAAGTCAAGTAAAACCCAAGGTCATGGAGATGGTAAGTGACAGAAAAAGAATCCTAATCCAGACTGCCTAACTCTAGGGCATCCAATCCATGTGTTTGATCAATGCTATCTATAAAAATGACTAGAATGATCAAATGGGCATCTCTTTCACCAACTCATGATCAATTATTGGTTTGACCATCAAGGTTGACACATATGGCAGTATAAATCATATGCTTGGCTAACAATTATCAACATTTTATAATCAGTTTTCTTCTGTCTCTTTCTCCTCCCCAAAGAAAAACTGCTTATGTCTGTTCCCAGCTCATAACTCTTCAATTACTTCCCATTGTAGAGCTAATAATATCCATATTCCTTAATATGGCTTCAAGGTTTTATGGTCAGACTGTTTTTCAGCCCCTTTCTTACTCCCTTTTATTCACCCAAGGCTATAACCAAATGGAATTATTTATCCTTTCCTAATTTGTGTGTGCTTTTGTTCATGCCCTCCACCTTACTTCTCCATACAACTATTGTACTGGTTAACAGTTTAGACTCTAAAATTAGTCCTGGATTCAAGTACTAACTCTCTTACTTTTTAGCCTACTAATTAGTGTGATTTTTCAGAGTACAGGACCACTGGCAGCCTCACTTACTTTATGCAGTGGGAAAATAATACAGTAAATTTTTCCTCAAAAATAAGGTAATGAATATATGGTACCTGACACACAGACAGGTTTCAATTCTCCTATAATACTATTGATTCCTCAAGATACAATTCAGATTTCACCTCTTACATAAAATTTTCCAGATTTACCACAAACAGGAAGGATTTTGTTCTCTTCTGAAAGTCTTCAGTTCTTTCTGTCAGTTTGTGTATTCTGTTATTTCACACAGACTTTGAAATGACAAATGGTACAGTGGCAAAGAGCAAAAGTTTTATAGTCAAACAGATATATATTTAATATATACAGATAGATATATATTCCTGGCTCTGCCACTTGCAAGCTGTGTTACTGAGCAAATCACATAATCTGACTAATCCTCAGTTTCCTTATCTGCAAAGTAGGCATAATAATCATTCCTACTTGAAGGGGTTATATGAGGATAAAATTAGTTGCTTGACACTGACAGGTAGATGAAAAAATAATCAGTGCTGCTGCAGTGCTGTCACTCAGTCATGTCTGACTCTCTGAGATGCTATGGACTGCAGCCTGCCAGTCTTCTCTGTCCAGGAGATTTTCCCAGCAAGAATACTGGAAGGGGGTGCCATTTCCTCCTCCAGGGGCTCCTCCAGACCCAGGGATCAGAGGTGCGTCTTCCGTGTCTCCTGCATTACAGGCAGACTCTTTACCACTGAGCTACCTACTGTGGAAGCCCATAAAAAATAATCAATAAATGTTATTTTTATTATAATCTTTGGCCTGAAAGAGTTATATACACACAAACACAGACACATACAAATTATTTATCTTAGTTAATTGTAAGTTATCCGAAAGCAAATATGCCTTATTCACATTTGCATCTCTTACTATGTGCTTTTGGATAATGTAATTTAATAATTATTTATTAAATAATCATTAAAGGAATGAGTTTTAAACTAACATTTCATTTGACTACCTAGAAAATTTTACTAATAATAAGAGGTATATATAATTGCATCACAAGTCTCATATTGTTATTTTAGTTTTATTTTATATTAACATTTGCCAATAGCATTAGCAAAAGTAGCAACATTTATTTTATAAATTTTATGGTTTAGTACTGCCCCCTAAAGACAGTTTGGAAGTTAGCTGTTAGAAGTTGCTGCTGCTGCTGCTAAGTCGCTTCAGTCGTGTCCGACTCTGCGCGATCCCTTAGACGGCAGCCCACCAGGCTCCCCTGTCCCTGGGATTCTCCAGGCAAGAACACTGGAGTGGGTTGCCATTTCCTTCTCCAATGCATGAAAGTGAAAAGTGAAAGTGAAGTCGCTCAGTCATCTCAGACTCTTAGCGACCCCATGGACTGCAGCCTACCAGGCTCCTCTGTCCATGGATTTTCCAGGCAAGAGTACTGGAGCGGGGTGCCATTGTTAGCTGCCCCCTAAAGACAGTTTAGAAGTTAGCTGTGTACAATTCAATGTTACTCAATTTGCAAGGTCATCCTACAACTTAGGACAGATTATAATACAAGTCCTCTGACTCTAGATCCTATAATCTTTCTCAGAACTACTAATTAGAAGAAAGTTTCTAATTTCTAGAACTTTTTAAAGAGACAAAAGATATTCAAAATATTCAGAATATCCACAAAGGAGTTTCTGTGTTATGTTATACTTTATCATTGGTGGCCTTTAAATTTTAAGTCCAAAATTCTGTAAGTCTACAATGTTATGTGGCAACCTGGATGAGAAGTGAGTTTGGGGGAGAAAAGATACAGGTATATGTATGGCTGAGTCCCTGTGCTGTTCACCTGAAACTATTACATTATTAATCAGCTATACTCCAATACAAAATAAAAAAGTTAAAAGTTAAAAGAAATTGTAAATCTAAGCAATTAAATGTATACTGTTCAGGAAAAGGATCAAGAATCAGATATGATTCCCATACAGACTCTTTAATCCTCATTAGTCAATCCTTGAATGCATGTCTTTAGAAACATGCTGGTGGGGGGAGAAGAGAAAATCCAAGGATGTCCAGTGTTAGTCCCACCAGGCTCCTCTGTCCATGGAATTCTCCAAGCAAGAATACTGGAGTGGGTAGCCATTCCCTTCTCCAGGGGATCTTCCTGACCCGGGGATCAAACCCAGGTATCGAACTCTAGCATTATAGGCAGATTCTTTATCGTCTGAGCCACCAAGAAAGCTCCAAGGACATCTACATCCTGTCCAAAAGTCCCTGGAAGAAAAGCAGAAACTGATGCTTCTCGACAGAGCCAGGATATAGGAGAACAACCTGTGAGTGGGGAAATGGGATGATGGAATGAGACAAAGCTACTTCTCATCCTATCAGAAATGCAAACATCAAATTAAAAAGTAGGAAAACAGTCTAAAAGAATTGTCAATGCAAAGAGACCTTGCAAATGGGCAGACTCCAGGAAGAAGGCAACCATCAGAAACGGAGGGCAAAACAAAGAAAGATCATTAGGGACAGGAGTCAGCAATCTGGTCTGCAAATCAGCAAAGTCTTTTTGTGTTTGTTTTTCAAAACTGAAAATGATTCATTAACTTTTAATGAAACTTAAAGTAACACATGCTTATTGTAAAACAAATCATTCAAAATAAAAAGTTAAAAAGGAGACAGTGAAGCTTTTCTGACATTAATTACCATTACAAACATTCAGTGCATGTCCATCTAGATTTGAACTCGTGTCCAGTGCTTTTTCAGAATTGATAAATATACAATTGTATGCCAAAGAGTACCCTTATTGGGTGGCTCTGATGGTTAAGAATCTGCCTGCAATTCAGAAGAACTGGGTTCAATCCCTGGGTAAGGAAGATTCCCTGGAA
This sequence comes from Capra hircus, assembly GCF_001704415.2. Taxonomy (NCBI): domain Eukaryota; kingdom Metazoa; phylum Chordata; class Mammalia; order Artiodactyla; family Bovidae; genus Capra; species Capra hircus. Next base: position 62,460,121 of record NC_030812.1, read on the forward strand.
AAGGGAATGGCAATCCACTCCAGTATTCTTGCCTAGAGAATCCCATGGACAGAGGAGCCTGACGAGCTACAGTCCATGGGGTCGCAAAGAGTTGGACACAACTGAGTGACTAACGCAACAAGAACATATATTTCCAAAGTCTGTAAAGTATACTTCACACCATGACAAGAGAAAAAAAATTTCTTATATGAAAAATTGAAAATGTTACCCTCTTCCTTTAAAACTTTTAATAGTTTTTCATTGTTCTTTGGATAAAATTCAAAATTCTTAACATGATTTCAGAGGCTGTGTATGATTTGCCATTACCTGCATTACCTAGTTTTGTCCCATTTCCGTCATTCTTCCTTCCCTTTGCTCATAACATTTAAACACACTATACTCTTTCTTTTGAATATATCAAACTTCTCTTATATAGAACTTTATCTAAGTACATACAGTTTTCTCTTACAGAGGCTATTAGTTGTCTCCACTATAATAGAATACCTAGCCCTCTTTTTCTACAGTAATAGAATCCTAATTTTCATTTGGGCACATGTCTTCTTTGGGGCTTTCCAAATGGCACTAGAGGTAATGAAGCCAACTGCCAATGCAGGGGACAGAAGAGATGTGGGTTGGATCCCTGGATCAGGAAGATCCCCTGGAGGAGGGCATGGGAACCCACTCCAGTATTCTTGCCTGGAGAATCCCATGGACAGAGGGGCCTGGCAGGCTACAGTCCATAGGCTCACAGTCAGACAGGACTGAAGCAACTTAGCATGCAAGCATGTCTGCTTTGAATACAAACCATTTTTCCAATCTCTGTCACAGCTAAATGTGGCTGTGTTATTAAGGTATAACCCTGGGGTATAAGAAATGTTCTTAAAGAGGCATGTCCTTCCTTCTTCTCTTTCCTCTTTCTGCTGACTGGAGAGCTAATGAAATGATTAGAGCTAGAGCAGTCATCCTGGACCATGAAGGATCCTTGGAACTAGAGGATATACATAGTGGAACAACAAATAGAATAATCCTGGACTCCTTGTACTGATGAGGACAGTCCATCCTTGGACAGTCCAGCCCTAAGTTATGTAAGTGGAGTGAAATAAACTTCTCCATTTTAAGCCACTGCTATTTGGATTTTCTGTTACTTGCTATTGTACTAAAACCTAATAAATTCATGGAGCAATCTCTTCTCTTGTCTTCATCATGATTAATCTTCTTTGTGCTCCAGATGTGAACTTAATTCAATCCCTCTGATAGTCCTTTTTGGTACCCCAAAATTAGTTTCCTTTCTTATATACTTTCACAGCATCCTGATATTTTTATAGCAATTATCACAAATAAAATTTTAAAAACTAATTAGATGACTTTTGTTCACTAACTCCTTTCCTGGGACTTCCCTGGTAGTCCAGTGGCTAAGACTCCGTACTCCCAATGCAGGGGGCCCAGGTTTGATCCCTGGTCAGGAAAGTAGATTCCACACGCTGCAATTAAGAGTTTGCATGCTGCAACTAAAGATCCCAAGTGCCACATGGAGGACTGAAGATCCCACATGCTCCAAGATTGGGCACAGCCAAATAAATAAGGAAATGGTTAAGAAATAGCTCCTTTCCCGACTGGATTACAAACTGCATAGCTGCAGAGGTGTCTGTTGGTTTAGATACCACAAAACCAGTGCATATGTGTTGATTAAATAAATGATGAGTGAGTGAGTGAATGTCAGCTTGCCCTAAAAATTATAATAATGTGAATATTCTCACTGATACTAGGAGGCATCAATTTAACTGTAACCTTGAATTTAGTGTCCTTTATCTTCTGACTCCTCTATATTCACTTGCCCTCACTGTATTCATTCCATGTTCAAACTACTATAGAACTCAATATCTACTTGATTTCATTAAAGAACGCCTTAAAGCCAACTATCAGCAAGCAATTTAGAGTTTAACAAAAACTCTGTAGTTGAGGAGACTAAACTTTAAATTGCACAACTTAACTGTTCCTCGTCCCCAACAAATATTTGTCTCCCTGTGATGATGGTTGGGTAGAAGGATGGTTTCATCTTCTTTGGTGTCTATCTCTTGCCACAGAAATTTTTATCTGCTCTTCAAATTACTTTACCTTTTATAATGCAGGGAAATGCAATTCTAGTAAGATTTAAGGCAGCAGGAGAAGGGGACGACAGAGGATGAGATGGTTGGATGACATCACCAATTCAATGGACATGGGTTTGGGTAGATTCCAGCAGCTGATGATGGACAGGGAGGCCTGGCATGCTGCGGTTCATGGGGTTGCAAAGAGTCAGACACTACTGAGAGACTGAACTGAACTGAACTGAAACATCTGCTTTAAATTTTCTGAGAATAACTCCAGAGCTATCTTATACTATCTTTTCACCACAGTCATTTGCTCCAAGTTAGTGAAATTCACAACAGATGCATTAAGGTCTTCTGAAAAATGAAATCTCTCTCAGATTTATTTGTAGTTACCTATACATCCTAAACTGATTTCTACCAGCAAGGAAAAGGAAGAAGAAATTCTTTAGGCCAATGAGTACACTGAGTCCACCTTCTATAATCCACACATCAAAATAATATTACTGTGCACAGTGATATTTTAAACCTGGGGATTCTCCAGTATTCACATTTATTAAAGGACAGAATTGCTATTAAAGCAAGTATTTTAGTTGCAAGGAATATTGAAGACTAGATTAAGGAGAACTGTTCTCTTTTTAATAGTACATGAGACATTCATTGTAATTGCTCTAAAACGCTGTGTTCCAACACACTGTGTCCCCACCTGCTACCTCTTTACATAGCTGACATTCTTTGCATGGCCATCTAGGAAACTTCAAAGAAGAACTTATTTGGTTTCTTATTCTACTTTAGTACTCAGTTCAGTTCAGTTCAGTCGCTCAGTCTTGTCCAACTCTTTGTGACCTCATAGACTGCAGCATGCCAGGCTTCCCTGTCCGTCACCAACTCCCAGAGTTTACTCAAACTCATGCCCATCAAGTCAGTGATGCCATCCAACCATCTCATCCTCTGTCATCCCCTTCTCCTCCTGCCTTCAATCTTTCCCAGCATCAGGGTCTTTTCAAAAAAGTCAGTTCTTCACAACAGGCGGCCAAAGGATTGGAGTTTTAGCTTCAGTGTCAGTCCTTCTGATGAATATTCAGGACTGACTTCCTTTAGGATGGACTGGTTGGATCTCCTTGCAGTCCAAGGGACTCTCAAGAGTCTTCTCCAACACCACAGTTCAAAAGCTTCAATTCTTTGGCATTCAGCCTTCTTTATAGTCCAACTCTCACATCCACACATGACTACTGGAAAAAGCATAGCTTTGACTAAATGGACTTTTGTTGGCAAAGTAATGTCTCTGCTTTTTAATATGCTGTCTAGGTTGGTCATAGTTTTTCTTCCAAGGAACAAGTGTGTTTTAATATCATGGCTGCAGTCACCATCTGTAGTGATTTTGGAGCCCCCAAAATAAAGTCTCTCACTGTTTCCATTATTTCCCCATCTATTTGCCATGAAGTGACGGGACTGGATGCCATGATCTTAGTCTTCTGAATGTTGAGTTTTAAGATAAGTTTTTCAGTTTCTTCAAGAGGCTTTTTAGTTCTTCATTTTCTGCCATAAGAGTACTAGCATCAATTTATATGTTCTTATGTATATCTCTTAAAACTTTTGTTCATTTATCTGACTCTGGCATAATAATATTGTTTATTATTACGAAATGAGAGAGAAAGAAGTCTACACTGATGTCAGGTTTATGCACAAGAGGTCAAAGCTAAATTTCAAAAAGATAAAGGTTACTTTTAGAAAGTTGACTCAAGCTTATTTTTTCTGCAAGATTTAGTATAAGAGGCAAAATATGCAACTTTTGGAAAATACACTATTCTTCATGACAGATCATTTTACATAAACAAATACTAGTTTTCAAATAGTTTCTTACTGAGGTATTGTTTACATATATAATATGCACCCATTTTTAATATACAGGTTGATTACTTTTGATAAAAGCATACACTTGTGTAACCATCACCACAAATGGTTACCCTGTGCTCACCCCCGGTCAGTACCCACCAACTCCTGGCCCCAGAAATCTTTTTTCTATCACTCTATTAGACAGGTCCTTTGTAGAACTTCACAAAAATGGAATCACAAAGTATATACTTTAGGTCTGGCTTCTTTTACTCAGCATAATGTGTTTGAGATACATCTTTATTTTACACATATCAGTAGTGTATTCCTTTCTAATGCTAAGTAGTATTTTACGGTATGGATACATCAAAACTTTTTTATATACTCTTCCTTTAATAGACATTTAGGTTGTTTCCAGTTTGGAGCCACTATGAATAAAGTTTCCGTGAACATTCACATATAATTCTGTATGTGAACATAAACTTCTGTTTCTCTTAGGTAAACACCTAAAATACCAGGTTACATGGTAAGTGTATTTTAAACTTTTTAGGAAATTATCAAAATGTTTTCCAAAGTGTTTTTACACTTTACATTCATATTAGAGTTCTAGTATCTTCCCATTCTTGGAAACACTTAATTTAGCCATTCCAGCAGACATGTGGTACTGCCACATAGCACTTTTAATTTCCACTCTGTGACTGCCAACGTGTTAAGTATCTTCTCCTGTGCTAGGCCAGACACATGTGATTTGGTGTGAAATATCCTTTCAAATCATTTGTCCATTTTTAATTGGGTTAATTTGACTTCTTACTGTTGAATTATAAACTTTTTTTTTTAAATAAAAAGACTGTTCTTTTTAGAGTCATTTAAGGTTCACAGCAAAATTGATATGAAGGTACAGAGATTTCCCATCTGCCTCAAGCCCCTAGACATGCAAAGCTCTCTTTATAAGCATCCCCTACCACAGAGGTACATTTGTTACACTTGATATTAATGAACCTACACTGATACACTATAACGATCCAAAGTCCATAGTTGATATTACAGTTTACTCCTGTACATTGTAAGGGTTTATACAAATCTATAATGACATGTGTACTTCCCTGGTAGCTCTTCTGGTAAAGAATCTGCCTGCAATGCAGGAGACCCTGGTTGGGTTCCTGGGTTGGGAAGATGTGCTGGAGAAGGAATAGGCTATCCACTCCAGTATTCTTGGGCTTCCCTGGTGGCACAGCTGGTAAAGAATCTGCCTGCAATGCAGGAGGCCCCGGTTGGGTTCCTGGGTTGGGAAGACCTGCTGGAGAAGGGATAGGCTATCCACTCCAGTATTCTTGGGCTTCCCTGGTGGCACAGCTGGTAAGAATCTGCCTGCAATGCAGGAGACCTGGGTTTGATCCCTGGGTTGGGAAATCCCCTGGAAAAGGGAACAGCTACCCACTCCAGTATCTGGCCTGAAGAATTCCATGGATTATAGAGTCCATGGTGTCACAAAGAGTTGGACACCATGGAGTGACTTTCACTTTCACTCTCATAATGATGTGTATATATTATTATGATAACATATAGAATATTTTCACTGCCCTAAAGATCCTGTGTTCCACCTATTCACCCTCTGAACCCAACCACTGTTCTTTTTTACTGTCTCTATAGGTTTGCCCTTTCAAGAATGTCATAAAGAATATAGCCTTTTCAAACTGGCTTCTTTTTATTGTAACATACATTTAAGTTTCCTCCACACCTTTTCCTGGCTTTTCATAGCTCATTTCAAAGCTCTGAATAATAGGTTTCTTTTTAATCTCTGAATAATATTCCATTGCCTGGATGTGCCACACTTGATCGACTGAGAGACATTTTGGTTTCTTCCAAGTTTTGGCAATTATGAATAAAGCTGCTATAGACATCCTTGTGCAGATTTTTGTGTAGACAAAAGTTTTCAATTACTTTAGATAAATACCAAGAAACAAGATTGCTCTGGATCATCTGGTAAGGGTAGGTTTAGTTCTGTAGTAACTGTCTGCTATGTGTCAGTACCATTTTGTATCCCCATCAGCAATAAGTAAGTTTCCCTTGCTTCACATTTGAGCTCCACATCTTGTGTCAGCATTTGGTATTGTCAGGTTTCTGTATTTTGACCATTCTAGCAGTTGTGCAATAGTACCTCACTCTGGTTTTAATGTGCATTTCCCTGATAACATATGATACGGGACATCTTTGCATATGCTTATTTGCCATTTGTATATCTTCTTAGATGAAGTGTCTGTTAAGGCCTTGGCCCATTTTTAAGTCAGTTGTCACTTTTCAAACTGCTAAATTATGAGTTCTTTGTATATTATGGATAACAGTCCTTTAGCAGATATATGTTTAACAAATATTTTCTCCCAATCTTAGGCTTATCTCTTCTTTCTCTTGACTCTGTCTTTCACAGAGGAGAAATTTTATTAATGAAGTCTGCTGCTGCTGCTAAGTCGTTTCAGTCGTGTCCAACTCTATGCGACTCCATAGACTGCAGCCCACCAGGCTCCCCCGTCCCTGGGATTCTCAAGGCAAAAACACTGGAGTGGGTTGCCATTTCCTTCTCCAATATTAATGAAGTCTACTTACCAATTATTTCTTTCATGATTCATGTCCTTAGTATTGAATCTAAAAAGTCATCACCATACCTGAGGTCATGTAGATTTTCTTCTATGCTGCAATATAGGAGCTTTATAATTCTGCCTTTTACATTTAGGTGTACAACCTACTTTGAGTTAATTTTTGTGAAGACTGTAAGATCTATGTTTAGATTCATTTCCCTGCATTGTATGTCCAGAATTGTAAGAGTTTTTCTTTAAAAATGTTCTATATTCTGGGCATACATTCTTTGTACTATTTAGGTAATATATTTTAAAAATTTGCCTACACCAAGTCACAAAGATAGTCTGCTATATTCTGCTTTCATATTGTTTGCTTTTACATTTTGGTCTTTGAAACACATTGAGTTAATTTTCATAGCAGTATGAGGCAAAGGTTGAGGTTCGTTATTGTTTATATCAATAGAAGCTGTTTCAGTTGCACTGGTAACATTATCTTTTCCCCACTGAACTTAACTTTCCTGTAACTTAAAAAAGTCAATATACCATTTATGTTCAGTTCAGTTCAGTCACTCAGTCATGTCCGACTCTGCAACCCCATGGACTGCAGCACACCAGGCTCCCTGTCCATCACCAACTCCTGGAGCTTACTCAAACTTGTCCAAATCTGTGATGCCATCCAACCATATCATCCTCTGTCATCCCCTTCTCTTCCCGCCTTCAATTTTTCCCAGCATGAGGTTCTTTTCCAATGAGTCAGTTCTTCGCATCAGGTGGCCAAAGGATTGGAGTTTCAGCTCCAGCATCAGTCCTTCCAATGAATATTCAGGACTGATTTCCTTTAGGGTGGACTGGTTGTATCTCCTTGCAGTCCAAGGGACTCTCAAGAGTCTTCTCCAACACCACAGCTCAAAAGCATCAATTATTCTGCGCTCAGCTTTCTTTATACTCCAACTCTCATGTCCATACATGACTACTGGAAAAAGCATAGCTTTGTTTTTTTTTTTTTTAATTTTTTAATTTTTTTTTAAATTTTAAAATCTTTAATTCTTACATGCGTTCCCAAACATGAACCCCCCTCCCACCTCCCTCCCCACAACATCTCTCTGGGTCATCCCCATGCACCTGCCCCAAGCAAGCTGCACCCTACGTCAGACATGGACTGGCGATTCAATTCTTACATGACAGTATACAAGTTAGAATTCCCATTCTCCCAAATCATCCCACCCTCTCCCTCTCCCTCTGAGTCCAAAAGTCCGTTATACACATCTGTGTCTTTTTTCCTGTCTTGCATACAGGGTCGTCATTGCCATCTTCCTAAAATCCATATATATGTGTTAGTATACTGTATTGGTGTTTTTCTTTCTGGCTTACTTCACTCTGTATAATTGGCTCCAGTTTCATCCATCTCATCAGAACTGATTCAAATGAATTCTTTTTAACGGCTGAGTAATACTCCATTGTGTATATGTACCACAGCTTTCTTATCCATTCATCTGCTGATGGACATCTAGGTTGTTTCCATGTCCTGGCTATTATAAACAGTGCTGCGATGAACATTGGGGTACATGTGTCTCTTTCAATTCTGGTTTCCTCCGTGTGTATGCCCAGAAGTGGGATTGCTGGGTCATAAGGTAGTTCTATTTGCAATTTTTTAAGGAATCTCCACACTGTTCTCCATAGTGGCTGTACTAGCTTTGACTAGATGGACTTTTGTTGGAAAAGTAATGTCTCTGGCTTTTTAATAAGCTGTCTAGGTTGGTTTTATCTTTTCTTCCAAGAGCAAGTATCCTTTAATTTCATGGCTGCAGTCACCATAGGCAGTGATTTTGGAGCCCAAAAAAATAGTCTCTCACTGTTTCCATTATTTCCCCATCTATTTGCCAAGAAGTGAAGGGACCAGATGCCATGATCTTAGTTTTCTGAATGTTGAGCTTTAAGCCAACTTTTTCACTCTCCTCTTTCATTTTCATCAAGAGGCTCTTTGGTTCTTCACTTTCTGCCATAAGGGTAGTGTAATCTGTATCTCTGTCTGAGGTTATTGATATTTCTCCCAGTAATCTTGATTCCAGCTTGTGCTTCATCCAGCTCGACATTTCATGTGATGTACTCTGCATATAAGTTAAATAAGCAAGTTTTCTGTGGTGGGCAGGGCTGTGTTCCCTCCCTGTTTTTTAGCCTGAGGCCAAACTATGGTCCAGGTGATGAAGGTAATGGTGACCTTCTTCAGAAGGTCCCACGCATGCACTGCTGCACTGAGTGCCCCTGACCCACGCCTCTGCCGGAGACCCCTGGACACTCACAGGCAAGTCTGGGTCAGTCTTTTTGGGGGTCACAGCTCCTTTCTCCTGGGTCCTGGTGAGCACAAGGTTTTGTTTGTGCCATCCAAGAGTCTGTTTCTGCAGTCCCCTGTAAGTTCTGGCGGCTCTATGGTGGGATTAATGGCAACCTCCTCCAAGAGGGCTTATGCCATACCCAGGTCTGCTGCACCCAGAACCCCTGCCCCTGCAGCAGGCCACTGCTGACCCGTACCTCCACAGGACTGGCTCAGTTTCTGTGGGGTCTTTGGGTCCTGGTGCACACAAGGTTTGTTTGAGCCCTCCAAGTGTCTCTGGTGGGAATGGAGTTTGATTCTAAATGTGACTTCACCCATCCTACCGTCTTGCTGGGGCTTCCTCTTTGCCCTTGGATATGGAATACCTTTTTTTGGTGGGATCCAACATTCTCCTGTCCATGGTTGTTCAGCAGCGAGTTGTAATTTTGGAGTTCTCTTAGGAGAAGGTGAGTGCACATCCTTCTACTCTGCCATCTTCCTCCACCACACTCATAAAGCTGTTGTTTGCAGGAGCCTGCAATCCTTCCTTCCTCAGTAACCTTACATTCTCAGCTGTGCTTCCCTGTGTGACTAGAGCTGGGCACCAGGCTCCTGGGACGACAGGGAGAAGCAGTTGGTGGGGAGAAGGACTTGAGGTCCAAGAGGGATGGGGGTGGGCCACCAGGGCAGCTGGAGGGCCGAGCAAGGATGGGGCAGGCCTGACCATATATGTGATGGTGTATTAATATTTCCAACCTCTCTCTATTCTGTTCCATTGATCTTTCACTCTCTCCTCATGCCACTGCCATGTTGATTTGACAACCTTAGCTTTATAGTAAGTCCAGAATCAGAGAATCCTTCCAATTTGTTGTTTTTCAAAAATTTTTTGGCTATTATAGGCCCTGACTTTGCAGACACATTTTAGAACACATCAGCGTCTAAAAAAAAAAAAAAACAGTCTACTTGAATTTTGTTTGGAATTTGAGTTTATAGTAGAATTTTGGAGGAACAGATATTATAACAATATTTATTCTTCCAATTTATGAACATGGTATATCTCTCCTTACATTAGGTATTTTTTATTTTTCACAGTCCTCATTCAGTACACCAGTTTTCACATGTCTTGTTAAATTTGTAGGGATAAACATGTATTTCAAGTTTTTGGAAAATATTTTCAATGGTATCATTAGATTAATTTTAATTTTCAATTGTTCTTCATGTAAAAGCATACAATTAATGATCTTACACCCAGTTATATATCTTAGTGCTTTTTTGTGAATTTGTTAGCATTTTCTCTGTTAAAGATCATATCATCCATGAATAAAACAGAGTTTTACTTCTTTCTTTGAAATCTGTATGCCTTTATTTCTCACCCTTATTGTACTGCACTGCCCAATATGTCCAGTACAAAAATGAATAAAAATGGCAAAAGTAAACATCTTTGTCTTGTTTCTAATCTTAAGTCAAAAACATTCAGTCCTTCAGCATTATGAAGTATCATAGTAACTGTGGCATTTTTGTAGAAAGACCTTTTATAGGTTGAGGAATTTCCTTCTATTCTCAGTTTACTGAAACTTTGTATCATGGATAGATGCTTTTACTATAACTATTTACATGATCATACATTTTTCTCCTTTATTCTATTAATGTGGTGAACTATATTGACTTTCAGTTCAATTCAGTTCAGTTCAGTCGCTCAGTCGTATCTGACTCTTTGCTACCCCATGAATCGCAGCACACAAGGCCTCCCTGTCCATCACCATCTCTTGGAGTTCACTCAAACTCACGTCCATCGAGTCAGTGATGCCAACCAGCCATCTCATCCTGGGTCGTCCCCTTCTCCTCCTGCCCCCAATCCCTCCCAGCATCAGAGTCTTTTCCAATGAGTCAACTCTTCACATGAGGTGGCCAAAGTACTGGAGCTTCAGCTTTAGCATCATTCCTTCCAAAGAACACCCAGGGCTGATCTCCTTCAGAATGGACTGGCTGGATCTCCTTGCAGTCCAAAGGACTCTCAAGAGTCTTCTCCAGCACCACAGTTCAAAAGCATCAATTCTTTAGCGCTCAGCTTTCTTCACAGTGCAACTCTTGCACCCATACATGACCACTGGAAAAACCATAGCCTTGACTAGACAGACCTTTGTTGACAAAGTAATGTCTCTGCTTTTCAATATGCTATCTAGGTTGGTCATAACTTTCCTTCCAAGGAGTAAGCGTCTTTTATTTTTTATTTTTTTTTTCAGAAGGGGTCATTTTCTTTTATTGAAAGCGTCTTTTAATTTCATGGCTGCAGTCACCATCTGCAGTGATTTTGGAGCCCAGAAAAATAAAGTCTGACACTGCTTCCACTGTTTCCCCATCTATTTCCCATGAAGTGATGGGACCGGATGCCATGATCTTCATTTTCTGAATGTTGAGCTTTAAGCCAACTTTTTCACTCTCCTCTTTCACTCTCATCGAAAGGCTTTTTAGTTCCTATTCACTTTCTGCCATAAGGGTGGTGTCATCTGCATATCTGAGGTGATTGATATTTCTCCCAGCAATCTTGATTCCGGCTTGTGCTTCATCCAGCCCAGCATTTCTCATGATGTACTCTGCATATAAGTTAAATATGCAGGGTGACATTATGCAGCCTTGATGTACTCCTTTTCCTATTTGGAACCAGTCTGTTGTTCCATGTCCAGTTCTAACTGTTGCCTCCTGACCTGTGTATAGGTTTCTCAAGAGGCAGGTTAGGTGGTCTGGTATTTCCATCTCTTTCAGAATTTTCCACAGTTTATTGTGATCCACACAGTTTAGGATTTAAAAAAAAAAAAAAAAAAACCCTTGCCTTTCCAACATATACCCAATTTGATCATGATGTATAATATTTTTAATAGAATGCTGTCCTTGGTGTGTTACTATTTGATCAAGAATTTTTGACACCATATTCATGAGTAGTATTGATGCATAATTTTTCTTTTGTATAATGACTTTGGTGTCACAGTTATCTTGACTTAATTTAACAACTTGGGAACAACCCTCATTCTTTATTTTCCAAAAGGGTTCTTACTAGTGAGCCATCTGGGCCTAAACTTCTCTGTGGGAGAAATTTTAATTAATATAAAACTTAATTATATGTGTGTGTGCTAAGTCGTTTCAGTCATATCCAACTCTGTGACCCTGTGGTCTGTAGCTCGCCAGGCTCCTCTGTCCAGGCATGAATACTGGAGTGGGTTGCCATTTCCTTCTCTAGGGGATCTTCCCAAACCAGAGTTCGAACCTGAGTCTGGCAAGCGGGTTCGAACCTGAGCACTGGCAAACGGGTTCCTTACCACTAACGCCACCTTTAATTTAATTAATTAAAATCACATCCCTACATCAAACAAATGGATTAAAATTTTAAAGTATTGGGTTGACCAAGAAGTTTGTTGGAGTTTTCCTGTAAGATCTTATGGAATAAGCTGAACAAATGTTTTGGTCAACTGAATATCTATTGAACAACAACTACTACCTACAAGACTAAACATGAGGTTGAAGAAAAATGAAGATAAATATGTCATAAACTCTAAACTAAAAGTGTAAAAAGATGTAGATAAGTAATCAAACAATAAAACTCTGCCAAAATTATTAGCATTAAAGAGACACAGAAACAAGGTATTAGGAGGTATAGAAAAGGAGCAATTATTTCCAACTGTGGAGAGAGGAGGACTAGCACTGTTCTGGGCACATTATATCCATATACTTTTGACTTGACAACTCTGGTCCTTTCCCTTTCTCTATTGCCTCTTTTAACAATAATAAAATAGAAATTCTCTCATTACATTTCTCATTCCTCATTGCAGTGAGTATGTATATATCCATGTCTTAATGTATGTCTGGCGGTGGGGGGGGGGGGGGAGGCTGAAAAACTGAAAATTAAAAGTATGTTTGATTAGGAAAATACATGAAAAAGTATTTTCAATACAGTTCTACCATTAAAAATTAAGATAAAAATTATTACTCTTAAATGACAAATTTTACCATATTTGATATATAATAATATATATTACTAGCTAGTCCTCATCTCTATGTTTCAATTCTTTCTATTATACTGTATTTTCATCCATTTTCAGGGGAATAAGTTGTTCAATCGATCTTCCCAGGTGGTGTAGTGGTAAAGAATCCACCTGCCAATGTCGAAGGCCCAGATTTGATACCTGGATCCAGAATATCACCTGGAGGAGAAAATGGCAACCCACTATAATACTCTTGTCTGGAAAATCCCAATGACAGAGGAGCCTAGCAGGTTACAGACAATGGGGTTTCAAAGAGTTGGACACAACTAAAGCAACTTAGGATGCACACAGTTGTTCAATTATATGAAAGCAAAATTTTAGAAAAGCAAAGAATGAGATTGAAATGTGTATCAATTAGACCACCATAAAGTAACAAAACTTACAACTGCAGCATTTTCCATTGACAAGTAAATGAAGACAAATTAGACATTAAATCTGTTAGATCAGCAGAAAACTGATTAACTCTAGGTCATAATGACACTAAATCAAAGTAGAACAAATAGGAATAGAAACTGGGGTTTTTTACACATTCTGTTAACATAATCAAGGGTAGGTTAAGGACATAGCACTGTTACAGAAATGGGACAGATGGTTTAGACTAATGATTTGATACTTTTGGGTGACTTCCATGATTCATATTATTGGTTGGAGCAAACTACACAATAAACATTGGTTCACAATTATTTTAAAAATGAGTAAGTACATTTTACCACAAATCTGCAGAATATAATTTCTTAACTTTATCATATAAAAAGAGAATGTAAATAAAAGACTAATATAATCAGCTTGGGTCCATGGAAAACATAATGCAATAGAAAATAAGACTAGAATATTAAATACTGTTTTGAACCTACAATAGACATTAGACATGTTGTGGGTGTGTGTTATTTTGCTTCAGTAATGTCTTACTCTTCGCGACTCTGTGGACCATAGCCTGCCAGGCTTGTCTGTCCATGGGACTCTCCAAGCAAGAATATAAGAATGGATTGCCATGTCCTCCTCCAGGAGATCTTCCCAACCCAGGGACTGAACCGGTTTCTCGTATGTCTCCTGCATTGGCAGGTGGGTTCTTTTACCACTAGCAATACCTGGGAAGCCCATGTTAGTGTTTGCAAATTTAATTGCAGGATCAAAACATTTTCTTAGCAAAAGAAGAATCCAAGGGGGAAAAATCTGGTAAATGTGGAGAACATTACAAAGTAAGACTATAAATGGACAAAGGAACAACTGATACAGAATCTTTTAAATGCATCCAATAAGGAAGTCTTTTTAAATACTTGTTATTCACAAGCGCTTTCATTAACAGTTATTAAACATCTCTTAACATAATGAAATAAAATCAAAATATTTCTGATGAGATGTGTGTGCTACAAAATGCTATAAATTGATGCTACTCTTCCATGGCATTTTGGATTTTAATAAAACACTTTCACTTACATTGCTTTCATTTATGTAACTTTAGAACTAAATGTGTCAATTTCATTTAGTTCAGTTCAGTTGTTCAGTTGTATCCGACTCTTTGCAGCCCCATGGACTGCAGCATGCCAGGCTTCCCTGTCCATCACCAACTCCCAGAGTTTACTCAAACTCATGTTCATTGAGTTGGTGATGCCATCCAACCATCTCATCCTCTGTTGTCCCCTTCTCCTCCCGCCTTCACTCTTTCCCATCATCAGGGTCTTCTCCAATGAGTCAGTTCTTCACCTCAGGTGGCCAAAGTATTGAAGTTTCAGCTTCAGCATCAGTCCTTCCAATGAATATTCAGGACTGATTTCCTTTAGGATGGACTGATTGGATCTCCTTGCTGTCCAATGACAGCAATTTATGTTAAGGAATATTAAAGTTGAAATTTAAATTACAAAAGAAGTTAACTTTTTCTTTTTAAACAATTGAACTGCAACAAACATATGTCTAAACAATTCTTTACCAATCAGAGCACATCATTTATAGAATCTTAATGGTCTAGTCAAGGCTATGGTTTTTCCTGTGGTCATGTATAGATGTGAGAGTTGGACTGTGAAGAAGGCTGAGCACCGAAGAATTGATGCTTTTGAACTGTGGTGCTGGAAAAGACTCTTGAGAGTCCCTTGGACTGCAAGGAGATCCAATCAGTCCACTGTGAAGGAGATCAACCCTGGGATTTCTTTGGAAGGAATGATGCTAAAGCTGAAACTCCAGTACTTTGGCCACCTCATGCAAAGAGTTGACTCATTGGAAAAGACTCTGATGCTTGGAGGGATTGGGGGCAGGAGGAAAAGAGGATGAGATGGCTGTATGGCATCGCTGACTCGATGGACGTGAGTCTGAGTGAACTTCGGGAGTTGGTGATGGACAGGGAGGCCTGGTGTGCTGCGATTCATGGGGTCACAAAGAGTCGGACACGACTGAGCGACTGAACTGAACTGAACTGAATGGATTTTACAAACATTAACAAAATAAATTTCAAAGCATCCTCAGGATAGATATGATTTCTATTCCACTCAGTTTATACACAAGGACAGATCACACTAATACAGAGTGAACTATGTATGTAAAGTTGATGGACATAAACAAAACTGGGATTGAGATCATAATTTGATCAAATCATGACTCCAGAGATAAAAATTAGCAGAAAAAAAAAAGATATTCAAAACTATTTTAAAATACTCTGGCTCATTAAAAAAAAAAAGATTTGAAGTTTCTTTTAGAATACATACAACATCATAATAGAAATTACATCTCCTCAGAAGTTATTTTTGTTATTGGTCTTTTGTATCTGTTTTACTATGTGTGTGTGTATGTGTATCTTTATGTTAAATATACCCAGTGAGTTTATGTTAAATTGTTTATTAGATTTTTATAGGTTGTGACATGTCCTGATAGAAAATTTTCAGGTCTGTTGTCTTGGTTTATAATTGACTCAAGCTCAGGGTAAATTTAGACTTAGGTTATTTTCTAATCTTAACCACATTTTATCAATTTTGCCTGTCACAGTACACATGACTATTTGCATACTAGATAGAAGGGTCTGGATGAAAGCTTCAGAAGCAGGTCTTTGAGGTTAATCCCCTACCTCAACGTGCAACTTTGACCCAGTTGATTTAGTCAAATTAAAATAAATAACACTGTCTAAAACATAGGGCTTCCCAGGTGGCTCAGGGTAAGATTCCATTTGCCAAGTAAGAGACACAAGTTTGATCCCTGGGTCAGGAAGATCCCCTGGAGAAAGAAAGGCAACCCACTCCAGTATTCTTGCCTGGAGAATGCCACAGACAGAGGCATTTGGTGGGTTACAGTCCATGGGATAGCAAAAGAGTTGGACACAACTTGGTGACTAAACAACAACAATCTAAAATATATCCTTTCTCATGGTTAACAGGGGTAAAAGGAGAGATCTGTATCTAGCTTAGATTTATATTCCTAGATTAGTATGTCACACATAGTGGATATTTGAATGCTTTAGTTAATATACTTCTTTTATGCGCTCAAGAGCACCAAAAAAATGCTTTTTTATTGAAATATTTCACTAATTTATGTTAGCAAAGGAAATAAAAGCAAATCATATTTTCTCCAAAAATAAAATGACCTTTAATAACCAGTTTAATAATGCTGAATGCTTTTTAAAACTTCTTTCTTGAAAAACATTTTTTTTAAATAATGAAAAAAGAACCTTCCAAATGTATCAGGACAAGTTCAAAAACAGCAATATCCTTGAACCTGAGCAACATTTTTACCATCTGTCAGCATTTAGCCAACTCTTCCAGATCCAAGATCAAGTACCTGAATTGAAATGCCTGAGCCATAGCCAGCCTAGCCAAAGCATTTAACTCACACAATGGAAACAGTGAGAGGCTTTATTTTGGGGGGCTCCAAAATAACTGCAGATGGTGACTGCAGCCATGAAATCAAAAGATGCTTGCTCCTTGGAAGAAAAGCTATGACCAACCTGGACAGCATATTAAAAAGCAGGGACATTACTTTGCCAACAAAGGTCCATCTAGTCAAAGGTATGGCTTTTCCAGTAGTCATGTATGGATGTGAGAGTTGGACTATAAAGAAGGCTGAGCACCGAAGAACTGAAGCTTCTGAACTGTGGTGTTGGAGAAGACTCTTGAGAGTCCCTTGGACTGCAAGGAGATACAACCAGTCAATCCTAAAAGAGATCAGTCCTGAATATTCATTGGAAGGACTGATGCTGAAGCTGAAACTCCAATACTTTGGCCACCTGGTGTGAAGAACTGACTCATTTGAAAAGACCCTGATTCTGGGAAAGACTGAAGGTAGGAGGAGAAGGGGATGACAGAGAATGAGATGGTTGGATGGCATCACTGACTCGATGGACATAAGTTTGAGTAAGCTCCAAGAGTTGGTGATGGAGAGGGTAACCTGGCATGCTGCAGTCCATGGGGTCACAAAGAGTCGGACATGACTGAGCGACTGAACTGACTAAGTTGATGATCTGTCTGGGATACTAAAGTGGGAGGAACCCAGGACAATCAAAGGTGTCAGTAATTTCTGATTTACTGGATGCTACTGTTGATTCATCCCCCAATGTTCCACCTCGATCATCCTAATGGTAAACTAAATTCATCTATAGGGAAAAAAAGTATTTCTGCTTCTCAGCTATGGATTTCCATTATCTGAAAACACCTTTCAAGTACACACAGCTCTGATCAAACAGATCTTACCCCATTCCATTCAATCTTTCACTTACAGAACCTCAGAGTGCCATCCTATCAAAGCCTCTTCCTAGGGAAGCCAGCATCTAATAACTTCTCATTGAAGTTCAGCCACTTTTTTATGCCTAGGATAACTGTGTAGGGCCACCTCAGCTTCAGATCTCCCTGTGGTGCTGGCTGGTGCTGGCCAGGCAGAGGCACCATCCAATGGGCTGCAATTACACATTCTCCAATGAGACCTGTATCACAACCTTGTGGAGATGAGCACTCTTATGTTTGTCCTCCTTTGGGTACTCTTCCTCAGCATAAAATATGCTTATATTTTGTTTCACATCTTTATAATTACTCTCTTAACATAGTTTATTAACATTTTATGTTAAATTTTGCTTGGATGAATTACTGTGTGTCATCTGTCTCCTAACATAACCCATTTAGTAAGGATAGCTCCAAGTGTGCACCATGATTGAAAGCAGAAAGCAATGAAGAGTGCTTAATCCTGGAGAGTTTAATCAGCTACTGAAAAACAGATTGAAGAAATGGAGATTTTTCACACTAAGAGATATATTATTTAAGGTATTTACAAATACAGTCCTTAACTTGTGTCTGAAAACTTGAATTTTTTTAACTTTACTTTTTATTTAGAGGATAATTACTTGACAATACTGTGATGGTGTCTGTCATACATCAACATGAATCGGCCATAGGTATACACATATCCCCTCCCTCTTGAACCTTCCTCCCACCTCCCTCCCCACATGCCCTCTAGATTCCCTGAGTAAATTCCCACTGGCTATCTATTTTACTTATGGTAATGTATATGTTTCAACACTACTCTCCCAAAGCATCCCACCTTCTCCCTTCCCCACTGTGTCCAAAAGTCTTCTTTATGTCTGCATCTCTTCTTTGCTGCCCTGCAAATAGGATCATCACTACCCTTTCTAGATTCTACATATATGTATTAATATACAATATTTGTCTTTCTCTTTCTGACTTATTTCACTCTGTATACTAGGTTCTAGTTTCTAAGGAAACCATCACTCTGACAGGAATGACTCACCATGCCTAAACTGTTTGTGAAAACAACAATTTATGTTGACTATCTGATTAGCTTCGGGGAGTCTGGAATTTTGATACATGCTAGGTAGAGAGAGGGTATTCACATGACTAGCCCCCAATAGAAATCTGGTATCTGAAACTATAATGAGCTTCCCTGGTTGGCAACATTTCAGTGTTGTCACAACTCACTGCTAGGAGAAGTAAGCACATTCTGTCTGACACCCACTGGAATAGGACCCTTAGAAGTATATGCCTGCTTTCCTCCAGACTCCATTCCATGCATTTTTACCCTTGTCTGATTTTCCTTTGTATCTTTTCACTGTAATAAATTATAATTGGGAGTAAACTTTTTCCTGAACCCTGTCAGTTCTCCTAGTGAATTAGCAAAACTGGCGGTGGTCTTGGGGAATCTTCAACACAGAAACACAGGCAGGGAATGATAAGAAAAGGCAAAGGTTGAAGCAAGGACACAAATAAAACTCGTCAAAATAAAAGAAAAATGTATTACAAAATTCAAATTATTTTTTGAAATCTCTAAGAGCCAAACTCATGTTACATACACAGAGGCAAGACTACACAGAAGAACTGTACAAAAAAGACCTTTATGACCCAGATAATCACGATGGTGTGATCACTCACCTAGAGCCAGACATACTGGAATGTGAAGTCAAGTGGGCTTTAGGAAGCATCACTACAAACAAAGCTAGTGGAGGTGATGAAATTCCAGTTGAGCTCTTTCAAATCCTGAAAGATGGCACTGTGAAATGCTGCACTCAATATGCCAGCAAATATGGAAAACTCAGCAGAGGCCGCAGAACTAGAAAAGGTCAGTTTTCATTCCAATCCCAAAGAAAGGCAATGTCAAAGAATGCTGAAACTACTGCACAATTGTACTCATCTCACAGGCTAGTAAAGTAATGCTTAAAATTCTCCAAGCCAGGCTTCAGCAATACGTGAACCGTGAACTTCCAGATGTTCAAGCTGGTTTTAGAAAAGGCATAGGGACCAGAGATCAAATTGTCAACATCCACTGGATCATTGAAAGAGCAAGAGAGTTCCAGAAAAACATCTATTTCTTTCTGCTTTATTGACTATGCCAAAGCCTTTGACTGCACAAGTTGGAATCAAGATTGCCAGGAGAAATATCAATAACCTCAGATATGCAGATGACACCACCCTTATGGCAGAAAGTGAAGAGGAACTAAAAAGCCTTTTAACGAAAGTGAAAGAGGAGAGTGAAAAAGTGGGCTTAAAGCTCAACATTCAGAAAACGAAGATCATGGCATCCAGTCCCATCACTTCATGGCAGATAGATGGGGAAACAGTGGTAACAGTGTCAGACTTTATTTTGGGGGGCTCCAAAATCACTGCAGATGGCGATTGCAGCCATGAAATTAAAAGACGCTTACTCCTTGGAAGGAAAGTTATGACCAACCTAGACAGCATATTAAAAAGCAGGGACATTACTTTGCCAACAAAGGTCCATCTAGTCAAGGCTATGGTTTTTCCAGTAGTCATGTATGGATGTGAGAGTTGGACTATAAAGAAAGAGAGGTGGAATGATTTGGGAGAATGGTAATGAAACATGTATATTATCATGTAAGAAACGAATTGCCAGTCTATGTTCAATACAAGATACAGGATGCTTGGGGCTGGTGCACGGGGATGATCCAGAGAGATGATATGGGGTGGGAGGTGGGAGGGGGGTTCAGGATTGGGAACTCATGTACACCTGTGGCTTATTCATGTCAATGTTTGGCAAAACCAATACAGTATTGTAAAGAAAAATAAAGTAAAAATAAAAATTAAAAAAAAAAAGAAAGCTGAGCACCGAAGAATTGATACTTTTGAACTGTGTTGTTGGAGAAGACTCTTGAGAGTCCCTTGGACTGCAAGGATATCCAACCAGTCCATCCTAAAGGAGATCAGTCCTGGGTATTCACTGGAAGGACTGATGTTGAAGTTGAAACTCCAAAACTTTGGCCACCTGATGTGAAGAGCTGAGTCACTGGAAAAGACCCAGATGCTGGGAAAGATTGAGGGCAGGAGGAGAAGGGAACAACAGAGGATAAGATGGATGGATGCATCATTGACTCGATGGGCATGGGTTTGGGTGGACTCTGGGAGTTGATGATGGACAGGGAGGCCTGGCATGCTGAAGTTCATGGGGTCACAAAGAGTCGGATACAACTGAGTGACTGAACTCAACATGTTACATAAAATTAAATTAGTATTGCAATCACGGAATTGGAGAAACTGGCCAAATCCACAGATAATAAGATGAGGTCAGAAAACATGGTATATCAAAGGAAACAAGAATGCTGATCTAGCCTGAAAACAGGTAATTCTAGATAAATAAGCCTATGCTGTGGATATAGAGGAAATAACCAAAGACAGAATAGAGGAAAAATTTCCAGAATCAAAGTTAATGGAAAAGATTCATATTTAAACATATTGTGCTAAAATCTCAATTCTAAGAAAAATGAGTAAGTTCTTCAAACTTTCAGAATGCGCATTCACATTGTCTACTACACTAGTTGGAATTCTTGGATGAAAAATATTAGAAAAAGACTCTGTTTAAGCAGAAAATACAGTTATGTAAATATCCAGCCATTTTCAGACTCAATGAGAAAGAAGACTTAAAAAAAATCAGGCTCCAATAAGACACGACTGGAATCTCAACTCCACTATAACTCTACTAAGTAATTTGGAAGTCTTTGCCAATGGAAAGTTTTTCAGATCCTAAGTCACCAAAAAATAAAATAGCAAAAATAAATAAAAACTCAATGTCCACCATATCCACCAAGAAAAAAATCATAGTAACATGTTTTACAATATTTTCAAAATTAAAATCATCAGATGATAGAAAATTTCAACAGATTATTCAGGGTTATTTTATACCTAACAAAGTTATCAGGTATGTTTGAAAGCAACACTTAGGAAATACAGCTCTCATGAATAATTTCTGAGACAAGTTTATTCTATTTGAGGGTAACTTCTGTCCCATCAAGAGATAATTTAAGGAATCAAAAATGTGCAACAAATAATATAAATTATAATTAATAAATATTTTTTAAAAATATAGAGATCTAGGTATAACAATGTTTGTTAATACAGTTATAAAATTGAGGGTAAAAGCTAAAAAGCATAGATTTATAATACTTTTAAATCATTTGTATAAAAGCATTGTAGACCCAGATCTAATTAACAACAACTTGGGAAAGCAAATAAAGTAATTTAAAGGAAACTAAATTTTTTATCATAGTCAAATTTAATACTTTGTTATTAAATTTGGTAACTGGAAAAATATTTTGAAGAGACTATTGGAAAAATTTTAAGCCAATAACTCGTAAAAGTAAAATAAGAATTTCTGTATTCTAGTTTTCTAGAAAAACAAAACAAATAAAATGTAGCCTATGTAATAAGAAGGAAAAAAACAGCAATACAACGCAGGGAGTATACTAGGACCTAAAACAACGTTGGAGGGTATTAACTATAAATAAAGTAGAAATTACACTTCAAAAAGGGACTTAAATAGAGTAAGATTAATTATTATATGCTAATAAAAGTTAAAAAGTATAGAGAGCAATCCTGAACATTAGGTCGAAGAACTCCCACTTACTAAGTGATTAATCTGTATAAGGCATGTGCTAAAAAGTTCTTTATGGATGTTATCTTATTTAATCTTCAAAATAACCACATAGTGTGTTAGAACATTCAGTTCAGCTCAGCTGTTCAGTCGTGTCCGACTCTTTGCGACCCCATGAATGGCAGCACACCAGGCCTCCCTGTCCATCACCAACTCCCGGAGTTCACTCAGACTCACGTCCATCAAGTCAGAGATGCCATCCAGCCATCTCATCCTCTGTCGTCCCCTTCTCCTCCTGCCCCTAATCCCTCCCAGCATTAGAGTCTTTTCCAGTGAGTCAACTCTTCGCATGAGGTGGCCAAAGTATTGGAGTTTCAGCTTTAGCATCATTCCTTCCAAAGTAATCCCAGGGTTGATCTGCTTCAGAATGGACTGATTGGATCTCCTTGCAGTCCAAGGGACTCTCAAGAGTCTTCTCCAACACCACAGTTCAAAAGCATCAATTCTTCGGCACTCAGCTTTCTTCACAGTCCAACTCTCACATCCATACATGACCACAAGAAAAACCATAGCCTTGACTAGACGGACCTTAGTCAGCAAAGTAATGTCTCTGCTTTTGATATGCTATCTAGGTTGGTCATAACTTTTCTTCCAAGGAGTAAGCGTCTTTTAATTTCATGGCTGCAGTCACCATCTGCAGTGATTTTGGAGCCCCAAAAATAAAGTCTGCCACTGTTTCCCCATCTATTTGCCATGAAGTGATGGGACAAGATGCCATGATCTTCGTTTTCTGAATGTTGAGCTTTAAGCCAACTTTTTCACTCTCCACTTTCACTTTCATCAAGAGGCTTTTTAGTTCCTCTTTACTTTCTGCCAGTTATAACATTATTATGTTACAAAAATGTGTGTTAGTCACTCAGTTGTGTCCATCTCTTTGTGACCCCATGGACTGTAACCTGCCAGGCTTCTCTGTCCACAGGATTTTCCAGGCAAGAATAACAGAAGTGGGTTACCATTTCCTACTCCAGGGGGTCTTCCCAACCCAGGGACTGAACCCAGGTGTCCTGCATTGCAGGCAGATTCTTTATCATTTGAGCCACCAGGATTACAAAAATACTATTTCTATATTTAAAAGATAAGGAAACTAAGACTCAGTCTTTCATCTCAGTTACTAGTTTAACTGTAAAATCTGTGCTTTTAATCTAATAACATAGCACCAAAATATAAAGCAAAATTATGAAAATATGGTGACAATGGTAGACAATTCCACCCTATTATCTGTCAAAGTTAAACAAAACAAAACGATAAAACATTGATTTAAGAACAAAATTAATGATTAAAATTAACCTCATGTATATAAAAACTTGTAGTTATAAACAGAGATCAAAGGCACTTTTTAAATGTCTATGGAATATTTACAAATTTACCTATAATATACCATAAAAGCCCCATTCCTTCAGAGGATTCATTTTATTTCCTTTCATCTTAATGCCAAGGATAACAAAAGAAAATTACTAGAAGTTCACAATAAAAATTAAACTAAAAAAACTCAGTACCAACTACATATACAAAACACTTTTAAAAATAAACTGCTAAAGAAAAGCTCAATGATAAATTTATGTTTTAAAAAAGCACATTTGTTTTTAAAAAACAAAAAGTGAAACAACTTCAAGTCTACATATCCTAAATAAAATAATAGCATGAAAAATCTAATATATTTAAATAATATACGAAGAAAAACATAGATTTAAGCTGGGAACACAATGGGTCAAGTAAAATGTAAGCTGTCTCAACATAGGTTGAAAAGATATTTAATAAAACTAAGAACACATCTCTTCATAAAGACATCTAAAAAATTAAAAATAGGATAGGTAAGAGTCAACAATCCATAATAACATTAAAATTAGTGAGAAAACTACACTGTCCATCATTATCACTATCTAACATCTTGAAGTTCTATTCAATGCAAAAATTAAGAAAAAGATATTATAAAATTATAACCTGAATGACAGGTGTATAATTATAAAAACCATCCTCTTATCATTATTTTCAGGTAAAAAAATACATACTTGCAAAACTCAAAAAGATTAACTTCAAATTATTATAATTTAAGAACTAAAACGATATACAATATTGTCTTACATATAAGGAAAACTTGCTAGAATACCTAACAGAAAAAAATACTAAAAACTTTTAAAAATCAAAATCAAAACAATAACCTTAATGAAAAATGTGGGGGGCATAGGTAAATAAACTGTAAGACTGTAATACATAAAAGAACACACATGATTTATAAAGGAAACTGAAGATGATTTAAAGAAATGGAAAGCTATCCCATGTGCTTGAATTGGAAGAATTAATATCGCTAAAATGGTCACACTATCCAAGGCAATCTACAGATTTAATGCAATCTCTATCAAATTACTCATGACATTTTCCGCAGAACTAGAACAAATAATCCTAAAGTTTACATGGATCCATAAAGATCCAGAATTGCCAAAGCAATCCTGATGAAAAACAACAGAAGAAGAAGCATAACCCTCCCAGACTTCAGACAATACTACAAACTGCAGTAATCAAAATAGTATGGTATTTTCATAAAACAGACATATGGATCAATGGAACAGAACAGATAGCCCCAAAATAAACCCATATACCTATGGTCAAGTAACCTTGACAAAGGAGGCAAGAATATACCATGGAGAAAAGATGGTCTTTTGGGCAAGTGGTGTTGGAAATGCTGGACAGTGCATGTAAATCAATGAAGTAAGAACACATTTAAAGATTCTGTTTTCTTAGATCAGTTCCGATAGCAATAGAAATAAAAGCAAAGATAAACATATGCGACCTAATCAAACTTAAAAGCTTTTACACTACAAAGGAAATCATAAACAAAATGAAAAGGCAACCACAGGCTGGGAGAAAATATTTGCAAATGATGCCAACAATAAGGGCTTAATTTCCAAAATATTCAAATGGCTCATACACCTCAAGAAGAAATAAACAACCCAATCTAAAAATAAGAAGACCTAAATAAACATTTTTCAAAAAAAGACATAAATAGTCAATAGGCACTTGAAAAGATGCTCAACATCACTAATTATTAGAGAAATTCAAATCAAAACTATAATGAAGTATTACCTCACACTGATCAGAATGATTATCAAATAATATAATAAATGCTGCTGGAGAGGGTGAGAAGAAAAATGAGCCCTCATACACTGTTGGTGAAAATATAAATTGGTACAGCCACTGTGGAAAACAGTATAAATGTTCCTTAAAAGACTAAAAATAGAGTTACCATATGATCCAGCCATCCTGTTCCTGGCATACATCTGGAGAAAACTCTAACTCAAGTTACATTCACCCCAATGTTCATAGCAGCACTATTTACAGTAGCCAAGACATGGAAGAAGCCTAAATGTCCATCAACAGATGAATGGATAAAGAAGATGTGGTATATAGATATCCAATAGAATACAACTCAGCCATAAAGTAACAAAATAATGTCACTTACAGCAACATGGATGGACCTAGAGATTATCATACTAAGTGAAGTAAATCAGACAAAGAAAGACAAATATCATTATAGCATCATTTATAGGTGGAATCAAAAATATGATATAAATGAACCTATTTGTAAAAGTCTATTTACAAAACATACTCTCAGACATAAAAAATTAACTAACTTTCCAAAGGGAAAATGGAGTTGGGAGGGATAAATTAAGAGTTTGGGATTAGCAGAGACAAGCTACTATATGTAAAGTAAATAAACAACAAGGACCTACTGTAAAACACAGGACATTATATTCAATATCTTGTAAAAAACTATTATAGAAAAGAATATGAAAGAGAATATACATATAGATATTTAATATATACCTGAATGACTTCGCTATACACCAGAAACTAACACAACATTGTAAATCAACTGTACTTCAATAAGTTTTTTTTAATTTTTAAAAACACATGTATGAGAAACAACATCAAACTAGTTTAAATAAATACCAGAATCTTGATTGAAATAGCAAACGATCTTCAAATAAAAGTATGTTAATTGCAATTACAATCAAAATCTCAACAGACTCTTTCTTAGGTTATAAGCAAATTGAGAGCTGAATTTGTGTTATATGTTATATGAAATTGTATGAGACTAGAAATGTACATAACCAATAATAGTTGCATAATAAATACTTTCTGGTGAGTGGTTAAAGTAATAAATTGATCCTAGTTGGATCTGAGGGAAAGGATGGCAAAACGAAGTAAAAATCCAGCAGGAAAAAAATTTTTTTAAAGTAAGAAAATTATTAACAAGAGGATAAGTACTATAAAAGATAAGATACTACAATACTTGTGCAAGAATGATAGAATAGTCCTAGTTCATAACTTAATATATAATCTTTATTATGTGTATACGTGTGTTAAGCACTTCAGTCATGTCTGACTCTATGCGACTCTGTACTATGGATGGTAGCCTGCCAGTTCCTCTGTCCATGGGATTCTCCTGACAGGAATACTGGAGTGGGTTGCCACGCTCTCCTCCAGGGGATCTTCCCAACCCAGGGATCAAACCCACATGTCCTGTGACTTCTGCATTGGCAGACAGATTCTTTACACTGTACCACCTGGGAAACCCATTGTAAATCAACTATATTTCAATTTAAATAAATAATTAATTAAAATTTAAAAACCTAAAATTATATCAAGGATGTTTATCATAGTATTATTTATAATAAAATAAATTATAAGCAATCTGAATGTTTAGCTTATAGGAAATTATGAAATCATGCTATCTCCATATATTGAAATATTATCACTATAAATAAATTTTTCAAAAAATAATTATTAGAATAGAAAAACTCTCGTGAGAAATTAAGACATAAAATACATAGCATATTTCCAGTTTCATTTTTATATATGAGAAAAATAAGATAAAAATATATCAAAATATACCTCAAGTAAATTTTCATTTTTTCTTCATACATTTTCTGTTTCCTGAATTGCCCATAAGAATACTTTTTAAAGGAAAATGAGAAGATATTTCCCCCTGTGATTCCAATAATGAGATATGAAATGATTTCATTAAATGTCTATCATAAAGCAGAAGTAATCCTAAGAATTTAAGCAAACCTCAAAATTTTGATATCTTCACAGTTTCCACTTTTAAAATAATTTAGGACTTAATTTCATTATATTAATTAAGTAAATAAGTCAAATTGCATTAATTTAAACAATTCAGATAGTGATCTTTTCTAACTTGAGCTTATATAAGATATAATCTTGGTTCTCATTTCTTTTTAGGCTTTTTGCTGCTAGAAATGTTAAAATAACATGATATATATGGCAAAACCAATACAATATTGTGAAGTAATTAGCCTCCAACTAAAATAAATAAATTTAAATTTTAAAAAAAGAAAAAAAAATAACATGATTACTAAATATACCTTCATTTCAAAGTGCCATAGAACTACTCTGAAGGTAAAAATCTGGAAAAGAAACAAGAAAATGTAATACTTACTGTGGGCAAGAAGTACTAAACGGGATTAAGACTATTGTTCCATAAATGTAGAATTATAAAAAGACACAATTTTAAAAGAGGGAAGTGGAGAGAGAAGGAAAATGTGTTTTAAGACACAGTAGAATATACCAAAAGAATTTATATGTTATGTCTTTATTCTTATTAACAGATATGCCAAATGAATCTAAGCAAACTCAGTATCGCATGTGTTAGGTTAATGACACCTATTAAAAAATAGGGACTTCCCAAGTGGCATTAGTGGTAAAGAACCTGCCTGAAAATGCAGGAGACATGAGATGGGGGTTCGATCCCTGGATCGGGAAGATCCCCTGAGGAGCACATGGCAACCTACTGCAGTATTCTTCCCTGGAGAATCCCATGGACAGAGAAGCCTGGCAGGCTACAGTCCATAGGCTTGCAAAGAGTCAGACACAACTAAAGCAACTTAGCACACATGCATTAAAAAAGAATCAATATAGTGGAAATAAGTATACTACCCAAAGAAATCTATAGATTCAATGCAATCCCTATCAAGCTACCAGTGGTATCTTTCACAGAACTAGAACAAATAATTTCACAATTTGTATGGAAATACAAAAAAACCTCAAATAGCCAAAGCAATCTTCAGAAAGAAGAATGGAACTGGAGGAATCAACTTGCCTGACTTCAGGCTCTACTACAAAGCAACAGTCATCAAGACAGTATGGTACTGGCACAAAGACAGAAATATAGATCAATGGAACAAAATAGAAAACCCAGAAATAAAGCCACACACCTATGGACACCTTATCTTTGACAAAGGAGGCAAGAATACACAATGGATTAAAGACAATCTCTTTAACAAGTGGTGTTGGGAAAAGTGGTCAACCACTTGTAAAAGAATGAAACTAGAACACTTTCTAATACCAAACACAAAAATAAACTCAAAAGGGATTAAAGATCTAAACGTAAGACTAGAAACTATAAAACTCCTAGAGGAGAACATAGGCAAAACACTCTCTGACATAAATCACAGCAGGATCCTCAATGATCCACCTCCCAGAATATTGGAAATAAAAGCAAAAATAAACAAATGGGACCTAATTAAAATTAAAATGTTCTGCACAACAAAGGAAACTACAAACAAGGTGAAAAGACAGCCTTCAGAATGGGAGAAAATAATAGCAAATGAAGCAACTGACAAACAACTAATCTCAAAAATATACAAGCAGCTCCTGCAGCTCAATTCCAGAAAAATAAATAACCCAATCAAAAAATGGGCCAAAGAACTAAACACACATTTCTCCAAAGAAGACATACAGATGGCTAACAAACATGAAAAGATGCTCAACATCACTCATTATCAGAGAAATGCAAATCAAAACCACAATGAAATACCATTTCACGCTAGTCAGAATGGCTGCTATCCAAAAGTCTGCAAGCAATAAATGCTGGAGAGGGTGTGGAGAAAAGGGAACCCTCTTACACTGTTGATGGGAATACAAACTAGTAGAGCCACTATGGAGAACAGTGTGGAGATTCCTTAAAAAAACTGGAACTAGAACTGCCTTTTGACCCAGCAATCCCACTGCTGGGCATACACACAGAGGAAGCCAGAATTGAAAGAGACACATGTACCCCAATGTTCATCGCAGCACTGTTTATAATAGCCAGGACATGGAAACAACCTAGATGTCCATCAGCATATGAATGGATAAGAAAGCAGTGGTACATATACACAATGGAGTATTACTCAGCCATTAAAAAAGTATACATTTGAGTCAGTTCTAATGAGGTGGATGAAACTGGAGCCGATTATACAGAGTGAAGTAAGCCAGAAAGAAAAACACCAATACAGTATACTAACGCATATATACGGAATTTAGAAAGATGGTAATGATGACCCTGTATGCGAGACAGCAAAAGAGACACAGATGTATAGAACAGTCTTTTGGACTCTGGGAGAGGGTGAGTGTGGGATGATTTGGGAGAATGGCATTGAAACATGTATAATATCATATATGAAACGAATCACCAGACCAGGTTTGATGCATGATACTGGATGCTTGGGGCTGGTGCACTGGGATGACCCAGAGGGATGGTACAGGGAGGGAGGAGGGAGGTGGGTTCAGGATGGGGAATACGTGTATACCTGTGGCGGATTCATGTTGATGTATGGCAAAACCAATACAATATTGTAAAGTAATTAACCTCCAATTAAAATAAATAAATTTATATTTAAAAAATAGTAATTTTAAGACATTCTTTTAAAAGTTTCCAAAATATTTAGAAGAGCTTATAAAAGTCAATCTTTAGTTCCTTTCTAAAGATAGCTTGCTCCAAAACCTTTCCTCACCTACCTGTTTCATGGCCTATTAATTTCCAGTCCCATTTTGTCTCTAGTCCCAGCTAGAAAGAAGTGTGGTCAGGAGAGCCATTCCTATCATAAAACTGGCATTGAGTTGGGTCTTAAAAACAGTATCAGTTGCCCCTCAGAACTGTTTTATACCCTTAAGGATACTCAACAAAGTAACAAGTAATACAGCCTAATTGATACATAATTTATTGGAGACTGTGGGGGTAAATGTGACTACTGTATTTAAAACTGCACCAGTGAGAAATAACTTATAAAAACTTTCCATAAAGTATCTTATATCAGATTCTACTGAAACTGCTAGGACTTTGAAGTAAAATACTCTGCTGCTGAGAATACTGCTGAATTATAGTTAACTCCTAGTAGGGATCAAAAGGGATTCCCTGGTGGCTCAGATGGTAAAGAGTCTGCTGGCAGTGTGGGAGACCCAGGTTGATCCATGAGTCAGGAAGATCCCCTGGGGAAGGAAATGGTAACCCACTCCACTACTCTTGTCTGGAGAATTCCAATGACCCAGTCAAATACTCAGCAGCTTATGTTACTCTGAATAAATTCTGTTTTTAAATAGGTACACCAAAGAAAAAGTTCATTTAAACATTACGCTCTAAAACAACCTTAACTTGGCAAAAATAGAAACACTTGAATAGAGGGAAATATTTGGCATGCTCAGTTAGTTATTCTATGATATACCTAATCCAGAAATAACCAAATAAGAACATAATTTCTGTTGGAGAGCTGAGGAATATGATTCTGGAAAGAAGACATCCTTCTCCTTCCTAGGTCCTGGTTGGGAATACTCAACCTCAAAAAGAATTGAAGTATATTTTGTAGACTGGAGAAGAACCTGGAATCATTTAATATCTCTAGTCCTAAAATGGAAATACAGTTCTAGCCTGAACTAGTTTTCCTTTACTGGTCAGGAGTCAGAGAATATAGCCTCTTCTAGACTTCCCTCACCCCTAAAACTTGGATTGAAAGTCACAAACCCATGGATATCCCTGAGTTAGAAGAGAAATTTCTCTCTATTCGATGAGAAAGGCCAGATGATACTGTTCATTGGAGAGAAACTGCCTAAATACACTCCATACCTGACTGTATCAAAAAATGAAAAGATCTACCTTTGTAAGCTAAATTCAACTAAAAGCACTTTGAGGGTAAACCCTACCATTTTTTCAAGTTATTGTTTTTTAATTACCACTTTCTAAGAGACCCCAAAAGGCTGAGCAGTACAAGTGTTGAAGGAGCCCACACCCCATAATATGTATAGGCAGAGAAGGATCAAAAGTCATTTTGTATGACATAGCAGCTTAAAAGGAGACTTAAATAATTAACAAGATAGTAGAAGTAAAAAAATAATGGAACATACATTGGAAAAATAATGGAGTGCACATAGGGGAAAAAACATGAAAAAAAAATTTTGTGATTTCCTAGGGATAGAAAATTAGAATATGTAAAAAGAGTCTCCAGAACAAACAAGTCATCACCAGAATAAAGGGTACCTTAAAATTCAGTCAAGAAAATTTAAGTTACTGAAAAAAATTTAGTGTTATAAAAATCAGGTGGAGACAACACAGTTTTTGAAAGAAAAAGAAACCTTAATAGGCATCAAGTATAAATTTAGCATTTAGAAATGTGTAAATAATGAGATTTTTAAAAATGAAGATCTCATAGTCAAAGACATAATAAAAAAAAAAACTTCCCTTATTTGATGGTATATATTCAGATAAAAGGAGCTTACTAGTTCTCAAGAAGGATTAATAAAAAAAATTCACACATATTTAAAGATAACCCAATGAAATTTTGACTCTAAAATCAAATCTTTATCACTTTTTAGAGGAAAAAACAGAGCAAATTATTTATACAAAGGAAAAAAGAACTAGATTAGCATATATTTTAATTCTACATATATTATAACACATATAATGCATTGCTATTATGTTTGCTTTAAATGGTCAATTATATTTTAAAGAGTTTAGAAAACAATGAAACAAACTTTGTCTTTTACATTTATCCACATTTTATTTCTCTGGAGCTTTTCATTTTTTGGTGGATCAAAATTTCTATCTGATACCATTTTTGCCTTCTGCCTAAAGAACTTCTTTATGTGGATGAGTATGTTGACAGTGATTTCCCCTGCATTTGTTCATGTGAACATTTTTATTTCATCTTCATTTCTGAAGGATATTTTCACTGAGAATAGAATTCTAAGTTGACAGCTTTTTCTTCTAACACTTTAAAGATGTCATTTCATCACTTCTGGTTCACTTAGTTTGTGACAAGAATTCTCCTTTCATTCTTATCATTGTACCTCTGAGTAATGTGACTTTTCTCTGGCTGCATTTAGGATTTTTTCTTTTCATCACTGGTTTTCAGTAATTTTAATATTGCTTGGTGTGACTTTCTTTATGTTTATTCTGCTTATGATTTATTGAGCTTCTTGGATTTGTGGGTTTACAGTTTTTATCAAATTTGAAAAAAATTTTAACACTATTTCTTCAACTAATTTTTCTGTCCTTCCTCCCTTTCTTGGGACATCAATTTCACATACCTTAGCTGCCTGAAGTTGCCTCGCAGTTCAATGATACTGAGTTCCTTTGTCTTTTTTCTCTTTTTCTTCACTTTAGTTTCCATTACTATGTCAAGTACACCAATCTCTGCTTCTATCATATCAATATTAATCTCATACAGTGTACTCTTTTTTTATTGAGGTATAGTTGATATACAATATTATATAAGTTTTAGGTATACAACACAGTGATTAACAATTTTTAAAGGTTACTTCCATTTATAGTTACTATAAAACATTCACTATATTCCCTGTGTTGTACAATATATCCAATATAAATATTTATTGTACAATATAAAAATTTATTTTATACATAGCAGTTTGTACCTCTTAGTTCCCCTACCCCTGTTCTCACTCCTCTGTGCTTCCTTCTTGCCACTGACAACCTCTAGTTTGCTCTCTATAGGACAGTTTGTTTCTTTTTTGTTATACTCATCAGTTTATGTTTTACATTTCACATATAAGTGATCTCATACCATATTTGTCTTCCTCTGTTTGACTTATTTCACTTAGAATAATACCCTCTAAGTACATCCATATTGTTGAAAATGGCAAAATTTCATTCTTTTTTTATGGCTGAGTAGACCCCAGTTTCACTCACTGGCATCTGCACTAAATCTTCCTTGGGCCTCCCAGGTGGTGGCACTAGTGGTAAAGAACCAGCCTACCAACACAGAAGACATAAGAGGTGCAGGTTCAATCCCTGGGTCAGGAAGATAACCTGCAAGAGGGAAAGACAATCCATTCCACTATTTCTGCCTAGACAGTCCTGTTGACAGAGGAGCCAGACAGGGTCACAAAGGGTCAGAAATGACTGAAGCAACTCAGTAAAATATCCCATTGTGTATATGTATATATACATATATAACATCTTCTTTATCCATTCATCTGTTGATGGATACTTATGTTGCTTCTATATCTTGACAATTGTAAATGATGCTGCTGTGAACATTGGGGTTCATGTATCTTTTAAATTAGTGTTTTCTCTTTTTTTCAAATGTATACTCAGGAGTAGAATTGCTAGGTCATATGGTAGTTTTGTCTAATTCACATGCAAAAATGTATACATAATATACTTTTGATTAAGAAAAAAGGAAGGAAATAAATATAGAAAGGATAAACCAGGAAAAAATAGGTTACCTACAGGGAGTTGCTAGAAGAGTATAAGTTATAAAAGAGAAGTAGGCTTTCTCTGAAAATACCCATTTATATAATTTCAACTATTGGACCACATTAATGTCTAATAAGGTCAAAAAGCAAAATGAAATCAACAAGAATGTGTTTTAAATCCTCAAATTTTATTATAAAAAAGATATATGAACTTAATTGTATAACAAATAGTTAAATAACTATCTGAAAGAAAACAAAAACAATTTGGAACACAATGCTGTTTCCACCCTTGTGGAAATATTATTCTAGGGACAAAAGTAACTGCAAATAAATCTTGAATTTTACTTTATACGTTTGGTGGAATGGCGATATTGGTGTAACAATGCTAGAGCATGTGTGTGTGTATATCCCATAAGCATAAGCACAAATTTGTGCCTTAGAACTGAGTAAACAGGCAATTATACTGATGCTGTTTGGGAACCAGCATTCTCACTATGAAAGGAAATACAAATATAATTGAGGGATTAACAGAAAGAAACTTCCAGTGTTAGATTTACAGGTATAAGTATGAACTCATGATTTAAAAAAAAAAAAAAATGCTTCCCAGCTTTATCACCGAGAAGGCCTAAAAGCAATGATATCCTATAGCAAGTAATAAGTATACTTAGGGCCCAGACTTTGGTTTTTAAATATTTTAAAATATTAATTTCATTATTAAGAATTCCCTAGAAAAATGGATGATTCCAGGGATGATACAGCAAAAAATTCAAAGAGAGCATGACATTTTATTGTTCCAGAAAAACGGTGGTCAAAATGATGGAGGGGAAAAAAACTGATGGAGGCATGTCAGTGGACAAAGTAGGGACAATCGGAATATCACAATGGATAATGACAGGAACTGGTTACAATTAACTGATCTAGAAAAGAATCCATGAAAGGCTGTCGCTGAACCACAAAGACACTGGGATTCTTGGCCTCCAAGGAGAAGAATTCAATTCGGGGACAGAGATGAGGCTTGATCCCTCAGAGCTTTTGTGTAATAAAGTTTTATTAAAGTATAAAAGAGATAGAGAAAGCTTCTGACATAGATATCAGAAGGGGGCAGAAAGCGTGCCCCCTTGCTAGCAACAGAGTTATATACTTTTTAAATAGTTATTACAATGAATCAAAAGAATATCTGGAGGTTGTAAAGATCTTACTAGACCCACTCCCATAATTACATTTTAAAATAACAGGATTAGCCAGAAGGTTTTCAGGAAGGAGACATTCTCCTCAGCAGAATACATTGTTGTTATATAATCCTTCAGTTCAGTTCAGTCTCTCAGTCGTTTCTGACGCTTTGCGACCCCGTGAATCGCAGCATGCCAGGTCTCCCTGTCCATCACCAACTCCCAGAGTTTACTCAAACTCCTGTCCACCGAGTCAGTGATGCCATCCACCCATCTCATCCTCAGTTGTCCCCCTCGCCCCCTGACCGCAATACCTCCCCGCATCAGAGTCTTTTCAAATAAGCCAACTCTTTGCATGAGGTGGCCAAAGTACTGGAATTTCAGTTTTAGCACCAGTCCTTCCAATGAACACCCAGGACTGATCTTGTTTAGGATGGACTGGCTGTACCTCCAAGCAGTCCAAGGGACTCTCAAGAGTCTTCTACAACACAGTTAAAAGCATCAATTCTTCGGCGCTCAGCCTTCTTCACAGTCCAACTCTCACCCATATATGACCACAGGAAAAACCATAGCCTTGAATAGATGGACTTTGTTGGCAAAGTAATGTCTCTGCTTTTCAATATGTTATCCAGGTTGGTCATAACTTTCCTTCCAAGGAGCAAGCTTTTTTAATTTCATGGCTGAAGTCACCATCTGCAGTGATTTTGGAGGCCCCCAAAATAAAGTCTGACACTGTTTCCACTGTTTCCCCATCTATTTCCCATGAACTGATGAGACCAGATGCCATGATCTTCGTTTTCTGAATGTTGTGCTTTAAGCCAACTTTTTCACTCTCCTCCATAACTTTCATCACGAGGCTTTTGAGTTTCTCTTCACTTTCTGCCATAACGGTGGTGTCATCTGCGTATCTGAGGTTATTGATGTTTCTCCTGGCAATGTTGATTCCAGCTTGTGCTTCTTCCAGCCCAGCATTTCACATGATGTACTCTGCATATAAGTTAAATAAGCAGGGTGACAATATACAGCCTTGAAGGACTCCTTTTCCTATTTGGAACCAGTCTATTGTGCCATGTCCAGTTCTAACTGTTGCTTCCTGACACGCATGCTGATTTCTCAAGAGGCAGGTCAGGTGGTCTGGTATTCCCATCTCTTTCAGAATTTTCCACAGTTTATTGTGATCCACACAGTCAAAGGCTTTGGCATAGTCAATAAAGCAGAAATAGATGTTTTTGGAACTCTCTTGCTTTTTCCATGATCCCTGCGATGTTGGCAATTTGATCTCTTGTTCCTCTGCCTTTTCTAAAACCAGCTTGAACATCTGGCAGCTCACGGTTCACATATTGCTGAAGCCTGGCTTGGAGAATTTCCTTAGTACAGAGTTTATATTGAGTTGTTTGTTGTGGAATCATCAGTTACAGGCTTAAAGATAAAAGCATTTATGTGACTAAGACTGAGGAATGTAGTTCCGTTCAGTTCAGTTCAGTAGCTCAGTCATGTCCTACTCTTTGCAACTCCATGAATGGCAGCACGCCAGGCCTCCCTGTCCATCACCATCTCCCGGAGTTCACTCAGACTCAACTCCATTGAGTCCGTGATGCCATTCAGCCATCTCATCCTTGGTTGTCCCTTTCTCCTCCTGCCCCCAATCCCTCCCAGCATCAGAGTCTTTTCCAATGAGTCAACTCTTCGCATGAGATGGCCAAAGTACTGGAATTTCAGCTTTAGCATCATTCCTTCCAAAGAAATCCCAGGGTTGATCTCCTTCAGAATGGACTGGTTGGATCTCCTTGCAGTCCAAGGGACTCGCAAGAGTCTTCTCCAACACCACAGTTCAAAAGCATCAGTTCTTCAGTGCTCAGCCTTCTTCAGAGTCCAACTCTCACATCCATACATGACCACAGGAAAAACCATAGCCTTGACTAGACGGACCTTAGTCGGCAAAGTAATGTCTCTGCTTTTGAATATACTATCTGGGTTGGTCATAACTTTCCTTCCAAGGATTAAGTGTCTTTTAATTTCATGGCTGCAGTCACCATCTGCAGTGATTTTGGAGCCCCCCAAAAATAAAGTCTGACACCGTTTCTACTATTTCTCCATCTATTTCCCATGAAGTGATGGGACCAGAGGCCATGATCTTCGTTTTCTGAATGTTGAGCTTTAGGCCAACTTTTTCACTCTCCTCTTTCACTTTCATCAAGAGGCTCTTTAGTTCCTCTTCACTTTCTGCCATAAGGGTTGTGTCATCTGCATATCTGAGGTTATTAATATTTCTCCCAGCAATCTTGATTCCAGCTTGTGTTTCTTCCAGTCCAGCGTTTCTCATGATGTACTCTGCATAGAAGTTAAATAAGCAGGGTGACAATATACAGCCTTGACATACTCCTTTTCCTATTTGGAACCAGTCTGTTGTTCCATGTCCAGTTCTAATTGCTGCTTCCTGACCTGCATGCAGATTTGTCAAGAGGCAGGTCAGGTGGTCTGGTATTCCCATCTCTTTCAGAATTTTCCACAGTTTCTTGTGATCCACACAGTCAAAGGCTTTGGCATAGTTAATAAAGCAGAAATAGATGTTTTTCTGGAACTCTCTTGCTTTTTCCATGATCCAGTGGATGTTGGCAATTTGATCTCTGGTTCCTCTGCCTTTTTTAAAACCAGCTTGAACATCAGGGAGTTCACAGTTCACGTATTGCTGAAGCCTGGCTTGGAGAATTTTGAGCATTACTTTACTAGCATGTGAGATGAGTGCATTTGTGCAGTAGTTTGAGCGTTCTTTGGCATTGCCTCTCTTTGGAATTGGAATGAAAACTGACCTTTTCCAGTCCTGTGGCCACTGCTGAGTTTTCCAAACTTGCTGGCATATTGCGTGCAACACTTTCACGGCATCATCTTTCAGGATTTGAAATAGCTCAACTGGAATTCCATCACCTCCACTAGCTTTGTTTGTAGTGATGCTTTCTAAGGCCCGCTTGACTTCACATTCCAAGATGTCTGGCTCTAGATTAGTGATCACATCATCATGATTATCTGGGTCGTGAAGATCTTTTTTGTATAGTTCTCTCGTGTATTCTTGCCACCTCTTCTTATTATCTTCTGCTTCTGAAGGTCCAGACCATTTCTGTCCTTTATCGAGCCCATTTTTGCATGAAATGTTCCCTTGGTATCTCTAATTTTCTTGAAGAGATCTCTAGTCTTTTCCATTCTGTTGTTTTCCTCTATTTCTTTGCATTGATCCCTGAAGAAGGCTTTCTTATCTCTTCTTGCTATTCTTTGGAATTCTGCCTTCAGATGCTTATATCTTTCCTTTTCTCCTTTGCTTTTTGCCTCTCTTCTTTTCACAGTTATTTGTAAGGCCTCCCCAGACAGCCATTTTGCTTTTTTACATTTCTTTTCCATGGGGATATTCTTGATACCTGTCTCCTGTACAATGTCATGAACCTCCATCCATAGTTCATCAGGCACTCTATCTATCAGATCTAGACCCTTGAATCTATTTCTCACTTCCACTGTATAATCATAAGGGATTTGATTTAGGTCATACCTGAAAGGTCTAGTGGTTTTCCCTACTTTCTTCAATTTAAGTCTGAATTTGGCAATAAGGAGTTCATGATCTGAGCCACAGTCAGCTCCTGGTCTTGTTTTTGTTGGCTGTATAGAGCTTCTCCATCTCTGGCTGCAAAGAATATAATCAATCTGATTTTGGAGGAATGTAGAGGAAAAAAAAAGTTTGTCCTTAACTCCTCCTTGAGAATTCAAGACCCCTGTCTCCTCCTGGGGGACTTGGGACTCCTTATCAACCTGCTTAGGAATTGACTCTTTCATCCATGAGTTCAAATAAACAAAGGAGGAAGAAGAAGAGATGGCCAACAAAAATAGAAATATAAACAATACTAATAAATAGAAATAAGACTAATAATAGAAATATAAAATGGCAAGTTTATATTGTCATTTATGAAGTTTGCCATTATATAATTGATAAAAACTATCATCAGTGAGTAACTGATGGTAACAATCATCAATGAATGCTGAGACCACTGGAGGGTACGACATTGACAGGCAGGGTATTCACACGGTTTCTCAGAAAACTTCCCCACAGATTACTTATAAAAAGTTAAAAATCCAATATGATCAGGCTTTATAATTGACAGTGTCCTCCCACTGCCTTCAAACTGAGTCTCAATTCTTTATCATGGTTTCCAAGGCCTTCTCTTAGCCACTACTTCTTTCTCCAGTTTCTCACTGTTTCCTTGACCCCAAACCTGCATTAAATTCTTCATGATCTATTTAAGCCTGTTTTACAAACCTAACATTCTCTCACCTGTAGGTGAGACATGCTATTCCCTTCTTGAAAAAATCATTACCTTCTTTCTCATCTGTTTGGTTGATATTCATCCTCAATGTGTGTGTGTGTGTGTGTGTGTGTGTGTTGTGTGTTTGTACATATGTGTTTGTGCTCAGTCATGTCCAACTCTTTGTTACCCCATGAACTGTAGCCCACCAGGCTCAGTCCATGGAATTTTCCAGCCAGAAATACTGGAGTGGGTTGCCATCCTACTCCAGGGGATCTTCTTGACCCAGGGACTGAACCCACATCTCTTGCATCTCCTGCATTGGTAGGCAGATTCTTTACCACTGAGCCACCTGGGAAGCCTGCTCATTCTTAATGTCTCATCTAAATATGACTACTTCTGGAAGACACACCTCAGAGATATTGTGGGTTCAGATATAGAGTACCACAATAAAATAAATATGACATTAAAGCAAGTTACACAATTTTTTTTGGTTCCCCAGTACGTAT
Source organism: Capra hircus (assembly GCF_001704415.2). Classification (NCBI taxonomy): domain Eukaryota; kingdom Metazoa; phylum Chordata; class Mammalia; order Artiodactyla; family Bovidae; genus Capra; species Capra hircus. Next base: position 62,499,755 of record NC_030812.1, read on the forward strand.
AAAAATTAACCTTAGGTCTAAAGAATGTACATATTTTAATTTAAAAATACTTTGTTGCTTAAAAAATGCCAACTATCATCTGAGCCTTCAACAAGCTGTAGTCGTATTGCTGTTCAGGGTTTGAAATATTGTGAGAATTACCAAAAGGAGACACTGAGACACAAAGTGAGCAAGTACGGTTGGGAAAATGGGCATCAGTAGATTTGCTCAATGCAGGGTTATCACAAACTTTAAAGTTGTAAAAAAGGCAATATCTGCAAGGCAAAATAAAGTGAAGTACAATAAAATGAGGCATGTCTGTATAGCAAACAATCATTCATTTCTTGCTTTAAGGCCTTACCATAGTGTTCCACTGTCCTATAGGTTCATCTTCACGACCCAGATAATCATGATGATGTGATCACTAATCTAGAGCCAGACATCTTGGAATGGGAAATCAAGCGGGCCTTAGAAAGCATCACTACAAACAAAGCTAGTGGAGGTGATGGAATTCCAGTTGAGCTCTTTCAAATCCTGAAAGATGATGCTGTGAAAGTGCTGCACTCAATATGCCAGCAAGTTTGGAAAACTCAGCAGTGTCCACAGGACTGGAAAAGGTCAGTTTTCATTCCAATCCCAAAGAAAGGCAATGCCAAAGAATGCTCAAACTACCGCACAAATGCACTCATCTCACACGCTAGTAAAATAATGCTCAAAATTCTCCAAGCCAGGCTTCAGCAATACGTGAACTGTGAACTCCCTGATGTTCAAGCTGGTTTTAGAAAAGGCAGAGGAACCAGAGATCAAATTGCCAACATCCGCTGGATCATGGAAAAAGCAAGAGACTTCCAGAAAAACATCTATTTCTGCTTTATGGACTATGCCAAAGCCTTTGACTGTGTGGGTCACAAGAAACTGTGGAAAATTCTGAAAGAGATGGGAATACCAGAACACCTAACCTGCCTCTTGAGAAACCTGCATGCAAGTCAGGAAGCAACAGTTAGAACTGGACATGGAACAACAGACTGGTTCCAAATAGGAAAAGGAGTCCGTCAAGGCTGTATATTGTCACCCTGCTTATTTAACTTCTATACAGAGTACATCATGAGAAACGCTGGACTGGAAGAAACACAAGCTGGAATCAAGATTACCAGGAGAAATATCAATCACCTCAGATATGCAGATGACACCACCCTTATGGCAGAAAGTGAAGAGGAACTAAAAAGCCTCTTGATGAAAGTGAAAGAGGAGAGTAAAAAAATTGGCTTAAAGCTCAACATTCAGAAAACAAAAATCATGGGATCCAGTCCCATCAGTTCATGGGAAATAGATGGGGAAACAGTGGAAACAGTGTCAGACTCTATTTTTTTGGGCTCCAAAATCACTGCAGATGGTGACTGCAGCCATGAAATTAAAAGATGCTTACTCCTTGGAAGAAAAGTTATGACCAACCCAGATAGTATATTCAAAAGCAGAGACATTACTTTGCCGACTAAGGTCTGTCTAGTCAAGGCTATGGTTTTTCTAGTGGTCATGTATGGATGTGAGAGTTGGACTGTGAAGAAAGCTGAGTGCCAAAGAATTGATGCTTTTGAACTGTGGTGTTGGAGAAGACTCTTGCGAGTCCCTTGGACTGCAAGGAGATCCAACCAGTCCATTCTGAAGGAGATCAACCCTGGGATTTCTTTGGAAGGAATGATGCTAAAGCTGAAATTCCAGTACTTTGGCCACCTCATGTGAAGAGTTGACTCATTGGAAAAGACTCTGATGCTGGGAGGGATTGGGGGCAGGAGGAGAAGGGGACGACCGAGGATAAGATGGCTGGATGGCATCATATACTGGATGGCCGTAAGTCTGAGTGAACTCTGGGAGATGGTGATGGACAGGGAGGCCTGGCGTGCTGCGATTCATGGGGTCACAAATAGTCTGACACGACTTAGCGACTGAACTGAACTGACTGATAGGTTCCCAGATTGCATGCTCAACCAGAATGCATTTTATCAGACTACAATGAGCCATCTTATACAGCTTGTTGTTTGTTTTTTGTTTTTTGTTTTTTGTTTTCCTATACCTTTGTTTGTTCTTTTCACTGTCTGAAGCAGACTTGTTTGTTTTTCAAAGTTTATTCATTCACTCATTTGTTCATTCATTTAAATTTATTCAACAACTGAGGGAACGTGGCTGGTGATTCCTCCAAGTTTTATCCTATACAAAGAAATGCATCACTGTCCTTCTTTTGTCATGGACACATATATGAGTGCACACATACACACACACACACACACACACACAGAGAGAGACATCATATATACACAATCTTCAAATTCTGCCCCTTCCATAAATTCTCACATTAATAGAAGTTAACTGTCCCATGTACTTTTCTTTTTCCTTTCTAAAACTGTAGTACCCATGAACCTACCACTCAAACAACTGATTTTTTTTTTAGAAATATTTTATTTATTTATTTATGTAATGTATTCATCCAGTTTTGCTCATATCTTTGGTGTTGCCTTTCTTAAACTATAAAATCCTGGAGAGTAAATAAATAAATAAATATATATATGTGTGTGTGTGTATATATATGTATGTATATATGTGTGTGTGTATATATATATATGCCTTTTCAGTCACTTAATCCTCAGCAGTCAAGAAAACTTTGAGCAATACCTGACAATGATAACATTTCAGAATGGTGCACAGTGATGAAACAATAACTGGTGACTAACGGAATGAAAGTGATAGCCTTGATAAACACTGAAGGATGGATCCTTCTTGTATTGCAGTTTTAAGTATCCTATAACTTCTGTTCAAATCCCTTTACTTGTTAAAATATGCGAAGTTTACATAATTTGTAAAACTTGCTCAAGATTTTATGCTTTGGGGGAGAGAATGTATATTCATCAATGCAAGTAACTGAAACATAGGATAGTAAAATGAAAGAATTTTTATGAAATTATTCCATTTTAATTTCAACACACAGGTGCAGGCACTGATAAATGTAACCTGAAGATTTAATTCAGTGAAATCCTCTCCTTCAAGCATATTTAAAATAAGCTGTTTGCATTTTCCTGCATATGATTATTCTAACCCTGAAAGCAGCTTTAAATATGGATTATAAATCTAGCTGCCTTAAAATAAAATTTAAAGGGTTTCCCTCCCAATCTTTGGTACATAAGAAATTGACATAACAGAATTATTTTGAGCTTAGAGGGTTAAACCTTCTGACTAAATAATTCATGCTCAGTTTTTTATGTATTTTAAGTTTACCAAGGTTTGTACAGAATATATTTTTAAAATGCTAAAATATTGCTAGTGCTAGATTTTCTAATGTTTTAATTTCTCTATTGTGTTGTTCCTCCTCCAAGACGGACATTTCACAAAAGGAGGCACCCCTTGATCAGTCAAAGTAACTTCAACACAGTGCTTAAAATCAACTTGGAGGATCTCAAAGCCTTGATGTTCCTGAGATTTTGCCATTCTAAAACCAGGATCCACAGCTTCTCATCAGAAACTAACCTCAGAGTATGCTAGAGAATTTATCTTCTACAGTTCAGTAAAACCTGCCCTTGACAGTCTCAGATCATTGGCTTGAAGAAGTAAGAGCTTCACTTAATGACCACAGAGCAGTCTTCTATTAATATTTCCTGTCTGCTGAACTGGTACTTATCTCTTACAATATCTATGAGGAATGCAAAAGACCTAAAAACTCTACTGTGCTGAGTATTTCCTACAAAATTCAGCCTTGGTTTGCATGTGGTCTCAGTCCCCGGAAACAATATGTGACAACTGAACTTTGTTACCACATTTCAAGAACTGCTAGTTTCTCAACCTGGGACACAGGCATCCTAACCTGGCTCCTGAATCACTTTGCCTATTTCATATTTCAGGATCTTTCAGTTATACTCCCACTTCCAGACACCAATAGAGGACACTTTGGGGTTGCAAGTGGCAGGAATCTAATTCAAACTAGTTTAATCATAGACTAGAACTTATTATCTCTCGGAATCCAGGGAAGAATTAAATAACAGGATGCAGATGAGCCTCAGTAAAAATTAATCAACAACAGAAATGCTGCTGATGCTTTTTGCAGTTTAGATCCATTCTCTCTTACAGTTCATTGCCTTTCTCCAAAAGGTAAAAAATGTAACCAAAAATGTTTTATGTTTTACATCTCAAAGTTTCTTCAGGCATCAGAAAGAAACATGGATTCTCTTTTTCTGAATTCCAGTTTTTAAAGTACTGAAAGTAATTCTGATTGGTCTGACTTTAATTAGAACAACCTGAAATATACCATTGTTGAAGAGCTATAAGGAGATCAAATGTCCTGGTTTACTAGAAGTTAAGGAGTTTCCAGGGATACAGAACTTTCAGTACTAAAATCTGAACAGTCCAAGGGCAAACTGTGCTAGTTGGTCATCCTAAGTCCTGTATGGAAGTTGACGATCTCAAAGGAGTGGGAGAGAGGGTAAAGAGAAGTTCCTATGACTCTACAGACAAGGCCATAGGTGTCCACTAACAATAAATTAATCGATGGGCTGTGGTAGGTTACCAAATTGGCCATAGTCCTTTGGAGTTACTGTCACCAACAGATGGAGTCTATTTCTCTATCCCTTGAGTGTGTGTTAGCCTTGGGACATGTTTTGGACAAAAGCTGTATTGAAAGCAGTCTTGTATTAGTCCCAGACCTCTTGATGGCTTTAACCTATCCTCACTCTTAAGACGTGAGATTGCAATATGGTCCATCTCTAGCTAACCTGCTGTAGAGCACAAGGCCATATGAGAGTGGCTGCAGGCACCCCTACTCATCTGAAGCTGTCATTAATTTGTCAGCCCCAGCTCATGCTCTGGTTGGCTACAGTAACATAAATGAGGCCAGCCAAAGTCATCAGTCAAACCAATCCACACCAAAAGAACTACCCAGCAGATCCCAGCCTAAGGGACAAACTGAAGATGATAAAAAATGATTGTTTTTTTAGGCTATAAAGTTTATGGTTGTGTATTGTGTAACAAAAGCTAACAGATGCTTTGATCTGTAAGATTACAGTGGATTATTTATAATAGAAATGTAAAAACATGTCTAACATGTTCGGAGCACTTAGAATCTTTTAAAAAGGAACTGAATTAATCAACCAGCATCCGCTGCTCTTCTCAAAATGTTTGTGTTTTTACTGGCATACATCATGTGTTAGGGTGTCTCTCTTTACGCTTCCCAAAAATATATTATTCTCTTTCATGCTTCATGTCTTTACATGTATTCTGCTCATATGTTCACATGCCATAATTCTCTTCTTTTAAACTCCGTTCAGTTACCACTTTTGGAAGTCATTCTGAACTCTGCTCTCCCCTGGAAGATTCCCTGCTTGGTACTCTATTTCCAGGATGTATTTCTGTATTTATATCCCAATCCTGTCTTAAAACGATTCCTCTACAAATGTGTCTCCTCAATATTCTCAAGGCTCATTAAGCCACAACTTTGCACTCGCAGTAACTAACAAAACCTAGCATAGTGTAAGGATACCATAAAAGTTTGAATAGGAAATCTAAAACAGAAGTATCTTTAAGGTGGTTTTGGGCATAAGGTATTATGTACTATTATTTCTGTGATCAATTTCTGTATAAGAGCCATTTGGCATATTCATATTAATATTTAAATTACAAATGATAGTGATTCAAAAAGAATAATATGATTACTAAAGCAACTGTAATACAATTTGGGTCTTGAAAAGTTCATTTCAAGCTTGACTTTGCTATAGGTCCAAAGCTTATAACTCATTTCTAAATAAAGTCAAATAATATCAAAATAGATTTGTAAATAAGAACAGAAACTATGAAGATAATCAGTTCCCTGACAGGTGGGTTGGAGGCTGGGATGCACAAAACAGTAAGGAAAGTCCTCCATGGGCTAACGTGGGAGGGATCATTTGGCGTCCTCTCTCCACAGGCAGATGGAGGCATTTTTCCCCTGCATAGCTTCTGAGAAGGCAAAAAGGATGGAGGATTGAGATATCAATGTGGAATGAGAATAGTATTTGGCTTGCATTAAAAATAGAATGAGATGAATTTCCCCAGGGAGAACTAAATTACCTAAGACAAGATACTTCAACATTCCTAGACTTGTTTCCATAAGTATACATAAGCATACAACAAGGTTCAGTTTGGTTCAGTTCAGTTCAGTTCAGTTCAGTTCAGTTCAGTTCAGTCGCTAGTCGTGTCCAACTCTTTGTGACCCCATGAATCGCAGCACACCAGGCCTCCCTGTCCATCACCAACTCCTGGAGCTCACTCAGACTCACGGCCATCGAGTCCGTGATGCCATCCAGCCATCTCATCCTCTGTTGTCCCCTTCTCCTCCTGCCCCCAATCCCTCCCAGTATCAGAGTCTTTTCCAATGAGTCAATTCTTCGCATGAGGTGGCCAAAGTACTGGAGTTTCAGCTTTAGCATCATTCCTTCCAAAGAAATCCCAGGGTTGATCTCCTTCAGAATGGACTGCTTGGATCTCCTTGCAGTCCAAGGGACTCTCAAGAATCTTCTCCAGCACCACAGTTCAAAAGCATCAATTCTTTGGTGCTCATCTTTCTTCACAGTCCAACTCTCACATACGTACATGACCACAGGAAAAACCATGGCCTTGACTAGACGGACCTTAGTCAGCAAAGTAATGTCTCTGCTTTTGAATATGCTATCTAGGTTGGTCATAACTTTTCTTCCAAGGAGTAAGCGTCTTTTAATTTCATGGCTGCAGTCACCATCTGCAGTGATTTTGGAGCCCAGAAAAATAAAGTCTGACACTGTTTCCACTGTTTTCCCATCTATTTGCCATGAAGTGATGGGACCAGATGCCATGATCTTCGTTTTCTGAATGTTGGCTTTACAGGTACTAATATATAAATATAAATAAATACATTAAAACTTTTATATATATTTTAACAGAAACTGTACCCATTTCTAAAGCAAAATTATATTCCCATTCTGCTCCCTGTCATCAGGAAATGAGCTTCTTCAGCTTAGTCCTGGCATTCCTAAGCCAGGCCAAGAAACTGAGAGATAAGAAGCTGTCTGGTAGTTCTCCAATTCGGACTCAAGAAGAGTGCCACATTTCTGACATTCCTTCAAATCAGAAGATGTTTCCAGGACTTGATAGAAAGAATGGTAAACTTATACACACACATTCACTTACTTTCCATTTCTCCCAAAATGCCATTCAAATGACAGAAATGTATTTGTAAAATCACAAACACATAACAGTAAGTAGAACAGAGGAAACTAGAGTGACAAAATTCTAGCAGCTGTAAAGAAGATATATGGCAAATGGCTAAACAGACTTGAGAAAACAAAGATGTTGTAGGAAGAATTGAAAGTCTTAAAAGTCAACACTGTGATACCACAAAAGTCTCATTGATTTCATACTAGATATATCTAGAAGCAGAGATGAAGGACAAAGCAAAAACTGAGGAACTACCTGAAAGTATATTTAAACAGCAGTCAGATTCCCATATGCCTTCCCCACTCTTTATAGTCTTACGACTGTCTCTCTTTCTCAATCTTATAAAAGACAGAAAGATGTTTCTCTGAGGAGAGCAAAATAATTGTTTAAAGTAGCCACAGTTTATGGGATGGAAAGAAACTGACAACAGACTGAGAAAACATAGGCATACAGAATGCTGACATCCCTGAGCCCTAATTGGCCCTAAGAACTTCCCACTAGGAGCTTGAAAGAGTGGTTTTCTAGGAGTAATGTCGATCTCAAGAGGAAAGATCAAAAGATACTGACATCAGAGTTTCTCCATCAAAGCAGCTCAATTGAATCAATCCAAACCAAAGCTCAAATGGTATCTAGAAAACCATGCAATAGTTGTTTTACATTTCACAAGGAAATTTACTTCCAACTCTAGAATTTTACACCCAGTCTAATCAATCAGGGGTGAGGACAAAGATATTTTCAGGAAATTATTGGAAAATATGCTCCACCAAAATAAGAGAAGACACAAGATATAAAAAGCAGACTCCAACACAGGAGAGAGGAGACAGGGTTCCCCAGACAATCAAAGGTGAAGAGGGCTCTGAGGTTGATACCTGTGCAGAAGGAGTAAAAGATGACCAGTGCAGATCTGAGCAAATAGAAAGTCTTAGGTGACAGTCTTCAAAGACATAAGACATATAAAATACTTGACAGATCTACATAGCTTGAGACAATATGAGCTTAGACTGGTATTGACTATATATACATAGAAAAATAATTACAATGGGAAAAAATACAATTATTTACTAGAGGGAAAACAAAAAATTGGAAAAGGAATCAAGGGTTTAATATACAAGTCAGTAAACATAATATTTGTCAACAAACAAATTAAGTGGAGAAGACTGATCTTACTCAAATTATGCAATTAATATATTGGAAAGACCCTGATGCTGGGAGAGATTGAAGGTAGGAGAAGGGGACGAAAGAGGATGAGATGGTTAGATGGCATCACCGACTTGATGGACATAAGTTTGCACAAGGTCCAGGAGTTGGTGATGGACAGGGAAGCCTGGTGTGCTGCAGTCCATGGGATCACAAAGAATTGGACACAACTGAGTGACTGAACTCAACTGAATATATTGGAAAGAGGATAATGGGATACATATATATGTGTGCTTGTGTGGTGTGTAGGGAGGGAGATAAATTTTCAAATTCCATAGTGGTAAGTCAACAAATACTACCTAAAACTGAAAAGCTAAGTAGCAAAACAAACAGGATAGAACAGAAGGATAAATACTGATATAATCAAGTAAAGAGATGAAAGTGGATGGAGGGAGGGAGGAAAATGGGCAGGAGACTGCTGTTTTTAATAACAATAAATTTAATATAAATATTTGACACCTTTAATCATATCCTTTAACACATATTGGCTAAAACAAAAAGACAAAAGTATTACTGCTATGGCTGAAAGGGTTTGAGAAATCTAGCCTGGCTGGGGTCCACAGGAACATCATAGCAGCCTTCCCATACTTCCAAACAACCTAAGGGAAAAATGTTGATAGAAAGAGTACTAAATTTGGATCCCAGTTTTAGCAGATGATACCACTCAAATGGCAGAAAGTGAAGAGGAACTAAAGAGCCTCTTGATGAGGGTGAAAGAGGAGAATGAATAAGCTAGCTTGAAACTCAACATTCAAAAAACTAAGATCATGGCATCTGGACTCATTACTTCATGGCAAATAGATCAGGAAAAAGTGGAAACAATGAAGCAGTTTATTTTCTTGGGCTCCAAAATCACTGCAGATGGTGACCACAGCCATGAAATTAAAAGACACTTGCTCCTGGGGAGGAAAGCTATGACAAACCTAGAAAGCATATTAAAATTCAGAGACATCACTTTGCTGACAAAAGTCCATATAGTCAAAGCTATGGTTTTTCCAGTAGTCAGGTACAGATGTGAGAGATGGACCATAAAGAAGGCTGAGTGTAGAAGAACTGATGTTTTTGATGCTTTCAAACTGTGGTGCTGGAGAAGACTCTTGACAGTCCCTTGGACAGCAAGGAGATCAAACCAGTAAATCCTAAAGGAAATCAGTCCTGAATATTCATTGGAAAGACTGATGCTGAAGCTCTAGCACTCTGGCCACCTAATGCATAGAGCCAGCTCATTGGAAAAGACCCTCATGCTGGGAAAGATTAAAGGCAAAAGGAGAAGAAGGTGGCAGAGGATAAAATGGTTATATAGCATCACCAACTCAATGGACATGAATCTGAGCAAACTCCAGGAGATAGTGGAGGACAAGGAAGCCTGTTGTGCTTCAGTCCATGGGGTTGCAAAGAGTTGGACATGACTTAGGGACTGAGCAACAACAAAAGTTCGTAACTATGACTTTCTTCTTCTCTAACATAAGAATGCCTGCCTTATCTCCCTCACTGAGCTGTTGTGAGGAAGATGTAAAATAATCTCAGTGAAAGCTCTTTATGTGTAAATGGAATTGCAAATAAACCATGTTTTATTCATCAAACATTCTTTGAGTCCCCAACACATATCAGATATGGTTAACATTATTATTACTATTCCTTTTCAAATGTTGTTATAAATATAACTTGCCTAAATATAGTGTCAGTTCTTACTCATGAATACTCTTTGTAAGTGACAAAATAGACTACTTAGTAATCCTTTATAACTTCCTTCTGTGTTGAGGACCTGTGACAAACAGCCTCTAAGATGACCCTTAGTTCCCCCGCCTCATGGTACTCATGTCCTTGTGTAATCCCATTCCCCTGAATAGAGACATGACCTATGATTTGCTTCTGCCCAAAGGTGATATGATGTCACCTCCCTATTTATGTTACATAAAATTACAACTTCTTTCTACTAGCAGATTCTCTCTTGATACTCTCCTTTTCTGGAGAAGGCAATGGCACCCCACTCCAGTACTCCTGCCTAGAAACTCCCATAGACAGAGGAGCCAGTCCATGGGGTCGCTAAGAGTCGGATGCAACTGAATGACTTCACTTTCACTTTTCGCTTTCATGCATTGGAGAAGGAAATGGCAACCCACTCCAGTGTTCTTTCCTGGAGAATCCCAGGGACGGGGGAGCCTAGTGGGCTGCCATCTATGGGGTTGCACAGAGTTGGACACGACTGACGTGACTTAGCAGCAGCAGCAGCAACTCTCCTTTTCTGGCTTTGAAGAAGTAAACTGCCATATGAACAGGTTCATGTGGCAAGAAACTGAGAGAAGCCTCCAAACTGAGCCCCTGAGTCAAGGAACTGAGGGCAGCCAGCAAGGATATCACACTCTCAGTGGGCAAACCACAAGGAGCTGAATCCTGCCAACAAACCTTGATACTTTGGAAGCGGATCCTTCCCCAATCAAGCCAGAGATGAGACCTCATCCTGGCTAACACCTTGATTACAGCCTTATGAGAGACTCTAAAGCAGAGGAACTGAGCCATGCTTAGATTCTTAAGACACAAAAACTGTAAGACAAAAAATTTTTTGCTTTAATTCACTAAATTTGTGGTAATATTGTCAGCAGTAGATTAATATAAATCTAAGCAGAGGAGACCATGACTAGCACATCATCAACACTAGAGTGTTGTAAAATAAACATTGTTCAAGTCAGTCCTAAAGAAATCAACCCTGAGTATTCATTGAAAGGACTGATGCTGAAGCTGAAGTTCCAATACTTTGGCCACTGATGGAAGAGCCGATTCACTGGAAAAGACCTTGATCCTGGGAGATTGAGGGCAGGAGGAGAAGGAGGTGACAGAGGTTGAGATGGTTGAATGGCATCACCAACTCAAATGGACATGAGTTTGAGGAAACTCCAGGAGATGGTAAAGGACAGGGAGACTTGGCATGCTGCAGTCCATGGGGATGCAAAGAGTCAGACACTCTGTTATTCAGAGACTTAGCAACTGAACAACAACTCTTTGCTTGTCACAGAGGTACAAAACCTGATTGTGAAGGTCCAGTGTACATGCGTGCTCAGTAGCTCAGTTGTGCATGACTCTTTTGCAACCCCCCGGATTGTAGCATGCCAGGCTCCTCTGTCCATGAGAGTTCCCAGGCAACAATACTGGAGTAAGTTGCCACGCTATTCTCCAAGGAATCTTCCCAATCCAGGGATTGAACCCACCTCTCCTGCATCTCCTGCATTGGCACATGGATTCTTTACCACTGAGCCACCTGAGAATGCCCAGCCTCTAGCCTTTTTGCCTCATTCAGTATCATCAGTTGCTACTGCTACACTCAAGGATCAGCACAACAACTGTGGTTGACTTCATTCTGGGCTACTACATCTTCCAATCATCAGGAAATCATATCTCCCAAATACTAAAGAATTTAAATAAGTTTCTATTTTAGCAGCATCAATCAAATGTCACTCAAAAGGTAAAGTAATATTCAGTTCAGTATTTTAGAGGAAAAAGCTATGAGAGGTAACACACTAATAGAAGAAATCTTCTATTTAATATAACTATGGAAAATAATCAAGATTTTTACTCCAAAAAGTATATACTATAATTCTAACACATGAAATACTTAATAAACTCTGGTTTCTGGGTAAATGAAAAGGAAATTTCCTTTGCTTTTAATCTAGAGTAAGAGGTGATGTGTGGGTGGCAATATGGTTACACTTATAGAGCATACATTATTGTACAGGAAGGAAGGGAGGCAGGGAACTAGAATTATAGAAGCAGAAAAAATTATGTGACAGCTAGGTAGGCAGCAGCACCCATTTGACTCTCCACCTACCAGCTCTCAGAGGCTTTTTTGCTTTAGAGTTATCATAACTACATTGTAAAAGAAAAAATGTAGTTATTTGTTGTTTAAATGTCCTTATTGCACTGACTCAGGAACTGCGTGTATGTGTGGGGAAACTTTCAAAAGAGAATCTATACACAGCTGCGGATCACTCACCTAAAGAACAATGAGCTGAATGGGCAATCACTGAGATGGACTGTCACTTATCAAAATTTCCGTGAGTGATGGGAAGGTTAATGTGGGGGTCTGAATCTGTCAACACCCAGTTTCTTGCAGCTGTCACAACTGGACAAGCTGTCTCCATCATAAAATAATGCTTATAAGCCAGATTCAATTGACTGGGACACATAAGGAAAATCTGAAATTTGACAATAGCAGCTTTGCTATCTAGATGGTTTCATAATAAAGATGGTGTCAAGGGGTTGGAAACTGACAGATTGCATCAGTGTGGAAGTCTCTCATTAAAAAACTCGAGGTACAAATAAAGCATAAAGAACAAATAACTAAACACACATTGTTTTTATTTAACATTGTATTCAAGGCGAATACAAGCTTACCTATGCTCAACAGGTACCATTTAGATCTTGTACTGCTTTGCTGCTGTCAAAAATTACCACAGATTTGGTGGTTTAAAACAATATAAATTTATTCTCTTGCTGTTCTTGAGATCCAAAATCTAAAATCAATTTCAATGGACTAAAGTCAAGGGGCTGGCCTCTGGGGGCTCCAAGAGAAAACCTGTTCTTTGCCTCTTATAGCTTCTAGAGGCTACAAGAACTCCTTGCTGGCTGTGTCTCATGGTTCCTTCCTTCATCTTCAAAGCCAGCAAAGTAGCATCTTCATCCATCATCACACTGCCTTCTTCCTTCTGTAGTCTACTCTCCCTCTGCTTCCCTCATATATGGACAATGTGATTACATTCAGGTCCCATCCAGATAATCCAGCATATTCTCCCCATCTTAATATCCTTAATTTAAATCACATCTGTAAACTCCTTTTACCATATAAGGTAACATTCATAGTTTCCAGGAATTAGGAGTCATTATTCAGCCTACCACAGGTCCTGTCTCTTAAGTGTCTTAATATGAAGCTATGGTAAAGACTTAATATGAAGTCTATGGTTAAGTATTAATAGCTCACATACAAGCCACCCAAAATACATTACACTTAAAAATTGATAGGAGATTGTAAATCAATATTTTTGGCTCCTAAATTCTTCAATAATTGTTCTGGAGAGTTTCTGATTCATTCCTCTTGATAACCACAGTGTGAAAAAAACTGGACAGCAACAATATTTAATAGGCTAATACTATCTTAGAGAACTCATGAGTACTGCAGTGTGTGTGTGTGTTTGGTGAGGGTCAGGAGACTGGATAAAACAAATTAGAAGTGATTACTTGAAGGATTTCAATGATACCTATAAGCTCTACACATGCAATGATTCATGCTATAATAACCACTGTCAGTACTGGAAATACATCAGTAAGATCAGGCAGTTTTAATCCAAAATACTTTGAGCAGATTTTGAAGCAGTTGCTCAGACACCTCTATGACACACCACTATGTTTAAAGGTGTGTGGGATGTGTAGAGGAGAAAAAACTAACTTTTATTAAATGGCTACTATTTCTCAGGCACAAAGATACAGGCTTTACAAAATTTAATATTAATTAAATTAAAGCTCACAACAAAAGGTAATGTGATATTAAAAGAAGAGGAAAATAATACCCAAAGAAAACTAGGTAACTTTCCCAAGTTTGCCAGCTAGCAAGTGGTATAGCTAAAATTCAAGCCTATTTGTCAAATTCTAAAAATCCACAATGGGCTTTTTACCATATTATAAGTGATACCAAAGAAGTCAAGAATCACACAATGGTTCTTTCAGAAGAGCTTCTCCTCTTACCACCACCCCTTCAAAATAGAATGAGATAAGAGAAATTTAAGAAATATCACACACTCCACAAGCTGACAATAGCTGTAGCTCACAATGGCTGTGAAACCATGTGTTAGATCCCATATACTGATGACATCACAAAACACAACTCAGGTAAACAGTGTTTCCCACTTTTGGGTTCCTGTTTCACTGTTCTGATGCTCCCTCATACTTGGGCACAGAAAATTCATGATATCACTTCTCCCTTATAGGGAGATATTATAAATGAGCTCTACAACCAAGCCTGATTTCTCACTCCCTCTCAGGTGTAGTCTTAACTGAATGAAACTAATGTCACGGGTTTTACATGGTGGGACTAGTGCATTTTTCCCTATTATGGTATCTACTTTCTAAAGCTGATTCAACTGAGGTCTAATATTACAGTTCATGCTGTTTTAGAGATAACTAACATCAACTTGATCCAATAGGACATTGGCACATTGGGAAAACATTTCTCATGATGTTGATCTTGTACCATTAACTGTCATTTCATCAGACTGTCTTGTGACTTTTAACCAGCATTCTTTGTCAATGATTGGATGTTTCTAGCTTACTAACTGGAAGAATAGTCACTGCAGATGGTGACTGCAGCCATGAAATTAAAAGATGCTAGGAAAGTTATGACCAACCTAGACAGCATATTAAAAAGCAGAGACATTACTTTGCCAACAAAGGTCCATCTAGTCAAAGCTATGGTGTTTCCAGTAGTCATGTATGGATATGAGAGTTGGACTATAAAGAAAGCTGAGCACCAAAGAACTGATGATTTTGAACTGTGGTGTTCAAAACTTTTGAACAGTTCAAGACTTTTGAGAGTCCCTTGGACTGCAAGGAGATCCAACCAGTCCATCCTAAAGGAGATCAGTCCTGAGTGTTCACTGGAAGGACTGATGCTGAAGCTGAAACTCCAATTCTTTGGCCACCTGATGTGAAGAGCTGACTCATTGGAAAAGACCCTGATGCTGGGAAAGATTGAAGGCGGGTGGAGAAGGGGAGGACAGAGGATGAGATGGTTGGATGGCATCACCGACTCAATGGACATGAGTTTGGGTGGACTCCGGGAGTTGGTGATGGACAAGGAGGCCTGGCATGCTGCAGTCCATGGAGTCACAAAGAATCGGACATGACCGAGTGACTAAACTGAACTGAACTGAACTGGAAGAAAACTAAAGATAAAACCATCAAGAAACAGATTATTCCTTGGTGCAGCAAAAGCCTTAGGGCTTTGATTTTGATTCTGTTTGAACACATGTGCCCAGCACACAATGAGGCCAAACAACACCAAAACGTCAGAGTTTGAAGCAAAGAAAGGCTTGTTGCAAGGCCAAACCCCAGTCCCCAAAAGCTTTCAGCAAAACTCTTTTTCTAGGAGAGATAAGTTAGGGACATGGTTAGTTGCAAACTTCTTGGTGTCAGATCCTTTTTCCTTGAGGTCAGGCTGTGGTCAGGTCACTATATTCCTATAATCCTCCACCAAATCAAATACTATTTTGTTCTGACAAGAAAGGGCAAGATCCCAAGGCTTGACTTTCACCCTCTAAGGTCCAAGCTCTGGTTAAGAGAAGGGGTCCCTGCGTGGGCCTGTTACCATGCCCTGGAGCATTTGTCCAGCACCCAGACTGGGTCCTCCCTTCAGTGCCCAGACCCAGCTGAAGAGACAGATCTCAGCTGATGTCATCCAGACCTGGCCCTGCCATCCATCATCACTGATGCGGACAGACACCCAGGACCCAGCTGGCCCTCAAGCTCGTCATTTAAACTGGAGATAATCATTTGTATAGGGTCAATAGGAATACAGGGCTTCCCTCGTGACTCAGATAGCAAAGAATTCACCTGCCAATGCAAGAGACGCAAGAGACGCGGGTTCAATTCCTGGGTCAGGAAGATTCCCCAGGTGGAGGGCATGGCAACCAACTCTAGTATTCTTGCCTGGAAAGTCCTTGGACAGAGGAGCCTGGTGGGCTACAGTCCATGGGGTCACCATCCGTCAGACACAAGGGAGCATACACACAATAGGAATACACTGATAGTCTAGCAAATGACAATCAGATTAACACTCAGCTCACAACAATCACCCTTCTTAAAGAATAGCACCAACCACAGAGGTGGACCTGAAGTAATGACATGCAATGTCCTTGCAACTTAACCCTGACCTCTGGCCACCTCCTGGGGGTAGACAACCCACTTAAGCTACACCAAGTTTTGAAACTTGAACAGAGAGACTGAAGTTGGTGGAAACTGTTACCTTAATGGCAGTGTCCATATATTCCAGTTGCTGAGGACTTCCTGGACTGGGACCGATGAAGACTGCGGTCACCATTAGGTCAGGGAGGTGGGGATGGGAGAGAGGTTCGCTGGGCTTCAAGGCCTGGGCCCCGCCAGTGGGCAGCCATGGGGAGAGCTCTGGAGCTCTGTAGGACCCAGCCCTCAGCCTGTCCCTGACCCCCAGCTCACTCACCAACTCCGAGGCTGGAGAGGCTGTTGAATCCCAAGGAGAAGTCTGGGATCCGCCTCTCACCACACTCTCTGCGGCCAGGACCACTGCCAGGCTGACTGACTGCAGAGCGGGACCTCTAACTGTTGCATGTTAAGGGTCACCTGCTAACAGTCTCGTGCCAACAGTCCTGTAAAGGTTGTTTGCTATCACTCTTGCACTAATTGGTCTTAGGCTAATTAATGGTTGCATGCTAACAGCTGTGTGCCTGCCCCACCCCATCACAATTTGGCTTCACTAAACTACTAGACAAAAAAGATAGACCAGGTAATGAATCCAAGCCAAGCCTTGACTGAGACCTCAAGCCAACAGATCTGTGTATATGTGTGTTTCATTAGGGAATAAGGCATGTCATAAAAAGAAAAACTGAGTCAATTTTTTTTCTTTCTTTATAATGTGTCAATACCAAAGTCACCTCCCTCACAAAGAAGGATCATTTTTTACTCTGTATAGTCATAAGGAAGAATAGCTATCTGTCCTTTCAGTCAACATCTAATAAGATCTGAAAGTACAATGCAAGTAAGAATTGCTTCCCAAAGCTCCTGTTTGTATTTTGGTTTATTTGCATGCATACTTGTAGAGCCATACAGACCCAAAGCAACCTGAGATAAATGTCACTCATATCTGTATCCCCCAAGCATGCACCACAATCAATAAAAACCTGTATATTGGAACTTAACTGATTAATCACCATCTTTCCCTTACCTCTTTCAATTATAATTCATCTTGCTTTACATTAATGGCTATTTATGTACTCTCCGAACTCCCACTCTGAATGAAATCATCACTACCCAAACTACCCAGGCTAAAAGATCTGGGAATGAACAGTCACAGCCCCTCTCTTTCAAGTCTCAAACTGATGAGTCCAACTTCCTTATTCTACTTTCCCAGATCTGGTTGGATTTGTATCTATAATAAAGTCATAAGGGTCAAATAATGAAAAACAACCACCATCCTTACAAGGAAATAGCCTTGTAAAGTAGAATACACTGTGCTAACTTTTGCTATTTTGATCTTTCCTTGACAAGTATTTATTGACTTCCTCAATATATAAGACTTTGGGGATGTAGATAAAATGGTAATTCAATTGTATCTCTATTCACTAAAGACTTTTTAAAGAAAAAGCTCTTTTTAAAAGATTAAGTTATAGAACAAGGTAATTAAATGGTATCTGCCATATGATATTTGTGTGGTATGTGAAATTTAGCCATAGCATGTATATTCATGTATGTTATGTCTCACTGCTTCTATTCCTGATGCCAGTTGTCTTGCTGTATCTCACTGTGCACACTGTTCCTTGAACCCATGGTAGACAAGGTGCAAGCCAGGAAGTTAGAAGAAAACTCAAGGAGCCGTAGGAACTACAGAAGTGTTTACTCTCTCGTGGCTGGCACAGAAGCACTAGCTAGCAGCAGACAGGCTATACTCTCTCCTCTCGTGGCTGACCCAACGGACACAGCCATGATACAGCAGTAAGCCACTTTTTAGGTGGGGCTCATATATGCATACCGCACAAAGTAGCCCGTGACCAAGCGAGTACCTCGGGATGGGCATGCGCAGTGTTACAAGTGATCTCAGCTGTTACATAAACATTAGTTACAAAACGTGGGGCAAGAATGAGAGGCCTTAGGGTGAGAGAGCCTGACAATGCCACGTAGGCTAATTTGCTCTTTCTCTATAGTATCTAACTAGAGATAGCAGAATGCCAAATTCTCTAGGCTAAAGCTACTCAATAAATTTACAGACTGTGTTTACTTCTCTATTATCAATAGTTTTGCTGAGGCATAAAACTGTACACAGGCAAAGTGTTCAATTTGATAAGTCTTGACATGTGTATAAAGCCATCACTGTGATCAACATAATAAATACATCACCCTCAAAATTTCCTCAGGTCATTTTGTAATGTCTCCCTCTCTCCCTCCCAATTCCTTTCCCACCTCCCTGCTGCTGTTAAGTCACATCAGTCGTGTCCAACTCTATGTGATCCCATAGACGGCAGCCCACCAGGCTCCCCCGTCCCTGGGGTTCTCCAGGCAAGAACACGGGAGAGGGTTGCCATTTCCTTCTCCAATGCATGAAAGTGAAAAGTGAAAGTGAAGTTGCTCAGTTGTGTCCGACTCTTCACGACCCCATGGGCTGCAGCCTACCAGGCTCCTCCGTCCGTGGGATTTTCCAGGCAAGAGTACTGGAATGGAGTGCCACTGCCTTCTCCAAGTATACAGATAATCTTCCCACCTCCCAGTATACAGATCATCACTGATTTGCTATCACTATAGATTAGCTTTAATTTTGCAGATTTTTATAGAAACTGAATTATATAGTACGTCTATTTTTCATGTTTTTTAATTTTGAAAATTAAAAAAAAACTATTTGAGGTTCATCCATGTTGTTATGCATATCAATAGCACATTCCTTTTCATTGCTGAGAAAAATATCACAAATTTCAAAAATCTATTTCTATTCATCTATCCAGAGACATTTGAGTTTTTCCTGTTTGGGACTTGTGATAGGCTAAATGGTAGCCTTCTGAATATGTCCACAACCTAGTCACCAGAAAAGTGAAAGTCGTTCAGTTGTGTCCGACTCTTTGAGACCCAAAATTCTCCAGGCCACAATACTGGAGTGGGTAGCCTATCCTTTCTCCATCGGATCTCCCCACCGAGAAACTGAACCAGATTCTCCTGCATTGCAGGTGGATTCTTTACCAACTGAACTATCAGGGAAGCTCCAGTCACCAGAACTTGCTGGTATTTTACTATATGTGGCAAAAGAACCTTTTCAGATCTGATTAATTTAAGGATCTTGAGATTAGGAGATTATTCTAGATTATCTGGGTAGACCCAATGTAATGCAATCACAAGGATCCTAATCAGAGAGAAGCAGGAGGGTAAAGAAGTCAGAGTCAGAGAAGGCGATGAGACAAACACAAGGGCCCCAGTAGTCTCAGCCCTTTTGTAGTATCTATAGGGCTTCCTTGGCACTTCAGCTGCTAAAGAATCTGCCTGTGATGGAGGAGACCCCAGTTCAATTCCTCCACTGGGAAGATCCCCTGGAGAAGGGATGGGCTACCCACTCCAGTATTCTTGGGCTTCCCTGGTGGCTCAGTCAGTAAAGAATCTGCCTGCAATTGCGGGAGACCTGGGTTCCATCCCTGGGTGGGAAAGATCCCCTGGAGGAGGGCATGGTGACCCACTCCAGTACCTTGCCTGGAGAATCCCCATGGACAGAGGAGCCTAGCAGGCTGCAGTCCATGGGGTCACAAAGAGTCAGACAGGACTGTGACTAAGCACATAGCATCAATTCAAGTCCAAAATCTCATCAGCTCAAAAGTCCTAAATCTCATCATTGAAATTATCTATGCATGTGTCTGGATATAAGCCATCTGGAGCAAAATATTTCTCTCTCTCTGTGGATCTGTGAAACTAGAAAGCAACTTATCTTCTCTGAAAATATGAAATAGTAGTCCAGGCATAGAATAATTTATAGAGATATTTATATTCAGAAAGGGAGAAAATAAAAGGAAAAATGGGGGTCATTAGTCCCAAGCAATTTTGAAATCTAACCAGGCAAACTCCCTTAGGTTTCAAGGCCTGAGTATAATCCTGTGGCTGGAGGCTCCACCTTCTGGGTACATGGCCTTGTTCTATGGGGCCTCAGCTCTGACCTTCAAGTCATCCTTCCTTCTTTCTGAAGGGAAGCATGTGTTTCAAACTGTCTGTAGCATTTTGAAAGTACAACAGCATTTTCTTCAGTTCTTTCTCTGTCCCTTTCAATTCATACTGGCAGCATTTCTGCTGATATAAGAACCTTTGGATCTTCCCGACCCAGGGATCAAACTCTTATGTCTCTTGCCCTCCTACTTGAGGTTTCTTTACCACTACCACTAGCACCACCTGGAAAGTCCCTTAGACAAGAGGCCCTTACACAAATACATAAATATATACTACATAATCCCATCTTTATTCCTGGTTTCTCCTGAGACAAGTGAAGGGATCCATTAGTCATATGCTTAATCTACTCAAACAGCACTCTGAAGAACAGTATGATGGTTCCTAAAAAGACTAAAATAGAGTGATGATCCAGAAATCCCACTCTTGGCATATATCCAGACAAAACTCTAATCCAAAAAGATACATGAACACAATGTTCACAGCAGCACTACTCACAATAGTCAAGACATGGAAACAACTTCAATGTCCATCAACAGATGAATGAATAAAGAAGATGTAGAGTGTGTGCTTATATATATTATTCATTCATCTGTGTGTGTGTATATATATATATATATATAATGCTGTGTGTGTATATATATATATATGCAATGGAATACAACTCAGTGATAGCAAAGAGTGAAATAATTCCATCTGCAGGAACATGGATGGATCTAGAGATGATCATACTAACTGAAGTCAGAAAGAGAAAGATAAATAGTGTATGATATCACTTATATGTGGAGTCTAAAATATGACACAAATGAATCTTATCTACAAATAGAGAACAGATTTGTGGTTACCAAGGGTAGCAGGGGGAGGGATAAATTAGAAGAGAGAGCTTAAGAAGTTCCTGTTTTTAAGGAATTTATACTTTTCATCAGACTTGAATTTATTGGTATAAAGTTGCTTTCTCTGTAAGTATCCTATTCATACCTCTAAGATGTATATTGATGACCACTCTTTCAGACATGAATTTCCTAAGCTTACTCAAGTAGAAAACACATAAAATGTATATCTCTGTGTCTATAAAAGTCATTGAACTTGTAGATTAAAATCTTCTCAAAATTTATTCCTAAGTATTTTTAAAACTACCATTAATTAAGTTATTTTCTTATTTTCATTTTCCAAATATTTATTGCAAAAATGTATTTATGGCTACTATTTTACCTTTTGTCATATGACTTATATCTTTTTTCCCCTTTATTCCACTTTTCTGGTTTTATTTTATATAAAGTGAATATTTTCTAATGTGGCATTTTTATTTCTTTAATATATTTTACTATATTTTAAAGTATTTTCTTAGTGGTTACTAGGGCTTCTTTTAAACATCTTAACATCAAAATCAGTTTCAAATCAAATTTATACTAACTTAATTCCAGTATGACATAAAAATGTTATTACTACTTCTTTACCTCATTTTTGTGGTATTCAGTTCAATTCAGTTCAGTTGCTCAGTCGTGTCCGACTCTTTGTGACCCCATGAATGGCAGCACGCCAGGCTTCCCTGTCCATCACCAAGTCCCGGAGTTCACTCAGACTCACATCCATTGAGTCCGTGATGCCATCCAGCCATCTCATCCTTGGCCGTCCCCTTCTCCTCCTGCCCCCAATCCCTACCAGCATCAGAGTCTTTTCCAATGAGTCAACTCTTCGCATGAGGTGGCCAAAGTACTGGAGTTTCAGCTTTAGTATCATTACTTCCAAAGAAATCCCAGGGTTGATCTCCTTCAGAATGGACTTCTTGGATTTCCTTGCAGTCCAAGGGACCCTCAAGAGTCTTCTCCAACACCACAGTTCAAAAGCATCAATTCTTCGGCGCTCAGCCTTCTTCACAGTCCAACCCTCACATCCATACATGACCACAGGAAAAACCATAGCCTTGACTAGACAGACCTTAGTCGGCAAAGTAATGTCTCTGCTTTTGAATATACTATCTAGGTTGGTCATAACTTTTCTTCCAAGGAGTAAGCGTCTTTTAATTTCATGGCTGCAGTCACCATCTGCAGTGATTTTGGAGCCCCAAAAAATAAAGTCTGACACTGTTTCTACTGTTTCCCCATCTATTACTGTAATATATATATATATATATATCCATAAATACTACAAATCCTTCAATAAATTGTTAAAATTATACTTTATATAATTTTATGTCTTTTAAAGAAGCTGAGAACGAATATATATTTATATTTTTTTGCTATATTTGTTACATTAACCTTCTTATTTCTGGATCTCTTCATTTGCTCTGGTGAATTTAAGTTAATATTTGGAGTAATTACCATAGAGGAATACAGTTTTGCTTCCACTCATCTCTTTTGGTGTTACTGGCAGATATATTTCTATGTAATATGCTCCATAACATATTGTTTTATAGGATTCCTTTTTAAATCAGTCATGAGAAGAATGATGAAAATTTGTATACTGTTTTATAATTATATAATTACTGTTACTGGTTCTCTGGTTTTTTTGTGTGTGTATTTAAGTCACACTCTAAGGATCTTTTCCTTTCAGCCTTAAGAATTTCCTTTAGTAGTTCTTATAGGCCAGGTCTGCTGGTGACAAATTCTTTCATCTATTGTTTATCATGGATTATTTTTATTTTGCCTTAATTTTTCAAGATAGATTTTTCTGATTGAGGTTTTGTTTTTGTTTTGAGGGTCTTTTCTGGCACATTTTTAACATGGTTATCCCATTGACTTCTGGCCTCTAAATGTTTTTGATGAGAAATCAACCATTACTCGTATTAGAGTTCCCTTATAAATGACATATCATTTTTCTCTTGCCAGTTTCAAGGTTTTCTCTTTGCCTTTGACTCTCAGCATTTTTACTATGATGTGCTTGTTTATGAATTTATTTATGTTTATCTTACTTGGAGTTGAGTTGGTTGAGCTTTCTGG
This sequence comes from Capra hircus, assembly GCF_001704415.2. NCBI lineage: Eukaryota > Metazoa > Chordata > Mammalia > Artiodactyla > Bovidae > Capra > Capra hircus. The sequence goes on from NC_030812.1 coordinate 62,523,001, forward strand.
ATGTATAGATTATTATTTTTAATATGTTTGGGAAGTTTCAGCCATTAAGTCTTCAAATATTTTTCTGCCCTTTCTCTCTTTTCCTTCTGATATTCACATTATACATATGTTGGTATGATTAATGATGTTCTACACTTTTCTGAAGATCCATTCACTTTTCTTCATTCCCCTTTTTCTCTTTGCTCTTCAGATTATATAATCTTTATTAATCCATCTTCAAGTTCACTAGTTCTTTATTTGAAAGTGCAAATCTACTTTCTAGCCCCTCAAGTTTTTCTAGTAAATTTTTCATTTCAGGTCTTGTACGTTTCAACTCCAGAATTTACATTTGGTAGTTTATCATGTCTATCTCTTTATTAATACTTTCTGTTTGATATGAAATTGTCATATTTTCCTTTACTTCTTTAACAATATTTCCTTTAGTTCTTTGAGCATATTTACAACAGCTACTTTGAAGTCTTTGTTACAAAAACATCTAATCTGCCTCACAGTTTTTTACTTGCAGTGCTTCTTTGCATGTCTTGCAATGTTTTGCTGGAAATTGGACATTTTGGGCAATATATTATAGAATCCTAAGTACTCTCCCACCCCTCCACTTTGGGGATTGTTATTACCATTCGTTTGTTTATTAGTTATTGGCTGGATTATTTTAGTTCAGGCTATGTACCCCTGCAGTGTTATATTTCCGATCTTACTCCTCAAGGAGCAAGATGTGTATGTTTGCCCACAGTCACTGGTATGGCAGGGGCTTTGGCAGGACTCTGACTGTCTCTCTGACTACACTCATTTGACTTCCCTGGTGCCTAAATTACCCTACAGATTAGTCCAATCAAATTCCAGCTCCTTTGAAGGAGTAATTGCCAAGGTCACTGTTTGAGATTTGTTTTGAGCTCTCACAGCCTCTTCCAAACTATCTTTTTTTACCTGTTTCTCTGTTTTTCCTCCTAGGTAAAATCTCTGAGCCTGGGCTCTGGAGCTGGGGATAGAAACAGTAGCACATTTGTTTCTGAGTGTCATCTCCACTTTGGGAGCTGAGTACCCATTAGGATGGAGAAGAGGAAAAGATAGACAGCAGCTTTAACTATTCTTGAGCTGCCTTACCCAGAGTGCATATATCACCTCACAGGCCAGGGCAAAGGTGATCAGTGCCCCAGCATTCTAAGCAATGCCAAACCCAAAACAGAGATTTCGTCCTGTAAGTTGGAGCTGGGCAGAAAAAGGGAGCCTCACTTCTTGTTCACGGTTTCTCAAAATTTAGCTTCAGTAACAGGTAGCTGGGGAAGGATGAAAAATGCTGATATCCTATCCCTGCCAGAGGACAGGGTCCTGACTGGGAGCTGGGCAAAGAGGGAGCCCTGTGTTAATGGTTATACCAGTCTGGATGAAGTTTCCATCTCACTGAGTTGGAGTAGGGGAGGGAGGGAATAGGTCAAAGTTTACATACCATAGATTGTAGCTGTTCTTACCAAAACAAAAATGTTTTTGAATAAATATTTCTCCATTTACTGTTTATTCATAGGACAATTTTCAGAGATAGTAAATGATTATTTTTCACCATTTTCAACAGTTTTGCTGAGGAGTGGGTCTGCTGAGCTCTTCATGAAGTCATGCTAGAAGTCCCTCTGGTAAATTGATTAACAAGAGTGATAAGATAATTCAACAGAGTCTTTTTCAAAAAATGGTGCTTGACAATGGATATGAAAAAAAAATAAACTCAACCTTTCCTAGTACTATGTATAAAATAATTTGAAATGAATCATATACTAAAATGTAAACCTGTAAAACTTCTAGAATAAAATATAGGAGAAACTGTTTGTGACTGTGACTTTGAAATAGGCAAAGATTTCTTAAGTAGGACACAACAAGCATAAATCATACACCAAAGAAATTGTTAAATTGGACTTCATCAAAATTTATTAAAGCTTGTCCTTCAAAAGACACTGTTAGAAAAATGAAAAGGCAAGCCACAGACTGTGAGAATAACTTTGCAAACCATAAATCTGATAAGGGACTTGCTTCCAAGCTATATAAATAACTATTTCAACTAGATATTAAGAACATAATTTTTAAATGGGCAAAAGTTAAAACAGATAACTTCACCAAAGGTATGCAAATGTAAAATGAGCAAATGAAATGATCCTCAATATGACTAGTCTTCAGAGAAATGTAAATTAAATCACAATGAGATTCCACCATACACTTATTAGAATGGCTCAAATTCAAAAGACTGGGTATGAAGCAACTGGAATATTCATATATTACTGGTAGGAAGGTAATATGGTACAGCCATTTTGGGAAGCAGTTTGGCAATTTCTTTAAAAGTTAAACATACACATAACACACAATGCAAAAATCCCACACTTACAACATTTACCACTACTACAAGAGAAATAAAAACACAAAGACTTGCATGCAAATAGCTTTATTATTATAGCCAAAACCTGAAACAACCCAAATGTTCATCAACAGGTAAATGGATAAACATATTGTGTTTAAGCTATACAGAGGAGTAATACTTAGCTACAAAAATTAAGGAATATATAACTAAAAAAGTCAAGCACAAAGGATTATAAAAATCTATTTATATGAAATTGTAGAAAAGACCAATTATAATGATAGGAAGCAGATTAGTGGCCACCTAGGAGTGGGATTATTGGATGGGAATTGATTACAAAGAGTAATGAGGGATATTTGGGGAGATGATGGAAGTATTCTTTAGCATTACTGTCATTCTCATTATAGTACTACATACTTTCAAATTCATCTCACTGTACCTTTACAGGATGAATGGTAAATTTTATTATATATAATTTATACCTCAGTGAAGTTTTTTTTTAAAAAAGCAATGGGAAGAAAATATGAAATAGTTTAAAAGTGGGAAAAGATCAGAGAGATTGAGACACTTAGTCCTTACATATTGACTAAGTTAGCATATCGGACATCAAGAGATTTCTGAAATCATGTCAGCAAAAACCAACTGAAATGTTCTTCTATCAGTCATTTCCATTGTTATAAAACCAACATTTCTTTTACACCAGATTTGTGAAAATTTGGTTTAAAAATAATTGCATTATTTCAGCTTGGTGTTAACTTTCCTTGCCATTAAAAAAAAAAAAATGTGCTGAGACGTCATGGCTAACAAAGCTGGGGTTTAATTCAACAGAAATTCACTTACTTCCTCTCCTCCTATGGACAGAGTATACTTTCCATCCTCATCACCTTTATGCTTAGCCATGTGACTTGCTTTGGCCAACACAATATAAGCATGTGGGATGTTTGCAGAGTTTTAAAGTCCTTGCATGGTTTGGCTTGCTCTTAAATTCATATATCAACATATGAATACAGACAAGGTACCCAGTGTCTTTTTAAACTAGACCTCAGAATGAGATATGAGGTACAAACCTGAACTTGCCTCAAAGCCAGGAACTTAACCATATCCTAAAGCAAGCCATTTATAAGAGGGAAAATTAAAAGCCTGTCTTGGTATGACAATGAGACTGGTGGAGATTGGTTACTCAATATTAGTGTGGCAACAGTTGACTAACAGAGCAGCTAACATTTGTGGCAAATTCACAGTATTCTAAGTACTGAGCTAAAAACTTCACATGTACTACACACTTAATTGTCACAATGACTCTGCAAGAGAGAATATTTTAATTGTCCTTTTTTACTCCATGATGAAATTGAAGCACAAAGGGAATAACTGCATTATCCAAAGTCCCAAAGCTAGTAAGTAAGCAGGATTTAAACCAGGATGTCATACTCTAATACTCACTCTCTTATTCATTCTGCTCTATTAATTAGATGGAACATCTAAGCAGGGTCCAAAATGGAGAAGGAAATGACAACCCACTCTAGTGTTCTTGTGTGAAAAATTCCATGGACAGAGGAGCGTGGTGGGCTACAGTGCACAGGGTCACAAAGAGTTGGAAATTATTGAGCAACCGAGCAAAATGTAATAGCAGAGTGACTGTTATCAGTAATTTTAAAAGAAAATGTTACTCAAGATGATATTTTTCTATATTTACAGCAATATTTATTATCAGACTACAATGAACATACTAATTATCAAGACCCAACTGGGTTTAAAAATTATATTTTCCAGTTAATGGCTAACAAGTGTCTACATAATGATAAAAAGCTTTCATCCAATACCCACAGAGTCCTTCTGTCTCTTCCACCTACCTTGCTAATCTTCATATCTGTATCTATCCCAGGTCCTGTGTTGTCAGCGTCTGGGAAAACTGTACTGCCTTGAATCCACTGCAGTACTATTATTCAAAATGCTAATGGGACCTTCCATATTGCTTTGCAGTGTTGTGCTTATCCACATCTATTCCCTTTTTCATCCCCCACAGTAACCATTCCTATCTTTAATCATTATAATAAGCCCAAATTCCAATATCATCTTTCATTCTCTGAGGACTTGCTTCCAATTTCACAGAGGAACATGTCTCATCTCAGCCTGAAATCCATCTTCATCTCTCATTACCCCAACTCTCATGTTTCAGATAACTAATCTCATAAATCCAAATTCTTGAATCTCCTTCTTCTACCCTCTACCTTGTTGTATGCATTTACCATCTCTGTTTTTCTTCCTACTGGAAACCTACACACTCATTTCTTCCACTTTCCAAACCGACCTTCCCACAAACCTGATTCCCTCCACAAACCACCAACTCAGGTCTCCCCTTAATTTCACTATTAAACTTCTTGACAAAGCAATCTATATCAACTATCCTCACTTTTCACCTCAAATTCATTCCTTAATGATCTACAATTTAGCTTCCCCTTCTTTGAACTTTACCAAAACTCTTCTCTCAAAAGACACCAACAGTTTCCAAATTACCCAAATAAACAGTATTCACTCAGTTATCATCCTAATCAACCCCTCTACAGTTTTAAATGACACTGTCAACTAGAAACTTCAACTCCATTCCTCCAGACCTAATTGTTCCTCAAGAATTTCTATGTTCCCTATTATGGTTACTGTTACTACTATCCATTCAGTCATTCAACCTAGACTTGAAGGTCAACTTAGTCTCTTCCTTCTCCCCTACCACATCATACTCTTACCATCTCCAATATTCCAACCCCTATTATTACTTAGTTCAGCTCTCATAATTTATCAGCTGGATTATTCAAAAAGTCTTATTAATTTCTGGAATCAAGTCTTGTATGCATTCAATCCACCTTCCATGCCTTCCGTACTCCTAAAAATAATCTTTCAGCAATACAAATTTAATGAAGTAATACAAACTCTCCCTGCCACATCTTGCCCCCGCCCAGGTTTAAAAACCTTCAGTGGGCGTTAAGTGGGTATCCATTGCCTAGACGATAAGGACAAAATGCATTATTAGGGAATACTAGGTAGTTTCATGGCTCCTTCTGCAGCAGTATTTCCTGATCACCTCCTTATACCATATCCTTTGCATCTTACATTTCACTCAGCAAAACTCCTTCTAGTTTTCAAGCACAAATCATGCTGTTTAATGCCTTAGTGTCTTTGGTGGCACTGTCTTCTCTGTATTAAAATGCTATCCATACTCCCCCTCAACCCTGTTTATCTGAAGAAAACCTAACATCTTTTAATATGCAAACATTAGCTCCCTATGAAGCATTTTTTTGCTCCTTATCTTCTATGTCCTCAACTATGTCTGAAAATATTTCAGCAAAAGGTAGCATTTGCTTTATATGTCTTTCTCCTCCTACTAGACTTGAAGTAGATTAGACTCTTTAGGAACCATATCTTAATTACCTATGTATGCCTAGTGCTTAGCATTATGCCCAACACATAGTGTATCCTTATACATTTCTTGAAATTCCTTCCTCCTCAGTTCCTTTAATATCACCCTTTCCTATCTTTTCCCCTACTCATATAATCTTTCAGTTCTTTCTCAAAAAATGTTTCTCAGCTTTTCAGGTCTTTATTTTTCCTTGTTTATTTCTACCAACTCAACTATCTTAGACAATCTTGCCCCTCTGATCACTGCCTCTGATTATCAGCTATTGATTAATAATCTCCAGAATAAGCAACTCCCAACTTCTACCCTAAGTTACAGTTCCATGGACTTTCTTGTACCTTCAATAATTAAAATTCAGCTATTGAAAGATTCCTGCATGCACGCTAAGTCACTTCAGCTGTGTCTGACTCTGTGCAACCCTGTGGACTGCATCCTGCCAGGCTCATCTGTCCATGGGATTCTCCAAGCAAGAATACTGGATTGGATGCTCCCACCCAAGGATCAAACCCATATCTCTTAAGTCTACCTACATTGACAAGCAGGTTCTTTACCATTAGTACCACCTGGGAAGCCCTGAAAGACTCTTACATGACAGCAATTATACCAGATGTGTATCAGAACACATTTCCATTAATACATGTGCTCTCATTCATTCAATCATTGTGGCCATCCTATAAAGTAGGTACAATTCCCTTTTTAGAATGAGCAGAGACATGGAATTTATATAATCTGCCCAATGTCATATAGTTAAAAGGTACTGACACTGGGAGTTAAGCTCAGAATCAGTGAAATCCCATTTCAGAATAATATTTACTACTTAATCAGATTCCACCAAATCAACATGTTCACATTTATTTTATCATTTCTAAACTCAAGTAATTCCTGCTTATATGATTTCTGTCTCCATCCATGACATTAATATTACCAGCAACAATATAGAACACTTTCAAGTCATATTTAATTCCCCTATCTAACTTTCCCATATCCATTTGGTCACTAAACCATATTCTATGTCTGAAAAGTCTCATGAAGAACCACTGCCTCTTCATTGCAGTATTTAAGTAGCCAACCCACTATTCTCCCAAAGGTCTGTGCCCTCCAGCTTACCTTCCATTTCTCTGAGAGTTTTTTTCTAAATGAATCTGACTGACCTCTGGAGAAGATGGCTATCTGAGTACACATGGACAGTTCTCTTCTCCACTTTCTAAGATTTCACTCAAAATGATCAATGAAACTTCAAAAACCGGTATTGGAAACCACAAAGAATGGCATATTACAAAATTGAAAAATGTTTGCAAGGTATAGTGCCGAAGGATTTGGGCCCAAGTAAGACTCTTTACTTGTTAAGAAGTAATTTATCTGAGATGCAAGTAAAGAGAACCAGCAGGATTCCACAAGTATGCACAATTTTGGAGATATGAGGCTGAAGGTGAAAAAAGAGTGTGCAGCAACGGGGAAATTTGATAGAGTACCACAGCTGAGATCCCAGGTAGACATCAGACAGATGCCAACTCTCCACATCCCTTCAACTGTAAGGGCAGATATTAGGTTCTCTGGGTGGTCTAAGGCAGCTACCCCCCCCTCAACTTCATGCAAAACTTAGGGACTACTTCCATCAGTCAAATTGGAGAAGGTATTCACATACTATGGTAGCCCTAACATTTCTCTGTCAATGTCCTGGACTTCTTTGATACTTTCTATGTGTTTAGGGGTACAAATGCTATAAATATTGCCTAACCCATTTCACACTATAACTTCTTTATAAATTCAAAAGCATGTGGCCTTGAACCTCACTTTGGAGTATGGCATCTATTATCTTGGATCTTTAAAAGAAACCCCCATTTTAATATCTTATTACTTCAATACCCTGGGTAATTCTCTCTCACCCAAGATAGACACTTCTGCTCTTACTTTCTCTTCTGCCTGGAATATTCATCCCTGAGGGTTTTTTTTTTTTTTTTTTGCCTGATTGTTCCATGTCCTCCAGGTCTTTGCTCAAATATTATCTTCTCAGTGTAACCTTCTGTGAGCATCCCAGCTTACAGAAGCTTAAATCCCTTATTCTACCTTAATTTCTTCTCTATTTTTCTCCATAGCACTTTTCTTCTATCATACTATTTTCAAATTTTTATTTTATTTTCTCTCTCCTCCCACTTAAATGTAAATTCCATAAAGGGCACTATAAAAAATACTATTACTATTATAATAATAAATACTATCTTGAATACTATCATATGAATACTATTATACCTCTGTGAAATATTCTAGAAATCAGATTTTAGGAACAGCACTGTTTCTGGCCTGCATATAGCATGCCAGATAAGAAAACCACTGGCTAATATGAAAGCATACTGTAATTCACAAGAAAGGACCAACGTGAGGGTAAGAAAAAATATTACCCTATAAAATCAAGTTAATTTAAAAAATAAGAGAAAACATTTGTACACATGTACACATAAGTTATGTGTGTGTGTGTGTGTGCACGTGCGCTCTAAGCCAAATCAAAGAAAAAACGAAACAGTCTTCTAAGCACACAGTTTATGTGAAACAAAGATAAGCAATAACAAATGGGAACAAAAACTAGATTCTGACCAAAAGATCACTATCACATAGGAATCACAAGGAAAGAATGAAAAGTAGGCTTCTGCCAAAGAAAATCAAATAATTGAAGTAGAAAATAGTATTTACAACCATAAATTAGTAAATTAGCAAAATGATTACACACAGGAAAAGAGAAAACAGAGAATACTGCAAAATTTCTAGTTCATACAATTGTATACCTGGTAATAACCTCTCCTGAGTTAGAATTAACTGAGAAAGAGCAGGACAGTTTGAATAAGGTTTTAGAAATGTTGAAGTCTGAATGCCTGAAAACATGCCCAGGGTAAACTTGGAAGTATAAATATGGAACTCAAGAGAAGGCTGTGGTTAATGATACATTACTGGGATTCTTTGACATGTACATGGTAGTCTAAGCCTCGAGAGTACAGAGACCATCATGGTATGTGGTGGTGATGATTTAGTCACTGAGTCATGTCCAACTCTTATGACCTTATGGACTATAGACTACCAGGGTCCCCTGTCCATGGGATTTGTCAGGCAAGAGTACTGGAGTGGGTTGCCATTTCCCTCCCCAGGGGATCTTCCTGACCCAGGGATCAAACCCAGGTCTCCTGCATTGCAGGCGGATTCTTTACTGACTGAGCTACCAGGGAAGACCCACCTAGGTATAACATATAAGTTTACAAGACAGCTCAACAACAAAGCAGTTGGATAGAAGAGAGATAAGGAAGTGAAGCAGTGTGCCACAGAAAACAAGAGAAGTGAAAGTTTCCTGAGGAAATGCCTTTCAAAATGAACAATGACAAACATCTGTCTGGTTACATAAGCTCCAGAGAGAGGTCTTATTGTCCACATTTCCCTATATTTATTCTTGCTGGTGGCTCAGTGATAAAGAATCTGCCTGCCAATGCAAGAGACAACAAGTTTGAGAAGATCAAGATCTTTCCTGGATCAAGAAGATCCCTTGGAGATATGCATTTTACTGTAAATTTGATCATTTACAATTAAACCATAGACTTGCATGCTAGTTCACAGAAACAATGCCAAGACAGATTGAGGGCATTAAGAAATAAGTTAATTCCTTGATGTTCAAGCTGGTTTTAGAAAAGGCAGGGGAACCAGAGATCAAATTGCCAACATTCGCTGGATCATGGAAAAAGCAAGAGAGTTCCAGAAAAACATCTATTTCTGCTTTATTGACTATGCCAAAGCCTTTGACTGTGTGGATCACAAGAAACTGTGGAAAATTCTGAAAGAGATGGGAATACCACACCACCTGACCTGCCTCTTGAGAAACCTGTATGCAGGTCAGGAAGCAACAGTTAGTACTGGACATGGAACAACAGACTGGTTCCAAATAGGAAAAGGAGTCCGTCAAGGCTGTATATTGTCACCCTGCTTATTTAACTTATATGCAGAGTACATCATGAGAAACGCTGGGCTGGAAGAAACACAAGCTGGACTCAAGATTGCCGAGAGAAATATCAATAACCTCAGATATGCAGATGACACCACCCTTATGGCTGAAAGTGAAGAGGAGCTAAAAAGCCTCTTGATGAAAGTGAAAGAGGAGAGTGAAAAAGTTGGCTTAAAGCTCAACATTCAGAAAACGAAGATCATGGCATCTAGTCCCATCACTTTATGGGAAATAGATGGGGAAACAGTGGAAACAGTGTCAGACTTTATTTTTCTGGGCTCCAAAATCACTGCAGATGGTGACTGCAGCCATGAAATTAAAAGATGCTTACTCCTTGGAAGAAAAGTTATGACCAACCTAGATACCATATTCAAAAGCAGAGACACTACTTTGCCGACTAAGGTCCGTCTAGTCAAGGCTATGGTTTTTCCTGTGGTCATGTATGGATGTGAGAGTTGGACTGTGAAGAAGGCTGAGCGCCGAAGAATTGATGCTTTTGAACTGTGGTGTTGGAGAAGACTCTTGAGAGTCCCTTGGACTGCAAGGAGATCCAAGCAGTCCATTCTGAAGGAGATCAGCCCTGGGATTTCTTTGGAAAGAATGATGCTAAAGCTGAAGCTCCAGTACTTTGGCCACCTCATGTGAAGATTTGACTCATTGGAAAAGACTCTGATGCTGGGAGGGATTGGGGGCAGGAGGAGAAGGGGACGACTGAGGATGAGATGGCTGGATGGCATCACTGACTCGATGGACGTGAGTCTGAGTGAACTCCGGGAGATGGTGATGGACAGAGGCCTGGCGTGCTGCGATTCATGGGGTCGCAAAGAGTTGGACACGACTGAGCGACTGAACTGAACTGAACTGAACTGAATATGACAAAGTCTGTGATACAAAGAAAGCATAATTTAAAATCCCATGTATTTTGCTCTTTACTAAACCACTAAAAGTCAAATCAATAAATATATACATTAAAATGACTATGTGCTTAAGTTCTTATTCTACAATTGCTTTTATGAACAGTTACAAATACTAGAAATTATTTTTGAGCATATCTTTACATCCTTTTATTTCTCCAGGCAACGGTATCAGTGTCTTTCTTTCTCTAAACTAGCCTTGATAACAAATCCTTCTGACCTCATGCTACTATATCAGCCACATCTGAATGTTTCCTAATTCATAGCGTACCTGGCTGAAACTCTGCTTTATTCAGATAGTGTCTGAATAAGTAACCTCTTCAAAGAAAGTACTTAATTATAATATATAATTATATCAGAGTCTTGCTACAAAATGGACTTCTATTATTTTAAGCCTACAAATATAGGCAAAGACTTTCATCCCAAGTACAACAAAATACTTGTTATATTGGAAAAGCTTTATATATCTTTATAACTTTCCTGATTTTATTTGTATTAATTCTGAAAGATATGTCATTAACTATCCTAATGAGGAAAAATGGTGATACAGAAAAAATATTAAAATATCTGGAAAAAAGAGATATTGGGAGCAATAAAGAAAGGAGACAATGAGGGAAAGAGCTTCAAATGAATTAATTTTTACTTTAAAAATTCATAGGGTTAGTTTCTCCTTTACGAGAATCAATTGAATAATACTCTCAATGTAACTTTTCTCAACATACACGAAATAGTATAGAATTTTGCAGAAGGTACCAATTCCCAGGACTCAACCAGGGAAGCAGAAACTTCTAACCTAAAGCACAGGCAGAAGATTGTCATTAAAAGTTTCACTTACAACTGTGACTCCAGGAGAGAACTGATAACTTAAATGACCCATGATTAAAGACAAAAGCTTAAGGAACACTGATGTTGAACCATAACAAACTAATGAGAGCATGAAAACAATAAAGATACAAATTTGCTTCAAGCTCACCTTCATCAGATTTTAAGCTCCATTATTCTGTTCAGAAGTCATTAACAATACATTAAAAAACCCCTCTAAGTACTTCAAAAAACAATATTAAAAAGAGTGAAATTAATGGAGATCCTATCCATGTGGCTTTTCACATAATGAGAATAAAGTCTCTCCATCGTTGCTATTTGTAGTTAAGTACAAACAACAGGCTCAATTTTCTATCACATGGGGAAAAGCACTAAAATAATGTTTTAAACTGTTAAATTTGTATGCACAAGATGTAAGCATCATATTATAAAAGTATTTTTATGCTACAAACATAACAAAATTGTAATTTACATTTTAACACAAAAACACAAAACCTGTCCTTTTAGTATTTTTAAATATCTAAAGTAAATGGATTGTATCATTTGTCATACCAAAAAAAGAAATTCACTTTTAATAGTCATAATTATATTTCATGACACAATACTTAACTGTATCTGAAATATATCATTTCTTGTTTTTAAAACATATTCTGTTACGATAGTAGGAGTTCATGAGCCACTTATGTTGATAAAGTATGTTCTTAGACAAGCATGATTGATTCCATTATACCAGTCATGACAAAAATGGCTTAGAAATAAAATAATTTGTGCACACCATTACACAGCTGATGAGTGACAACACTAAAATTTAAACCAGAACTTTGAGACTCTAAACTCATTTTATGAAATCATGATATCAGTAAATGAATTCTATTAGCTCAAGGTTTCTAAATAAAGTTATTTCCATATCCAGTGAGTGCAAGACCAGTCACTCAGTCATGTCTGACTCTTTACAAGCACATGGACTATAGCCCATCAGATTATCCCAGCAAGAATCCTGGAGTAGGTTGGCATTTCCTCCTCCAGATGATCTTCCCAGCCCAGGGATCAAATCCCCATCTCCTGTGGCTCCCACACTGGCAAGCAGATTCCTTACCATTGAGCCACCTAGGAAGCCCTCCCATGTCTAGTATATGACTGCTGAGACAAAATCAAATAATGATACCAATATAGTTAAATGAATAATTCAGTATAACAAATGTTATCTTTAATTTCTATCTACATATTTACTATTTAAAAATGAAATGATTATATTAGCCATTTGGTTATTAACAAATCCAAACTAAAATTTCTTTCCCCAATATCACCAATGATTTCCTATTAACTCTAAAGGATATTTTTCAGTTTTCATTGATTTTGGTGTCTCAACAGTGGGCTATTTCCCCTCAAATGTTCTCATGTAGTTCTTGTCATAATACTATCCTGAATTTTTTTTTCTATCTCTTTACTTCATTGTCTATATATAAACACTGTAGAGGAAAATGTCGAGTTAAGTTCACATTGACAGAAATTCCAGATACAGACACTGCTTGATGAAATTAAATGTAAACATTACAGAAAGATATCAATGCAACAAAAATGTGATACTCAGCAACATTATTCAGGATACACACAGATGTAAACTTCTAGGCTCCAAAGTTCTCACTAAGGAATGCACAGTTGTGGAGGATTCTACTAAGGATAGTCACATCAGATCAGACTTAAAAGAAGCAGAGCTGTCCTATCATGACTTAACCTTATACATAGAAGCAATCCAGCATGCAGTCTGAGATTAAAGATCAAGACTGAAGGTACATCTTTTAAACTTCAAGTTGTATGATTTATAATGTGATTGCAAGAGTACTATACATAATACAATCAAGTATTTTTCAGTTCAGTTCAGTCACTCAGTCATGTCTGACTCTTTGCAACCCCATGGACTGCAGCATGCCAGGCTTCCCTGTCCATCGCTAACACCTGGAGCTTATTGAAACTCATGTCCATCAAGTCAGTGATGCTATCCAACCATCTCATCCTCTGCCATTCCCTTCTCCTCCCTCCTTCAATCTTTCCCAGCATCAGGGTCTTTTCAAATGAGTCAGTTCTTCACATCAGGTGGCCAAAGTATTGGAGTTTCAAGCTTCAGCATCAGTCCTTCCAATGAATATTCAGGACTGACTTCCTTTAGGAAAGCTGGATCTCCTTGTAGTCCAAGGGACTCTTAACAGTCTTCTCCAACACCACAGTTCAAAATCATCAGTTCTTCGGTGTTCAGCTTTCTTTATAGTCCAACTCTCACATCCATACATGACTACTGGAAAAACCATAGCTTTGACTAGATGGACTTTTCTTGGCAAAATAATGTCTCTCCTTTTTAATATGCTGTGTAGGTTGATCATAACTTTTCTTCCAAGGAGTAAGCATCTTTTAATTTCATGGCTGCAGTCACCATCTGTAGTGATTTTGGAGCCCCCCAAAAATAAAGTTTGTCACTGTTTCCACTGTTTCTCCATCTATTTCCCATGAAGTGATGGGACCAGAGGCCATGATCTTAGTTTTCTGGATGTTGAGTTTTAAGCCAACGTTTTCACTCTCCTCTTTCACTTTCATCAAGAAGCTCTTTAGTTCTTCTTCACTTTCTGCCATAAGGGTGGTGTCATCTGCATATCTGAGTTTATTGATATTTCTCCCGGCAATCTTGATTCCAGATTGTGCTTCATACAGCCCAACATTTCGCATGATGTACTCTGCATATAAGTTAAATAAGCAGGGTGATAATATACAGTCTTGACATACTCATTTCCCAATTTGGAACCAGTCTGTTGTTCCCTGTCCAGTTCTAGAAAGTAGTTTTAAAAGTCCTTAATCTTCATATTCAGACTCTCTAGGAAAGCATAGTCCAACTTCAGGTAGGACTGATATACTAATCCAATAATACCTAGTTATTTCATAATATTTAATATTTTCTAAAACAAATAGCCTAGGAGTAAGAAAAAGGTTGCAGCCTTCTTCGATAATTTGATATAGAAACTATATCTTTTCAGGCTCTCTTCATCAGCAACAGATTCAAACTCAAAGCCAGTTTATACCGACCATGCAGAAATAAGCACATTTCAAGGATGCCAGATATAGCTAAAAAGAACTCCCTGAGATGTGACTGAACACTTTTATTCAAGTAGAGATGACCCACTACCCAAGCTCTGACGTGGGCACATAATCCAGGCCTGACCAATCAGTGTATATACATCTCTGGGGACAGTAGGATTGAGCCATGTGTCAAAATGTGACCAAGGTTAGACATTTTTCTGGAATTTGGGGAAAGATGACTTTTTAGCAGGATTGTTACACTAAAAAGATTTTTAAATATTTGGTTACTTACATTCTTTGCCATCTGCTGGGGAAAGCTTGCTTGAGAATGTATATAGTATAATCTATATGAAATGGAGGAAAACCAAACTGAGAGATGGAAATAGATAACAGGTTACATTGTTTATTTTCATCTGACCATACATAAATGCTTGGATTTTTCATTTATGTGAATTAATGCATTCTTTTTTTTTTTTTTTTTGCTTAAGTCAATTTGAATTGGTTTTACAGAAATACATAGAAAAATAGAAAATCATATACTGCAGAAATTTAGAAAATTTTCTCTTCATATTTTCAACAATGACCTGGTTTAATCTACATATAGGTGTCACCAAGTTGGGAAAGTCAGCCTTATGTGCACAGTCATTTGCTCCCCATTCGTTACATAAGAATAGGCCTTGGACCTGGAATACTTCCTTATCAAGAAATGGAGTTCATGCAGCCTATTTCAGGTTTATGCCCTTTTATGGGAATATCTGGGTTTCCCTGGTGGCTCAGTGGTAAAGAATCCACCTGCAATCCAGGAGACTTGAATTTGATCCCTGGGTCGGGAAGACCGCCTGGAGTAGGAAATGGCAACCCACTCCAATTTTCTTGCCTGGGAAATCCTATGGACAGAAGAGCCTTGGCAGGCTACAGTCCACAGGGTGGCAAAAAGCCAGACATGACCTAGCAACTAAACAACAACAACAATGGGAATATCTTGCCCAGTTTCAGGTTCATTTTGTTCTAGTAAGCAGTGCAGTAATGGTCCTCATTAACAATGGCTCTCAGCTTTCAGGATTTTAGACTCCAGAGGGGCATTGAGTTGCTTCTGCTGTACAAGACAGTGCCTGATCTCTGTTGGTGCCAGGAGGAGACTCTACTGGCCATGAGGAACCAACATACTGGAGTCGATCTTCTGCTATCTCTTCTCTATTTAAGAGACATAGAGAACACTCCATCTAGTGTTTGACAGAGCTGTGTTTTCTTTGTTGACTTCAGTATTAACATGCAATGGGCAGAAGCATTTGACTGCTATCCTAATGGTTGACATCATGATATCTTTGTTATCCTCTATGTAGCTGGAGTCCTCCCCTAGCATGGGAGCCAGTGTACAGTGTTCTGTTCGACACACCTCTTTGATGGAAGTAGACAAAGCTTTACCATAAGGCCTAAAGTATGATCACAAGGCCATTTCAAAATAATGAAGTCTAATTCTCCTTGTCAATAGAAATAAAATGAGGTCCAAGGCTATACTTTTGACTTTAAGAAAGCTAGTATTGCAGAAATAGTTGCCTGAGATTTAAAGATCTTAATAGCAAGATAAATAAAAATATTACTTTGGGGATGAATCAGTATATACAATAAGGAATTTTACAGCAAATCAAATGAAAGCAAATATAGTTCACTATAAATAAAGTAGTGAAACCAAAAATAATATATCTAGGAATGCTATCACATAAACAGGTATAATCCAACTTTTAACTATGATTTTTAAAAAAATACTCTATGAATAAGAACTATAAAAATCAATATGATATAAGGAAAAATTATTTAAATTATAAAAGATATGCAGTCAATTCTGATTAGGTAATTACTCACCCATTTTCACTACTTTTAGGGTACATAGCTAGACTATATTTTTCAATTTCCCTTGCAGATTGGAAGGGCAATGTGACTATATGAGTGGCTACTAGTCAATAGAATATGAATAAAGTGATGTTTGCTGTTTCCAAGCCCATCCTCTACAACCTCTGACCTGTATCCTCCATCATGTTCGCCCTCTGACAACTTTTATAGATGAGCCAGATGACCTTGGAAGCTTGTGCTCAAGACGTCCAAGCAAGGAGATACAAAGAGTCTGGGTTCCTGAATTCCCACTAGGAGGAGGGCTACCTGGTGATCAGGAGCACTTACTATGGACTTTAAATGAATGAGAAATAGCTATTTATTTCACAATTTTTTAGTCAAGCATTTGGGATCACATTTTTATTACAGCATTTGTCTATCCACTTATCCATCCATCTAGTCATTCATTCTTTTGTCCACTGGTTCAATAAATATAAATAGGTCTCCTTTTATGTAGCAGGCAATGTATGAGAATCTGAGAACATACTCTCAAGGAGTCCATAGTCTATTATTTTCGAGAACAAGAATCCAACAAAATTTATAATTACTTACTACAGTGATAATCATAAAAAGTATTATTAAGGAACATTGGAATTCTGGACTATAGGAAGCCTTTTAAGGAGAACCTAATCCAAACCAAGGAGAGGGTTTGAGGATGGGCTAAGATTGGAAGGAAGTCACATTAGAGCCAAGTTTTGATGGATGATGAGAATTAAAAATGGTAAAATTGGTATGGGATAGAGGAGAGTGCAAGAACTCGAGGCATATAAAGACAGATAAAAGAGATTATGGGAAACTCTTGGAGGTACTGGTTAGTGGGGAATGTAATGAGAAATGAGAACACAGAACTACACAGGAGTCAGTTCATGACATGCCCTTATTTCCTTACTCTATTATGAAGTGGTCATTGTCGTTCCACTTTTTAGTGTCCCTCCCACACTGTATTTAAGCAGGACACCTTTTCATTTACACAACTATTTCTTTTTTTCAACACACTTTTAAAACTGAAGAGCCACAATGTATCAGGCAACATGCTAGATCCTGGGAATAAAAGAAAAAATAGTTTCTCTTCCCCATTTTCCACAACACTTCAGGCTATCATTTACTGAATTGTTTGGTAAAATATTTTATCACCCTGTATTTCTATTACTTGGTTATTCTACTATTATTCTATTACTTGGTTATTTCTATTCTAATATTTCTATACATATACTTTCTCTGCCAAACTCCAAGCTCCGGAGAACAACAAAAAATGCCTTATTCACTTTTTATCTACCCTGTAACAGTAGCTGGTACATAGTAGAGGTACAATGAATATTTATTGATTGGATGAACTGAAGCAGTACAGAAAAATGGATCAAGTTTAAAATAAAAGGCTACCTTTAAAAAAATAGACTTTACTTTTTAGACCATTTTTAGGTTCACAGTAAAACAAAGTTCCATTTTTGTTTTTTCAATGTACAGTGCATTTTTTAAGAGTATAAAATATCATAATGTGTCTTTTCTATTTTGCAGAGTATTTAATGTATTGGTAAGTAATAATATTGCCTTAATGTAGAGCTCTTTCACAATATACCTTTAAACATAAATTATAATTTTATAGCAGAATCTTATTATGTAACTAAAGATTTGAGTAGAATTCATTTTTTTAATCTATTCAAAAATATGTATGGAGTACTTACTATTTGCAAAACCAAACACTCTGTGAACTGCTTACCATTTATACTTCAGTGTCATGAAATATAATAATGATTATGTAATAAGTAAAATATGTCAAATTAACTTTTCATTGCCCTTAATTATAAACGTTAGATCTTGTGACAAAAGAACAATTTTACCATCTTATTTCATAAGTAATATGCTTTAAAATGAAGACTAATTAGCTGTTAAGTTGTATGATCATATAGAATAAAGATTATACATTCATTTGAATTTCAGCTTCTTTTAATGTAAGATGTACTCTTCAATTCTGGATTTCCATTTCATTTTTTCAATAGTTCCTATTTCTCTTCTGAGATTCTCCATCTGTTCAAAGGAAAAAAAATTGGCCTGAGCTGGTGTAAGGAGGCTACTCTATAAAGACTTGAAGTACACTTTGTAAGATGAACAGAATTTAAACAGGAACAGAAGAGTGAAAGATAATGAGCAAAGAGAATGAACTAAAATACACTAGTGATGTGTTTAGATAAATGCCAAAAGGACAGGGTATAGTGGTGGGAAGAAGGAGAACAGAAAGAAGTATCATTGGATAAGGAAGCTTAAGAGCAGAATCGAAGGACTTTGACATTCTTGAAATCCAAGAGGAAGAATTTTTCCACCATAGAGAAGTCAAAAAAGACTCTCATCTATTTCTTTACCACAAGTTGAAGCATACAAACTCCATTTCAGGAAGGCGTATCTGGTAGTGTTACATAGGGATGGGTCAGAATTAAGACAGACTGACTACAAAGAAAGGAATAAATACTAGTTCAGTATCTTCTATTCATCCAACACACTGCTAAACACATTTTACACATTCTCACATTGTCTTCATGATAACTTCATGATAGGGTAGGAATTACTATGATCATTTTATGGAAGAGGAAACTGAAGCTCAGAGAAAGTGAACAACTAACTCTGGCATATAACTAGTAAATAGAAACCTAAGGATACAAATCCTGATCTGTACAACTCCAAAATATATGCTCTTTCCACTATACAGATGACCAGCTTAGCAACTATATAATCCAAATATAGAGAGTTGAGGGCCTATGGTAGAGTTACTTTATTTCATTCAATAAATATTTATCATGTATCTATCATGTGCCAGATATTTTAAACACTGGGATGACAGTAGTCAACATCATCAAAAAAACTTAAAAAACAATAAACTCTGCCCACAGTGAAGCTTATATTTTAATCAAGGGAGCCAAACAATAAATACAATAAATAAGTAAAACCTATGGTACTAAAAAGGAGATCAAACCAGTCAATCCTAATGGAAATCAGTCCTGAATATTCACTGGAAGGACTGATGCTGAAGCTGAAACTCCAATATTTTGGCCACCGGATGTGAAGAACTGACTCATCGGAAAAGACCCTGATGCTGGGAAAGATTGAAGGCAGGAGGAGAAGGGGACCACAGAGGATGAGATGGTTGGATGACATCACCCACTCAATGGACATGAGCATGAGTAAGCCCTGTGAGATGGTGAAGGACAGGGAAGTCTGGCATGCTGCAGTCCATGGGGTCGCAAAAAGACACAACTGAGCAACTGAACAACAAAAATAAATGTGGGGTCTGCTGGTCCATAATAGGTATTTAAAGCTGTGAAACTTTTGTCAAGTTTAGCTAAGAAATTCCACACAGAGAAAGAAGAAAAGTCTCCAGGGACTGAGCCCTGGGAACAGGATATGTGGAGGAATAAGCAAAGGAACTGATAATGAGAAGCCAATTAATTAAAAAGAAAACCAAAAGAGAGTGGTGTCCAGGAAGCGAAGCAAAGAAAGTGAGCATGTAAAGGAGGGGGCATCGTCAACACTATCGAATGCTCCTCAGAGATCCCGTCAGACAAGAATTAAGAACTGTCTACTGGGCTTCCCTGGTAGCTCAGACAGTAAAGCGTCTGCCTACAATGCAGGAGACCAGGGTTCGATCCCTGGGTCGGGAAGATCCCGTGGAGAAGAAAATGGCAACCCACTCCAGTATTCTTGCCTGGAAAATCCCATGGACTGAGGATCCTGGTAGGCTACAGTCCATGGGGTCGCAAAGAGTTGGTCACGACTGAGCAACTTCACTTCACTTTCACTTATCAGAATTAGCAATGTGGAAGTCACTGGACACCTCGGCAAGGCAGTTCTGGTGAAAAAGAAAGCGTCATAGGACTTGTCTGAAGAGAAAATTGAGAGACATTGGAAACAAGAGATAATTCTTGCAGAGTTTTATTGTAAAATATAAAATGAATAAAGAAATGAGGCAGTTCCTGGAAGATGAAGTGGATAATAAATAAAGGTAACTCTGTAGTACACCAGGAGAACAAAAGAAATGGGAAAGGACTAACCATAATACGGAAACTTTTGTCCTGAAACAATGAAATAACTGTTCCATTATTAAAGAAAGATAGAAAATGAGAACAGGTACAGATCTGAGTGGAAAATAATTCATTTACATTTTGACAGGTTGGGTTTCAAAAGGAAGTGAGATGTTTGTAGAAAGGAGTCTTTCTGGCAGCTGTAATACAGAACTGGAGAGTAGTAAGATGCCGAGGATAGAACTGTCGATTTGGAAATGAAGAACAATGAGCTGCTATCTGAACACAAAGAGCTGTTCCCACTCCAGAGAAGAGAATGCTCAATAAAGAACGTAAAGCCAAGGGACTGTGAGGAGAAGTCAAGTAAGGAAAATACAAACAATGAGTACAGTGGTTGCCTACTTGATACAAGTGGAATCAAAGAGAAAAGAAGTGAATTTGGAGAATCTCCCATAATCATCCAAACCTGAATTTAGTATCTTTCTCATGTATTTAATGCCACTTGTATTAAATATTTCCCATGTTATCACATTTATTACAGTTTCATCATTGCCTGTGACTATGTCTGTATTGGCTGATATAACTAGAAGTTCAATGACAGCAGAAGCTGTATCAATCTTGTCGATATACATCAGGGCCCAGTACAGAACCTGGCACAGAGTAGATATAAGACAAATAATTAAGCATATCATTAAATGTATTATTCTATTAATATAATATCATACAGAAATACGATATTAAAATATAATTAGCAGTGAATTTAGAGGAAGCAGAAACTTTTCAGCTTTGCTCCCATAAACCAGATCATATCACTTCCCTGCTTACAACTTTTTTATTTAAAAAAATTTTGATCACTTTCCATGACCTGTAAGTGTCTAATCTGGCTTTCCAATCCCATTCCATCCTATTCTTTATCTTGTTCAGTATACTCTAGTTTACCCCACTGCCCTCCTTTCTGGTACTTAAACATATTAATCTCTTTTGCACCTCAGGTAAGTATTTATTTTTATTCCAAATTTTCTTTCCTTGGTACTTTATGATAGGATTCTTCTCTTCCTTCAGATTACAGTTTATACAGCACTCCTCAGAGAGGTCTCCTTTAGCCACTATATATAAATAATCACACCTTACCCCCTAATTGGACTTCCTTGGTGGCTCAGACGGTAAAGCGTCTGCCTACAATGCAGGAGACCCCGTTTTGATCCCTGGGTTGGGAAGATCCCCTGGAGAAGGAAATGGCAATCCACTCCAGTACTATTGCCTGGAAAATCCCATGGACAGAGGAGCCTGGTAGGCTATAGTCCAGGGGGCAGCAAAGAGTCAGACACGACTGAGCGACTTCACTTCACTTCACCCCCTAATTACTCTAGCTCATCACTGTGTGTGAATCAGACATTTTGGTTAAGCAAGTATGACTCCAGGTTTATAAATAATCAAAGAACTTCTTAAAATTAGGTTATAGATAAGAAAAGAATTTTGAAATATGCCTTCTCATATCTGATCTATGAATACAGAATTCAATGCTTTGAACTGTAATATTATAACATTTAGAAAAGATCAGATTCTTCAGTGTTGATGGCTACATTCTCAAAACCATAAAATGTCACTTGTTCCAAAGGTTAGGATAAAATTAAAGACCTCTTAAATTAAAGGACAGAGATACAAGTCCTTATTGATATTATGGTATCTCTCTTCTCTTCTTCTACTCTCCCTCTTCACATGTACACACACACACACACACACACACACACACACACACACACACACGTCCTCATGTATTATGGTTATGTATTCTATTAAAAGGATGATACCAGTAGAAGGAAAATTAATTAATAAGTTACTGTTCAATCTCTGTGACCATCTCTTTCTAAAGTCTTATCTGGCACTTGGCTTAACTCCCATGAAGGGTGCTTTGGTCCAATACAACCTTTGAAGATTATGGTGGTGAAACCTCATCTTAATTTATGTTATCCAGGACTTTGCAGATTATAGTTATGAGGAAATGAAATGAGTTCTAATTAGATAGAATAGATGAAAAGGAAGACATTGATAATATCAAATTTTAAGATTAGTTGAATATCCAGAAAAAAATTATTGAGCACTTACTATACTCTAGGAATTAAAACAAGCACTTCAAATAGACAGGTTTAGTTTCGATCTTACAGAGTTTCACATAAATAAGGGGGGGTTAGGGAGAAGCAGACCAAATTTGGGTTGTAACAAAGAAGGTACAATTTTAAGGAACAAGTGAGCAGCACTGAAAGAATTTGAAGAACTAAAAATGAAATGATGATAAGGATGATAATATACTCTTTTGAATACCACTTTGTACTTTATACTGGAATGGGTGAATTTAACTCACATGACCATTATATCTACTACTGTGGGCAAGAATGCCTTAGAAGAAATGGAGTAGACATCATGGTCAACAAGAGAGTCTGAAATGCAGTACTTGGATGCAATCTCAAAAATGACAGAATGATCTCTGTTCATTTTCAAGGCAAACCATTCAATATCACGGTAATCCAAGCCTATGCCCCAACTAGTAATGCTGAAGAAGCTGAAGTTGAATGGTCCTATGAAGACCTACAAGACCTTTTAGAACTAACACCTAAAAAGACGTCCTTTTCATTATAGGGGACTGGAATGCAAAAGTAGGAAGTCAAGAAACACCTGGAGAAACAGGCAAATATGGCCTTGGAATACGGAATGAAGTAGGGCAAAGGCTAATAGAATTTTGCCAAGAGAATGCACTGGTCATATCAAACACCCTCTTCCAACAACACAAGAGAAGACTCTACACATGGACATCACCAGATAGTCAATACCGAAATCAGATTGATTATATTCTTTGCAGTCAAAGATGGAGAAGCTCTATACAGTCAGCAAAAACAAGACCAGGAGCTGACTGTGGCTCAGATCATGAACTCCTTATTGCCAAATTCAGACTTAAATTGAAGAAAGTAGGGAAAACCACTAGACCAAGATAATCAAATTCCTTATGATTATAAATCAAATTCCTTATGATTATACAGTGGAAATGAGAAATAGATTTAAGGGACTAGATCTGATAGAGTGCCTGATGAACTATGGATGGAGATTCATGACATTGTACAGGAGACAGGGATCAAGACCATCCCCATGGAAAAGAAATGCAAAAAAGCAAAATGGCTGTCTGGGGAGGTCTTACAAATAGCTGTGAAGAGAAGAGAAGCGAAAAGCAAAGGAGAAAAGGAAAGATATAAGGATCTGTATACAGAGTTTCAAAGAATAGCAAAGAGAGATAAGAAAGCCTTCCTCAGCAATCAATGCAAAGAAACAGAGGAAAACAACAGAATGGGAAAGACTAAAGATCTCTTCAAGAAAATTAGAGATACCAAGGGAACACTTCATGCAAAGATGGGCTCGATAAAGGACAGAAATGGTATGGACCTAAAATAAGCAGAAGATATTAAAAGGAGGTGGCAAGAATACAAAGAATTGTACACAAAAGATCTTCATGACCAAGATAATCACGATGGTGTGATCACTCACCTAGAGCCAGACATCCTGGAATGTGAAGTCAAGTGGGCCTTAGAAACCATCACTACGAACAAAGCTAGTGGAGGTGATGGAATTCCAGTTGAGCTATTTCAAACCCTGAAAGATGATGCTGTGAAAGTGCTGCACTCAATATGCCAGCAAATTTGGAGAACTCAGCAGTGGCCACAGGACTGGAAAAGGTCAGTTTTCATTCCAATACCAAAGAAAGGCAATGCCAAAGTATGCTCAAACTACAACACAATTGCACTCATCTAACACGCTAGTAAAGTAATGTTCAAAATTCTCCAAGCCAGGCTTCAGCAATACATGAACTGTGAACTTCCAGATGTTCAAGCTGTTTCTAGAAAAGGCAGAGGAACCAGAGATCAAATTGCCAACATCCACTGGATCATCAAAAAAGCAAAAGAGTTCCAGAAAAACATCTATTTCTGCTTTATTGACTATGCCAAAGCCTTTGACTGTGTGGATCACAAGAAACTGTGGAAAATTCTGAAAGAGATGGGAATACCAGACCACCTGACCTCCTTCTTGAGAAACTATATGCAGGTCAGGAAGCAACAGTTAGAACTGGACATGGAACAACAGACTGGTTCCTAATAGGAAAAGGAGTACGTCAAGGCTGTATATTGTCACCCTGCTTATTTAACTTCTATGCAGAGTACATCATGAGAAACACTGGGCTGATGAAGCATAAGCTGGAATCAAGATTACCAGGAGAAATATCAATCACCTCAGACATGCAGATGACACCACCCTTTTGGCAGAAAGTGAAGAGGAGCTAAAAAGCCTCTTGATGAAAGTGAAAGAGGAGAGTGAAAAAGTTGGCTTAAAGCTCAACATTCAGAAAACGAAGATCATGGCCTCTAGTCCCATCACTTCATTGGAAATAGATGGGGAAACAGTGGAAACAGTGTCAGACTTTATTTTGGGGGGCTCCAAAATCACTGCAGATGGTGATTGCAGCCATGTAATTAAAAGACGCTTACTCTTTGGAAGGAAAGTTATGACCAATCCAGATAGCTTATTCAAAAGCAGAGACATTACTTTGCCAACAAAGGTCCTTCTAGTCAAGGCTATGGTATTTCCAGCGGTCATGTATGGCTGTGACAGTTGAACTGTGAAGAAAGCTGAGTGCTGAAGAATTGATGCTTTGAACTGTGGTGTTGGAGAAGACTGTTGAGAGTCCCTTGGACTGCAAGGAGATCCAACCAGTCCATTCTAAAGGAAATCAGTCCTGGGTGTGCACTGGAAGGAATGATGCTGAAGCTGAAACTCCAATACTTTGGCCACCTCATGCGAAGAGTTGGAAAAGACTCTGATGCTGGGAGGGATTGGGGGCAGGAGGAGAAGGGGACAACAGAGGATGAGATGGCTGGATGGCATCACCACCTCAATGGACATGAGTTTGGGTGGACTCTGGGTGTTGGTGATGGACAGGGAGGCCTGGCGTGCTGCGATTCATGGGTTGCAAAGAGTTGGACACAACTGAGCGACTGTACTGAACTGAACTGAGCTTATAATTTATATGGGACTTTAACAGCATTTTTACTTAATTTCAAGTATAAAATAGTTTAAAAGTTAAGTTACATAGAATGAAAGATAAAAATCATATGATCATCTCAATAGAAGCAGAAAAAGCTTTTGACAAAATTCAACATCTTTTCATGATAAAACACTCAACAAATTGGGTATAGAAAGAACATATCTCAATATAATAAAGGCCACATATGACAAGCCCATGGGTAACAACATACTCAGTGGTGAAAAGCTGAAAACTTTTCCTCTAAGATAAGAGGGTGCCTACTCTCATCACTCTTTTTTAACATAGTGCCATAAGTACCAGCCAGAGTAATCATGCAAGAAAAATAAATAAAAGGCATACAAATCAGAAAGAGAAGAGCAAAACGGTCTTTGTCTGCAGACAATATGATCTCATATGTGGAAAATCCTAAAGACTCCACCTCCATCTGTGGCTCTCAGATTCCAATGAAATCCACCAAAAACCTTAGCACTAATCAACAAATTAAGTTGCAGGATACCAACCAACATATAAAAATCATCCACACTTCTATATACTAACAAGACATTTGAACAATAAATAAAGAAAACAACCCTATTCAGTACAGTATCAAAAACAATGCAATACTTAGGTATAAATTTAACCAAGGAGGCGAAAGATCTATACACTGAAAACTATACCACTTAAATGAAAATGAAGACACAAACATATGGAAAGACATTCTGTGTTCATGGATTAGAAGAATTAATATTGATAGAGGTTTCATACTATCCCCAAACCATCTATGGATTCAACACAATATCTATCAAAAGTCCAATGATATTTTTCACAGAAACAAAAAAACCAAAACTTAATGGTAAATCTTTGAACTATGATGTTATTGAAGACTCTTGAGAGTCCCTTGGACAGCAAAGAGATTCAACCAGTCCATCCTAATGGAAATCAATTCTGAATATTCATTAGAAGGACTGATGCTGGAGATGAAACTCTAATACTGTGGCCACCTGATGTGAAAAAACAGACTCATTTGAAAAGATCCTGATGCTGGGAATGATTGAAGGATAGAGAAGAAGGGGATGATAGAGGATGATATGGTTGGATGGCATCACCGACTCAATGGACATGAATTTGAGTAGGCTCCAGGAGTTGGTGATGGACAGGGAAGCCCAGCGTGCTGCAGTCCAAGGGATCATAAAGTGTCGGACATGACTGAGCGACTGAACTGAACTGAAATGGTAAATCATTTTGCCTTGATGACCAATTATATTTGCATTCACAGGAACAGAAAAAGAAAGCAAAAGCAAATTAAAGTCAGATCATTGAAATCTGAGATCCATAGATCTGTGTGAGGAAGAAGAAAATGGATCTGAGTAGTTGACTGAAAGAAGTCAACATTTTAAAATGCTCTAAAATTTTTGTTTTTAATTTAAAAAAATAAAAAATCTTCTAGGGCAGTTCACAAACAGCACAAGAATCACCAAAGGAGTTTATTGTAAAAATCTACCTCCAGACATTCTGATTCAAAAGTAGAGGTCAGAAAGACTTTTTCGAAATACTGTGCTACAGGTGAGAAATCTGGAGATCAGGATGATTTATCTAAGGAGTAGAACTGAGATTCAAACACAAGTCTCTTTCAGTTCCAAGTTCCTGTTCTCTACACTATAATGTTACTCTAAGTTACAAATACACGTCATTTCCACGGAATTCTCCAGGCCAGAACACTGGAGTGGTTTGCCTTTCCCTTCTCTAGGGGATCTTCCCAACCCAGGGATCAAACCCAGGTCTCCCGCTTTACAGGCGGATTCTTTACCAGCTGAGCCACAAGGGAAGCCCATAATGTTACTCTAAGTTACAAATACGTGTTATTGAAGAAATTAGTATAATTTCTTAATGTGAGGACTCAGTAAATTAGTGAAGCTGATGATAATAATTATGACAATAAAGATCTTTAAATGTTTCGGGAAGTGACACCACGCTGAGTAAAAGCAAGATTATAGAGTAAAAAGAAAATCTTCTTCAAAGCTAGAATAGATTTATTTCAGTAACATAGAACAGATGATTATAGGAAAAGATATAACATAGTCAATGTTTGTCTCATTTATTTTAGGGGCAAGCTATTTCCACTTTTATTAATATATACTTCTCACTGGTTCATTATCCTGGTTCATTTTAGAACTTTTTCATTCCCTGTCAAATTCACTGTCTTGACTACCTCATTCTTTCTCCAAATTAAGACTTTGATTCTCATTATTAATTATTTGGTAGAATAAACTGGCAGCTATCAACTTAACGGAACTGTTGTGAAACTAAGCAACCAAAATATTTAAACTTTAAAAAGCATAGATGGTAGAAATAAAAATTCTGGCAAGAGCAAGTTAAAATAATACCAGACAATTTTAAAATTCTAAGCCTGAGATTAAAGCAGGCCACATAGAATATTTTCCGTCTACTGTTATTGACTTTGATTGTATTGTAGAGAATCTAATTCTTCATCTGTTAGAGGCTGAATTGATCCCAGTATTCAGTAGTCATGTCTCAAATGGGCCCATGATAAAATACATTAGAAGCATGAGCGAGTTCAGTAATTTTCTTTTTTTTGTTTTTGGTTTCTAGTTCAATACTCTATTAGAATTAATTGCTCTTCAAGGTGAAAAACATTTCCCGGAACACAAAAATAAGTAATTATCTCCACTGACGAGTCTCTTTAAGCTCAGGCTCTAGAATGATTTCCTTTGGCATTAGGAAGCAAAATGGGATTCCTTTACAATGGCAGGCTGTCCAAAGCCTTTATTCCAAAACAGGATCAAGAATTCTCAAATGCACAGCATGAAACAGAATTACAAATCAGGTGCATTATGGCAAATGAATGAGGTCAATGTGACAAGCGGCTGAGAGTTGTCAAAAAATAACTTCGTCATTATCTGGAGAGCAAGGTTAGAAGAACGTTGAATTATTATCAAATTTTCAACAAAACATAACAGTTAACTCATGAGAAAAAATATAGATTCTCAGGGAAATGATAATAGCTGAGTTTTCTGTTGGGAAGATTAAATTCAAGTTAGATATTATAGAGAGATCACCAAGAATGGAAATATCAAAACAAAGACTGGCTGATGTTATATCTGCAGAGTGATCACAAAACTTCATGAAATTCAAATATATAGAAGTTTGATTAGGAAGGAAGTTTGCTGCCTTTGGATAATTTAACAGAATGCTCTTAGGATTAAGAGATATTTTACTGTCAAACATGTTTCAAAATGTGCATACGGTATAGTACTATGCGCCACATCATAATCAGCAAGAATAATTACCAATTAGGGGGAGGAAAAAGCCAGGGTGTGAAATAATATGAGAGAAATATAAAATATAAAAGTGAAATAATATAAAAGAAATATATGCAGAGTTAAACTGCACAAAACTTGCCAACACAACTCCATTCAAATAATAACCTTTAGGTGCTGCTAAAGTGTCTAGGTTCCCCCTCAGGAGAAAAAATACATATTTCATCCCTGATGCTTCTTATTTATTTCCTAGATACATGGGATAGTGAGACAATAATGCCTTTTTAAATTTATATCTTAAAAAATGATTTCCTGAAACCTAAATTCTGAAATTTGCTCTAAAGATCTTTATGCTATCATCAAATTTCTCTAAGGCATGGTAGGTTCACATTTTAAAATTGTGTACATTGTTTACACACAGAGGGAAAGCTGATACATGACTTGGGAAAACAAATGAAGTGACTAGAAAATGTTTTTCAGATAATTTTATATTCTTTCAAAATTCTAAGTTTCAGGGGTTGATAAAGAATGTGAAGATATTTATATTTCTTCAAAATTTACATTCTAGATTATATAATGTCTTAATTCAACTTAGAAAATGATTCTATTTGCATATTATAAAAGAACTTAAAACAGACTTTTTGAATTAAAATTATGCAAGATAAAATGCAATTTTTAACTTGAGCTTCCTTTAAGGATTTAATTCCTAATTCACTTATTTTAGTAAAATTTTTCAAACTACCATCTTAAGGCTAATATTTTAATAAAACCAAAATCTCCAATTCAAAAATAAAAGTTCTTACATAAGATGGCTGGTTTTATATTTTAAATTACTGAATTAGAGTGCCCTCTATTGGATAAAAAAGGCAATAAAAGTTAAAATGATAAAGAATAGTTAAAATACCTAAAAAATTCAAGCCAAGTCATTAATATGTAAAACATATTTATTAAAAACATAAATGCTACACAACAGATTTTGCTTTACTTTGATTTCTTCTAAATTACTTCTGGAATTATCTGTCATATGACAACAAATAAGTTGAACGCTTCATATCGTATAAACTTAAATTTTAACTGAACTCAAACGCCTGTCCTTCAGCCAGTAATGTGAATAATAAACAAAAGTGTTTTCCACATTTAACATTCCATTATAATATAGAAATAATTGCAACTTATGATTATGGCTGAACTACAGTTCGAATTTTCCTTAATGATGAACTAAAACCTCCCTACTTCACGAGAGCTCTTAAACTGCACAGTAGAATTAGGCTGGGCACCAGAAGTCTGAGATTTATTTAGATCTAAAATTCCAAAATTCTGTGGTTTTAGCTAGACCTCAGTTAAGACTCATTATCTGAGGCCTGGATTACTTCAGTAAGGTCCTAGCAGAGTTTTGGTCCTCTAGACCAATAATATACATGTTAGTATAAGCTTTTTAAAGAACAATGTTCAGAATCACCCAAAACAATTCTGTTTCAGTTGTTCTGCCATGGTACCTGAGGATGTCTGCATTTTTTGAAGCTGTCTAGATAAGTCTAATGTACGACCATTGCTAAGAATCACTGTTTGAGTCTCTCCCCAGAACATCTGACATCGAGGTACCACTTCTAACTTCTAAAAATGTCACCTTCATAAATGGACTCCCATACTCAAGAGTTATTCTCAACATCAATATTAAACTTCTGACTAGCTTCCCAATCTAATTATCTGCGCTGTTCTGTAACGAAATAGTTGAGTGGTAAGACTGCCTTTGTCCAGATCCAATAAATACCAGACTGGCCCTGGTATTTACTGTGTAAACTTAGGAAGGACAGACAAGTTCTATGTGTCTCCATTTTTCTTATCTCTAAAATGGGAGGAGTAATACTACCTCTCTCATAGGATTAGTGTGAGGATTAAATCAATTAATAAAAAGTGTTATGTCAATGTTAAAAATTATTATGACTTATCCAGATTCACTCTCCACTACTTTTCAAAACAAACTCTCATGGTAAATTATCCTCAGTTTAAGTGCTAGGCCTTACCTTTGGGCTTTTGCACATTATGTTTCTGCAGACTGAAATTCTCTCCCATTCATTCATTTCAATACAAGCGCAGAGATTATTTCCTCTTCCTCCAGATTGTGATTTAATTTCTCCCTACCTCCATGAAGATGTCAATGAATACCTATAAATCATTAATCTCTTCCTTAAAAAAAATTTCCTTAGGCTACAGGGTAATTTATTATAAGAAATATAGCTGGGAATTAATGACATTGGCTCTGAGTTTGAATCCTAGATCTGTAACTTACCAGCTGAGTCATGTCCAACTCTGTAACTCCATTATTAGGATTACTGTATGGATTAGGTGGCTTAAGTAATATAAAGCATTAAAACATCAAATAGCAAGCACCTAATAAATGCCAATCCTTATAATATTTATTTGTTTTTTATATTAGTCTTGTCTACACACAGTGATTTAAGACTTCTTGGAGCAGAAATTCTGAACTCGAAGTTAGAAACTACACCTCATTATTGCTATTATAAGTGCTACAGCTCACAACACTGTAATGACCATTTATATTATATGATCTATAAGTACTCAGTTAAATTTTTGTATAATTTGAGAGTATAATTCATTTTAAAAACTTGGAAAAACGTTCTTGATAAATAGAAACAGACATTCGACAAAACAGGAATTAACCAAATACAACACAGGCTGTAGAGAAGAGTTAAATAAATTGCATTGCTTTTTAAATATTCAATAACAAGTTTCTACCAGAATCAACTTCTGAAAGTCAACTTTCAATAATGCATTTTATGCATCTAAAATCCTTTAGATTTTTCTCATTTCCTAAAAAATAAATACCAAACTTCTCAGCCTGACATTCAAAATCATCCATGGCCTGAACTCATTCTATCTTCTAATCTTATCTCCATTGTCCCCCTTTATGAACTTTATTATCCCAGGTAAATAGAACTATTTAC
The DNA here is from genome assembly GCF_001704415.2 of Capra hircus. Classification (NCBI taxonomy): domain Eukaryota; kingdom Metazoa; phylum Chordata; class Mammalia; order Artiodactyla; family Bovidae; genus Capra; species Capra hircus. The sequence continues at coordinate 62,554,735 of NC_030812.1, forward strand.
TCTTACTCATGTGTACCCTCTGCTTTTCTGCTTCATGTAACCTTTAATATTTTCGTATGATAATGTTTTCAAAGAACACAATATAAAGTTTTACTACAGGGACAGAGAGTGATAGCTTTTATGGACATATAAGCTTGAATTCTGAACTTAAGTTCAACTTAGGAGCATTCATTTCTCCCTTAGTACTGTCACAGTCTTTTTTTTTTTTAATAAAAAAAAGTCTTCGACTTATAAAAAAAAATTGGCCACCACTCACCCCAAATTATGTCACCCTCTCAATGCCAAAAGCCCTTGCCATCACTACTCAAAAGATATAAAGTTGAATTATGGTCTCCAAGTAGAGCATGCAGACCCTAGGGTGCACAAGATACCAACTGAATAAAAGAACAAAATTAGATCATCCATTTTACATTTTATCATCCTCACTTAAATTTTTCTTATAGTATATGCCCCATAATTTATAGCATATATTCTTAAAAATTATAAATAAATACATTTGGGATGTTTGCTTAAAATTTGTTTACTACTGGTACATAACAAGATAAGTTTTGAAACCACTGGTATAGAATATCAGGTCTTTCAGAAAAATTTGTGGGTTGAGAAAAAGAAGACCAGAAGTAGCCACTTTAGAGATATCTTTAGATATGGACCTAAACACTATGTATTGTTTATGTAGGATAAATATGTCTTAATTTCTAATTAACTTTCAAGGAAATGTGGAAATGTAACTGGTTTATAATTTGAGTTAGCATAGGTCTGTTGTAGATCAAAAAAAAACCAAGGAGTTTTGCCCTAACATTAAAGTTAGTACAGTAAATATTTCATTACTATAAAAATATCATTTGGGAAAACCTACAAGTATTTACTTCATTATACATATACTTAATCAATTATGAATAATTATAGTCATACAGAGCTTTTATTGGAGCCAATAATGTGATGTTTTTCGAAACACAGTAAAAGGAAAAAAAAAAAAAAAAGGCCTAGAATGTATGACTGGCCTTGGACCTAGACTAGCAAATACTACCCTAGGAAAGTGTCACTATAAGTAATAGTAAGTAACGAAATGAAGTAAATGTTCTCATAACAGTCAGTATACTTAGCAAACTTGTTTTAGCCTTCATCAATAAAATGCCATACTTAACACAATCCACTCTATTACCAGTTTTTGAAGAAAGTATATTTCTATAACAAGTTAAGTACTAAAAGTGATAAAAGGTTTCATATCATAATAATAATGCATTTCCTTTAATACCAATGCATCCTATAAATCCTTCTCTAGGACTAAAGACAGATATAAAAATCTTGACTTTAAACTGACTGATATGGTATCAATATCAATATTGTATCTTGATATTGTATCAATATAAAAATTCAACTAAGCAAGAATCTCTTACTCATGATTCAGATTCTGAGCTTACAGTTTGCATGCAAACTATTGGGATTTGTGTAAGATTATGAAAATATTCAGGTCAAACTATCCACAATGACTCTCTCCTACTATGATTTATAAAGTGGGTGGGAAGTATACACTCATGGCTCAGCTATGTCTTTCTTCTTCAAGATGGTGTTAGACTCAGAGAAAACAGGGAAAAAAGACAAAAGGAAGGTTTTCTTCTTTCTTTGGAAACCACTGTCATTATGCCCAATAAAACTAAAAGAACATAATCAAAAGGATTATGAATTTATATGTTACAAGGGTCTAATAGTGGTGAGATCATCACAGACCATAAGTGATTTATCAAAGCATTTCTTCCCTACACATGCAGTGAGAATGAAACACCAATAAATATCAGGGAAGCGCAATGGGGAGCCTGACATTTGACCCTAGCTAAATCGAAAGGTAAGATAACACATAAATCCCATGGTTTTCAGGTACACAATGAACTGGCAAAGACAGACATATTGTCTTCTTTCCCCCCTTACTTACTACACTCTGGCTTCCATTTTTCCCAAGTTCTTCCTCTGAAATCTTGCTCAAATTATCTAAGTAGTGGTCTGATATTGTGTGGCACAAATCTTCAAAAGAATAATCCTTTTCTTGACAGAGCTTTATTTCATCCAAGAGTTTTGATAATTCACCAGTCACAGTTTCACCTATAAGAAGAGAGTAAATTTTTCAGAAGGTTCAAAAAAGAATACTTCTAAAACTTCATGCTAAATAATAAAAATACAACCAGTATAGTGCTAGAACTCAAAACATGGCAAACAAAATTATCAGAAAGTTTATTTTGCTGAAAGTAAGGTACTAACACCTCCAAGGTAAAAAGAAACCTCAGTAAAACAGTATGCACTGAGAGAGGGCATCAGAGGGCAGACAAGACTGAAACCACAATCACAGAAAACTAACCAAGCTAATCACATGGACCACATTTTGTCTAACTCAATGAAACTAAGCCATGCCGTGTAGGGCCATCCAAGATGAACAGGTCATGGTGAAGAGTTCTGACAAAATGTGGTCCACTCGAGAAGGGAATGGCAAACCACTTCAGTATTCCTGCCTTGAGAACCCCATGAACAGTATTAAAAGGCAAAAAGATAGGAGACTGAAAGATGAACTACCCAGACTGATAGGTGCCCAATATGGTACTGGAGATCAGTGGAGAAATAATTCCAGAAAGAATGAAGGGACAGAGCCAAAGCAAAAAAAAAAAACCACCCAGTTGTGGATGTGACTGGTGATAGAAGCAAGGTCCAATGCTATAAAGAGCAATATCGCATTGGAACCTGGACTGTTAGGTCCATGAATCAAGGGAAATTGGAAGCAGTCAAACAGGAGATGGCAAGAGTGAACATTGACATTTTAGGAATTGGTGAACTAAAATGGACTGGAATGGGTGAATTTAACTCAGATGACCATTATATCTACTACTGTGGGCAAGAATCCCCTAGAAGAAATGGACTAGGTACCATAGTCAACAAAAGATCCCAAAATGCAGTACTTGAATACAATCTCAAAAACAACAGAATGATCTCTGTTCATTTCCAAGGCAAACCATTCAATATCATGGTAATCCAAGTCTATGTCCCGACCAGTAATGCTAAGAAGCTGAAGTTGAATGGTTCTATGAAGACCTACAAGACCTTTTGGAACTAACACCCAAAAAAGATGCCCTTTTCATTATAGGGGACTGGAATGCAAAAGTAGGAAGTCAAGAGACACCTGGAGTAACAGGCAAATTTAGCCTTGGAGTACAGAATGAAGAGGGCAAAGCTAGTATTGTTTTGCCAAGATAACGCACTGGTCATATCAAACACCCTCTTCCAACAACACAAGAGAAGACTCTACACATGGACATCACCAGATAGTCAACAGCAAAATCAGATTGATTATATTCTTTGCAGCCAAAGATGGAGAAGCTCTATGCAGTCAGGAAAAACAAGACCGGGAGCTGACTGCGGCTTAGATCATGAACTCCTTATTGCCAAATTCAGACTTAAATTGAAGAAAGTAGGGTAAACCACTAGATGATTCAGGTATGACTTAAATCCCTTACGATATACAGTGGAAATGACAAATAGATTTAAGGGACTTGATCCGAGAGACAGAGTATCTGATGATCGATGGACATTGTACAAGACACAGGGATCAAGACGATCCCCAAGAAAAGGAAATGCAAAAAGAGCAAAATGGCTGTCTGAGGAGGCCTTACAAATAGCTGTGAAAAGAAGAGACGCCAAAAGCAAAGGAGAAAAGGAAAGATATACCCATTTGAATGCAGAGTTCCAGAGAACAGCAAGAAGAGATAAGAAAGCCTTCTTCAGTGATCAGTGCAAAGAAATAGAGGAAAACAATAGAATGGAAAAGACTACAGATCTCTTCAAGATATCAGAGATACCAAGGGAATATTTCATGCAAAGATGGGCTCAATAAAGGACAGAAATGGTATGGACCTAACAGAAGCAGGATATATTAAGAAGAGGTAGCAAGAATACACAGAAGAACTATACAAAAAAGATCTTCACACCCAGATAATCATGGTGGTATGATCACTCACCTAGACCCAGACATCTGGGAATGTGAAGTCAAGTGGGCCTTAGAAAGCATCACTACGAACAAAGCTAGTGGAGGTGATGGAATTCCAGTTGAGCTATTTCAAATCCTAAAAGATGATGCTGTGAAAGTGCTACACTCAATATGCCACCATTTGGAAAACTCAGCAGTGGCCTCAGGACTGGAAAAGGTCAGTTTTCATTCCAATCCCAAAGAAAGGCAATGCCAAAAATGTTCAAACTACTGCACAATTGCACTCATCTCACACACTAGTAAGGTAATGCTCATAATTCTCCAAACCAAGGTTCAGTGATATGTGAACTGTGAACTTCCAGATGTTCAAGCTGGTTTTAGAAAAGGCAGAGGAACCAGAGATCAAATTGCCAACATCTGCTGGATCATCAGAAAAGCAATAGAGTTCCAGAAAAACATCTACTTCTGCTTTATTGACTATGCCAAAGCCTTTGACTGTGTGGATCACAAGAAACTGTGAAAAATTCTGAAAGAGATGGGAATACCACACCACCTGACCTGCCTCTTGAGAAATCTGTATGCAGGTCAGGAAGCAACAGTTAGAACTGGACATGGAACAACGGACTGGTTCCAAATAGGAAAAGGAGTACGTCAAAGCTGTATATCGTCACCCTGCTTATTTAACTTTTATGCAGAATACATCATGAGAAATGCTGGGTTGGATGAAGCACAAGCTAGAATCAAGGTTGCCAGGAGAAATATCAATAACCTGAGATATGCAGATGACATCACCCTTATGTCAGAAAGTGAAGAAGAACTAAAGAGTCTCTTGATGAAAGTGAAGGAGGAGTGTGAAAATTTTGGCTTAAATCTCAACATTCAGAAAATAAAGATCATGGCACCTGGTCCCATCATTTCATGGCAATTAAAACATTGACAGACTTTATTTTGGGGGGCCCCAAAATCATTGCAGATGGAAACTGCAGCCATGAAACTCAAAGACACTTGCTCCTTGGAATAAAACTTATGACCAAACTAGACAGCATATTAAAAAACAGAGGCATTACTTTAACAACAAAGGTCCATCTAGTCAAGGCTGTGGTTTTTTCAGTAGTCATGCATGATGTACAATTGGACTATAAAGAAAGCTGAGCACTGAAGAATTCATGCTTTTGAACTGTGGTGTTGGAGAAGACTCTTGAGAGTCCCTTGGACTGCAAGGAGATCCAATCAGTCCATTCTAAAGGAGATCAGTCCTGGGTGTTCATTGGAATGACTGATGTTGAAGCTGAAACCCCAATACTTTGGCCACCTTGTGCGAAGAGCTGACTCATTTGAAAAGACCCTAGTGCTGAGAAAGATTGAAGGCAAGAGGAGAAGGGGACGACAGAGGATGAGATGGTTGGATAGCATCACCGACTCAATGGACATGACTTTGGGTAAACTCCAGGAGTTGGTGATGGACAGGGAGTCCTGGCGTGCTGTGGTCAATGGGGGTCACAAAGTGACTGAATTGAATTGAACTGAAACCATAATTAGTACAATAATATTAAAAGACAAAAAGAAATCCCAATTTTGTCTATTTGTTTCTCTATCAAAATAAAAATAAGTACTGAAGGTTTACACAAATGTAATAAATAAAATCATTTGGAACTACTATTCCCAAAATTCATCTATAATAGCCTTTAATTTCAACAGTCTTTTAGAACAGTGGTCCTGAACATTTTTGGCACCAGGGACTGGTTTCTGGAAGAAAATTTTCCCACAGTCAGCGTTGGGGGGATGGTTTGGGGATGACTTATGCACATTACATTTACTGTGCACTTATTACTATTATATCAGTTCCACCTCATATCACCAGGCATTAGATTCTAGAGGTTGGGGACCTCAACCCAAGTATTTGCAGGCATTATACTTTAGTGACAGAATTCATTCAACATTGAAATAATGCTGAGATTCTACTTTCTAGGTTCAACAAAAACAAACAGTAGAACATATTTAAACAAATTATATAACTAATAAAGGGATAACAGAAGGAACAGACATATAATATGCATCAAATATGGACATGAATATTTCATAGGTTACACGCAAATACTCGTTTTTTTTCTAATTATACTCAGAAAGCATCCCAATGATTTATTCTTAAAAAAAAAACAAACAGCAGTTACATTCAAGATATATGTTTTTTCAGTTCAGTTCACTTCAGCTCAGTTGCTCAGTCATGTCCGACTCTTTGCGACCCCATGAATCGCAGCACGCCAGGCATCCCTGTCCTTCACCATCTCCTGGAGTTCACTCAGACTCATGTCCATCAAGTCAGCGATGCCATTCAGCCATCTCATCCTCTGTCGTCCCCTTCTCTTCCTGCCCCCAATCCCTACCAGCATCAGAGTCTTTTCCAATGAGTCAACTCTTCACATGAGGTGGCCAAAGTATTGGAGTTTCAGCTTTAGCATCATTCCTTCCAAAGAAATCCCAGGGCTGATCTTCAGAATGGACTGGTTGGATCTCCTTGCAGTCCAAGGGACTCGCAAGAGTCTTCTCCAACACCACAGTTCAAAAGCATCAATTCTTCAGCGCTCAGCCTTCTTCACAGTCCAACTCTCACATCCATACATGACCACAGGAAAAACCATAGCCTTGACTAGACGGACCTTAGTCGGCAAAGTAGTGTCCCTGCTTTTGAATATGCTATCTAGGTTGGTCATAACTTTTCTTCCAAGGAGGAAGCGTCTTTTAATTTCATGGCTGCAGTCACCATCTGCAGTGATTTTGGAGCCCCAAAAAATAAAGTCTGACACCGTTTCCACTGTTTCCCCATCTATTTCCCATGAACTGATGGGACCAGATGCCATGATCTTGGTTTTCTAAATGTTGAGCTTTAAGCCAACTTTTTCACTCTTCACTTTCACTTTCATCAAGAGACTTTTTAGTTCCTTTTCACTTTCTTCTATAAGGGTGGTGTCATTTGCATATCTGAAGTGATTGATATTTCTCCCGGCAATCTTGGTTCCAGCTTGTGTTTCTTCCAGCCCAGCGTTTCTCATGATGTACTCTGCATAGAAGTTAAATAAGCAGGGTGACAATATACAGCCTTGACATACTCCTTTTCCTATTTGGAACCAGTCTGTTGTTCCATGTCCAGTTCGAACTGTTGTTTCCTGACCTGCATACAGATTTCTCAAGAGGCAGGTCAGATGGTCTGGTATTCCCATCTCTTTCAGAATTTTCCACAGTTTCTTGTGATCCACACAGTCAAAGGCTTTGGCATAGTCAATAAAGCAGAAATAGATGTTTTTCTGGAACTCTCTTGCTTTTTCCATGATCCAGCGAATGTTGGCAATTTGATCTCTGGTTCCTCTGCCTTTTCTAAAACCATATATGGAATTTAGAAAGATGGTAATGATGACCCTGTATGTGAGACAGCAAAAGAGACACAGATGTGTAGAATGGACTTTTGGACTCTGAGGGAGAGGGAGAGGGTGGGATGATTTGGGAGAATGGCATTGAAATATGTATACTATCATGTAAGAAATGAATCGCCAGTCTATGTTCGATACAGGATACAGGATGCTTGGGGCTGGTGCATGGGGATGATCCAGAGAGATGATATAGGGTGGGAGGTGGGAGGGGGGTTCATGATTAGGAACTCATGTACACCCATGGAGATTCATGTCAATATGGCAAAACCAATACAGTGTTGTAAAGTAAAAATAAAAATAAAATAAAACCAGCTTGAACATCAGGAAGTTCACGGTCCATCTCTTAGTCTACCTTAAAAAAAAATATTTTAGGGGGAAAAAGTCAGCTGTGCAATATCCACTCAATGTAAGCTTCATGGCAGCAGGGATTGCTATTTCCTTTGATCACCACTATATCTCAGGACTAAGAATAGTGTCTGATAAACAGTAGGAGCTCAATAAATATTGACTGAATAATGGATATAATATAGAGTATAAGATATATTAGACCTTAATTATTAGACCTTAAATTTTCACAAGTTTGAGCCCTTTTGTACATACAACATAAAACTGTGCATAACAGTCTAATATCATCTCAAGGGTTTTGCAATTAGCTACTCACTTTTGGTCTTCTGGGAAGGAGATTCAACAGGAGACGAAATATGTGTTTCTTGTGTCATATCTTCCTGTATGTGCTCTTCAAGGACTGTTGGTCTTCCCACGCCTTCTAAATATTCTGTATATATAAGTTTTTGAAATTACATACTTGAATTCATATATGTTAAAAACTCTAACTTGGTTTTACTTTTGATGGTCACTTTTTCAGTTATTTCTTCATATCCTAAGTTTTTCAAAAAAACTTCAAAAAACCAAAGTGAAAGATCTTCATGATGAGCTATTACTTTAAAGCTTTTTAATTAAAACAGAAAAAATACTTCAGGAGAGACTCATGAATCCTTTTCATGAAAAGTAAACTTCTGTCACATTCTTTCCTTAAAAATAAATGTACGGTTGAAGATACAATAACATCCTTGGTTTCCTTAAATATATTCTATCTGGAGGTTTAAAACTCTCTGACTGATGCTTTGAATAGACCATGTCCATAAATAGGGATATAAAATTTAGATGCATATAACAACCAGTCAGGTAACATAAATAAATGAAGTGGGATAAGCTTAATTTGCAGTGGTATTACAATCTTGTGAGATAAACATAATTGCATATTGAACTTTAGTTCAACAAAAAAATAATGTTTTTTGCATTATTCTTGAAGCAGTGTTCTGCATTCAGCACCTCATTAATTTTTCCAACTTTGATGAGGAGATAGTAATAATAAAACTTAAATATTGCTTTCTATACACTCAGTGCTATTTTAAGTATTTGATATAAATTAACTCATTTAATCTTCTCAAAACTATGACACAGGCACTATTATTATTTCAGCTTTAAAGATGAAAACTAAAGGGGAAAGATTATTAACTTGGCCATGTTTATTCAGCTAGTAAGTAGCAAACACAGATAGATATAAGAATCATCTTACTTTTCTCTCAGTCATAAAGAAAACAGCATCCGAATGCAGGGATATATGTCAACTAACATTTAATCTCAATGATACAGAAAAAAACAGAAAGCCTGCAGAGCCTGGTTAACCAGAGAGGAGATGCACCATCTAAAGTTCAGCCATGAAGTAAAATGAAAGCTTGCATTTTTTGAGAAACCAAAACTCTGGAGTGTTATCTGAAAGCCTAGATTTTTAAATGCTGAAAGCTAATTTAATTTTACAGAAATACAGCATGAGCCAAAAGTATGTGATCTAAACAAGTTATATCTGCTATTGCCCAAAAGGCATTCCTCACAGTTTGTAGCCTCTAAGGGATTAAATCAATAGACTCCTCACCAAGGGTATCTTTAACTTGTGCTTCTTTATTCAGAAGGCACCCTTTTTTCTTAAAATTCAGTTAAGACACTTTGTGCTTTCATGCCAACCACCTGTGTCTTCATATTATCCAAATAGTTTCTACCTAAGAGCAATTCTACTAGGCAAATTCTGCTAGGAAAAGAAAGCAGCATATGGCATTCTATCATTACAATTTTTGACCCAGGCAGTAATGTTACCTACTATAAATTGTATTTACTGCAATGACAAACTTTTTCATAAGATATTAAATGTGCCAGTGATTGAACACCAGGAATGCAGAGAATGTTCACATTCTAAAATGTGACAATAACTATAAAAATGCAAAGAAGTAGCAAATACTCTATCACAAATTTACATACCTAATGAACAGATCGTGACTATTTAAGAGAACACCTATATAATAACATTTTCATCTAAGTTGAACCAATGCAATGTGTTAAAAGTGTCTGTAATTATGTCATGCCCCCTTTTCAGTGGACAGCATTTATTTGCTTCTCCAAAAAGATATATCAGGCACAAGTCTCAGTTTTTTTTTAACTTCAGTTAGAGGCAAAAGTCAAATATGAAATACAAAGTTCCTAGAAGGCAACGACTGATTTAAAGGTTGCATACCACTCTTTTATTTTTCAGCTTTCATTCAACTTGATTTTAATTTGAATTAATGTGAAGAATCATACTTGTATTCTTCTCTGATTTATCTCTATAGCACTTGACTAGCAATTAACTTCTTTATTAATAAGAAAATTGTAGGGGCTTGAAGTTTTCGGAGAGGTTTTGGAAAATAAAGAGAGAAAAGAACATAATGATCTCCTGTAGTGAGTCTGTTTTCTTTCCCTCTTTGGTCTTTGTGGACTCTTGTTATCTACATGTCTCCTGCCCAACTTGGTTTTAATTCATCTGTCTTTCTGAAGGACAAAGCTGCTCTTCAGCTTCTCAACTGATATCCTATGAAACCTACCCCATCTCCCTTTATTACACTCACAGCCAATCTATAATGACTGTAGGGAATAATCCACACTGAGCAGTGTAGGAGCTAAATGCAAAGGAAAGAAAAAACATCCATAGCTTTAAGAGAACACACTGCGCATCAGGCCTAACCACCAAGCAAAAAGAGAAAATCAAATAAGGAAGTATGTATCCTGCAAATGAAAAAATAGTGCCCAGATGGTTGTCAAACATTAAGCAGATCTATTTTAATAACCAAAACTAACTACATATATACTCAAATGATCTTTAATAACCTATAGGCTGGTAAGACTGAATTATCTTGTATTACTGGATTTGGTAGCAAATAATCTGTATTCTTTCAACAAAGGACAATTTTGTTGTTGTTAATTCAGCATTTATATATCAGTTCTACCACTTGGAATAGGATATATGTTTGAGCAAGTCACTTAGCTTCCTGGAGCTTCAATTTCCCTTGTGTACAAAAAGAAGAATAATAATATTTGATTGATCTACCTCACAGTTACAGAAATCAGACAAAATAATAGAAAATCCAAGCCAGAAAATTCTTAAAGCAGTATTCAAATGTAAGATAATACTTCATCATCACCACTTTATAGCCCCAATACCTTCAAGTCATAACTACATATTTATTATAAGGGTTTAATTTAAAATACTTTTTAATATTGAGTGAAAAAAATATTTTAGTTGAAAAACAGAAATAACACATTAAAAGGTATTCATTATTCTCTAGTTTAAAAGTCTACCAGAAAAAAAAATGCAAATAGTAACGTCATTCAAAAGTAAATGTTAACTCAAAACTCAAGAGAAAACTAGGACAGTTTTAATTTAATCTTAACTGTAAGGCAAACTCATCCATCATTCAATACTATTTACCTTGTAAGAGAGTTGCAATCTGGAGAGATTTCTGAGATGGATGTTCTTTCAAAATGTCTAAGACAGTTCTACCTAAGCTATCTTTTATGTTGGCATCAATTCCTGAAAGAAAAAGAAAAATCCACTAGATGTACATAGTGGAGTATCACCAGAAGATACTGTCAATACATAACGTTCTAATTTCAAAAGTACACAGACAAAGCACTTAAGGCAGTTTTTTTTATTTAATTAAGCCCTACACACACACACACACACACACACACAATTTTAATAAGAAAGAAGATGGAAGTCTACTGATGCCAAAGATTTGGAACATTTTTGATAATGAATTAACTCTTAGAGGGCACTGACTCAAACATTAACTTTTCAGATTACAGCTATTTTAGGTTATAACTACTTAACTAAATTGTAGACTATCAAGTTGAAAAATATTAGAAAGTAAATTCCTAAAGTATAAAGGTCATGTGATTTATATATTCTGTATAATATGATCTAAATAACAATAATGTGCCATATAAGCAATATAACAGCAGTCTTAGAATACTTTAGCATTCACAGAAGTTGAAAAAGTAGGACTATTTTGAATTATTGTCCAAATACTAAGTAAAATATTCCACATTTATTTATACATGATTATATTCAATATCAGCAATACTCATCAAATACCTGATAAGCAAACTTCCTAATGTTTGTAACTGAAATATCTTTGGAATCATTTTAATTCTGAAAATATTTATGGTAAAGAGGTTTTACTATAAAGAGTTTAATGTAGCAAATAGCAAAAATGTCTACAAATTCCCAAATATCTAACTGTAAACAAAAGCCAGTTTTCAGGATCTGGCCTGAAAAGTTAATTCATTATAATAAAATTATTACATATTTGCTTAAATTTGTATGGAAATATGTTACCAGTACACATTTAATTGATTACCTCATTTATTATATCACTGCATTACATATCAAAGTTACATATACATGAAATTTCAACTTTGCATAAGAACAATCACAATGCAACAGTCTGCTAATACTTTTAACATTTTTACTGAGGAAAATAAACACGTCAAATATAGTTTATAACACAGAAGACTCATATATATTGTTCACAAGCATAAATTTGAATCTATGCCTTTTGATCTTAAAAAAAAATCTGACCTCGGTTTCAATTTTATTTCAATCATAATACACATATGGAGACAAATAAGCCTAATTTGTTGTTCCTTCAGAGCTTTCCCTCTAAAAGGTTCCCTTTAAATCACTGAAGCTTACACACAATAGCTACTCAGTTGATGAATTAACTGGGTTTCCCTCACATCTCAGTTGGTAAAGAATCTGTCTGCAATGCAGGAGACCCTGGTTCGATTCCTGGGTCAGGAAAATCCCCTAGAGAAGGGATAGGCTACCCACACCAGTGTTCTTGAGCTTCCCTTGTGGCTCAGCTGGTAAAGAATCTGCCTGCAATGAGGGAGACCTGGGTTCCATCCCTGGGTTGGGAAGATCCCCTGGAAAAGAGAAATGCTACCCACTCTAGTATTCTGTCCTGGAGAATTCCATAAACTGTATAGTCCATGGGGTCACAAAGAGCTGGACACGACTGAGTGACTTTCACTTTAATCCACTTTAATGATGAATTAACTAGAAGGAAAATTCACCTTAAGGATGCTGCTGCTGCTACTTCTAAGTCACTTCAGTCGTGTCCGACTCTGTGCGACCCCATAGACGGCAGCCCACTGGGCTCCCCCGTCCCTGGGATTCTGCAGGCAAGAACACTGGAGTGGGTTGCCATTTCCTTCTCTAATGCATGAAAGTGAAAAGTGAAAGTGAAGTTGCTCAGTCGTGTCCGACTCTTAGCAACCCCATGGGCTGCAGCCTACCAGGCTCCTCCATCCATGGGATTTTCCAGGCAAGAGTACTGGAGTGGGGTGCCATTGCCTTCTCCCGCCTTAAGGATAGGGAACACTAATTTCTGTTTACCACTGTTAACAATATAAAAATCTAGGGGAAATTATATATTATTTAATAAATCAAGCAATTGTCACAGCTTCACAGGGATCAATTCCTCTCTCCTATAGAAGGCAGAGATTTTCTCCCTCTTTTGGTAGTTTCTCTAATATATTTTAATATGATTGAAAAGCATAAAATTATCACTTCTAAAAGCTCTTGATTAAAGAATCTATTGAAAAGGAAGATGAACATTTATATCAGTTTTTTTCCTCAACACTGAGGCTCAATTCCACATGGTTCTACATACATACAATTTAGAGTGAGGTAAAAAGGGTAATGTGGGGTGAGGTGGATTGTGTCATTTTCCTTTGTCTACTTCTGGAGTACAAATAGTTTTTGGCAAGATAAGCTCCATGGAGAATCATGATAGTTACCTGTTTCTAACAGAACTCGCACAACATCCACTTTTCCAAACAAAGCTGCTTCATGGAGTGCACTCCCTTTTTCTGTCTAGAAAATAGAAGGAGAAAGATTAGGAAAGCTATGGTTAAAAAAATTATATCCTTTTATGCATTCATACATATTGTTTGTAATCTTAGCACTCTCTGACAGAAGAGGAGTGTGGAATAAAGAAGAGAGTCTATAAACAAAATCCAAAAGCCTGAGTTTGTGAAATATCTGTGCTTGTGTAGCCATTTGACCTTGTTATGTTTATAAGTCACTCATCTTCTTTCACCCTCAGTTGTTCCCAGATATAACATAAGAGTAGTAATGCCTACCTCACGAGGCTTTTGTGATTATCCAGTGAGCTCATGCAATTCAACATGTATTAATTAAATACAAACTCTACACCAAGAATAGTTAAAGGGTGTTCTGAGGTTGTACATTTACATTCTATCAGAGGAAACAGATGTATAAATAAATATTAATGGCAAATAAAACCACAACAATTTAATGTGGCTTAAAAAACCTGGAAAATATTCTCCTTGCTTTCCTTTCCATATCCTCTGGTCTATCCCAACTCTCCCCAGACCTTCTGTACCTTATTCATGCTCCAAGCATACTAAACATTTCATCAGTATCATCCTCTTGTTTTCTTCTCCAAGAATCTCAAAAGCTGGTCCCTCTGCCTGGCAGGACAGAACTCCTAGCCCTCTTTACCTCACCATCACCTATACCACCAGTTCTCAGTCTTCAGCCTGAATCAGAATCACCTAGAGAGCTTGCTGACCAGATTTCTGGACACCACCATGAGTTCTGACTCAGTCACCTGGGATACGTGTGTGCGTGTTATGTTGCTTCAGTTGTGTCCAACTCTGTGCGACCCTATGGACTATAGCCTTCCAGGCTCCTGTGTCCATGGGATTCTGCAGGTAAGAATACTGGTGTGGGGTGCCATGCCCTCCTCCAGGGGGTCTTCCCAACCCAGAGATAAACCCACAGCTTACATCTCCTGCTTTGGCAGGCAGGTTCTTTAACACTAGTGCCACATGGGAAGCCCCAATAATAAGGGTCTAGAGAGTACAATTGAGAACCACAGACCTACACTACATGTCAAATCTTAGTTTAAATATAATTTCACTCAGAAAGTATTGCTTGCCCCTAAAGTGTAGCTTTCCCTGTGTGTTCCACATCAATCTAATCTTCCTCATCATAGCACTTATACTACTACATTATAATGTTATATGATTATCTATTCCCTTTAATAAACTATAAGTTTAGTAAAAATGTAGACCTTATCTATTTTTTCATCATGGTATCACCAACGCCTAGTAAAAAGTACCATACCTCAGAATACTCTTCAACTATTATTGGTATAGAGTTAATATGGAAATTAAGAATTATTTTGAGGGTAGAAGGAGGGAGGAACATAACACAGAAGACAAGAATTTGTGAGCACTGCAGGGAAAGATTGGTTTCTGCTCCGAGGATGATCAAGGAAGAGTTTAAGAGAAAGTTTTCATCTATGCAAATGGTAAAGTTTTTAAAAATTTTTTCTGATTGCCTCTAGGTATAGTGATCCTTCCTTTATCAGTCATGTACGCAAGTACATTATTGTAGAAAAAGGCCTGGACTTTAATCAGTAAATCTTAATTCACATTCTAGGTTTATGAGCTATGTGTCCTTAGGCAAGTTTCTTAGTCTTTGAATCTGATTCCTCACCTCTGTACTGAAACTTAATAGCTCTCAATCCTACAAGATAGCTGTGAGATATAGATTCTAAATGTGTCAACATATTAAACACAAAGTAAGTACTCAAAAATTAAAGCCAATTTCATTTCTTTCTTTCTTTCACTCAATTTTAGACTGAATTCCTGGTGTATGTCAAGCTGTGTGCTAGATATTGGAATAAAGGAAACAATTACTAAGAAGACCACACATAACTGCCATCTAGTAATAACTTTTCATGTGGAAAGCCCTCAAGTTAGAATGAGGTTAGAGAGTAGGGCTTATATCCCTTCATATTTCCCAACAGTGTGGCCGGATACTTTGAATTTAGTAGTTACAAAAATACATGGAGCCAATTATACAGAGTGAAGTAAGCCAGAAAGAAAAACACCAATACAGTATACTAACACATATATATGGAATTTAGGAAGATGGCAATGACGACCCTGTATGCAAGACAGGAAAGAAGACACAGATGTGTATACCAGACTTTTGGACTCAGAGGGAGAGGGAGAGGGTGGGATGATTTGGGAGAATGGGAATTCTAACATGTATACTGTCATGTAAGAATTGAATCGCCAGTCCATGTCTGACGTAGGGTGCAGCTTGCTTGGGGCTGGTGCATGGGGATGACCCAGAGAGATGTTGTGGGGAGGGTGGTGGGAGGGGGGTTCATGTTTGGGAACGCATGTAAGAATTAAAGATTTTAAAATTTAAAAAAAATAAAAAATTTTAAAAAAAAAACAAAAAACAAAAAAAAATACATGTGGACCATTTGCCTGATTTAAAAATGTTAATATTTCTTCCTGTAAATTTAACATATAATTAAGATGTAAATTTTAACATCAGTATCTCAAAGCAAAGCAAGAACACCATTGTTTTGGAAGCACAGCTACAAGAAGACTCACTTGACAGCTCACATCCATTCCTGCTTCCAGCAGCACCTGAACAACTGCCTTGTGACCATTTCGTGCAGCAAGGTGTAGTGGTGTGTGCTTTCGGGTGTTGCAGCTCATTAAGTTAGGGTGTGCACTGATGATCATTTTGACCACTCTAAGCCGTCCATAGAGGGCTGCCAGATCCAGAGGTGTTTCCAGCTTGCTGTTTCTGATGGTAGGATCGGTGAGCTCTTCCAGGAGAACAGCAACTACCTCCGAGTGTCCGTACTGAGCTGCACAATGTAGGGCAGTTTCATTTTCATTGTTCTGTTAAGACAAAGACATACAGTGCAAGTTTTCAGAAATTCAATTTGTTATGAAAATCTAAACATAGTAATTTAAAACCTGAGATGCTTTGAAAACATACATTTAAAATGTATGCGTTTTAAAGTATGCCTAATAGTACTTTATATTTGGTAATAGTATCTATCATTTACCACATTTTATTTTTATCACTTGGTGGCTCAGACGGTAAAGCGTCTGTCTACAATGCGCGAGACCTGGGTTCAATCCCTGGGTTGGGAAGATCCCTTGGAGAAAGAAATGGCAATCCACTCCAGTACTCTTGCTTGGAAAATCCCATGGACAGAGGAGCCTGGTAGGCTACAGTCCATGGGGTCGCAAAGAGTCAGACACAACTGAGTGACTTCACTTCACTTCACTTCAGTTGAAAGAATCGAACTTTTCCTTAAACTACATATTCTAACTTCCAAGAGTGATAAATGATTTAGCTGTGTTAGTTGGTAGCCCTGCTGGGCCCACATGGTTAGTGTTATCTGCACTGTGCATCAAGCCTCTGTGACATCTGTTAATGAGAGAGATTAATAACAATACACCTTTAACAGACTGGCTTTTCCAAATATAGTTGAGAGAGTAAATTCTCTGATAATGAAAGATGTACAGAAACGTTTCCCAAAACAAGTTTCATTTTATCTTCCATTTAAGTATAAATCCTTGCTTCTTTTGCAAAGAGAACAAAGATGTACTGGCCCTAACATTAACCCATATCTTTTTGAAATATAATCATGAATTGAGAGGCAGGTCTATACCCATATCTAGACAAGTTACAAGGAATATTACACGTGTAGCTTATAAGTGTTTCAGCTGAGGGAATTCCCTGGCAGTCTAGTTGTTAGGACTCCACATTTTCACTGCTAAGGGCCTGGGTTTGATTCCTGGTTAGGGAACTAAGATCCCATAAGCCACATGCTGTGACTCAAAATAAAAATATAAGTGTTTCAGCTGAAAGTCAATGAGATTTTCCCAGG
The DNA here is from genome assembly GCF_001704415.2 of Capra hircus. Classification (NCBI taxonomy): domain Eukaryota; kingdom Metazoa; phylum Chordata; class Mammalia; order Artiodactyla; family Bovidae; genus Capra; species Capra hircus. Next base: position 62,572,242 of record NC_030812.1, read on the forward strand.
AATGTAGCAGAATAATAAGTGTTAAAATCAAGAAAATTGAACCCCATTGCAAGAGAGATGGACCTTTCAATTATTTGGGCAGATAGTGTAGGTATATGCAGTATGACTATGCCCTGAGGTGGAAACGTCAGTTAGGAGAAATGGGAACTTGAAATTTTAGTAACAAAAATGCAGTGTCCTAAATGAGGGTTCTAGAGAGCAAGAGATGATGTTATCATCCCAGTCACCATCGTAGTTAACACTATGTGCAAAGCACACACAGTTGCATTTCGTATGTGCTTATTTATTTAATCCTAATTGCCTGGCCTGTGTGTGTGCTCAGTTGTATCAGACTCTTTGTGAACCCATGGATTATAGCCCACCACGCTCCTCTGTCCATGGGATTTTTCAGGCAAGAATACTGGAGTGAGTTGCCATTTCCTCCTCAAGGGGATCTTTCCAACCCAGGGACTGAACCTGTGTCTCCTGCACGTATCCTACATTGCAGCCGGATCCTTACCACTGAGTCACTAAGGAAGCCCCTAATCCTCACTAAGAAATAAATATTATTATTGTTGTTGTTGTTCCCATTTTACAGATGAGGAAACTGAGGTAATGTGTAGTTGAATAAGTAGCAGTTACACAGCCTTATACAGCCATTTAGTATTGGAGCCAGGATTTGAACCTAAACAGCCTAGACCCAAAGTTGGTACTTTTAATAACATCTTCCACAGCAACTGTTATGACTACCATTTGCTCAGTGTCTAAAAACTACATACATTGTCTCCCTTAACCCTTACAAATGATCCTACAAGACTAATATTAACATCTCCACTTCATGGATGAGGAAACTAAAATATGAAAAGATTAAATTACATGTCCATGGAGAATCAGGATATTTTGGAACCTGTATCGTAAGAATCCAAAACCTATTTATGCTTTTTCCATTGTACCACACTGCCTGCCATGTTTTTCTATACTGTCCAGGAAGAAAAACAGAAAATTAATGATCTGAAAGCAGAATTTCTATGGATTTTGCCCAAAAGAACACCAATTGAGTTGAAATAGGAAGTAGCTGCTTAGACAGCTGTTCTAAGCATTCAAACCCAAACAAATGTTATTATACCAGAAAGTAACCCAGTCTTGCTTTGGATGATAAAACAATGCAGGTAAGAAAGCTGAGAGTAGAGAGTAGATTTGAAAACTTAAAAAGAGGCGTGACAAGGGGGAAAAAGCACAGAAAAAAGTTCCTTAGTATTTTACTTTCCAAAACGTAGCAGGAGAGGGCCTTTGAAGGCCAAACTCAGATGAAAAATATACTTTTTAAAGACAGTCAACAAAAAGTTATGATCTAATAGATGGGGAATCCAGAGGGAGATACTGCTTTTTCTAGAATTTTGAGAATGTCATTCCTATTCTTAGTTTAAATGTGTTGCCATAGTCTTCTTCCTCACAGACTTAGAACATAGAGGCTTGCACTTCATGATTTGATTATCTGGTCAAGTTTTATGAATCTGATTTAAAAATCAATCTTATTACTTTAAATCATGAAAATATGATATAGAAATATGCCTCCTGACTAAACCAAATTTCCCATTGGCTGAAAAGAGATTAAATCTCAGTTTTAAAAATATAGCACCTCTTTGAGGAATCAAAAAGTGAATTATGAAATAGTTCCTCAAAGACCTCTCTACCTTGCAAAGGCCTTAGCCTAGGAAATTATAAGTGTAAAACTGAAATTTTCTATTAACTCCAATTATCACTAACCAGATCTCAAAAAAATATATTTCAATCATTCAAGACTTAGGAAAAAACGTTCACAGAGTTTATCCATAATATCTAAGATACACTTGGCTTGTCACGTCAGTGAAGATGTGACAAGATACCACAATTTGTGGTATCTTTAGAAAAACCATGGTTGTAGACTCATATACATAGTCACTAGTGGCCTAAAAAAATCCAATTTAAAATAAACAGGCTGCAATAACATACTAATTAATAATTGTTAGTATATCTATACTTTGTTGTTGTTGTTCAGTTAAGTCATGTCCGACTCTTTGCAACCCCATGGACTGCAGCATGCCAGGCTTCCCTGTCCTTCACTATTTCCCAGAGACTGCTCAAACTCATGGCCATTGAGTCAGTGATGCCATCCAACCATCTCATCCTCTGTTGCTCCCTTCTCTTTTTGCCTTCAATCTTTCCCAGCATTGGGGTCTTTTCCAATGAATCAGCTCTTCGCATCAGGTGGCCAAAGTGTTGGAGTTTCAGCTTTAGCATCAGTCCTTCCAATGAATACTCAAGGTTGATTTCCTTTAGGATTGACTGATTTGATCTCTTTGCAGTTCAAGGGACTCAACTCTTCTTCAGCACCACAGTTTGAAAGTATCAATTCTTCAGATGTCTACATTAAACATTCTTAAACTGCTTTGAATTCCTTCTTTTTTTTTTATCAGATAAGTGTTCTCTAAAAAATAAGGACAATTCCAGATAATGGGTGCCAGTATGAAACTGGCTTTAAAAAAGCTATTTACCAAAGGCCTTACTTCAAAGTAACACTAATAGAAACTATCTAATGCTAGTTGGATTTGAAATTTCGGTAAATGCAGTTTGAAGTTTTGGTGAATATACTTATTAGAAAAGGCTCCTCTGGTTTCTGTCCTAATGCAAAAGTAAAGAGAAAAAGAAGAGAAGGTGGAAGAAAAGAAAAGAGGGAGGAAATACAGGAGGGAAATGAATATACAAAGAAATATAAATTGAAAACATACATAACAGAAAAAGAAATAATAAATGAAGTGACAAAAGATAGGAAAGATGTGGCAATTATAAAAACCATAATTAGGGCAGAGTCCACTTTGTTTTCAAAATTATTTCACTCTAACTGCTGCTGAGTCATGTCAGTCGTGTCCGACTCTGTGCGACCCCAGAGACAGCAGCCCACCAGGCTCCCCCGTCCCTGGGATTCTCCAGGCAGGAACACTGGAGAGGGTTGCCATTTCCTTCTCCAATGCGTGAAAGTGAAGTCGCTCAGTAGTGTACGACTCTTCGTGACCCCATGCACTGCAGCCCACCAGGCTCCTCCATCCATGGGATTTTCCAGGCAAGAGTACTGGAGTGGGGTGCCATTGCCTTCTCCGATTTCACTCTAAATTGACCAATAATTCTAGGGCAGCATAAAATGGTGACCGAGGTTGAAGTGCTAACATGTACTTATTAGCAACAGTAAATCATTCCATCTCTCTGAACCTATCTTACTATAAAATAAGAATATTCTCTTCCCTATAACCTTAGAATACAACTAATAAATCAAGGGTGATAACATATAGGAAAATGCCTTATAAATTGGAACCTATTATACAGAGTGAAGTAAGCCAGAAAGAAAAACACCAATACAGTATACTAACACATATCTATGGAATTTAGAAAGATGGTAACGATAACCCTGTGTGCGAGACAGCAAAAGAAACACAGATGTATAGAACAGTCTTTTGGACTCTGTGGGAGAGGGAGAGGGTGGGATGATTTGGGAGAATGGCACTGAAACATGTATAATATCATATATGAAATGAGTCGCCAGCCCAGGTTCGATGCATGATACTAGACGCCTGGGGCTGGCGCACTGGGACAACCCAGAGGGATGGTACGATGAGGGAGGAGGGAGGGGGGTTCAGGATGGGGAACATGTGTATACCTGTGGTGGATACATGTTGATGTATGGCAAAACCAATACAATATTGTAAAGTATCTAACCTCCAATTAAAATAAATAAATTTATTTTAAAAATTTTTAAAAATAAAATAAAAAATAAAAAGTTCAAAAAAATAAAAAATAAAATGTAAGTTAGAATTATTTTGAAAGAAAGCTTTATAATAAACCAAAGGTAGCATTCAGAAATCAGAATGAAGCCCTGATGATTATACATAATTTTAACATCACAACATAATATATTACTGGTTATAAGCTTAGGCTTTGGATCAGAAAAACCTGAGTTCAAATACTAATTGCATTTCTTAGGAGCCGTGATATCAAGGGACGTTACTTAGTCTTTCTAAGGTGGTCTCCTCATATATAAAGCAGGTAATACCTACCTCAATAGGCAATAGTAGAGTTTAGAAAGATAATGTAGATGAAGTACTCTGCACAATGCCTGGCATATAGTACGCACTCCATAAGTGATAGGGTTTATGATGTAACACTAGTGCACTATTGTGGAGGATGGTGAAATTATAGAGATCTGAGTCCAAGTCTCAGTTTAAGTCACTCAGTAATGTGTGAACTTATGTGTGTTACTTAGCTTTACTGAGCCTGATTCCCTGTCTATAAAATGGAAGTGATAACAATCACTTCAGAGAATTGTGAGAATTAAATAACATATTGTAGGTAAAACTGCCCGGTTATCAGAAGTCTCAGTAAATGTTCATTATCGTTTTCATTCCTGCCCTCTATTGCTTAAATACATAAAGGTATATAATTAATTAGTATACTTCTGTCCCATTTGGAGGGGGGAGTATGGAATAAAGCTAAAATCAAAATTTACCTATGAAAGCAAAATTCCTACATCAGAAACTTTTAGAAGAAATAACATTGAATGAGAGATCTATGTTAGTACTAAAGGAGTATGTACATAATAACAAACAAAAATATGGAAAACACGGTATTAAAAAATCTTAAAAAATTTCAACTCATCTAAAATAGAAACCACAACATAAAGTAATAAAATTTAAAACAGAATTTTGAAGTCCAATCTCCTAAAAAAATTTTTTTTATATTTAAATTGATTTATTCAACATCACAGAAAATAACAGTTTTTCTATGCTATTTAAAATCTTCAATATTCAAATGTAAATGTTGGTTAGGGTTTTTTTTCCTTATTTTCATGTCATTTAAAAAATATTGTTTGTAGAAACTAATATTCCATTGTTTAACCTTGGTTTGTTTTTCCGTCTTATTACTTTAGGTTTGCTTTGGGCATTCAGTTTTAAGAATAACCACCAGATGGCTCATCCCACCAATGATCTTTTAACTTGGTTTTCTGAGGAACAGGCAACATTCTCATATATTTCATTTTTAGCATAATAAATAAAGACAGCCATATCCATCATCTGATAAAGACTTGAATTCACTATTCTCATAAAAATATTCTGTATTTTGTAACATGAAAACATAGACATTTTATTGTGATATATATTAACAAGATATTTTTCCAATTAATAAAACATTTTTACTGATTAGTTCTTTACACAACTGTATTTTTATGTAAGAAAAATATTATATTTTCTTCCCTTTGCTGTATACAGCTATGAAGTATTCATTTTTAATCTGAATTAGGGTCAAGTGTCTGCAAAGTCTGTACCCATATGAACAATATGCTAATTGTACTATATTAGAGGCGCTTGCCCTAGAGTAACCTTCTTGCCTCCATACTGGACAGCGGCCAACCTGCAGCTTAATGCCTTGTTTGTAATTCAATTGTTGGGCTGCACGCTGGTTTTCAAATATAGTTGTACAAAATGGGAACAGTAGGGGGCATGCAGAGCTCGTTTGTTATCATACTGTACTAGAGGACTATATTTTACTTTCTGGAATCTGTGGTCTTATTTATTTAGAACACTGAGAATGGCATTATTTTTAAATATATGCATTAAGTGTAACATGGATACTATGTAGTTGCAAATATTTTGACTGTCTGTCAGTTTCATCCTGCTGCTGTATTTTACTGAACTTACTCTAGCCATACGTGTGTGTGTGTGTGTATGTGTGTGTGTGTGTGTGTGTGTGTGTGTGTACAGGAAATTTTTTATTTAATATGTGACTGGCAACTGCATACATTGTATTTGCATTTTAATTCACAAAATAGCACTTAATATAAAAGTGCTGTGTAAATGGTAAAGTATTATACAAATGATAGCTATCATCATTGTTCTAGCATCTAAAATTTTATTAAGAAAAACTACTTTTACATTATGAATGTGAATTGTTTTATCTTTAAATATTCAATAGCTATAAAATGGATGCTCATGTAAGGCAGGCAAAAATACTAGAACTACTCATTTATGTGGGATTTTCTTATTAACAAATATCTTTACAAATGTCCAACTTAGTGCTATTGTACCTATAAACAAATGCCAAAGAAGTTTTCAAATATCTCCTTTAGCAAATTCAGCAGTAGGATCATCTTTGGCAGGGTAATGACAGAAATAACCACTTTTTCAATGTGGCTTTGACTTCACAAAACTCTCAAAAATCACAGCATGAGCAAATACTTGAGAGACGCACCTGTTCATTGACTCTGGAATGTGATGGTCCATGATGAATAAGAATCTTCACAATTTCCACATCTCCTTTCCAGGCAGCCAGGTGAATAGGAAAATAACCTTTGTTGTCTGCTACATTTGTTGATGCCTCATATTGAAGCAGTTTGAGAACTATGTCCCTAAGAAGGAAAAAAAATACAACAGAAGAAAATATGCTGAACAATACGGCTACTATTGAACAGATAATCATAAAAGTATATTAGATACTGACTAGAAATTTAGAGTAATCATTCAAACTATCACCACCACCACCACCACCACACACACACACACACACATACACACACAGCATTCATTGACTGACTCATACAAGTACTAGAGATCTTTTGGGCAAAATGTATCTAATTTTATTAACCGAATGAATTTAGTAAAATAACAGTATACCTCTTCACATCTTTTTTAAAAATGGAGTATTCCCAGATAACTTATATCTGAAATTTAGTCCGAAGGAAGACCTGAGGTGCAAGCAAACACCCTGTTTACAAACAAAAAGTTATCATCCTGCTAAAAGACATTTAGGAAATTATACATCATTCCGATAGAGAACTAGAATAAAGGATTGAAGATTCATATAAAAGAGAAAGCAGCACAGTAGGAAAGAGACCCTGAAAGGTTGAAAAAAAATTAAAAACTTTCAGCCATGGCACAGGACATACTTTGAATGTGTGTTGTTTATACTTGTATACTGTTTCACTTTCCTCCTCCAAGCCTAAGAAATTATTTTAAGAGGGAAATTCATTTATGAGACAAGTTCTATCACTGAAGCAATTACTCTAATGACAAGATTTCAGAGAAAATAAACCCCATTTTAACATTTCTTTTCTAAAAATAGTATTATTTTATAAGTCCTGAATTTAAAGGACTTGAATGTAAAGTACCAGTTACACAAGTGAAAGTATTAGTCGCTCAGTCATGTCTGACTCTTCGCGACCCCATGGACTGTAGTCCACCAGGCTCCTCTACCCATAGAATTCTCCAGGCAAGAATACTGGAGTGGATTGCCATTCCCTTCTCCAGGGGATCTTGTCAACCCAGGGACAGGGATAGAACCGAGAGATCGAACCCAGGTTTCCTGTATTACAGGCAGATTCTTTACCATATGAGCCACCAAGGAAGCCCAGCTATGCAAACTACCAATAATATGACCACTAGAGTATCAGTTAGTCTTATTTTTCTTTTTCTTTCCTGTAGAAAATAATAATAGTGCCTATTGCTCAACACAGGTAAGAACATTAAATAACATAAAAGAGAAGCCATTCAATGAATAGTAAAACACTATACAAATATTAGTTCTTGCCCCAAGTAAAAATAAAATTCTTTAAAAGTAAAACCTGCTTCCTTCAAATCACCTTTGGAAAAACAGTCTGAAAATCAGAAGGAAACCTGAAGTTTGCCCAGTTTCTATGCATCTTCTCACCTCTCCACCACGTAAGAGTTTTATATAAGCTCTTCCATTCTCAAATAAGTAACTTACAAAGTGGTGAAAATGATTCAATATTTGAGAATAACAAAAGCAGCTAAGAATCAGAAGATCTGGTTTGAAGTCTTAACTCTCTAATACTTAGTTACTTGGTGTGTGTGTGTGTACCTGTGTGTGCTCAACCACTTCAGTCGTGTTCGACTCTTTTTTTGTAATTAATTGATTTATTTTAATTGGAGGCTAATTTCTTTACAGTACTGTAGTGGTTTTTGCCATACACTGACATGAATCAGCCATGGGTGTACATATGTCCCCCATCCTGAACCCCACTCCCATCTCCTTCCCCATTCCATCCCTCAGGGTCATCCCAGTGCTCCGGCCCTGACCACCCTGTCTCATGCATCAAACCTGGACTGGTGATCTATTTCACATGTGGTAATATACATGTTTCAGTGCTATTCTCTCAAATCATCCCACCCTCGCCTTCTCCCAGAGAGTCCAAAAGTCTGTTCTTTATCTGTGTATCTTTTGCTGTCTCGCATATAGGGTCATCATTACCACCTTTCTAAATTCCATATATATGCATTAATATACTGTATTGGTGTTTTTCTTTCTGGCTTACTTCACTCTGTATAATAAGCTCCAGTTTCATCAACCTCATTAGAACTGATTCAAATGCATTCTTTTTAATAGCTGAGTAATATTCCATTGTGTGTACCACAGTTTTCTTATCCATTTGTCTGCCAATGGACATTTAGGTTGCTTCCATGTCCTAGCTATTGTAAACAGTGCTGCGATGAACATTGGGGTACATGTGTCTCTTTCAATTCTGGTTTCTTGGTGTGTATGCCCAGGAGTAGGATTAGTGGGTCATATGGCAGTTCTATTTCCAGTTTTTAAGGAATCTCCACACTGTTCTCCATAGTGGCTATACCAGTTTGTGTTCCCACCAACAGTGTAAGAGGGTTCCCTTTTCTCCACACCCTCTCCAGCATTTATTGCTTGTAGACTTTTGGATAGCAGCCATTCTGACTGGCTTGAAATGGTATTTCATTGTGGTTTTGATTTGCATTTCTCTGATAATGAGTGACGTTGAGCATCTTTTCATGTGTTTGTTAGCCGTCTGTATGTCTTCTTTGGAGAAATGTCTGTTTAGTTCTTTGGCCCATTTTTTGATTGGGTCATTTATTTTTCTGGAATTGAGCTGCAGGAGCTGCTTGTATATTTTTGAGTTTAATTCTTTGTCAGTTGCTTCATTTGCTATTATTTTCTCCCATTCTGAAGGCTGTCTTTTCACCTTGCTTATAGTTTCCTTCATTGTGCAAAAGCTTTTAAGTTTAATTAGGTCCCATTTGTTTATTTTTGCTTTTATTTCCATTACTCTGGGAGGTGGGTCATAAAGAATCCTGCTGTGATTTAATGTCAGAGAGTGTTTTGCCTATGTTTTCCTCTAGTAGTTTTATAGTTTCTGGTCTTACATTTAGATCTTTAATCCATTTTGAGTTTATTTTTGTGTATGGTGTTAGAAAGTGTTCTAGTTTTATTCTTTTACAAGTGATTGACCAGTTTTCCCCGCACCAATTGTTAAAGAGATTGTCTTTTCTCCATTGTATATTCTTGCCTCCTTTGTCAAAGATAAGGTGTCCATAGGTGTGTGGCTTTATTTCTGGGCTTTCTATTTTGTTCCATTGATCTATACTTCTGTCTTTGTGCCAGTACCATACTGTCTTGATGACTGTTGCTTTGTAGTAGAGCCTGAAGTCAGGCAGGTTGATTCCTCCAGTTCCATTCTTCTTTCTCAAGATTGCTTTGGCTATTCAAGTTTCTTTTTTTTTTTTTTTTTTTTTTTTTTTGTATTTCATACAAATTGTGAAATTATTTGTTCTAGTTTTCTGAAAAATACCATTGGTAGCTTGATAGGGATTGCATTGAATCTATAGATTGCTTTGGGTAATTCACTCATTTTCACTATATTGATTCTTCTGATCCATGAACAATATTTCTCCATCTATTTGGGTCATCTTTGATTTCTTTCATCAGCATTTTATGGTTGTAATCCTATAGATGGTAGCCTGTCAGGCTCATCTGTCCATGGAATTCTCCCGGCAAAGATACTAGAGTAGGTTGCCATGCCTGCCCCCAGGGAATCTTCCCCGCCCAGGGGTCAAAGCTGCATCTTATGCAGCTCCTGCATTGCAGGCAGATTCTTTACCAATCTTGGACAATTCAAATAACCTCTGTCTCTCTTTCAGACACTGTTAAAATGGAATTTAGAGATTACATATAGCTGCTGGCCTAAAAGGGTTGTGGTATGAACCAAATGAGAAATGAATATTACTGTAAAACTGTATACAATTAAAAACTATTCTTAAAGCTATTTACTGCAATACTAAACAATTTTTGCCTTCTTTTTTCTTTAACTGAAATATATTAGTATTTAAATAAAAGGTAAAATAACACCAAGGGAAGCATTGTTCAATACATGGGAGTGGTCAGTAGAATTTAATCTTACCGAAAAAAAAAAAAAAAAGCCTTCTACAAATCCATATATTAAAAAGGGACAATTATGTGAAGGGTTTTAATTTCATTCACCAATGCCTAAGCAAATCAAAAAGAATTTTGAAACTTCTAAAACATTTCCTTTCTAAGAGGAAAGAGGAAAATTTGATGGAGTGATCAATACTATTTTCTTTTACTCTCAAATCCTTCAGAATTTCATTTGTTCTTGGGCTCAGTTTTTGTTGACATTTTCAAATAATGTATGTGATATGCATTTATTATCAAGAAGAGTTATGATATAGTGAAAAAACTGACCATCTCACTAATTATTTGTACTGTGTAAGTTACTACCACCTAATATGTAAATCAGAAAAGAATAATCTGCATGTTTATAAAATTGTCTTTGGTGAACACCAAGATTCTAAATAAATACTATTATTTATATTTAAGTTTTTTAGCTTATTTTATTACATAAATATTCTATAAAATTTATTTTTTAATTTAAATGTATTTAAAATCTTTTCTCTTATTCAGAGATACCAGCTAATGAACTGGGTGAACTCAGATTTCTAATATAAAAACATATTTTTGAAATATAAAGTTATATCTTTGGTCAAATGAGTGCCTATTGGTCTCATTGAAACTTAAGCAAAATATTAATCAATAGAGTATCATTAATCTTTTTTATGATATATCCATGTATACCACAAGTAATATGTATTATACAGGCCTTTTTCATCCAGGCTTATCAAGAACAAATTAAATTTCAGTTACTTTCTTTAATGTCTAAACAAGAAGAGTAGTTGTTTTTGGTTTTGGGGGTAGTTGGTTTTGGGGAGGGATATAATTGAAATATAACATGATTTTAGTTTCAAGTGTACACCATAATGATCTTATACACTGCAAACTTATCAACATGATGAGCCTAGTTAACTTCTCTTTTTTTACTTTTATTTAAGTTGCATCTTATATCTTCCAAAAGTATCATGAATATGTTGACTGTGCTTGGTTATCTGGCATAAAATATTAAGTTGTATTGATGAAAACTGTCTATAAGCTAGCAAGCAGAAAATACCTATATCTTAAACCTAAAGTGGTAATCTTTCTTACAGCATTTGACAAAAAATTCTCCAAAACACTAAAATAAATGTAATTGATGAGATCACAGAAAAAATAATTCCATTTCCCAGGAACAAAACAAAATACCCAATTAAGTTTAATAATAATTCAGTTTAAATCACTGCAACATTTTGCAGCTTGAGGTTAAAAGTGTATGATCAGGTAAAAAATAGGAATTCTAAAAGTATTGATTTTTGCTATCATGTTTAATTTGTTTCATTTTTTGATAGACATAAATAATACTTCTGATTAGTATGAAATGTCTTTTAAGAAGTTCAGTATACATTCTAAGCAAAATTAAATTAATTGGGAAGATTCAACATTCAAATTTCTTTACCTCAACAGCAAGTTTCTCTACAGTTAACCCAAGAAGTTTATTTCATTTCATCCTCCTGTGTTTGCAATGTTCATCACAGCACTGTTTATAATAGCCAGGACATGGAAGCAACCTAGATGTCCATCAGCAGATGAATGGATAAAAAAGCTGTGGTACATATACACCATGGAGTATTACTCAGCCATTAAAAAGAATACATTTGAATCAGTTCTAATGAGGTGGATGAAACTGGAGCCTATTATACAGAGTGAAGTAAGCCAGAAAGAAAAACACCATTATAGTATACTAACACATATATATGGAATTTAGAAAGATGGTAACGATAACCCTGAATGCAACATAGCAAAAGAGACACAGATGTATAGAACAGTCTTTTGGACTTTGTGGGAGAGGGCAAGGGTGGGATGATTTGGGAGAATGGCATTGAAACATATATAATATCATATATGAAATGAATCGTCAGTCCAGGTTTGAGGCATGATACAGGGTGCTCAGGGCTGATACACTGGGATGACCCAGAGTGATGGGATGGGGAGGAAATTGGGAGGAGGGTTCAGGATGGGGAACACACGTACACCTGTGGCAGATTCATGTCAATGTATGGCAAAACCAATAAAATATTGTAAAGTAGAAAAAAAAAGTTTAAAAAACAAACAAAAAATTTTGAAATAAATGCAAATCATCTTCATATGGATGTAATAAGCTAATGACATGCAAATTATCTATTAATAAACTAATGAAATTCTCAAAGTCATTAAGGCCCTTTTGATTTCAGACTTTCTTGAAGATTTTATTTCTCTTTTTTGGAAATAAAGTTGCAACTATGCTCAATGTGGTCAGAAGACTTTAGGACAATACACTTCATTTTCTAACTGGAGCTCCTTTATATACTGAATTCATTCTCACAGATTTATTTCCAGATAAAGCGAATAAAGTCAAATTTAACTAGTTAATATTCTAATCCAAGAAAGAAGCAATCAACCAACGATATTTGTAGGTGATTCAAAGAGCAACTTCATGGACTAGATTATATAAATTTTTAGAGGAAGTGCCCTTCTTTCATTAGAAAGCCTATTCTGAGCAAACCAAAGGTATAGCAGATAGTTTACCATCTAGAGTCTAGACCCAATTTGAGATACAATCTTGATTATAGATAATGGAGGATTATCTATAATTGAATCCTTGTCTAGAATTCAAGCATTAACATTTAAAGAATCAAAAGCAAGAACAGAAAATAACCCCACACATATCAAATAACAAACATATTTCAAAGATACAATAACAATTTATTACTGACATTTTCCAAAACAGCATCCAAGAATCACAATGTACCAAACATAGTTTAATGAGATGAAACTTAACAAGAAAATAAAACCAGCAATTTTCTAAGAGAGAAATCAGAATGAAATATGAACATACAAGTTTAGTAAAACTTTATAGGGATTATTACTATAATAAGATTATTATTTTAAAAGACAGAAAAGAAAGAGCAAAGAAAAGAAGGAAAGAGGAAGAGAGGGAAAGAGGAGAAGAGAAGGGAAGAAAGGAGGGAGTAAAAAAAGGTAGGAGGAAGTGGAGGAAAGAAGAGAGGAAGTTGGCTATTTCAGAAGAAATTGCTATTGCTATTCAGAAGAGAATTAATTAAAGTAATAAAATTTGCAAAAATATATGAGAGAGACAATGAATCCTCCATATTTTAAAAAGAAAAAGAAGAAAAGATAAATCTCTAGCCTATCTACTGAAATAATTTATTTACAATAATTGCCAGTTAAATTTGTTCTACTGACTGCTTTTTCTATCATTTAAAAGTAACAATTTTCTCATCTGTAATTACAAATGACTCAGGAAATCACCAAGAGTACAATTTCTATTGTGTCCTGATTTGGCTGAGTGGAGACGAATTTTTCATTGTGAAATAATGTATTTCAGGTATATAAAATATTGTTCCATTTGTGGGATAACTAGCTGTGATAAACAAGACTCTCAATAAAACATACAAAATAGTGAGGATACAGTCTTAATTTGCAGTGTGAAGGCCACAGATTATATACTGGAGGAAAGGGGAAAGCATGTGCCCAAAGCAAATGAATAAAGTATAAGACCCTGTAACATTTCTTCTAGCTCTATAACTCCATGAACTTCCCTGGTGGCTCAGTCCATAAAGAAACTGCCTGCAATGCAGGAGACCCAGGTTCTATTCCTGGGTTGGGAAGATCCCCTGGAGAAGCAAACAGCAACCCATTCCAGTATTCTTGCCTAGAGAATCCCATGGATAGAGGAGCCCGGTGGGCTACAGACCATGGGGTCCAAAGAGTTGGACATGACTGAGCAACTAACACTTTCAGCCTAGAAACCATGTTTATGAAAACAATCTAAAGTTGATGGATGCAACAGCAGCAGAAACAAGGATAGAAATTAAGTGTTTCTATGCTGACTACTAAGGCTTGCTTGGGAGGAATACAGCATAATGTTTCATTACCTATTTGAAGGGAGAATACCAAAGATGAAGAAAAGGAAAACCATTGTCCTCTGGCTCTGAGGTATATTCTATGACAAGTTTTTATTCTACAAATATCTTTTCTTATGGCAATATTTAAATAAGCATTCCGTGAGAATACACTACTTGATGATAATGGGAGGCAGCCAGAAATACATAATGTGACAGAGAAAAACCAACAAGAAATTAGAACACTGATGTGCATACAGTCACAGAGGGATATAATGTAAATTACAGGTAAAAGTATACACTCGGACTCTAGATACAGCCCCACCTTGATGATTAAGTGGCCACTAAGTCACTTATCCAGTATGGTCTTGTTTCTCCATCTATAAAATAAAAGAAGTAATGAAGGTAGGATAGAATAAATGATCTCTAACTTTAAAAGTCCTTGATAATTTAAATAATTTAAAATCAAGAATTCTTTCTAGATGAAAATCCAAATTTCAGAACTGTAACATCATAGTACCTAACTGAGCCACAAATAACAAAATATTATATCATAAAATGTTACAATTAGAAGGAATATGGTGTATTCAGTACATTTGAACTGAGGCATAAAGAGGTTAATTAAATGGCTCAAGGTCATATAACTGGCAGGGAGGGAGAGATGGGATTAGAATTTTCCTACTTTTTTCCAATACCTGTATGATGACACTAAGTAAAATCTTTCTCTTCTGGGAAAGTAAGAGGGAGGGAACACTATCTGAGTGGTTTTGTTAAAAAAAAAAAAAAAGAAAGAAAGAAAATTAAAAGAAAAATGATACCTTCAGATGAAAGCAAAGCAGAGATATATAATCCTCAGAGAACATCTGCAATTAAAGATCTTAAAAGAAATATAGTCAAATTCCCATCTCTTTATGATAAGCTTAATGACTGCTATTCAATTCACCTAAATTATCCTCACTTTGTACACTGCCAATAAAACTGAAAATTGTGCAAGAGGCCTCAGAGAAATATATCTTAATGGTTAGAACTTCATAGGATGTCACATATAAACCAAAAACATTTACTTAAAAGCACTGAAAATCAAGAAAGGGACATTTGGGTACAATATTATTTTGAAAAATAATGCCAAGCTGAGGCAGAACAAAAAAGTTGTATAGCTCAAATAGTCAAGCCCAAGATCTTCCATCCATTATACTTGATAGCTTGTCTTCCCAGGTGGGACTAAGAAATATGGTTCCACCAGAGCCACTGAATCCACAACTAAGATGGCCAAAGAAGTCAGCTTGGGCTGATTTGATTGACTTCCCTCCTGATGACTCAGGTATGAAGAAGAATAAATAGCAATTTCTTTAAAAGACTCAGATGGTAAGGATCTGGGCACATTTTCTGCTCTAGAGAAGGATAGCAATATAGCTGAAAAAGACTCGGCAAAATAAAAAGTTCTAAGTTCAGTGGTATAAGGTGACATTACATAGAATAAGGACTGGATGAATAAAATTGTAATTTGGGAATTCCAATACTAAGGACCTAAGTGATGAAACATTAAGTCTATGATATTTTACATAATTAAAATATTCTTCAAGCGGAATGATAATGTTCAATTTATGCAATAAGTTTTAAGGTAAACATGTCATAATGATAAATAATGACAAAAATGGTAAGGTCCACGTGATAATCAAATCTAATGAGAATATGAGAGCTTTAAGATCATTAAGTGTAATCAAGTATAACTAAGTCCTTTGTATCTCAATTCACAGAATGAAAGAAATGTTAAATGCAAAATTAAAAGATAACTAGCAGTAATTTTGGAGGCTTTCCAGGTGGCTCAGTGGTAAAAGAATCCGCTTGCAATTCAGGAGACGCAGGTTTGATCCCTGAGTCAGGAAGAACCCCTGGATAAGGGAATGGCAACCCACTCCAGTATTCTTGCCTGGGAAATCCCATGGACAGAGGAGCCTGGTGGGCTACAGTCCATAGCGTTGTAAACAGGCAGACACGACTTAGTGACTTAGCACACTATAGTAATTTTAAGGCAGTAATTACCATGTTTAAAACAACTGAAGTGAAACGAAATGATCCAGATCCAAAAAGACTAACTTGAATCATTAAAGCAAAGGAAAAACAGATAGGAGAGGAGACACATGAACAAGGTCACCTTTCTTCTGATGAAGGACGACGGAACATTTGACTCATTCAGAGGACTCCTCACACTTTGTCACTAAACCATTAGGTTTCCTGGCTAAAACACTGTCAATAAAATAGTGTTGATGGTTATACATTTTTTTCACTCTCCATATCGTAGACTATCACATTATTTGAAATATAAGACATTCCACAGGTTAAAGAGGTTTAAAACCCAAGAGACTATTCATGAATGACAAAGAGAAAGCATGTTAGCTTAGTTTGAGGATTTCAAAGAGGTTTGTGAAAGTGGCCATGGCTTATAAGAGCAAGACTCTACTAAAAGAGTTCATTCTTAATGAATAACCCTATCATTTGTGAAGACACCCCAGAAAGTAGGGAGGCATCATTAAGTGGTTTATCCCATCAGTCCCTAATCTTTTGGCACCAGGGACTAGTTTCATAGAAGATAATTTTTCCATGGACCCAGGGAGTGGGGAGAAGGGTGGTTTGGGGATGATTCTCACAAGGAGCACGCAACCTAGATCCCTTACATGCACAGTAGGGTTCATGCTCCTATGAGAATCTAATGAATGTCACTGACCTAACAGGAGGCAGAGTTTAGGCATTAATGTGAGTAATGGGGAGAGTCTGTAAATACAGACAAGCTTTGCTCACTCTCCTGCCTCTCTCCTCCTGCTGTGCAGCCTGCTTCCTAACAGGCCATGGACCGGTACCCATCTGTGGCCCAGGGGTTGGGAACCCCTGATTTATCCCATTCCCATGCCAAATGTACACGTGACTAACATGGTCCTGGCACTTCTTCCATTTTCCCTGTGTGATCTTTGACTTGATCTGCACTCTGCACATACTCATCCTCAGCAACATTCTTACCACTTTCAACATGTCAAGGGTTGAACACCTGGTGCTTCTCCAAATTCATCTAAGCCTAGGGGACTCACGGCAACATGAGACAGGAACCATCAGACGTAATTAACTTCATCACATGTAACTAAATACACACAGATTCCAGTCCAAATAAGTGGCACTTACTTATGTCCATTTAAGGCTGCATGGTGTAAAGCCGTGTAACCCGAACTGTCTGTGCAGTTCACATTGGGGCCTCGCCAGATGCTGCAAATAAAGCACAAGCACACAGTTAACAGGGGAGCAGAATTGTGCTTTGCAAAACAGAAGGAAGCCTGATAGTCTCACAGTTGGCAGCATGTTTCATATGAGGATTTTACTCATGTAGAAAACAACTGCCACCTTTCCTGCACTCCCCTCAGAACAATATCTTTATTCATTTATGATTCAGAGAAGTTATTAGTGAATATAGCTACCATTAGAAATTATTAGCAAATGCAGACCCCCTGGTATACCTTAAATTTGGACCCCAAAATTCCCTGTCACTTTCAGTCATTACTTAAATATTGGATGCAATTAACATTCAACTACTATATTCTTTACCAAGAAGAAAGATTTAAGTCACCTGCCTCCTCCTTTTCAACACACTCATTCTGAGATGGCAGTGGTTTACATAAGTTATATTTTTGCATATGGAAAGAAAATAAACACTTCTTGCTGTTCCATTGCTACCAAGAGAATGTAAAACACATTTCACCCTTGAAGATATAATTAGATTTGATTATCACAAACCATAAAAATATTCTAATAGTTTTGAAGTTATTTTACTATACATTTTGAAGATAACATATAAGAATCCATTTTATCCTTGATCACTACAATTATAGAAATTATAGTTTGAAAAAATTAGACATTGAAAGTTTTCCAAAAGTAAATCTGCCCAAAAAACTATCTGATGTTATCAAAGCCATCAAAACTAACATCTAATGACAAACTTGGAGAAGGAAATGGCAACCCACTCCAGTATTCTTGCCTGGAGAATCCCATTGACAGAGGAGCCTGACAGGCTACAGTCCATGGGATTGCAAGAGTCGGACACAACTTGGCGACTAAACCACCACTGCCAATGACAAACTAATTCATGTATTCACAAAATATTTATTGTGTACCAATTGTATGTCACATATTAAGCTAAGTACTAAGAGCACAAAGTCATAATTCAAGGTCCTTCATTACAAGAGTAGAGTCTAATGGAGAAGAGAGACACATAAACTAACAAGTACAGGCTAGCAAGCTAATCAAGGTACCAGAGAGCACACAAGCATCTCTGAGAAGAGAATAAATAGCTATTCAAAATGATAGATACAACTAAGTTGAGACAATGAAAATGAGTAGAATGTTCTTATTCGACAGTTATAAAAAGTCAAACCAATAAGATGCAGAGATCAACTGAAGGAAGGAGAAAGTACAATAGTTAGCACAGAATCACTCAAATTAAATGTCTAAATGACCGAAAGGAAAATGACATTAACTAAGATGTGAAAAGAAAGGCAAATCTGCTGGAGGAAGACAGTGCAGATGGAAAGCAAACAATGACTTCAGGCTTGGAAAGGTTAAATTTCAAGTATCTGACATACTTACATAAAAGTAAGGATCTCCAGAAAACTATGAAAATATCTAGTTAGAAGCATGATTCTTAAGTTAGACAACCTGATTTCAAAAACCTAGCTCCATTACTTGCTGGGGGTAGGCCTGGATAAAGTATTTCATCTCTCTTAAGTATTTAATTCCTTGTCTGTAAAATCAAGATGATGATAATAGTACTACCACCTTAAAATGTTGTGAGGATCAAATGAATCAGTACTTATAAAGCACTTAGGGC
The DNA here is from genome assembly GCF_001704415.2 of Capra hircus. Taxonomy (NCBI): domain Eukaryota; kingdom Metazoa; phylum Chordata; class Mammalia; order Artiodactyla; family Bovidae; genus Capra; species Capra hircus. The sequence continues at coordinate 62,591,226 of NC_030812.1, forward strand.
AGTAGTTGAACATAGCACTAGCATCTATTATATTTTTTATATTTGTTCAACAAATTGTTAGATAGAAGATAAAACCAAGGGAGTGCTTGATTTCAGACTCTCTAAGAGACAGGCCATCAGCTGGGCATGGTGGCATGCACCTGTAATCTCAGCTACTCAGGAGGCTAGGGCTGGAGGACTGCTTGAACCCAGAAGTTCTTGGCTGCAGTGCACTATGCCAACTGGGTGTCCACACTAAGTTCAGCATCAATATGGTGGGTGACCTCCTAGGAGAGAGGTCATCAGGCTCAAATACCTCAGTGGAAAATCTATATATGAAGGCAAGGTGAAACCTTCTCTCAAATGTTGATATTAGCCAAAATATCAATCCCTGGATGAAAAAAAAAAAATCAAACCTAAGTTTGGTAGATAGTTCCAAGTTCAAGGCAATTCAAAATCTTAAAACTTCCCAGCCCTCATTGAAATGGTCAGAGAACCTATATGAAAGTATACTGTGAGGAAAAAAAGAAAGAAAGAAAAATATAGGACCAACAATAGAACCATGGATAGTTAACAATACTTTAGGGTCCAACACGGGGAAAAAGTTACATGAACACTGAGAGTTGCCCAAGAGTAAATAAAACCAAGAGAAAGCATTATACAATTTAAAACAGGAAACTGTCCAAAAAAAAAGAAAGAAAGAAATGAGATAAGAATTAAACTATTTGATAATAAGGAAGGTCTTGAGGAAATTATTGATGAAATATAACTAGTCAATTGTAAGATTTTTAACTTTATTTTTATCTTAACTTCATTTCAATCCAGTGGTTTATCTTCTTTAGTTGTAGCTTACCTCCTGAAAATTTAAAAAAGTGACAGTTAAACCAGGAAAGTTATAAGATATGAATATGTTTTACAGTTTCATTAAGATTGCTAGCCTTTTGGCAATCTTTTTTTCTAATCAATCCTTGAAGCATTTTTAGTCTTCTATTATGTTCTTAAATTTTTTATACCTTTGTTTCTCTTGCTAATTTACCCATCTTGCCCTATTAATTTCCACCTTTGTGCCTTTACTTATGCCCTTCTATGATAAATTATTTAACCTATGATAAATTTTCTAAGCAAGCATATCTTACCATTCTTCCAAAGTCTAGATCAAGATTCATCAGCTCCAATAATTTTTCTCTAAATATTGAATACAACAGTTATTTAACAAATCTATGCTAAATTATAAATCAAATAATTGATTATTTTTAATGAATAAATTAGCCACAGGTAAAAATAAGTGTTAAATACAATGTACTAATTTAAAATAGTGTGAAATTTAAAATAATAATAATAATTCAAGATGCAAAAGAACAAAAAAGCAGAAGAGAGAAACAAGGAAGATTTGATACAAATACAAATGAAACTGTTAGATGATAGATTTAACCATATCAATGACAAAAATAACCACATCAACAATTACAATAACTATTAATTATCTAATCATCCCAGTTTAAAAAAATATCATCAGACTGGATTAAAGAAAGTAAGACCCAACTGTATGCTCGCTACAAGAAATTAGCTTTAAACATAGAGATACACAGGGCTTCCCTGATAGCTCAGTTGGTAAAGAATCTGCCTGCAAGGCAGGAAACCCCAGTTTGATTCCTGGGAACCAGAGATCAAATTGCCAATATCCACTGGATCATCAAAAAAGCAAGAGAGCTCCAGAAAAACATCTACTTTTGCTTTATTGACTATGCCAAAGCCTTTGACTGTGTGGATCACAGCAAACTGTGGAAAATTCTTAAAGAAATGGGAATAGCAGACTACCTGACCTGCCTCCTGAGAAATCTGTATGCAGGTCAAGAAGCAACAGTTAGAACCGGCCATGGAACAACAGACTGGTTCCAAATAGGGAAAGAAGTACATCAAGGCTGCATATTGTCACCCTGCTTATTTAATTTATATGCAGAGTACATTATGCAAAATTCCAGGCTGGATGAAGCACAAGTTGGAATCAAGATTGTCAGGAGAGTATCAGTAGCCTCAGATATGCAGATTGCACCACCCTTATGGTGAAAAGCAAAGATGAACTAAAGAGCCTCTTGATGAAAGTGAAAGAAGAGAATGAACAAGTTGGGTTAAAACTCAACATTCAGAAAACTGAGATCATGGCATCCAGTCCCATCAGTTCATGGGAAATAGATGGGGAAACAATGGAAACAGTGACAGACTTTATTTTGGGGGACTCCAAAATCACTGCAGATGGTGACTGCAGCCATGAAATTTAAAGACGCTTGCTCCTTGGAAGAAAAGCTATGACCAACCTACACAGCATATTCAAAAGCAGAGACATTACTTTGCTGACAAAAGTCCATCTTGTCAAAGCTATGGTTTTTCCAGTAGTCATGTATGGATGTGAGAGTTGGACTATAAAGAAAGCTGAGTGCTAAAGAATTGATGCTTTTGAACTGTGGTGTTGGAGAAAACTCTTGAGAGTCCCTTGGACTGCAAGGAGATCCAACCAGTCCATCCTAAAGGAAATCAGTCCTGAATATTCATTGGAAGGACTGATGCTGAAGCTGAAACTCCAATATCTTGGCCACCTGATGTGAAGAACTGACTCATTTGAAAAGACCCTGATGCTGGGAAAGATTGAAGGTTGCAGGAGTAGGGGACAACAGAGGATGAGATGGTTGGATGGCATCACCAACTCAGTGACATGAGTTTGAGTAAACTCTAGGAGTTGGTGATGGACAGGGAACCCTGGCATGCTGTAGTCCTTAGTGACTGAACAACAACAACAGAATTTCAAAATACATGAAGCAAAAAACTGATACTATTGCAAAGGGAAATAGACCTATCCACTTATACTTGGAGATTTCAATACCTCCCTCTCAATAATTGATAGAACAAGTAAACAGAAAATCAGCAGGGGATATAAGACTTGAATAACACTACCAACCAACTTGGGGCTTCCCTGTGGCTCATCTGGTAAAGAATCCACCTGTCAATGCAAGAGACCAGGTTCTATCCCTAGGTTGGGAAGATAGATCCCTTAGAGAAGGAAATGGCAATATGCTCCAGTATTCTAGCTTGCAAAATTCCATGCACAGAGGCACCTGGTGGGCTACAGTCCATAGGGTTGCAAAGAGTTGGACATGACTGAGCATGCATGTGCACACACACACACACACACACACACCAACCAACTTGACCTGACATTTATAGAACCAATGCAATAACAGCAGAATACATATTCTTTTCAAGTGAACACAGGACATTTATCAATATATACTATATTGTGGATCATAAAACAAATCTCAATAAGTTCAAAAGATTCAAATAACACAAAATATGTTCTCTGACTCTAATGAAATTCAATTAAAAATCATTCACAGAAGAGTATCTTTAATATCCACAAATATTTGAAACTGAATAACACATAAGTCCAAGATAATATCATAAAGATTTTAGAAAATATTTACAACTGAAAGAGAAAGAAAACACAAAATATCAAAACTTTTGGGATGCAACTAGATATCTAAATGAAAATTTATAGTATTAAAATAACACTAATAGATCAGAGAGAGGTTCTAAATTGATGATCTCGGCTTCCACTTTAAAAAATAGGAAGAGTATATTACCCCAAAGTAAGCAGAAGAAAGGAAAACAATGAAATAAAAAATAGGCTAACAGTAGAGGAAATCAAGAAATCAAAAAGCGATTTTTTAAAAATATGCTATAAATTTAAAAACCTATAGGTAAACTGATAAGGATAAAAATAGAAGATATAAATTATCAAATCAGAGGCAGAGAAGTAGTATCACTATATATTCTAAAGATATAAACAGCAGGAGAATATTTTTAATAACATTATATCAACAAATTAGAAAACTTAGATGAAATGGGCAAGCTTCTTGAAAACTACCAAAAATAATCTTTTAAAAAAATGTATAACCTGATAGCCCTATATCTATTAAAGAAACTGAATGTGAACTTGTAATTACAAACATTCCTCACAAAACAAACAAACAAAAAACCCTCCAGGTTTAAATGGCTTCAGTGGGAAATTATGCCAGGTATTTAAAAAAGAAATAATATCAATTCTACAAAAGAATTCCAAAATATTGAAGAGGCACAAATAATGCCTAACATTCTATGAGATCAGCATTCTATGAGATCAAAAACATGACAAAAAAGAACTACAGATCAATATATCACTCATGAATATAGATACAAAAATTCTCAGCAAAATTCTAGGAAGTTGAATTCAACAATACATAAAAACAATATTACACCATGATGAAATGGAGTTTATTTCAGGAATGAAAATTTAACATTCATAAATTACTATATTAACAAACTAAAAAGAAAAATCTTGATTATCTCAACAAATATGGAAGTAATAATTGCCAAACTCCAACATCAATTCCTAACAAAAACTGTTAGTAAACTGGAATAGAAAGAAATTTAATCAACTTAAAAAAGACATCTTTTTGCCTTTTCATACTATTCATGTGGTTCTCAAGGCAAGTATACTGAAGTGGTTTGCCATCCCCTTCTCCAGTGGACCACGTTTTTTTAGAAATCTCCGGCATGACCAGTCCGTCTTGGGTGGCCCTACACAGCATGGCTCATAGTTTCACTGTTAGAAAAGGCTGTGGTCCATTCAATCAGTTGATTAGTTTTCTGTAATTGTGGTTTTCATTCCGTCTGCCCTTTGATGGATAAGGGAAAAAGGCTTTGGGAAGCTTCCTGTTGGGAGAGACTGGCTGTGGAGGAAACTGGGTCTTGTTCTGATAAGTAGGGCCATGCTCAGTAAATCTTTAATTTTTGTCACTCTGCTTATTTAACGTACATGCAGAGTACATCGTGTGAAATGCCAGGCTGGATGAAGCACAAGATGGAATCAAGATTGCCGGGAGAAATATCAATAACCTCAGATGTGCAGATGACATCACCCTTATGGCAGAAAGCGAAGAAGAACTAAAGAGCCTCTCGATGAAAGTGAAAGAGGAGAGTGAAAAAGTTGGCTTAAAGCTCAACATTCAAAAAACAAAGATCATAGCATCCAGTCCTGTCATTTCAAGGCAAATAGATGGGGAAATAATGGAAACAGTGACAGACTTTACTTTAGAGGGCTTCAAAATCACTGCAGGTGGTGACTGCAGCCATGAAATTAAAAGATGTTTGCTCCTTGGAAGAAAAGTTATGACCAACCTAGACAGCATATTAAAAAGCAGAGACATTACTTTGCTGACAAAGGTCCATCTAGTCAAAGCTATAATTTTCCAGTAGTCATGTATGGATGTAGGAGTTGGACTATAAAGAAAGCTGAGTGTTGAAGAATTGATGGTTTTGAACAGTGGTGTTGGAGAAGACTCTTGAGAGCCCCTTGGACAGCAAGGAGTCCATCCTAAAGGAAATCAGTCCTGAATATTCATTGGAAGGACTGATGCTGAAGCTGAACTTTGGCCACCTGATGTGAAGAACTGACTCCTTGGAAAAGACCCTGATGCTGGGAAAGACTGAAGGCAGGAGGAGAAGGGAATGACAGAGGTTGAGATGGTTGGATGGCATCACCAACTTAATGGACGGGAGTTTGAGCAAGTTCCAGGAGTTGGTGATGGATAGGGAAGCCTGGCGTGCTACAATCCATGGGGTTACAAAGAGTTGGACATGTCTGAGTGACTGAACTGAACTGAACAGATAAAAGACATCTACAAAAATGTTATAGCTAAAATCATCTTAATGATAAAAGACTAAATGCATTTCCCTTAAGATCAAGAACAAGACTTTCCTGGTGGTCCAGAAGTTAAGAATATACCTGCCAATGAAGGGGACATGGGTTTGAGCCTTGCTCCAGGAGGATTCCACATGCCCCCATGTTTGTGATGGGCATAAACTATGAGAAGTATGTCAACTCTCTCAAGATTGTCAGCAATGCCTCCTGCACCATCAACTGCTTGATACCCCTGGTCAAGGTAACTATGACAACTTGGGCATTGTTAGGACTCACAACCACAGTCAAGGCCAGCACTGCCACTCAGAAAACTACAATTTAAAGAAAGAATCATATAAAAGCACATCACATAAAAGTGCAAGATGAAGCAAGTGCTAATGTAGAAGCTGCAGCAAGTTATCCAGAAGATATAATTAAAATAACTAAATAACATGGCTACAGTGATAGTGAAAGTAGCTTAGTCGTGTCCCACTCTTTGTGACCCCATGAACTATACAGTCCATGGAATTCTCCAGGCCAGAATACTGGAGTGAGCAGGTAGCCTTTTCCTTCTCCAGGGCATCTTCCCAATCCAGGGATCAAATCCAGGTCTCCCGCATGGCAGGCAGATTCTTTACCCGCTGAGCCACACGGGAAGCACAGTAAACAACAGATTTTTCGATGTAGACAAGACAGCCCTACATTAGAATACAATGCCATCTAAAACTTTCACAGCTAGAGAGAAGTCAGAGTCTGGCTTCAAAGCTTCAAAGGACAGACTGACTCTCTTGTTAGGAGCTAACGTAGCTGGTGACTCAAAATTAAAGGCAATTGTAAATTAACTATACTTCAATTTAAAAAATCAATCAATTAATTAAAGATAAATTCATCATCCTGAAAATCCTAGGGCCCTTAAGAATTATGCTAAATCTCCTCTATGCACTATAAATGGAACAAGAAAGCCTGGATGACAGCACATTTGTTTACAACAAGGTTTGCTGAATATTTTAAGCCCACTTATTACTCAGGAAAAATACTCCTTCCAAATATTACTGCTCAATGACAATACATCTGGTCACCCAAGACCTCTGATGGAGATATACAATGAGATTAATGTTGTTTTCGCACCTGCCAACACAACATCCATTTTGCAGCCCACAGATCAAGGAGTGATTTTAATTTCTAAGTCTTACTATTTAAGGTACATTTTGTAATTCTGTAGCTGCCATAGATAATGATTCCTCTGATGGATCTGGACAAAGTCAAATGAAAACCTTCTGAAAACAATTTACCCTTCTGGATGCCATTAAGGACATTTGTGATTGATGGGACAAAGTAAAAATGTCAACACTAACAGGAGTTTGGAAGCAGTTGACTTCAACCCTCATGGATGTCTTTGAGGGCCTCATACTTTATATTCATAGTTCAGTGAAGAAGTAACTGCAAATGTGGTGGAAATAGCAAGGGAACTAAAAGTGGAGCCCAGAGAGATGACCAAATTGCTGCAATCTCATGATAGACTTTGAACATGTAAGGAGCTGGTTCTTGTGAATGAGCAAAAGAAGCGGTTTCTTGAGATGGAATCTATTCTGATGAAGGCACTCTGAAGAATGTTAAAAGTCTTCAAAGAATTTAGAATACCATAAAAACTTAATGAAGCAGGAACAGGGTTTGAGAGGATTGACTTCTATATTGAAAGAGGCTCTGATGTGTATAAAATGCTTTGAAACAACACCTCCTGCTACAAAGAAATCATTCAAAGAAGGAATTAATAGATAGGGCAAACTTCATTGTTGTGTTATTTTATGAAATTGCCACAGCCACCCCAACCTTCAGCAACCACCACCCAGATCAGTCAGCAGCTATCAACATCAAGGCAAGACCTACCACCAGCCAAAAGGTTACAACTTGCTAAAAGCTCAGATGATGGTTATCATTTACTAAAAATAAAGTATGTATTAACTAAGGTATGTCCACAGCTTTTTTTAACATAATGGTACTATACATTTAACAGACTACAGCATGGTATAAACATAACTTCTGTATGCAATGGGAAACAAAAATATCCATGTGACTCACTTTATTGTAATATTTGCTTTATTGCAGTGGTCTGGAACAAAGCTCACAATATCTTGAAGGTATGCCTATATGTACTGCTGATCTATTATAGGGGTTCTCTTATAGTAAGCAATTGCTCTATTCTGGCACTAGAATCAGATTTTATAATATTATTTATAATTGGTGGCAGTGGATCCCATAATTCCTTCAACTCACAGTTTTTTTCCTGCAAATTTCTCTATATGTCTATGAAAAAAAAGTATTAATATGAAGACTACAGGCACAAAAATATGTACAATTTTAAAAGTAAAGAAGATGTAGCTCATAAAAAAGGGAAAAATTAATCAGGATTCATCTATACCATGGATTATGCAACTGTTAAAACAAACGTTTGACCTATATATATTTGACCTTGAAAACATATTAAACGAAAAAAAAAAGTTGCATAATATTGTGTGAGTCAATGCCCTGAATATTTTACCTACATTAACTCATTTACATCCACATAACTATAAGACAGAGACTGTTATCATTACCATTGTACTGATGATAAATATTTACATTAACATAGAAAAATGCATGCAAAAATAATTAATCACCTCTGTATTGCTTTCATAGTCAAAATTATCAAGTTATTTTTCATGGAAAAATTTTCATAAACAATAAAATATGAGGGAGAAAAGATAGGTTTGTTCCAGATTCTGAAGAGCCTTATAACATGCCAAATAGCTTAGTCTATTCTAAGCAACTTGGACCAAGAGTATTAGAAAGATGCTAAGCATGTTTCTGGGTTGGGCAGTGTTATAGGAGAGCTCTTGTGACAAAAAAGTGAAGAAAGTGAACAAATTGGTTTTAGGGAGTCAAGTTAGCAGTCTTTTTAACAATCTGGGGAAGAAACAAAAAAAATTGGAACTAGTGGAGATACAGAGGTAGAGAAGAGGTAGGAAATTCTTGCAGATATCAATATGCCTAAAATAAAACCTAATGGATGTGGTACCCATATGAATAGGAGCCAAAGAATGACTGAGGTTTCTACATGCATGAGTGAAATGCATGGATGATGAGATATCTTCATTAGAGAGAACTGCAAGGGCACTGGTGTCCCTTGGGGAAAGTCAAGTTTCAGGTAAAGCTGACTAGCACACTATGTTGCCCAGGAATACCTTTGGCAAAGAATGGAAAAGAAATGAGAAAATACTGTAAATTAACTCAAATTATTTTAAAATTTCCTGCATGTTATTAGACCTTATAAATATTTAGTAGGGAAAGATACTGGTATTTATAACTAAAATAAGATTAAAGGTCTGTAGATTTCATTTACCTATATCCTCTCAGTTCCTCACTATTTTAAAAAAGGAATTAATTATAATAGGAGCATGGGGAAAACATATCCAGTGCCTATCTTCTTTCCTAAACAGAATAAGTGTGGATACATCTTTTTTTAAACAAGGATGTTTAGAATAGAAATTGAGCATACATATAAATATATTTGACTGCCTTAGGCATATATCCACATATCCATAGAACATCTACACACATTTGAAAGATTATAAATAAGCCCAGACCTCCCAACTAAAACCTTAATTTATTTTGCTACCTATTTTAATATTATTACATATTTATTCCCCCAAAAAAGGAAATGTATAGGTCTTTGGTCTTAGTCTAATACACACTCAATTCCATCTCTGATACAGACTTATCTATGTTTTCAATTCTCTATGTGAGAATTTGTGCCCACAATGAATGGTCTGAGACAATAAGAGAGCCCCAATTACCAAAGATTTAATTTCTGTTGTTATACTATTTATACTAATATTTCAAATTGTATTAATATGTTTCAGAATATAAACAAATAGGTTTTCCACAGAAGTTTTAAATAACCTGGATGTTCATTAGTGAGAATATTGTGTTCCCTAAGCTCTCACATATTTAACATTATACCTAAATAAACTAAATAAAGTCTGAGTTTCTCGGGCTAATATTCTCATGTATAGCAAATAAGACTTAAACACAGCTACTCCACAAACTGATCATCATTATACTCTCTACCAACCTATGGGACAAATCCTCAAGGAGCACATAAAACTTACAGCTTTTCTTGACTCTCACCTGACTCTAGACACTTGAGATCACCCCAAGGCTCCAGACATGAAAACGCACAGGATGGGCACTCGATGCCTCAAGCATGGTCAGAGTATGTAGGAATGGTCTTCTTATATATCAGATAATTTTCAGGCAATGAAAACAAAGCCCTCATTTTCAATTTGTGTCTTAATAGTTTGCTTCCACCTTTGGATGAACTGGACATGTACACATGCTCTAAGTTAAGTTCTCATCTCCATAGTGATGATGTAATTTTATTATCATGGGTTAAAAGTGTCTCATATGGGTATAATGAATCTGGAATAATGTGAGTCATACATGTAAATTTAAATGTTCTAGTAGCCAAATTAAAAAGATTTTTTAAAAGATTTCATTAATTTTTGTATATTTTATTTAACTGAGAATATCCAAACAACATTTCAACATGTAATTGATGTAAACATTATTGACATATTTTTATATTTTTTGCAGTGCTTTCAAAATCAGTGTCTATTTTACATTATAGCACACTGCAATTAGAACTAGCCATATTTCAAGTGCTTGACAGCCTCATGTGAACAATGGCTACTCAATCATACAACATAGGGGATGTGCTCAATCGCTTCAGTCATGATTTTAAACAGACTGGTTCAAAACTGGGAAAGGAGTACGAGAAGGCTGTATATTGCCACCCTGCTTATTTAACTTATATGCAGAGTACATCATGTGAAATGTCAGGCTGGATGAAGCACAAGCTGGAATCAAGATTGCTGGAAGAAATACCAATAATCTCAGATATGCAGATGACACCACTCTTATGACAAAGAGCAAAGAGGAAATAAAGAGCTTCTTGATGAAAGTGAAAGAGGAGAGTGAAAAAGCTGGCTTAAAAACTCAACATTCAAACAACTAAGACCATGACATCTGGTGCCATCACTTCATGGCAAATAGATGGGGAAACAATTCTTTAGGCCAGAATACTGGAGTGGGTAGCCTTTCCCTTCTCCAGGAGATCTTTGCAACCCAGGAATCAAACCCAGGTCTTCTGCATTGTAAGTGGATTCTTTACCAGCTGAGCCACAAGGGAATCCCAAGAATACTGGATTGGGTAGCCCATCCCTTCTCCAGCAGATCTTCCCAACTCAGGAATTGAACCGGGGTCTCCTGCATTGCAGGCAATCCTGCATTGCAGGAGGATTCTTTACTAACTGAGTTATCAGGGAAGCCCTGAAACAATGGACAGTGACAGTTTATTTTCATGGACTCCAAAATCACTGCAGATGGTGACTGCAGCCATGAAATTAAAAGACGCTTGCTCCTTGGAAGAAAAGCTATGACAAACCTAGACAGAGTATTAAAAAGCAGAGACATTACTTTGCCAAGAAAGGTCCGTCTAGTCAAAGCTATGGTTTTTCCAGTAGTCATGTATGGATGTGAGAGTTGGATCATAAAGAAAGCTGAGCACCAAAGAACTGATGGTTTTGAACTGTGGTGTTGGAGAAAACTCTTCAGAGTCCCTTGGACTGCAAGGAAATCAAACCAATCAACTGTAAAGGAAATCGATCCTGAATATTCATTGGAAGGACTGATGCTGAAGCTGAGGCTCCAATACTTTGGCCACCTCATGCGAAGAACTGGCTCACTGGGAAAGACCCTGATGCTGGGAAAGATTGAAGCTAGGAGGAGAAGGGGATGACAAAAAGATGAGATGGTTGGATGGCATCACCTACTAGATGGACATGAGTTTGAGAAAGTTCCAGGAGTTGGTGATGGACAGGGAAGCCTGGTGTGCTGCAGTCCATGAGGTCACAAAGAGTCAGACACGACTGTGCAACTGAACTGAACTGAAAGGAATACAGACTGAGGCTACCTCCTGGGTGTGGCAGTATTTATCTGTGGAAAGATATGGACAAATCAATTTATGTGTAAGGACAAGGGAAAAAGGGTCATAAACTTTGCCATAAGCTATCACATTGTATTAATATAAGAGGACATCTTTTGGCCCTTTGCCTTCCTCCTAGCAAAGTGAAGAAGGGATTCAGGGGCAGAGGGAATAGGAAGGTGAGGTAATAAGTGTGAGTGTTATCTCCATATTCCCCTCCACACCAAACTGTTCACACAAAGGCAGAAAGCTTTGAATGTAACATGAGAATGAGATTTTCAAACAGACAAGACCAACAAAAATGAAGACCTAAATCACTGTTCAATATTTGTCCATTTTGTGTTGGGTTGTGTGCCATTAAAAATTTTTTTAATTGATTTTTAGGAGTTCTTTACATGTTTGCTTACAAGTCTCTTCTCTCTCTCTCTCTCTCTCTCTCTCTCTCTCTCTCTCTCTCTCACACACACACACACACACAGAGTTGCTCAACTTTATTAGTCATCAAAAAAACACAAATTAATATCACAATGAAATATCACTGTATATCTACCAGAATGAGTAAAATGAAAACTGTTAGCAAGGATGTGAAGCAACTGGAATTTTCATATGCTGTTAGTAGAAATGTAAATTGGTATAAACACTGAAAAGTTATTTAACAATATTTATTAAAAATTCACATACAAATAGCCTATGACTAGCCGTTAAAAAATTAGGTGGTGCTAGTGGTAAAGAACTTGCCTGCCAATGCAGGAGACATAAGAGATGTGGGTTCTATCCTTGGGTTCAGAAGATCCCCTGGAGGAGGGCACAGAAACCCACTCCAGTATTCTTGCTTGGAGAATTCCATGGACAGAGGAGCCTGGCAGGTTACAGTCCATGGATTCACAAAGAGTCAGACACAACTGAAGCAACTTAGCACTTATGCAATCAAAAGACATGTACAAGCAAATACTATTCACAATAGCAAAAAGACAAACCATCAATTGTAGACAAAGAATAAGCTGGAGTATATTCACAAAGCAGAATACTATACAACAATGAAAAGGAATATATTATTGTTATTCTCCACAAATGAATGAGTTTTACAAACATTAAACTGAGCTCTCAAAAGTCATATATAAAAGACTTTATACAAAAGACATATATAAAAGTTCCAGCTGAACAAGTTCAGAATGAGGAAAGCTAATATGTTGTGTTAGAAGTCAAGACAATAATTACCTTTAGAGGGAATAGTAACTTTAGAATACAGCACAGTTGGGGTTTCTGGAGTCCTAATAAAATTCTATTTTCTTTATTTGGATTCTGGCCACAGAGATGTAACGACTGAAAATTCATCATTATTTTACAACTATGTAGTTACTTTTCAATGGATTTTATTTAAACAAAGTAAGCAGAAATAAGTCTTGATAATTTGAGTGTAACTATTTTAATAATAGAAAGTAAAAACACATATAATTAGAATAAGACATTATTAAACAGCATGTTGCTCATCTGCCGGAAAATAAAATTTATATACAACACAGTGGTAATAGAAACTGAAAAAAAAAAAAAACTAAGATTTACACCTCATGACATAAGAATTTTCAACTATTTCAGTTATATAAATTAATCTTTCTTTTACTTGAGATATTATTCTGATTCAAGCTCATTTGGCCAAAGAACTTTCTTTAGGAATTTTGTCTGAAATGTCTGTCTTGGTACCTTTCTTAAGTTCCTGCGTCCAAGTCCAATGCGTGTGAAGGTAGGGGGAAGAGGGCTTCCTACACAATACCAAACAGTTTTTGGACACCAGCAAGGTATCTGAGAATTCAACTTAATTCAACTCAATTCTGACACTATCTACCCAGAAATAGCATCATATTCCGCAAGTGAAGACCTCTGTCCCTCAAGACTGCCCTCCACTACAGGTGCCAATCCAAAGCGCAGGTTGTTACTTGTGCTTCTGACCAACCAGCTACAAATGAGATCATAGGCCGGGTTGTTACCTATACTTCTGACCAACTGGCTATAAGTCAGAGGTTCATTCCCACAACTCCCTCCTTGGCTGCAATTAATTTGCTAGAGCAGTTCACAGAACTCAGAACTCATTTCACTTACTAGATAACTGGTTTATTATAAAAGGACATAGCTCAGAAACAGCCAGCTAAAGAGATACAGAGGGGAACGGGCATAGAATTTCCATGCTCTCTCCAGGTACAGCACTCTCCCCAGTCTCCCCATATTCACCAACCTGGAAGCTCTCTAAATTCAGTCCTTTGTGGGATTTTATGAAGGCTTCATTACATAAACATGATTGATTAAATCACTGGCCATGAGAGATTGGTTCCTCTAGCCCCTCTCCCCTTCTCTGAGGTCACAGAGATAGGACTGAAAGTTAAACTCTTTAACTACTTGGTTGGGTCTCCTTGTAAGCATCCCCTATCCTCAGGTGCAGTCCAAGAGTCACCTCATTAACATCACAAAAGATATCTTTATTGCTCTTATCTCTTGGGAAATTCCTAGGGTTTTAGGAGCTCTGCCACAGAAACTGGATGAAAAACAAACATATATATAAAAATTTCTCATTACAAGTCACAATATCACAGTACCATTAAAAATATCTAGACCTGTAAGTTGAAGCATATAATACCTTCAGAATATTTTTCCTGTGGAACTCTGAATACACAGTCCCACTATCTTTTAGCATCTACTGTTACAGACAGGAAGAACAATGTCAATTTGATTATTTTTCCTTTTAGACTGAAAAGACAGTACCTTCTTTTGCAATCTAAAATCTTATAAAATGACCCTGTTCATAGAATTCAGAGATTCCACTGGGGTATATGTGAGTGTAGGTTTTTTCTCACAATAGTTTTTGTTAACACTGAAAAACTAAGAACCCTTAATTGGAAAAGACAAGAGACCAGAAGGGGGAGCTCTCATACTCTATGATGATCAGTTCAGTTCAGTTCAGTTGCTCAGTCATGTCCAACTCTTTGTGACCCCATGGACAACAAACCTCCCTGACCATCACCAACTCCCAGAGTTTACTCAAACTCATGTCATTGAGTTGGTGATGCCATCCAACCATCTCATCCTCTGTCATACCTTTCTCCCACCTTCAGTCTTTTCCAGCATCAGGGTCTTTTCAGATCAGTCAGTTCTTCAGGTGGCCAAAGTACTGGAGTTTCAGCCTCAGCATCAGTCCTTCCAATAAATATTCAGGACTGATTTCCTTTAGAGTGCACTGGTTGGATCTCCTTGCAGTCCAAGGGACTCTCAAGAGTCTTCTCCAACACCACAGTTCAAAACCATCAATTCTTCTGCACTCAGCTTTCTTTATAGTCCAACTCTTATATCCATACATGATTACTGGAAAAACCAAAGCTTTGACTAGATGGACCTTTGATGATAACACAGCCCAAAAGGAAAAAAACATTTCCTCTTCTTGCCTGAAAAGAGCTCAGCCAATGAAAAGCCACTATATTTCCAAATTTCATTTCCTTTAATGGACTCCTTGTTTACTATACACCTCTCAGTTTCCTTTTCACCTCTTCAAGAGTTCTCCTCTCTCTGCTGTATGGGAAATGAATGTGTATCTCACTATGGTTTTTCTGTGCTCAGTGGCTCAGTTGTGTCCAACTCTTTGCGACCCCTTGGACTGAAGTCCGCCAGGTTCCTCTGTCCTTGGGGATTCTCAGGCAAGAATGCTAGAGTGGGTTGCCATGTCCTCCTCCAGGGGATCTTTCCAAACCAGGGCTCAAACCCAGGTCTCCTGCACTGCAGGCGGATTCTTTACTGACTGAGCCACCAGGGAAGTCCATCCCCAAATTCCAATACTTTGTTGATCCCAAATAAACCCATTTTGCTACAGAAATAACTAGCAGTTTGTTTCAGGTCAACAACACTCTCTGTCAATGAAAGATTTAAATTTGTCTTCATTTCAGGGAAATGTTACTTTATTTGGTTTTTATTATTGTTTCTTCTATTTATTTTCCCTTTCTAGAACATCTATGACTAGAATGTTAGGTTCCCAAATATATCACATACATCTTTTCGCTCTCATTTCTCTTTGTATTTTTCCTTACCTCATGAAATAATCATTTTAATTGTATTTTAAATCACTGGGTTTTTTTTTTTAATGTCCAGTCATCATCTCTCAGTTATTTGTGTTTTATAAACTTTCTTGTCTCTAATATATCTTAAATCTCCAAGTAACCTGAAAGTCCTATCCTCTTGCTGAAGTCTTTGTTTCATATGTATCACTTCAATATAAACCAAATTCTCTGTCATCTAACTCATATTTTCAGTACATAAAACATATCAATAATTCTAGGTTTTCATAAATATAAGATTCCTATTTCTGTCTTCCTTTTTTATCTCTACAAAATAACAAAAGTGTTTTATACCCCCAAGAAGAAATACCCCATTATGTTAAATGACTTAAGGGACAGAGTTAATTTTGTATGAGTAGATTAAATTTGCTTGATTGCTCTTTTTCAGCAGAGAATATGTTAACAACAAGTTTCAAATTAATAGCTTTATTTGCTTTTGACATGCCTATATGTGGTAAAATCCTTTTCCGCTAGTTTCACATACTCTAAATCAGCCACAGATATACACACTAGTCCAAGTTCCCCACAACTAAAATAAATCAAAAACACCTGATAAAAAAATCAAGAATTAATATAATGTAAACTAAATACATATAGCCATTTTTCCTAATAACTTTAAATAGACTAAGATCTATAAAAGTATTGAATCACTATGTTGTATATTTGTTTGTTTTTTTTGTTCTTTTTATTTTTATTTATTTATTTATTTATTTTTCTTTTTTTAAAATTTTATTTATTTTTTTATTTTTTAAATTTTAAAATCTTTATGTTGTATATTTGAACTAATATACTGCAATTAAAATTTTTAAGCATATGTTCATGACCCTGTTTTATACTGAGTGTATCACTATTGCAAATAAAATAAATATTGATAGAAATACATTTACGTGCATAAAATACACAAATGTTATGAATGGTGTTTCAAGAAATAACAAGTTTTGGAAGCAAAATAAGTCCTTGCTTTGGCAATTTGACATGGTTCTCTGTATTTTTTTAACCTTAGTTTTATTTATTTATTTTACTTTACAACGTTGTATTGGTTTTGCCATACATTGACATGAATCCACCATGGGTGTACATGTGTTCCCCATCCTGAACAACCCCCCACATTCCTCCCCATCCCATCACTCTGGGTCATCCCAGTGCACCAGCCCCAAGCACCCTGTCTCATGCATCGAACCTGCACTGGCAATTCATTTCACATGTGATAATTTACATGTTTCAATGCCATTCTCCCATATCATCCCACCCTCGCCCTCTCCCACAGAGTCCAAAAGACTGTTCTATACATCTGTGTCTCTTTTGCTATCTCGCATACAGGGTTATCGTTACCATCTTTCTAAATTCCATATATATGTTGTATTGGTGTTTTTCTTTCTGGCTTACTTCACTCTGTATAACAGGCTCCAGTTTCATCCACCTCATTAGAACTGATTCAAATGTATTCTTTTTAATGGCTGAGTAATACTCTATTGTGTATATGTACCACGGCTTTCTTATCCATTCATCTGCTGATGGACACCTAGGTTGCTTCCATGTCCTGGCTATTAAAAACAGTGCTGTGATGAACATTGGGGTACACGTGTCTCTTTCAAGTCTGGTTTCCTCAGTGTGTATGCCCAGCAGTGGGATTGCTTGGTCATATGGTAGTCCTATTTACAGTTTTTTAAGGAATCTCCACACTGTTCTCCAGAGTGGCTGTACTAGTTTGCATTCCCACCAACAGTGTAAGCGGGTTCCCTTTTCTCCACATCCTCTCCAGCATTTATTCCTTGTAGACTTTTGGATAGCAGCCATTCTCACTGGAGTGAAATGGTACCTCATTGTGCTTTTGATTTGCATTTCTCTGATAATGAGTGATGTTGAGCATCTTTTCATATGTTTGTTAGCCATCTGTATGTCTTCTTTAGAGAAATGTCTGTTAAGTTGTTTGGCCCACTTTTTGATTGGGTCGTTTATTTTTCTGGAATTGAGCTGCATAAGTTGCTTGTATATTTTTGAGATTAATTCTTTGTTGCTTTGCTTGCTATTATTTTCTCCCATTCTGAAGGCTGTCTTTTCACCTTGCTTATAGTTTCCTTTGTTGTGCAGAAGCTTTTAATTGTAATTAGATCCCATTTGTTTATTTTTGCTTTATTTCCAATATTCTGGGAGGTGGGTTATAGAGGATCCTGCTGTGGTTTATGTCGTAGAATGTTTTGCCTATGTTTTCCTCAGGGAGTTTTATAGTTTCTGGTCTTACATTTAAATCTTTAATCCATTTTGAGTTTATTATTGTGTATGGTGTTAGAAAATGTTCTAGTTTCATTCTTTTACAAATGATTGACCAGTTTTCCCAGCACCACTTGTTAAAGAGATTGTCTTTAATCCATTGTATATTCTTGCCTCCTTTGTCAAAGATAAGGTGTCCATAGGTGTGTGGATTTATCTCTGGGCTTTCTATTCTGTTCCATTGATCTATATTTCTGTCTTTGTGCCAGTACCGTACTGTCTTGAAGACTGTGGCTTTGTAGTAGAGCCTGGAGTCAGGCAGGTTGATTCCTCCAGTTCCATTCTTTCTCAAGATTGCTTTGGCTATGCGAGATTTTTTGTATTTCCATACAAATTGTGAGATTATTTGTTCTAGTTCTCTGAAAAATACCGTTGGTAGCTTGATAGGGACTGCATCAAAACTATAGATTGCTTTGGGTAGTATACTCATTTTCACTATATTGATTCTTCTGATCCATGAACACGGTATATTTCTCCATCTATTTGTGTCCTCTTTGATTTCTTTCACCAGTGTTTTATAGTTTTCAATATATAAGTCTTTTGTTTCTTTAGGTAGATATATTCCTAAGTATTTATTCTTTTCGTTGCAACAACAATGGAATTTTTTCCTTAATTTCTCTTTCTGTTTTCTCATTGTTAGTGTATAGGAATGCAAGAGATTTCTGTGTGTTGATTTTATATTCTGCAACTTTACTATATTCATTGATTAGTTCTAGTAATTTTCTGGGGGAGTCTTTAGGGTTTTCTATGTAGAGGATCATGTCATCTGCAAACAGTGAGAGTTTTACTTCTTCTTTTCCAAATTGGATTCCATTTATTTCTTTGTCTGCTCTGATTGCTGTGGCCAAAACTTCTAAAACTATGTTGAATAGTAGTGGTGAGAGTGGGCACCCTTGTCTTGTTCCTGACTTTAGGGGAAATGCTTTCAATTTTTCACCATTGAGGATAATAGGTTTGCTGTGGGTTTGTCATATATAGCTTTTGTTATGTTGAGGTATGTTCCTTCTATTCCTGCTTTCTGGAGGATTTTTTATCATAAATGGATGTTGAATTTTGTCAAAGGCTTTCTCTGCATCTATTGAGATAATCATAAGTTTTTTTATTTTTCAATTTGTTAATGTGGTGTATTACATTATTGGTTTGTGGATATTGAAGGATCCTTGCATCCTTGGGATAAAGCCCACTTGGTCATGATGTATGATCTTTTTAATATGTTGTTGGATTCTGTTTGCTAGAATTTTGTTAAGGATTTTTGCATCTATGTTCATCAGTGATATTGGCCTGTATTTTTCTTTTTGTGTGGCATCTTTGTCAGGTTTTGGTATTAGGGTGATGGTGGCCTCATAGAATGAGTTTCAAAGTTTACCTTCCTCTGCAATTTTCTAGAAGAGTTTGAGTAGGATAGGTGTTAGCTCTTCTCTAAATTTTTGGTAGAATTCAGCTGTGAAGCTGTCTGGTCCTGGGCTTTTGTTGGAAGATTTCTGATTACAGTTTCAATTTCTGTGCTTGTGATGAGTCGTTAAGATTTTCTATTTCTTCATCATTCACTTTTGGAAAGTTGTACTTTTCTAAGAATTTGTCCATTTCTTCCAAGTTGTCCATTTTATTTGCATGTAGTTGCTGATAAGTCTCTTATGATCCTTTGTATTTCTGTGTTGTCTGTTGGATGTCTCTATTTTCATTTCTAATTTTATTGATTTGATTTTTCTCCCTTTGTTTCTTAATGAGTCTGGCTAATGGTTTGTCAATTTTATTTATCTTCTCAAAGAACCAGCTTTTGGTTTTGTTGATTTTTGCTATGGTCTCTTTTGTTTCTTTTGCATTTGTTTCTGCCCTAATTTTTAAGATTCCTTTCCTTCTACTAACCGTGGGGTTCTTCATTTCTTCCTTTCCTAGTTGCTTTAGGTGTAGAGTTAGGTTATTTATTTGATTTTTTTCTTTTTTCTTGAGGTAAGCCTGTATTGCTATGAACCTTAGCAAAACAGGCTTTCACAGTGTCCCACAGGTTTGGGGTTGTTGTGTTTTCATTTTCATTCATTTCTATGCATATTTTGACTTCTGTTTTGATTTCTTCTGTGATTTGTTGGTCATTCAGCAGCATGTTGTTCAGCCTCCATATGTTGGAATTTTTAATAGTTTTTCTCCTGTATTTGATATCTAATCTTACTTCATTGTGGTCATAAATGATGCTTGGAATGATTTCAATTTTTTTGAACTTACCAAGGCTAAATTTATGGCCCAGGATGTGATCTATCCTGGAGAAGGTTCTGTGTGTGCTTGAGAAAAAAGGGGAAATTTATTGTTTTGGGGTGAAATGTCCTATAGATATCAATTAGGTCTAACTGGTATATTGTATCATTTAAAGTTTGTGTTTCCTTGTCAATTTTCTGTTTAGTTGATCTATCCATAGGTGTGAGTGGGGGATTAAAGTCTCCCACTATTATTGTGTTATTGTTAACGTCCCCTTTCATACTTATTAGCATTTGTCTTACATATTGTGGTGCTCCTATGTTAGGTGCATATATATTTATAATTGTTATATCTTCTTCTTGGATTGATCCTTTGATCATTATGTAGTGTCCTTCTTTGTCTCTTTTCACAGCCTTTGTTTTAAAGTCTATTTTATCTGATATGAGTATTGCCACTCCAGCTTTCTTTTGGTCTCTATTTGCATGGAATATCTTTTTCCAGCCCTTCACTTTCAGTCTGTATGTGTCCCCTGTTTTGAGGTGAGTTACTTGTAGACAACATATATAGGGGTCTTGTTTCTGAATCCATTCAGCCAGTCTTTGTCTTTGGGTTGGGGCATTCAATCCATTTACATGTAAGGTAATTATTGATAAGTATGATCTGCTGCCATTTATTTTATTGTTTTGGGTTTGAGTTTATACACCCTTTTTGTGTTTCCTGTCTAGAGAATATCCTTTAGCGTTTGTTGGAGAGCTGGTTTGGTGGTGCTGAATTCTCTCAGCTTTTGCTTGTCTGTAAAGCTTTTGATTTCTCCTTCATATTTGAATGAGATCCTTGCTGGGTACAGTAATCTGGGCTGTAGGTTATTTTCTTTCATCACTTTAAGTATGTCTTGCCATTCCCTCCTGGCCTGAAGAGTTTCTATTGAAAGATGAGCTGTTATCCTTATGGGAATCCCCTTGTGTGTTATTTGTTGTTTTTCCCTTGCTACTTTTAATATTTGTTCTTTGTGTTTGATCTTTGTTAATTTAATTAATGTGTCTTGGGGTCTTTCGCCTTGGGTTTATCCTGTTTGGGACTCTCTGGGTTTCTTGGACTTGGGTGGTTATTTCCTTCCCCATTTTAGGGAAGTTTTCAACTATCATCTCAAGTATTTTCTCATGGTCTTTCTTTTTGTCTTCTTCTGGGACTCCCTATGATTCGAATGTTGGGGCGTTTAACATTGTCCCAGAAGTCTCTGAGATTGTCCTCATTTCTTTTAATTCTTTTTTCTTTTTTCCTCTCTGTTTCATTTATTTCTACCATTCTATCTTCTACTTCACTAATCCTGTCTTCTGTCTCCGTTATTCTACTGTTCGTTCCCTCCAGAGTGTTTTTGATCTCACTTATTGCATTATTCACTACATATTGACTTTTTAAAATTTCTTCTAGGTCCTTGTTAAATCTTTCTTGCATCTTCTCGATCCTTGTCTCCAGGCTATTTATCTGTAACTCCAATTTGTTTTCAAGGTTTTGGATCATTTTCACTATCATTATTCGGAATTCTTTATTGACATGTGGTTCTTTGTGGTACTGTTAGTTGTTTGAATGTTATTTTATTCAAGAAACCCAATAACAATTTACTGGTGTTTTCTTGTGTTTGATTAGTCACTGTAGGCTACAGTTCTTTATAAACACTACTAAACTTAATATTTTTCATATACTAAACAAATTTTCAAGATATTCATAATAATATATAGCATATAATGACTGCTAGAAATATTTTAAGAATAACTTATGACTTAAGGAATTCTCCAGAGTTTCTAAGAATTACAGTTTCTCATTCCTGAATCCCAAAGATTAATATTTGGGGGGAATTTGGAAACACTACTTGGGTTAAAAAGTTGACTAAGAGAGTTTAGAAAAGAGACACAAACAAGGGGGAAAAATTTTTTTTAAGTGTTACTGGTGTTTTGACAAAATTCTATGTGAGGTACAGTGAAGGAACAAAGACAAATGACACAGACCAAAACAACCTATAGTACTACGGAGGACAATTAATAAAAAATAAGATGAGCACTTGAATTGTGTTATAAAGACACACACAAAAAAATCTATTTTCCAGGTAGAGTAGCATGCATGCTTATTCACTCAGTCATGTCCAACTCTTTGTGATCCAGGGGCTATAGTCTGCCAAGCTCCTCTGTCCATGGGATTCTCCGGCAAGAATACTGAGTGGGTAGCCATTTCTTTCTCCAGGGGCTCTTCCTGGCCCATGGATCCAATCCAGGTCTCCTACACTGCAGGCAGATTCTTCACCATCTGAGCTACCAGGAAAGACCAGGTGGAGTGAGGTATAAAGTTGGTGTCAGATAATACAAACATAAGGAAGAATTTGTGTAAAGGCTAACATCATGAATCATCATGGAATGTTCAGCAAAAATTTAGTAAATTTAGTGAGGAAGGTGGGAAATTTTATAAGAGATGGTTGGGAGGAGCAAACAGGGATTTAACTTATGAAGAGCCTCCTAAAGAATGGGAAAGTCTCTCAAGAATCTTAAGTAGTCAATTGACATGATTGAACTTACAGCTTAGAAACATCCCTCTGGAGGACACTAGGAGAAGAATTTCAAAGAATAGGAGACTAGAGACTGGAGCAATCGGACTCAGTTAGGCACATTCCCTAAACAACCCAATTCTACATGTTGTTAAAGACCCATACATATCTGACTACTGTTTAGGGAAAACCTATGAAAGGAATTGGAAATGGAAGCTGAGTATTAAGTTATAAACAGTTAAAAAAATAATAATAAAATTTTAGAAGAGAGAGAAAATGATGATACTGAATGCACCAAGAACTGGAAACTGTAATAAAGTCAACTCTTGCTAAGGTACCCTCCCCCTAAAAAAGGATAGCTATATCTTTCCTATTCTTTTCATATAACCACTTAAAAGAAAATTTCCTTTGGATATTAAATTGAATTTTTAAGAAGGGCAATTTCTTTTAAAAAAGAGATACATAGTTACCCTGTCACTGATCCTCCTGAAGACTCTAGACACACCTTATTCATTATGTAAATTCTCATTACTCCCCTGATCCAGATTAACCTACCGTTTAAAATGTAGAATCAATAGAATTATTTTCAGTTGTCTATAAGTAACAAATTGTTTTCATTGCTATTTTTTTCAGATTATATTTAGGGAGAGCTATTTATTAGAGGAACAGCTATGAATCATAATCAGGCTGAAAGCTTTCATGCCTCCCTCCCTCCTTATCCCATTCTATTGATAGTGTTATGTAGATTTTATAAACAATTAAATCTGTTCACATGCAAACAATTTTGGTTTGATCATGAACAACAATAAAGTAGTTCACACACTTCTTTTATGTTCTTCATGATCTACCCATGCTCCTTTTAAAAGCATACTAGTATATCCTATTACGTATTCCAAAGCTGTTATACATAAGTGAATGTTCTTTTCAAAATTCTTTTGACATGCTATTGGACTAGCTCCAGAAAAAGAATTAACACTTTTGGGGAATCTTACTGCATCTCTTTTAGTAGCCAAATAAGAAGCTGGTGGGGGAGTAGAGCCAAAGATGAAAATAAATGCATTATTCATTTTTAACATAGGTTTTCTATTATTCTTCATTGTAATAGCTGTAGAAATAATTTACTGTTAACACTGAATTTCTTAAGTGGTGTTGTATAAATCATTTTTTCAAAGAAGAAGGTTAAAAAGATTTCCTGCTCACCATCAGTGCACAAAATTGAACAAGTGACAATCTTCACACACAATGTGCTTCCAGTGAGCATGCTCTTATGCATAAAGAAGGAAACAAAGCATTTCAGGGTTGTGTTTGTAAAAGGATTATTTTTAAAAAGAAAGCACAGAGCAAGTTTCACAGCAGAAAAACACGACAGGCTCTCCAATAGTCAAAATCAGCACTGACTTTTTTTGTTAAAGACAACATTTAAAGCAGAACATCTGTGTTATTTACATAATATCAACAAAAAGAAGCACAAAGGTAGACTTAAGACAGCTAAAAACCCAGCTCCTATGCTTTTAAATATTTTTAATTTGTCTAATAGTCATATGAACAAAGATGCTATTATTCTGCTAAGGCAAACATGTCTTAAAAAACTGTCTCATGTTTTCATGATGCTAACTAGTCCAGCTTGTTCATGTCTTGCTTAATGCAACTAGATACTATGAATGCTATTCAGTTATTAAAGATACAAAGTACAACTCAAGTGTAGGGAAATGCTAGGATCTTTAATATAGAAAAATAAATTATTCTCATGCACTGCTTTCATTTTTCCATGCAACATCCAAATGTTGCAATCCATTCTAGTTTTCTTGTACACCACACCACCAAAAATTTGTACTGTGGCAATCAGTGTGAGAATACAGAAACTAGTAGGGTAGAAGTGGAGTGTGAAAGAAAGGCGATGTAAAAATGGAGAAGCTGACAAGGAGAAGGAAAAAGAGGATTCATCTCCCTTGAATTTAGTTATCAATTCTTCACAAATGTCTCCAGAGAGCTCACCCAGTATTTCTAGACCAGATGGAAAGAACAGTATGGTACAGAATTCTCTATCCCTAGACCCAGCTGTCACAAGGAATGGAGAGGCAATCTTTGTTAGGAACTAACAGTTAGCATTATATTCCATGTGGGCTGTACCATTCATTCATATATTGGCTGACCTCTAAATAGTGATTTTTTTTTCTTTTGCTGGTTTCCCATGTGAGTGCCTCTCAAATTTCTGTATCAATCTTTGACCTTCTTCCAAAGACCAATCATGCATTTCCAGGCCCTGCCAGTGATGTCCTTGAGACCTCTGAACATCTCTGCAAACTAAACCAATTTTCCCCTACCTTGAAGAAAAAATTTCACCCCTTGACTTTTTCCTGTGGTTGGCATGTTGTCATCCTTTCAATCTTTAAGCTTTAAATTTCAAAGTGATTATTAAAGTTTCCCTCTCTCCCTGCCATCATATCACGGTATTGTTAACTTAAAGTCTGAAAGCAAAATATTTGTCAAAAGTATATCCCCTTTTCCAATTCTACTCTAATCCATCCCAAAGTTTAGATTATCAAGTACTCGCTCTTAATTTCTTGCAAACACCTAACAGGTCTCCTTACCTTTAATCTCTTAACCCCCAGTTCATTCTATCTACTACTTCCAAAATTAACATTTCTACAGCACAACTGTGATCCTGCCACTTCAATGCTCAAAAATCTTCAGGGGCTCCACCCTGACTATTGAAAATTTCTAAAATCCTCTGACCTAATCATCAAAGGGTTTCATGATCCCACCTCAATATAACTTTCAAAATGACATCATATAATCTCTTTCACACACTCTTATATTCAAACCACTGGACTACATGTTATTAAGTGAAGTAAATATACATGAGCTTTCATGCTTTGTGCCTTTGCTCACATTGTTTCCTCCACTAATCCTTCCTCCTAGCACACTCTGTAATAGCTACTGAGTCAAACAATAGGATACAATAGTAAATAACAGGTTTTATATAGATTCTAAGCTTCTCTTGGAGAAAGAAAAAGCATGAACTTTGGAGTTACATAGGACTAGAATCTGAATTTAGATTTTGCAATTACTAGCCATGTGACATTTTGCCAAGTGACGTCTCCACTCTCCTATACCATGACACTGTGTCGCCAGATGATTTCAGGCAAGGAGCATCAATATTAATGAGCTGTTAGACAGCTTAAGACACTCAAAGAACCAGATAGGTATATGTCTATCTTAGATAAACAAACAATTTGGCTTCCTCTTCAAATCTATATTCTTTGATTAGTTTCAAAACTTACTTCATGATGGATGAGCACCGCTCAATTGTAATAGTTTCTACTTCAAGATAATTTTTACTTTGGTAGGAAAGAGATAAATTTAGATTTTGCACATTGTGAAAACTGAGCTAACTAATGCCATGTTCCTAATCTAGTCCAGTAACATTTTAACATCCTTTATAGTCTGGCTCATGGACTCATAATAGCCTTTAATTCGAGCCTGTATATGGAAAATGACCTCCAAAAACTGGGTTATTTATTCAATGTTTGACTTCCCTGGTGGCTCAGACGGTAAAGCGTCTGCCTACAGTGCAGGAGACCCAGGTTCAATCCCTGGGTTGGGAAGATCTCCTGGAGAAGGAAATGGCAACCCACTCCAGTACTCTTGCCTGGAAAATTCCATGGACGGAGGAGCCTGGTAGGCTACAGTCCATGGGGTCACAAAGAGTCAGACACGACTGAGCGACTTCAATGTCAATGTCAAATACAATGTTTAGGGCTTCCCTGGTGGTTCAGCTGATAAAGAATCTGCCTGTAGTACGGGAGACCTGGGTTTGATCCTTGGGTTGGGAAGATCCCCTGGAAAAGGGAACAACTACCCACTCCAGTATTCTGGCCTGGAGAATTCCATGGACTATATAGTTCATGGGGTCACAAAGAGTCAGACACAACTGAGCAACTTTCACTTTCATACGGTGTTTAAAGAAATCTGAGAGCTTCAGTCTTAATTCCAGAGGAAGTCAGTGCTAAGACAAAGTGGAATAAAATAGTTGGGAAGTCCTTGCTTAGAAGCCAAATTAAAGCTCAAGTCACAGTTTCTGGAAATTTGAAGCTGGAAGTTCAAGTTTTTGGAAATTTGTTCACATATAACTGTACCTCTGAAGGAAAGTTGGGAACAGAAGAAAAAGGGCTTGACATAAAGCAGATTTATGAACTCATCAACTTATTCAGTAGAAGCTGGAAAAAGCAGAGACTACCTTAGAAACCAAAAAAGAAGTATTATTTTGACCTTTATTTATATCTAAATTAGAAGTTCTTTTACTTAGACACGTACCTGAATTTGGACTACATAATGAACATTTATTTGTGGGAATCTGGCTGTCTAGACTCCATCTCTTCCTTGTTTTGATAACAGTACCTCATTTAATCCCAGAGAATTCCCTCTTCCCTATTGTATGCATTCTTACTGGGACTGTAAATCAGCATACCCTGGCTTCCTCCTAAACAGGGATGGGCAATAATACAAGCAAGGCCAGTGAGACTCTCCAAAATTTAAATCTGAAGTAGAATGGCTTAAGAATGAAAAGATAAAGTTCCAGAACTGGAGCTCTACCAAGACTGTGAGAGGACCCTACTGCTTAGACACCCATTGCTGCCTCAGCCTGGTCTCTAGTCCCTTCTGGAAGACACTCAAAGACATACCATTCAAAATTCTTTTCTGCTTCCTTAGCTGGAGTTGGTTTCTATGGCTGGAAACCTAGGAACTCCTGAGGTGGAGGTAAAGACATTCTGCCCTAACTTTGCGCCTGGTCTTCCTCACTGAATGATACAAATACTTTAAACGAGGTTACCCTGTACTAGAAGATTTTTTTATGGCTTTGTTACAGAAGTATCTAGAATAATTTTATCAAACATATAGAACTCAGGAACAAGCAGGTTTTTGTTTTTGTTTTGTTTTTTGCTTACCTACTCTTTCTCATTTTTACCAGAATTCACTTTGTTCCCTGTTTTCCCTGCCATATTTCCCCATTTCTCAATTTTCGTCTCTTAAGTTTACCTACACTGATTTTTGTGCATTTGCTTTCCCAAACAGTTACATAATTTAAGTGGTTCATATTCCACTTTTGCTGATTGTTTTCTTATTACTGTCAACACCATTGCTGTTTATTCCTATACTTCTTCCCAAAAATGTAGTATTATGTTAGGATTAATCTATCAAAAAATTAATTGTTAAAGGTATGATACTAGCACTTGTTCTACCAGGTGCTATTCTATGAAATAATTGCCACAAGAAGATATAACTTTGTTATTAGACTATATAATAAATAGAAGTTTAGAAATCTGAAGATAATGTAGTTATCACATACTCAAAGCCTATTATATTAGGGATAAGAGATCTCCACTTCTTTAATTTTGTTTTAATATTTCTTCTTTCATTAAAAGGTGGTTCAAGGAAGAAAATAACAAATATGTTTAGCAATCCTTCTTAAAGAAGAAGAAAATAGAAATAATTTGATATCCTTACATCAGTGACATAGTAATCCCTCAGTAACACCTTACAGTTATCTTCAGTTCATCCTTTCTTTACATCTTCTACTTAACAAGACCACTGTAAAGATCAAGAGAAAGCAATTCTTAAGCTATAAAATGCTACATGAATCAAGATGTTAATATTGCTATTACTTGTCCTTTCCCTTCTTCTCCACCAACCTAGCCATCAAAGCCATCATCACAAACCAATGAAATTCCCTGCCTCCATTTCCTCTCCATTCAAATCATCCCATAGACAACTTTATATACTAATCTTTCAGGTCATCCAAATTCTTAAGAGAAATGACACCAATATTACAACTAATCTTTCATAGAGTAGAAAACCAGGAAATACTCCAAATGTTTTTTGAAACCAGGATAACGTTAATACCAAAACCACACAAAGACATTTTAATTTTGCAAAATAAAGAAAGCAAAATTAAAGGCAAATCCTAGTCATGAACATGAATGCAAGACTCTTGAACTCAGGAAATATCAGAAAATCAAATCCTATAGTATAAAAGGGATGATTAAGTAGGGTCTATTCTAGCAATGCAATGTAATTTACCACAGTAATAGTATGATGGAGAAAAATTATATAATTATCTCAATAGATGCAGGAACAGCACTCTATAAAATTCAATACCAATTCATGAGTTTAAAAAAATACACTTTGGCAAACTAGCAATAAAATGGTATTGCTTTAGACCAGTTAAAAAACGTTTCTATAAAAAAAAAAAAAAACTTAAGGCATTTAGAAGTTAGGAGAGTGGTAATCCTCGGGACTAGTCAGTGGAAATGAGTACAAGAAAAGCTTCAGCAGGGCTCATTTCTTGATCTGAGTGCTTATGACACAAATGTGTTCAGTTTATGAGAAAAAAATAAAAACTTACAGCAATCATTATACTTATTTGTAAGTGAAGTAATGAAAGCTTTCTTCTTGAGACTAGAAACTAAATAAGGATGCTGCTAACACTATTGCTTTTCAACAGTTTAAAGGAAGTCCTAGCCAGTGCAGTAGACAAGAGAAATAAAGGATGTAAGTAATGAAAAGGAAGAAATAAAACTGCTGTTATGATGCAGAATACCCAATGGAATACAGATAAACTGATACAAATAAGAATATTTAATCTGAGGTCAATTTTTAAAAATCAATTGTTTCTAGACACAGCAGCAAAAAAAAAAAAAGGATAGAAAATGCTTTAAATGATGACATTTATAATAAATTTAAAATATAAAATACTTAGGAATAAAACTTATAAGAGATGTCCAAGATGTCTACAGAGAACACTATTTATGTATATATCTATTATATCATCACATGTACATCTTAAAAATCAAGCTTTCAGTTCAGTTCAGTTCAGTTCAGTTGCTCAGTTGTGTCTGACTCATTGCGACCCCATGAATCGCAGCACACCAAGCTTCCCTGTCCATCACTAACTCCTGGAGTTCACTCAAACTCACGTCCACTGAGTCGGTGATGCCATCCAGCCATCTCATCCTCTGTCGTCCTCTTCTCCTCCTGCCCTCAATCCCTCCCAGCATCAAAGTCTTTACCAATGAGTCAACTCTTCGCATGAGGTGGCCAAAGTACTGGAGTTTCAGCTTCAGCATCATTCCTTCCAAAGAACACCCAGGGCTGATCTCCTTTAGAATGGACTGACTGGATCTCCTGGCAGTCCAGGGGACTCGCAAGAGTCTTCTCCAGCACCACAGTTCAAAAGCATCAATTCTTCATCACTCAGCCTTCTTCACAGTCCAACTCTCGCATCCATACGAGAAAAACCATAGCCTTGACTAGACGGACCTTTGTTGGCAAAGTAATGTCTCTGCTTTTCAACATGCTATCTAGGTTGGCCATAACTTTCCTTCCAAGGAGTAAGCATCTTTTAATTTTATAGCTACAGTCACCATCTGCAGTGATTTTGGAGCCCCAAAAAATAAAGTCTGACACTGTTTCCACTGTTTCCCCATCTATTTCCCATGAAGTGATGGGACCAGATGCCATGATCTTAGTTTTCTGAATGTTGAACTTTAAGCCAACTTTTTCACTCTCTTCTTTCACTTTCATCAAGAGGCTTTTGAGTTCCTCTTTCCTTTCTGCCATAAGGGTGGTGCCATCTGCATATCTGAGGTTATTAATATTTCTCCCGGCCATCTTGATTCCAGCTTGTGCTTCTTCCAGTCCAGTGTTTCTCATGATGTACTCTGCATAGAAGTTAAATAAGCAGGGTGACAATATACAGCCTTGACGGACTCCTTTTCCTATTTGGAATTAGTCTGTTGTTCCATGTCCAGTTCTGACTGTTGCTTCCTGTCTTGCATATAGGTTTCTCAAGAGGCATGTTAGGTGGTCTGGTATTCCCATCTCTTTCAGAATTTTCCACAGTTTATTGTGATCCACACAGTCAAAGGCTTTGGCATAGCCAATAAAGCAGAAATAGATGTTTTTCTCGAGCTCTCTTGCTTTTTTGATAATCCAGCGGATGTTGGCAATTTGATCTCTGGTTCCTCTGCCTTTTCTAAAACCAGCGTGAACATCTGCAAGTTAACGGTTCATGTATTGCTGAAGCCTGGCTTGGAGAATTTTGAGCATTATTTTAGTAGCGTGTGAGATGAGTGCAATTGTGTTGTAGTTTGAGCATACTTTGGCATTGCCTTTCTTTACAACCTAAATATATACTATTTTTATTTGTCAGTCACACCTCAAGCAAGCTGGAAATAATTAAAGAAGACTTAAACATTTAGAGAGACATAACATGCTCATGGAGTAAATATTGAAAATATGCCAACTTCTCAGTATTTTTCTATAGATTTAACATAATTCCAAAAAAAATTCCAGAAGAGTTTTTGTGGAAATAAACAAGATGATTATGAAATCAATATGGGGGAAAAAAAATCAAGAGAATCTTAAAGAGCTGGGGAGAGGTATGTGATCAAACATGAAGACAACTGCAGTAAATAAGATAATGTTGTATTGGCACAGAGATAAATACATGAATCAATGGAATGGAAGATAATTCAGAACAGGCCTACATATATGTATTAAAAGTTACATTGCAGAACAGTATAAGTGGTACTAGTTCAATTGAATGTCAATATGAAGAAATGAAAACTGATATAAACCTTATATCATTTCTAAAAATCAATTCCTAATAAATAATAGCTCTAACTATAAAAGAATAACAAAACTTCTAAAAGTTAACTTAAGAGGAATAACTCATCACCTTGATGTACACAAAATGTCTTAAATTGGACACAAAAAGTGTTAAACACAAAGGGGAAGATTGATAAATTACTAATACTTAAAATTAACAACTCCTATTCATCAAAGGCAGCATCAATAAAGTGAAAAGACAAATCACAGATAAGAAAAGATATAATTGCTAGAATGGCTAAAATTAAAAATGCCAATACCAAACAATGGTTAAGATAGCATTTATATATTTCTAGTTGGAGTGCGTAAATCTTGAACAGCCACTCTGGAAAAAAGCAAAACAAATGCACACACTATTACCCAGCTATACCATTCCAACAGTTATATTAAACAAAAATATGTATGCACCCACTACCAACTGGAAGGATGTACAAAGGGTGTCTCTGAGTACTAGGAATGTTCTATTTCTTATTCTGAATGATAGTTGCATTGGTTTTTCTTTGTAAATTCAAAAAGCTGTATACTTGTGATGACCCCCGTTTTCTTTATATATATATATATATATACACATATATATATATATTCTTTTTTAAATTTTTTTATTTTTACTTTATTTTAGTTTACAATACTGTATTGGTTTTGCCATACATTGACATGAATCCGCCACGGGTGTACATGAGTCCCCAATCCTGAATCCCTCCCTCCCACATCCCACCCCATATCATCTCTCTGGATCATCCCCGTGCACCAGCCCCAAGCATCCTGTATTCTGTATCAAACATAGACTGGTGATTCATTTCTTACATGATAGTATACATGTTTCAGGGCCATTCTCCCAAATCATCCCACCCTCTCCCTCTCCCACAGAGTCCAAAAGTCTGTTCTATACATCTGTGTCTCTTTTGCTGTCTCGCAAACAGGGTTATCATTACCATCTTTCTAAATTCCATAGATATTTGTTAGTATACTGTATTGGTGTTTTTCTTTCTGGCTTACTTCACTCTGTATAATCGGCTCCAGTTTCATCCATCTCATTAGAATTGATTCAATTATATTCTTTTTAATGGCTGAGTAATACTCCATTGTGTATATGTACCACAGCTTTCTTATCCATTCATCTGCTGATGGACATCTAAGTTGCTTCCATGTCCTGGCTATTATAAACAGTGCTGCAATGAATAAGAATGGAACTGGAGGAATCAACTTGCCTGACTTCAGGCTCTACTATAAAGCCACAGTCATCAAGACAGTATGGTACTGGCACAAAGACAGAAGTATAGATCAATGGAACAAAATAGAAAGCCCAGAGATAAATCCACACACCTATGGACCCATTATCTTTGACAAAGGAGGCAAGAATATACAATGGATTAAAGACAATCTCTTTAACAAGTGGAGCTGGGAAAACGGGTCAACCACTTGCAAAAGAATGAAACTAGAACACTTTCTAACACTATACACAAAAATAAACTCAAAATGGATTAAAGATCTAAACATGAGACCAGAAACTATAAAACTCCTAGAGAAGAACATAGGCAAAACACTCTCCGACATAAATCACAGCAGGATCCTCTATGATCCACCTCCCAGAATACTGGAAATAAAAGCAAATATAAACAAATGGGATCTAATTAAAATTAAAAGCTTCTGCACAACAAAGGAAAATATAAGCAAAGTGAAAAGACAGCCTTCTGAATGGGAGAATATAATAGCAAATGAAGCAACTGACAAACAACTAATCTCAAAAATATACAAGCAACTTCTGCAGCTCAATTCCAGAAAAATAAACGACCCAACCAAATAATGGGCCAAAGAACTAAATAGACATTTCTCAAAAGAAGACATACGGATGGCTAACAAACACATGAAAAGATGCTCAACATCACTCATTATCAGTTCAGTTCAGTTCAGTCGCTCAGTCGTGTCCGACTCATGAATCGCAGCACACCAGGCCTCCCTGTTCATCACCATCTCCCGGAGTTCACTCAGACTCATGTCCATCGAGTCCGTGATGCCATCCAGCCATCTCATCCTCCGTCGTCCCTTTCTCCTACTGCCCCCAATCCCTCCCAGCATCAGAGTCTTTTCCAATGAGTCAGCTCTTCGCATGAGGTGGCCAAAGTACTGGAGTTTCAGCTTCAGCATCATTCCCTCCAAAGAAATCCCAGGGTTGATCTCCTTCAGAATGGACTGGTTGAATCTCCTTGCAGTCCAAGGGACTCGCAAGAGTCTTCTCCAACACCACAGTTCAAAAGCATCAATTCTTCGGCACTCAGCCTTCTTCACAGTCCAACTCTCACATCCACACACGACCACAGGAAAAACCATAGCCTTAACTAGACGGATCTTAGTCGGCAAAGTAATGTCTCTGCTTTTGAATATGCTATCTAGGTTGGTCATAACTTTTCTTCCAAGGAGTAAGCGTCCTTTAATTTCATGGCTGCAGTCACCATCTGTGGTGATTTTGGAGCCAAAAAAAAAATTAGAGTCTGACACTGTTTCCACTGTTTCCCCATCTATTTTCCATGAAGTGATGGGACCAGATGCCATGATCTTCATTTTCTGAATGTTGAACTTTAAGCCAACTTTTTCACTCTCCACTTTCACTTTCATCAAGAGGCTTTTTAGCTCCTCTTCACTTTCTGCCATAAGGGTGGTGTCATCTGCATATCTGAGGTTATTGATATTTCTCCCAGCAATCTTGATTCCAGCTTGTGTTTCTTCCAGTCCAGCGTTTCTCATGATGTACTCTGCATAGAAGTTAAATAAGCAGGGTGACAATATACAGCCTTGACGTACTCCTTTTCCTATTTGGAAGCAGTCTCTTGTTCCATGTCCAGTTCTGACTGTTGCTTCCTGACCTGCATACAGATTTCTCAAGAGGCAGGTCAGGTGGTCTGGTATTCCCATCTCTTTCAGAATTTTTCACAGTTTATTGTGATCCACACAGTCAAAAGCTTTGGCATAGTCAATAACGCAGAAATAGATGTTTTTCTGGAACTCTCTTGCTTTCTCCACGATCCAGCGGATGTTGGCAATTTGATCTCTGGTTCCTCTGCCTTTTCTAAAACCAGCTTGAACATCAGGAAGTTCACGGTTCACGTATGGCTGAAGCCTGGCTTGGAGAATTTTAAGCATACTTTACTAGCATGTGAGATGAGTGCAATTGTGCGGTAGTTTGAGCATTCTTTGGCGTTGCCTTTCTTTGGGATTGGACTGAAAACTGACCTTTTCCAGTCCTGTGGCCACTGCTGAGTTTTCCAAATTTGTTGGCATATTGAGTTGCAAATCAAGACCACAATGAGGTACCATTTCACACCAGTCAGAATGGCTGTGATCCAAAAGTCTGCAAGCAATAAATGCTGGAGAGGGTGTGGAGAAAAGGGAACCCTCTTACACTGTTGGTGGGAATGCAAACTAGTACAGCCACGATGGAGAACAGTTTGGAGATTCCTTAAAAAATTGCAAATAGACCCCTGTTTTCTATATGTATAATATATTTTAATTTTTTATATAAGGGGAAAAATAAAATAAATAAAAATAAAATCAAGGAGGAAAAAAGCATACAGAGTGGAAAGAAAACTACAAGGTGAAATAAAATTAGAAATGTTTACCTGGTGACAGGCTATTTTTATTGGCACAAATTATCCAGTGATAAAAATAAGGGGTTAATATTTAGGCAAAGACAAAAATTTGATGTTTTGGTTAATCTATACATTCTTAGTAAAGGCAAACATGAAATTTCATTAGGCTTTCTGAAATAGTGAAAACAACTTTAAAAGATTCACATTGCTTTCATGTATCCCTTGGCATTCACAGATCCAAGATTGAGAATCAATGTCCTAATCTGATATGAAATCAGATTACCAGCCAAAATATTCAGTAAATTTTGCCTTTCTCCATCAACTATTTGTTAGGTTAATATCAAAAATTACCTCTTTAGGGAATATAATTATCAATCCTAAGTAAACACTTTAAAATAAAACCTTGAGGATCTTTTCCTCTATTCTTCCCAATGGTGGATATATTATAATCTGAAGTTTTCATATAACTCCCAAAAATATCTTCATTAGTATGCCTGTCAGGATTAAAATCTTAGCTTAATCACATAAAAACTACGTGACCTTGGGAAAGTTTTTTAATGTATGCTTCAGTTTCCACATTTGGAAAATGGAGATGATGTTTCTAGTACCTACCTCACAGAATTGTTGTGAGGACTAAATGCAATAACACTTGTAAATCACTTAGTACTGTGTCTAAATGTTAGGTAAATTATCATAATTATTTCCCCTCCTATTTGTTTTTAAGAATAAAGTATTATAATGCTGATCAGAACCTTTGTGAGCATGAGGGAAATTACTGACATAAGAATTTCACTTTTGGGTGATTGGGTTGGGAGGTAACTTGCATTGAAGACATCCAGATATCAGCATATGAAAATCTTTCCTTTAGAGCTATTCAGTTATTTCACAGAATATACAGATCTCCTACCAGGAAAGTAACTGCCTAGGTAATGACATTCAAAGGAATTACAAGCTAGGTTCAATTGTTCTGATACAAACTTTCTATCTATACTCTTGCTTTCTGTCTCAAGGCTCATCCCTACTGCTGCTGCTGCTAAGTCGCATCAGTCGTGTCCAACTCTGTGTGACCCCATACACGGCAGCCTACCAGGCTCCCCCGTCCCTGGGATTCTCCAAGTAAGAACACTGGAGTGGGTTACCATTTCCTTCTCCAATGCATGAAAGTGAAAAGTGAAGTCACTCAGTCATGTACGACTCTTAGCGACCCCACGGACTGCAGCCTACCAGGCTCCTCCTAAACCTAATATCTCAAGTCCCTCAAATATTTAAGTATAGCCATTACTTTGAGTCTTCCTGAGTCTTCTCCTCTCCAGCTATACATACACATCTTCAACTGTCTACATATTGTTCACTCATTTTTTATGAATTCATTCTTTCAAGAATGTTCTTTTTAAATTAATTCATTCAAGAATTTTGTGATGATTAACCTGACCATGTCATGGTATGCAGATGTTTGGTCAAAGATTGTTCTAGATGTTTCTGTGAAGATTTTTTTAGATGATATTAGTATTTAATATAGACTTTGAGGAAAGCAGAATACTCTCCATAATGTGGGAGGGCCTCACCCAATCAATTGAAGGCCTTAATAAAAAAGACTAACCTCTCAGGAAGAAGAGAGAATTTTGCCAGCAGACCAACTTTGGACTCAAACTGCAACTCTTGCCTAAATCTTCAGCATGCTGGTCTACCCTGCAATTTTGGTCTAACCAAGCCTCTGCAATCACCAATTCCTTAAAATAAATTTCTCTTCCTATATACATACATACATCTTGTCAGTTCTGTTTCTGTTGGAGAGAACACAGTTTTGCTCCAGGAACACAAATAGGACCCACTACTCAACTTTGCGACTCTCCCAGCCTAAATTCTCCTTTTTATGTTCACATAACTCTTTAAACTCTGCCTAAACCATACTGGCTATTTCAAATGCAGTCTGAATAGAGTGAGTGTGTGTGCATGCTCAGTCATGTCCATATCTTTGTGACCTCATGGGCTGAAGCCCACCAGGCTCCTCTGTCCATGGAATTTTCCAGGCAAAAATATTGGAGTGGGTTGCCATTTCCTTCTCCTGGGGATCTTCCCAATACAGGGATTGAACTTGTGGCTTTTGTGTCACCTGCATTGGCCGGCAGACTCTTTACCACTAGTGCCACCTGAACACAATTTAGAATAAAATAAACTGAGCTATTTCAGCTTCCTAATTCTACCTATTTTGAAGTCAAAAAGCAGCCTAATTACATCACTACTCACACTGAGCTGACCATGATAAAATCCCATAAGCTTCCCATAAGAAATGTTGCCAAGCCATATCTTACCAATTCTTCATTTGCGCAACTGTTTCTTTGTGGCCTGTACACAATACCTCACATTTGTTCCTACTAAGTTTATCTTTGATGTTTAATTTTTCATTGAATGCTGTCAAAATCTTTTGAATCC
Organism: Capra hircus; assembly: GCF_001704415.2. Lineage (NCBI taxonomy): Eukaryota > Metazoa > Chordata > Mammalia > Artiodactyla > Bovidae > Capra > Capra hircus. The sequence continues at coordinate 62,628,718 of NC_030812.1, forward strand.
TTATTCTCTCACTCAGTGTGTTTACAAAAACTCTCAGCTTCATATTAATGAAATATTAGCCTTTCTAAAACTAAAAAAACACATAGCCGAGATCAAGGGAAATCTCTGACATTATCTATCTTTTTTTAAAAAAGTTTAATTCAAATAGCATTAGCATAAATATACTGCTATTGAAGTTCTCAGAGAGTATATGATATGCAAGGAAGGCAGGATACATGCTGCTCTAGTCAGACCTGGTTTCAAGTGCTCTCTCTAAACTTAGAGACTGCAGCACATAGCACGTGGGATCCTAGATCCCTCACTAGGGGTCGAACCTGCTACTCCTCCAGTGAAAGCATGGTGTCTTAACCACCTAACTGCCAGGGATGTCCCAACATACAAGTTTTATAATTGGACAAATTGCTTATTCCTCAGAGTGCCAGTACATTGGGGGGAAGAAAGTCATATCACAAGGTTGCTGTGAGAGTTAAAATACGCACAAAGCCCTTGACACAATGCCTAATCTTAGCAGGTACTTGACATGGTGTGTTTTTGTTTCTTTTTGTTGTTGTTTTTTGTTTGCTTTTTTGGCTGCACTGGGTCTTTGGGGAAGGATGTGGGCTTTCTCTAGTTTCAGAGCACAGTCTCTAGAGCACACAGGCTCAGTAGTCATAGCACTCAAGCTTCTCTAGTTGCCCCTTGGTATGTGGGATCTCATTCCCCTACCATGAATCAAACCTACATTCCCTGCCTTGGAGGGCAGATTCTTAACCACTGGACTATCAGGGAAGTCCTGACATGTGTCTTCTTTGAAGCACATAGTATGTACTCATAAATAGTTAGATCCGTTCCTGCTTCACGTTCCCTTGGAAAGTAGGCCTAAAACCTAAATCTCTTAGCCACTCATGGCATTGAAGGAGAAAGGTGGAAGATGGGAGGGAGGAAGGTAGCGAGGGAGGGAGGGTGCAGATGCAGATAGATGAATGACTTGAAGTTGCCACAAAAAGTTGGAATAATGACAACGAATACTTTGGAATCTGAACATACATCCAGGGAAATAAGAGACTACTGTTAAAGGCTGCAAATTCTTTAGAAAAACTGAATAGTTTAGAAAAAGAGTTTCATTAAGTCTCTTGCCAAATGGCAACTTACAGCAGGAGAGGAATAAATGCAGTGATGTTTGGTATTTGGTTAAACATTTGGTTAAACATTTAAGCTGCATTTCAAAATGTTAGATTTGGCAAAATCTAAAATAAATTTTGACAAGTCCTTTACTTTTTACTTGCATGTATTAAAGGGAAAGCCAGCTTGTAGATTTGAATCATTTAGATTTTGACTCATTAAAATGTATAGTGTTTTATCAAGCCACAAAAACTGACCCAAATCATTTAGCTTAACTCAGAAAAAAAAAATCTTATATAAATCACAACCCTCAAACATTAAGTTGCTGAGCCTTGGAAGAAGAGATTAACTCAGAAAGCCCTCATGAAAGAAATTTTGAAGAAGTAATTAAAGGAGTGAAACAGCACTGAATACACAGAAAATGTAAAACCAAGTATGCAGACAGAAGTGGTATTACATGATAGCTGACAAGGACAAATCTCAGTTATTAGACTTCGGATTTAAAGATATTTTTCTAAAACGTCTGTGAGAAAAATAGGATCTTCAGAGCACCCATAATTAATCTCAGTATGTATTTACTAAACAAATGCTTACTGTGTGTCTCTATATGCGTCTCTCTGTCAAATGCTGGGATCACAAGGAGATATCACCTCACACCTGTCAGAATGGCTATTAGCAAAAAGACAACAAATGACAGTTGCTGGCAAGGATGTGGAAACAAGGGAACCCTCTTGCACTGTTGGTGGGAATGTAAACTGCTGTAGCCACTATGGAAAAGAGTATGGAAGTTCCTCAAAAAATTAGAAATAGAACTACCATACGATCTATCAATTCCACTTCTAAGTATTTTTCTGAAAACAAAAGCACTAGTTCGAAAAGATACATGCACCCCTATACTCACTGCAGCATTATTTAAAACAGCCAAGATATGGAAGCAATCTAATTGTCCAGAACTACATAAATGGATTCAGAGAAGGCAATGGCACCCCACTCCAGTACTCTTGCCTGGGAAATCCCATGGATGGAGGAGCCTCATAAGCTACAGTCCATGGGGTCGCTAAGAGTCGGAGATGACGGAGCGACTTCACTTTCCCTTTTCACTTTCATGCATTGGAGAAGGAAATGGCAGCCCACTCCAGTGTTCTTGCCTGGAGAATCCCAGGGACAGAGGAGCCTGGTGGGCTTCTGTCTATGGGGTCGCACAGAGTCGCACACGACTGACACGACTTAGCAGCAGCAGCAACATAAACGGATTAAGAAATATGATATATAGTATACAATGGACTATTACTCAGCCATTTAAACAAAAAATGAGATCTTGCCATTTAAGATAATGTGGATGGACCTAGAAGGTATTTTAGGCTAACTAAAATAAGTCAGACAGAGAAAGACAAATACCATATTTGTCTTCAAATATGAAGCCTTCATCTATATGTGGAATCTAAAAACCAAAACAAACAAACATAACAAAACAGAAACAGACTCAAAGATATAGAGAATACGCTGGTGGTTCCCAGAGAGGAGGGAGATGGGAAGATGAGTGAAACAGAGTGAAGGAGATTAAGAGGCACAAATTTCTAGTTATAAAATAAATAAGTCACAGGAATATAATGTACATCATAGGAAATAGAGTAAATAATATTATAATAACTTTATATGGTGACAGATGATAACCAGACTTACCATGGTGGTTGGTCATTTCGCAATGTATAAACATACCAAATCATGATACTATACACCGAAAACTAGTATATTTAGTCAATTAAATAAAATACTGGGAAACATGCTGGACAAGACAGACATGTCTTCTGAAAGCATACTGTCTATAGAGAAAATAGATTTTTTAAGTGAAAATATAAAATAATTACAAACTACAGTCTAAAGATGGAGAAGGCAATGGCACCCCACTCCAGTACTCTTGCTTGGAAAATCCCATGGGCAGAGGAGCCCCAGGTAGGCTGCAGTCCATGGGGTCACAAAGAGTTGGACACGACTGAGCCACTTCACTTTCACTTTTCATTTTCATGGATTGGAAAAGGAAATGGCAACCCACTCCAGTGTTCTTGCCTGGAGAATCCCAGGGATGGGGGAGCCTGGTGGGCTGCCGTGTATGGGGTCACACAGAGTTGGACACGACTGAAACGACTTAGCAGCAGCAGCAGCAGCAGCAATCTAAAGATGTAGGAAGCAGTCTTTTTTTTTAATCAGACGATAATTGCTTTACAATGTTGGTTTTTGCCATAAAACATTGTGCATCAATCATAATTATATATACATTCCCTCCCTGTTTATTATATATATACCTCCCTCTCTGCTCCCATCCCACCCCTCCAGGTCATCACAGAGCACCAGGCCGGGCTCCCTGTGTTATATATAGCAGCTGCCCATTAATTAAGAAGTACTCTTATTATACATAGCTTTTTAAATTGCAAGTTTAGGGCCATTAATAAAAAAATAATAGATTTTTCAAATTCATAGAGAACTTGAAGCTCATCACATCCAGTTTTTAAATGCTTTGATCAAGGAAAGGGGCAAAGGCAAAAGCCAGATCTGAACACAGGTTTCCTAATTGTATCCTACATCCATCCTTCATTGAACTTTAACTGAGCATCAGCTATGATTAGGCTGTATGCTAAGTACTGCAGAGGAGGCAAAAATTAAAGCCATCACTCCCAACTCTCAAACTGCTGACAGACAGAAGGGAGATAAGCTTGCAAACAAATAACTGCCAAAAGATAAATTATATAAAAGAAGTTTGCACAAAATTCTGTGGCACCAAGAAGGAAACCCTAACTCTGCTTAGGAAGATAATGGAGGGCTTCACTTTAGCCAAAAAATATGGAAGGAGTAAGATTTGTCCAGAAAGACAAAAAGAAGAGCAGCATTTCAGAAAGAGTAAAGTAAATGTGCAAAGAAATGCCAATGTGAAAGAACACTGTTCAGGGAAGTCTAAGTATAAAAGGTTTCAGAATTCCTCTACTTCTGAGCTTTCTTTTTCTTATTATTTTTGTCAAAGTAATACATGCATATAGTCAAGTAGTACAAAAAGACTTAAAAACACAGCTGTCCTTTAGCAAATTCTCTCATGGTCACCCCACCATCAAGGCTCCCTCATTCCCAGATGGGATCACATTACGCTCATTCAGCTTCTGCTTCTGGCATCAACTCCATGCTTTCTAAATCATGTGTGTATACTGATATTTTGGTATCCTACATGGTATGAGAATTTTCACTTTATATCCACTTCATCTCTTCCACCCCATATGCTTGAAACATAATTTGCGGCTATTACCATAATTGTTTTTATAATGACTAAGTAAATATTGCTTACTGATTAAAGCCCTATACTACAATTATATTTCCTTTCTGTAATAGCTTTTCTTTTTTATTAATTGATTTGCATGCGCTTTATTGTTCTTTTTCAATCTCCACGTAAATCTTCCCCCATACTCCAAGAACTCTAAAAACATTATAATTTTTCTTAAAGTCAAACCTATAAAACAATTTGTTTTTTCCTGTGGTTATGCCCACTAGAATCATGTGCCCCTGCTTTAATCTGCACTGAACTTCAGGTCTAACCTAGGAATTTCTTTTGCCTCTCTTCTCTGTTAGAGCTAGTTTCTAGATCCTGGGCTTCCCTCAGGTGGTAAAGAATCTGCCTGCAGTGTGGGAGACCTGGGTTCTATCCCTGGGTTGGAAAGATCCCCTGGAGAAGGGAACAGCTACCCACTCCGGTATTCTGGCCTGGAGAATTCCATGGACTGTATAGTCCATGGGTTCACAAAGAGTCGGACATCTCCCTATTTCCTAGTTTACATTCTGACTTTGGTAGAGCCCACCTTCTACTAGCTTCCTGAGAAAGAGTGCATGAATGTAAATATTTAAAACAATTATCTCTATCAGTCACATCTGACTAATATTTTGGCCAAGCATAAAATTCAAGGTTGTAAATTATTCTTCTTCAGAATTATTCAGTCATTGCTCTACTATCTTCTAGTTTCTAATGTTGCTATTGAGAATCTCGTGCCATTGTATGTGACCATATAAATCTGACCTTCATATGTGAATTTTTTTTTTTGCCCTCTGGAAGTATATGAGTTAGGATGGTGTTTAGTTGCATGTAAAAGAAAATCCAACATTATATAGTAGTTTAATCAAATAAGGAATCTCATTACCCCTGCAACACCACAGGAAATCCAAAGATGGGTAGTTGCTGACATCATTGAATCAGCAGCTCAAGTATATCAGAGCTGAGACACCATGGAAAGAAATGACTATGTAGCTCCAGCCATCCCATACAGGAAAAGGTAGAGGGGGAAGGAGGAAACAAAGGTATAGCCTATATGAGAAAACAAAAGTTTTCTCAGAAATTCTTTACCACACTTCCACTAAAATTTTACAGGCTAGCACTTTATCACACTTGGCCAAACCTACCTACAAAGGAGTTTAGAAAAGCAAGTGTTTAATCTTTCTAGCCTCTTAAATAAAGAAAAGCAAGGGTAAAGAGATCACAATGAGTTGAGGGAGCCAAACTAGAGTATGAAATTATATTGTGATGTGTCTTGCTGTGAGTCTTTGTTTAATCCCTTGTGCTGGGCACTCTGTGAGTCCTTTCAAATTTGAAACACATATTTTCATCCTGGCACTTTTCCTTTTAATTTATTTGATAATTTCGTCCCTTTGGATTTTTCTGTTCTCTAATTTGGGAGCTCCTAAAAGTCAGGTGTTGGATCTTTGCTATTGACTATCTTTTTCTCCCACTTTCCATCTCATTATCTTTTAATTCTATTTTCTGGGAGATTTCCTCATTTGCATCTTTCTACTGAATATTTTATTTTTCAGAGTGCTTTCTTATTCTTTTATTCTTCCTTATTCACACCATTACATTATTTTACATATGCAAAATATACTCATCTCTTTGAGGATACTGATTACATTTGCTTGAAGGTTTCTTCTTTTTCCTGACAGTAGCACTTTCTTATTCACTTTTTCTGTTTATTTATTTGTTTCAGTCTCTCTTCCTGCTGGAGGCTTCTCTCAGTTGACTGTTGGCAACTGGTTCTGTGTTCATATCTAAGAATGACATACTGAAAAAAGGGGATTGGAACCTGTGTGCATGCAGTAAATTTCACTGTAAGACCATATGGAGACCAATTGTTTTTTGTTTATTTGTTTCTTTTCATCAGGAATACTGTTAAGTCAGTATCTGCAGAGATTTGCTCTGGAGTGTGTAATTTCTTCAAGGAAGGATCTTCCAATATCTTGTCTGAGGAGGTGTGAGGATAGAAAGGTGGTTGTAAACTTGTTGTTAACATTATAGAGCTAAGCATGGGAAGGGGGCTTCCCTGGATCCACCCAGCAATGCAGGAGATGCAGGTTCAATCCCTGGGTTGGGAAGATCCCCTGGAGAAGGAAATGGCAACCCACTCCAGTATTCTTGCCTGGGAAATCCCATTGACAAGGGAGCCTGGTGAACTACAGTCCATGGGGTCAGAAAAGAGTCAGACACAACTTAGCAACTAAACAAGCTACAAGCATAGGAAGAGAGCCAGAAGTACCACTAATATGCAAATTTCCACTTAATTCTCCTCACATATACCCTCCTCTGTATCATCTCTCAGGTTGATTTTCACAAATTATACCTTCCGTATGTTTCAGACGTGGGGTACTGGTAGTTGTCAGTGTCCAAATATAGTTAATTTCCAACAATCCTCCTTTGCTCATTCCACCTCACCGCTCCCCCACAATCTCACCCAGCTTCTGTAACACCTAGTGCCTCTGATTCTTGAACCTTTCTCAGATTCAGCTGGATGAATCAGTTTGCTTATCACTGGTATGTCCCCTTACAGAGGGTTAGATTTGACATTCTCACTGCTAAGATAATTCTTCCATCTGTTTTCCATACTCCTATTCTATGCTGCTGCTGCTGCTAAGTCGCTTCAGTCATGTCCGACTCTGTGCAACCCCATAGACGGCAGCCCACCAGGCTCCCCTGTCCCTGGGATTCTCCAGGCAAGAACACTGGAATGGGTTGCCATTTCCTTCTCCAATGCATGAAAGTGAAAAATGAAAGTGAAGTCGCTCAGTCGTGTCCGACTCTTAGTGACCCCATGGACTGCAGCCCACCAGGCTCCTTTGTCCATGGGATTCTCCAGGCAAGAGTACCAGAGTGGGGTGCCATTGCCATCTCTGATAGTTAAAGATACCTCTTAGTTTTACTTAAAATGGAGTGTGTGTATCTATCGCTTTTGTTTCTTTGCTGTTTTCAGTGATTTCTTATAAGAAACAGAAGTATTTTTCTGGCATTTTGAAACAGTCTCTATTATATAACAGTAAGTATCTAATTATTAATTTAAAACTTTAGAAGTCCTAATAATATACAAAATAGGCTTTATAGAAAAACTCTACCCACTGATAACACACATCAATTTAGAATGGGTATTACATTGTTGATGATCCATTTCTAGTAATATGATGTGGTAATTAAGAGCATAAATTTTGAGGTTAAACTGCCTAGCTTGGAATTATGTCTCTACTGCTTTCCTTGCCATATAATCTTGAACAAATTCTGTTGATATCAATCTCTTAAGCCGAAAAATGGAGAGCAGTAGTGAGGAGTAAGTACAAAAAGTACCTGGCACATAAATAATAATAAATACCAGTTACTATTATTAACTCCAACAGTTATGATTTTCCAAGGTAATGAAAGAGTCAAACACTGTTCTAAGTACTTTATAGGTATTAACTTACTGAATCTTGAAAACAACACTATAAGGTAAGTACTATTATCAGACCAATTTTATAAAGGGTGAAATTGATGCACAAATAGATTAAAAACTTGCCCAAGATCACAATCAAAGGTAGATAAATAGGACTCAAATCCAAGTAATCAGGTTCTAGAATCTTTGATCTTAATAGCCTGGCAGGCTGCAGTCCATGGGGTCGCAAAGAGTCAGACATGACTTAGTGACTGAACAACAACAAACAACTTATATATACTATGCAGCCCATGGACAGCATCATTCAAATTTGAGTCCCCAGGCTCTCTTCAGTTCTCTTGTGGAATGCCAATCAAGCTATACTGGGGCCATCAGACAAACATTCCAAAATGACATTGTGAAATCTGAACCAACTGATTTCTCCTTTTAACAGCCTTCTATGTAAAGACAATAGTACAGAATGGTTGTATATACATGATACACATTTCCATAATGAGTCAAGAATACAAACATAAAAATATCATGAAGTTTTTAAGCCTATTGCTCCCAAGTCATTCTTTTATCACATGGAAATGTGTTTTCTAAGTCCATCTTCTTTGTGCAAACTGAAAGGTTTGTAAAAGTGAAAACTCATCTTCTGCTGCCAAGAGTCCCATGAAGACAGAAGTTCTTAATTAACTAAGCAATTAGTCATGACAGGTGAAGCAAAAATATATAATTTTATAATTGTTTTTCCTCCACTAAAGCCACTAGCCAGAATTTAAAAATATGTGTCCTTTGGGTTCTGGCTCTGGGTAAGATGGAAAAATCATATCCCATTCTGTCTCTGCCATTGCATGCAGCTATAAAACCTGGACAGACTGCAAAGAGCAGATATTTGAGAGCTCCAAGGAGTAAATAATAGCAGGTGGATTGGAGAAGACCAGAATCCAAAATGCCAACAGTGAGTTGCTCGTTTTTCATTTGGTATCCCCAACCTGAACTCAAAGCATACCAAAACCAAGAGTAGACACCAAGATGTGAATGGAGAGAATTCCAGAGAAGTCCACTAGTTCTGGCTCAACAAGTAGGGAGAGGGATTACTAATACTCAGAGAGAGTAGGAAAAATCTCAATCCTGTTTATTATGATTATTCTTTATTTTCTCTTCTTTAATGCCTCAGTCCCCAGGGAATTCTATGGCAGTGGCAGCAGCAAATGCGACAGCAGGGGGAACCTTCAGTTCAGTTCAGTTCAGTCGCTCAGTCGTGTCCGACTCTTTGCAACCCCATGAATCGCAGCACGCCAGGCCTCCCTGTCCATCACCAACTCCTGGAGTTCACTCAGACTCACGTCCATTGAGTCAGTGATGCCATCCAGCCATCTCATCCTCTGTTGTCCCCTTCTCCTCCTGCACCCAAACCCTCCCAGCATCAGAGTCTTTTCCAATGAGTCAACTCTTCGCATGAGGAGTTTCAGCCTTAGCATCATTCCTTCCAAAGAAATCCCAGGGCTGATCCCCTTCAGAATGGACTGGTTGGATCTCCTTTCAGTCCAAGGGACTCTCAAGAGTCTTCTCCAACACCACAGTTCAAAAGCATCAATTCTTCAGCACTCAGCCTTCTTCACAGTCCAGCTCTCACATCCATAGATGACCCTTAGAGGTGCCTAAAATTTGGAGGAAGAACATTCCTTTCCTACTGGAGGAACTGAGGTCCAAAACGTAGAGGTAAACACCTGTGCTTTTTATTCTGTCTACTTATCTCTTGGCTCTGAACCTAGATGAAGTCCTGGAACATGTCTCATACAACAGGATAACCAAACCCCCAGTTTTCTGGCCAGGAGACCAGAAGTACTGGGTATATTGTAGAGAAGGGGAGGCTTGGGATAAGAGCTCTCTTTGAATTGTATATGGAGGGATAAGGGCCTAAACACCACAACAAAGATTTGAGAACCAAGCTAAATTATAGACCACAACCTACATCTCAGACTGGCCACTTGGTTGCAAACACATGGAACAGATCAAAGTAGCAATGTAAAGGCTTTTAAAATGGAATTGACATTGAAACCACAAAACACCAGAAGAGGTGGTCAGAACTTGCAACCTGGACTCCCTGGATTGATAAGTTAAAATATCAATATTTTACACAAAATGTAAATAAGACCCAGAGTCTTATAACACAATATTAAGAATGTCCAGAATTCAGTACAAAGTTATTCAGCATTACAATGAACCTCTAGAACCCCAACTTAAATAGGAGAACAAAATTTACAGACTTCAATGCCAAGATGATACACGTTAGAATTACCTCACAATGATGTTGAAAAAAAAAAAAAAGTATTAGTCTCAGGGAACTCAAACAGGGGCTCTGTATCAACCTAGAGGGGTGGGATGAGGAGGGAGATGGGAGGGTGTTTCAAGAGAAAGGGGACATATCTATACCTATGGCTGATTCATGTTGAGGTTTGACAGAAAACAAAATCCTATAAAGCAATTATGTTTCAATTTAAAAATATATGTTTTTTTTAAAAAAAGAAAGTATTAAAAAACACTCTTGAAATGAATGGACAGAGAGAAGTTTCAGCAAGTAAAAAGAAAATATAAGAAAGAAACAAATGTAAATTTTACAGCTGAAGAAATGCAATAACCAAAACTTAAAAACCCACCGAATGGACTCTACTGCATAATAAAGAAGATAAAGTGTCAGTAAACTTGAAGAGACATCAATACAAATTATCCAGTTTGAACAACAGAGAAAAAATATTTTAAAAGTAAGCCAAAAAACCCAGTATTTAGAAATTCTTCTCCCAGAAAGAGAAAAGAAAGAGTGTAGTGCAGAAAAAAATATTTGAAAAAACAATGGCTAAAAAGTTTCCAAATTTGGCAAAAGACATAAACCCAGAGATTTAAAAGCTCAGTGAACCCCAAAAAGAATAAATCCAAAATACACATGCCTAAACATAAGATAATCAAACTTCTGAAACTGTGAACAAAAATATTGAAAAGAGCCAAAGAAAAATGATACATTTCTTATAGGGAATAAATGATTTCAAAGCCTGGGGATCTTTCATCAGAAATCATGGAAGCCAGAAGGAAATGGCACACATTTTTAAAGCATTGAGAGAGAAGAACGTTCAAACCAGAATGATAAATTCAGTGAACATATCACTCAGAAATAAAGATGAAATGGGCATTCTTAGATGAAGAAAAACGAACAGAATCTATTTAAACAAGATATTTCTCTAAAAGAATTGCTAAAAGGAAGTTCTTCAGGCAGAGGAAATGATACCAGAAGAAAACTTAGAACATCAGAAATAAGGGAAGAACAGAAATGGTGAATTTCTAGCTAAACATAATAGATTATTCTTCTACATTGAGTTTTTTAAAATGTGCTTGAGAGTTAAAAACTATATCTATATCGATATCTATATCTATATATCTATATAGATATAGATGTAGATGTAGATATAGATGTAGTGTTGTCTGATGAAGTTTTCAATGTGTACAAAGAGTACACATTGAAAAGAGTAGATGTAGTGTTGTCTGATGAAGTTTTCAATGTGTACAAAGAGTTCAAAAATAGGCCCATGTAAGTATGATCGATTGATTTTTGACAAAGGTGCAAAGGCAATTCAATAAAGAGATGACAGTCTTTTCCATACAACATGCTAAAACAAATGGTCACTATTAAGTAGGGGGAAAAACCCTCAAACCATTCATTATACTTTATACAAAACAGAATCAAAATGCATCACAGACATAAACACAAACATTAAACTCTTAAATATAGTTTTTAGGAATAACATTGGAAGAAAATATTTGTAATACTGACTTAAGCAAAACTACACCACCAAAAGAATGATTTATAAAAATTTTTAAAATTGAATTTCATCAAAATGAAAACTTCTGCTCTGCCAAGATATTATCAAAACAAAAAACGGTAAGCCATAGATTGGGGGGAAAATATAAAAAACTTTTTTTTAATGGAAAAAAGATTTGAAAAGATAACTTCACCAAGGAGGATACCAGATGGTAAATGAGCACGTGAAAAGATGCTCAACACTGGTAGTCATTAGAATAATGCAAATGAAAATAAATCCATAATCAGATGCCATTACACACCTATTAGAATGAGAAGAAACTGACAATTCCAGGTACTAGCAAGATTGAGAGCAACGGAAACTCTCAAACATTGCTGAGGGAACATAAACTAGTATAGCAACATTGAAAAACAGTTTCAGTTCAGTTCAGTTCATTTCAGTCGCTCAGTCGTGTCCGACTCTTTGCGACCCCATGAATCGCAGCACACCAGGCCTCCCTGTCCATCAGATCCCCCTGAGTTCACTCAGACTCACGTCCATCGAGTCAGTGATGCCATCCAGCCATCTCATCCTCTGTCGTCCCCTTCTCCTCCTGCCCCCAATCCCTCCCAGTATCAGAGTCTTTTCCAATGAGTCAACAATTCACATGAGGTGGCCAAAGTACTGGAGCTTCAGCTTTAGCATCATTCCTTCCAAAGAAATCCCAGGGTTGATCTCCTTCAGAATGGACTGGTTGAATCTCCTTGCAGTCCAAGGGGTTCTCAAGAGTCTTCTCCAACACCACAGTTCAAAAGCATCAATTCTTTGGCGCTCAGCCTTCTTCACAGTCCAACTCTCACATCCACACATAACCACAGGGAAAACCATAGCCTTGACTAGATGGACCTTAGTCGGCAAAGTAATGTCTCTCCTTTTGAATATACTATATAGATTGGTTATAACTTTTCTTCCAAGGAGTAAGCGTCTTTTAATTTCATGGCTGCAGTCACCATCTGCAGTGATTTTGGAGCCCCCAAAAATAAAGTCTGACACTGTTTCCACTGTTTCCCCATCTATTTCCCATGAGGTGATGGGACCGGCTCCCATGATCTTCGTTTTCTGAATGTTGAGCTTTAAGCCAACTTTTTCACTCTCCTCTTTCACTTTCATCAAGAGGCTTTTTAGTTCCTCTTCACTTTCTGCCATAAGGGTGGTGTCATCTGCATATCTGAGGTTATTGATATTTCTCCCAGCAATCTTAATTCTAGCTTCTGTTTCTTCCAGTCCAGCATTTCTCATGAGGTACTCTGCATAGAAGTTAAATAAGCAGGGTGACAATATACAGCCTTGACATACTCCTTTTCCTATTTGGAACCAGTCTGTTGTTCCATGTCCAGTTCTAACTGTTGCTTCCTGACCTACATACAGATCTCTCAAGAGGCAGGTCAGGTGGTCTGGTATTCCCATCTCTTTCAGAATTTTCCACAGTTTATTGTGATCCACACAGTCAAAGGCTTTGGCATAGTCAATAAAGCAGAAATAGATGTTTTTCTGGATGGAACTCTCTTGCTTTTTGATGATCCAACTGATGTTGGCAACTTGATCTCTGGTTCCTCTGCCTTTTCTAAAACCAGCTTGAACATCAGGGAGTTCACTGTTCACGTATTACTGAAGCCTGGCTTGGAGAATTTTGAGCATTACTTTACCAGCATGTGAGATGAGTGCAATTGTGTGATAGTTTGAGCATTCTTTTGCATTGCCTTTCTTTGGAATTGGAATGAAAACTGACCTTTTCCAGTCCTGTGGCCACTGCTGAGTTTTCCAAATTTGCTGACATATTGAGTGCAGCACTTTCACAGCATCATCTTTCAAAACAGTTTGAAAAACAGTTTGGAAGTATCTAATAAAATAAAACATACCATAAAGTTGTTTTGCTTTGGCTCCATCCCTTCATTCTTTCTGGAGTTATTTCTCACAGTAATCCAAGTCTATGGCCGAACCAGTAATGCTGAAGAAGCTGAAGTTGAACGGTTCTATGAAGACCTACAAGATCTCCTAGAACTAACACCCAAAAAAGATATCCTTTGCATTATAGGGGACTGGAATGCAAAAGTAGGAAGTCAAGAAGCATCTCAAGTAACAGGCAAATTTGGCCTTGGAATATGGAATGAAGCAGGGCAAAGACTAATGGAGTTTTGCCAAGAAAATGCACTGGTCATAGCAAACACCCTCTTCCAACAACACAAGAGAAGACTCTACACATGGACATCACCAGATGGTCAACACCAAAATCAGATTGATTATATTCTTTGCAGCCAAAGATGGAGAAGCTCTATACAGTCAATAAAAACAAGATCAGGAGCTGACTGTGGCTCAGATCATGAACTCCTTATTGCCAAATTCAGACTTAAATTGAAGAAAGTAGGGAGAACCATTAGACCATTCAGGGATGACCTAAATGAAATCCCTTATGATTATACAGTGGAAGTGAGAAATAGATTTAAGGGACTAGATCTGATAGACAGAGCACCTGATGAACTATGGAATGAGGTTCGTGACACTGTACAGGAGACAGGGATCAAGACCATCCCCATGGAAAAGAAATGCAAAAAAAGCAAAATGGCTGTCTGGGGAGGCCTTACAAATAGCTGTGAAAAGAAGAGAAATGAAAAGCAAAGGAGAAGAGGAAAGATATAAGCATCTGAATGCAGAGTTTCAAAGAATAGCAAGGAGATATGAAAGACTTTCTCAGTGATCAATGCAAAAAAATAGAGGAAAACAACAGAATGGGAAAGACTAGAGATCTCTTCAAGAAAATTAGAGATACCAAGGGAACATTTCATGCAAAGATGGGCCAGATAAAGGATAGAAATGGTATGGACCTAACAGAAGCAGAAGATATTAAGAAGAGGTGGCAAGAATACACAGAAGAACTGCACAAAAAACGATCTGCATGACCCAGATAATCACGATGGTGTGATCACTCACCTAGAGCCAGGCATCCTGAAATGTGAAGTCAAGTGGGCCTTAGAAAGCATCACTATGAACAAAGCTAGTGGAGGTGATGGAATTCCAGTTGAGCTATTTCAAATCCTGAAAGATGATGCTGTGAAAGTGCTGCACTCATTATGCCAGCAAATCTGGAAAACTCAGCAGTGGCCCCAGGACTGGAAAAGGTCAGCTATCATTCCAATCCCAAAGTATGGCAATGCCAAAGAATGCTCAAATTATGGCATAATTCCACTCATCTCACACACTAGTAAAGTAATGCTCAAAATTCTCCAAGCCAGGCTTCAGCAATACATGAACCGTGAACTTGCAGATGTTCAAGCTGGTTTTAGAAAAGGCAGAGGAACCAGAGATCAAATTGCCAACATCCGCTTCATCATCAAAAAAGCAAGAGAGTTCCAGAAAAACATCTATTTCTGCTTTATTGGCTATGCCAAAGCTTTTGACTGTGTGGATCACAATAAACTGTGGGAAATTCTGAAAGAGATGGGAATAACAGACCACATGACCTGCCTCTTGAGAAATCTGTATCCAGGTCAGGAAGCAACAGTTGGAACTGGACATGGAACAAAAGACTGCTTCCAAATAGGAAAAGGAGTATCTCAAGGCTGTATATTGTCACCCTGCTTATTTAACTTCTATGCAGAGTACATCTGAGAAACGTTGGGCTGGAAGAAGCACAAGCTGGAATCAAGATTGCCGGGAGAAATATCAATAACCTCAGATATGCAGATGACACCACCCTTATGGCAGAAAGTGAAGAGGAACTAAAAAGCCTCTTGATGAAAGTGAAAGAGGAGAGCGAAAAAGTTGGCCTAAAGCTCAACATTCAGAAAACGAAATCATGGCATCTGGTCCCATCACTTCATGGAAAATAGATGGGGAAACAGTGGAAACAGTGTCAGACTTTATTTTGGGGGGCTCCAAAATCACTGCAGATGGTGACTGCAGCCATGAAATTAAAAGACGCTTACTCCTTGGAAGAAAAGTTATGACCAACCTAGATAGCATATTCAAAAGCAGAGACATTACTTTGCTGACTAAGGTCCGTCTAGTCAAGGCTATGGTTTTTCCTGTGGTCATGTATGGATGTGTGAGTTGGACTGTGAAGAAAGCTGAGTGACGAAGAATTGGTGCTTTTGAACTGTGGTGTTGGAGAAGACTCTTGAGAATCCCTTGGACTGCAAGGAGATCCAACCAGTCCATTCTGAAGGAGATCAACCCTGGGATTTCTTTGGAAGGAATGATGCTAACTCCAGTACTTTGGCCACCTCATGCAAAGAGTTGACTCATTAGAAAAGACTCTAATGCTGGGAGGGATTGGGGGCAGGAGGAGAAGGGGACGACAGAGGATGAGATGGCTGGATGGCATCACTGACTTGATGGATGTGAGTCTGAGTGATCTCTGGGAGTTGGTGATGGACAGGGAGGCCTGGTGTGTTGCAATTCATGGGGTCGCAAAGAGTCAGACACAACAGAGCGACTGAACTGAACTGAACCATAAAGTTACACTTATCATATGACCTAGCAATTCCATTCTCAGGTATTTACCCAAAAGAAATAAATGTTTATTTTCACATAAGCCTGCATATGAAATAGTAGCTTTATTTATCCTCTCACTGGTAGCTCAGTTGGTAAAGAATTGCCTGCAATCCAAGAGATCCAGGTTCAATCCCTGGGTAGGGAAGATCCCCTGGAGAAGGAAATTGCAACCCATTCCAGCATTCTTCTTGCCTGGAAAATCCCATGAACAGAAGAGCCTGGCAGTTTCGGTCCATAGGGTCACACAGAGTCAGACATGACTTAGTGACTAAACACCATCATCAAAAACAGAAGAAAAAAAGCAATGTCCTGAAACTGGTAAATGTGAAACAAGAGGGAAAGGGTATAACTTTTAAAAGAATGATATAGCCATGTTGTTAGTCACTAAGTCACGTCTGAGTCCTTTGAGATCCCATGAACTATAGCTCACCAGGTTCTTCTTTCCATGGGATTTCCCAAGCAAGAATACTGAAGTGAGTTGTCATTTCTTTCTCCAGGTGATCCTCTCAACCCAGGGATCAAATCCATGTCTCTGTATTGGCAGGTGTATTCTTAACCACTGAGCCACTGTGGAAGCCCTGACATAGCCATAGGGCATGACAAAAACTGGTTAGAACCAATTAAGTCCAAGATGGCAGAATATTCTACATTCAGTGAACCTTGAGCCTCACAATATGCTCACTGTAATATATTAGCTAAATGACACACCCACCAGTGCCATGACAATTCTGAAGCTAGCTATAAAAGGTGGGCCGTGGCCCAATTCCTAGAAATCTCTACCTTTTCCCTGAAATAATTGGAAAATTCCTCCTACTCATTAGCCTATGAAATTACTCAGCCCATAAAAACTAGTCATGCCATATTTTGGGACCGCTCACTTTTTGGGGATGACCAACACTCTGAAGTGTGCTTCTCCCAAGGCCTGTTGCCTGTGTTTCTCTCTAAATAAAGCTACTTCTTACCTATCACTTTGTCTCTCACTGAATTCTTTCTGTGATGAGACCTCAAGAACCTCAAATTCACTGGGAGCAAATGGATAAATTTAGGTGTTTATACAAAAGAATATTATTTACCAATAAATGAATATACTATTGATACACAAAACAGCATGGATAAATCACAAATGCCTTATTTGAAGTCAAAGATGCCAGGCTGAAAGCACTACATACTGTATGATCCCATTTATACAATATTCTGGAAAAAGAAAAACTATAGGGACAGAGAAAAGATCAATGGTTTCCACAGATTAGGGCTCTGGAGAGGGACTGACTACAAAAGAGCAGAATGAGGGCATTTTGGAGGGTGGTGGAACCCTTTTATATTTTGACTGTGGTAGTGGTTACACGATAATACATTCATCCAAATTCATAAAGCTGTACACTAAAAACAATAAAAGTTTTCCTAAATGAATTTTTTAATTTAAAACAAATATATCTCTTCAAAAAAACAAAGACAACTTAGGATCCCATATCACCTCCATCATTTAAAATGTGATCTTAGACAAATAACTTAGTCTTACAGAACTTCAGCTCTCCAACTTTTAAAATGAAAAATATATTACTTTGAGATCTCACTGCTGTGTGTGTTTTTATATCCCTCTCTTCACTGCTTTGCCTGGCTAATTTCTGTTTATCCTATAGGTCTCAGCTAAAATACTGTTTCCCTATAAAAGCCTTCACTGCTTTTATTTCATAACACTTCTCACATCTACATTTAAATATATTTAATGTCTATCTTTTACAAAATGATAAGCTTCATGAGAAAAGGAACTATTTGAATTGTTTTATCAGAATCTAAGCAATCATAGAGCACTACAATACTGAAGTGTGTTCCATTAATACTTTTTAAAATGTAAAAAGACCAGTACAAATAGCATTTCTTATTGTGTTCTTATTCTTTCTTAATATTTTCATCATTCTCATTATATATGTATATACACAGACATATACATATATATATTAAGCTGTTATCTTTCTCATGCTGTAGATACATAAATGTGTGTTTACATGTATGTACATCTGTATATATATTTATACATATACAATAATATAATGGTATGTAATAGATGCCACCAACAAATTTACTTGCTAGATCAAAAGACAGGAAATATTAGATTATGCCTAGGTATAATCTAATATACTTAGATATATTAGGTATCTAATATATTAGGTATATTAATACATTAGGTATTAATATATGTCTGTCTGCTAACATTTCCTCATTTGTAAGCATTTTCCATTAGCACTTCCATGAGCTTCCCTGGTGGCTCAGTTGGTAAAAGTGTCTGCTGGCAATGCAGGAGATCCGGGTTCAATCCCTGGGTCAGGAAGATCCCCTGGAGAAGGAAATGGCAACCCACTTCAGTACTCTTGCCTGGAAAATTCCACGGATGGAGGAACCTTATAGGCTACAGTCCATGGGGTCGCAAAGAGTCAGACACGACTGAGCAACTTCACTTTCACTTTCCATTAGCACTAATGGAAAATGACAAAAATGACAAAGTAATAGACCTATTATATAACCATAAATTAAATTTAAAAATTTCTTGGTACTTGAAGAGTCTGATATATATATAAGCTAGAATTAAACATCTGCAGTGGACATATTAGGACCAGTTCCTGCCATCCCGAATGTCTTGGTCTGTTCACACAAACCCCAAGACCAGAAAAGCACATATAGACTGACGGTCACTAACTAGCCCAAGGTGGACACCTGACTAAATTGAAACCCTTCTATGGGCTAGGCAACACATAGTGTGACCCATGGGCCCAAGTAGTAGAACGATGATAATTTGTTAGTCACATTTCCTCCTGTGGAACTCCGGTTAGTAACAAGAGGATGCTGACGCACACAGAGAAGCAGAGCTAACAAGAGAAAAACCATTCCTTCATTTCACAAATACTAGTGATCATCTATTTATTGTGTGCTATACGACCCAAGAGAGAGGCACGAAAAGGGAAATGAATTCCCAGAGCTTTAAGAGATCTAGATACCTTCCAGTTCTAGTCCACATGTCTCTTTACAATAAACCCTTTTTTCTCTCTTTAGATGAGTAGGTGAAGACTCTGTTCCTGGAAACCAAAATGATCTAACACAGTTTCACAAGCGAAGGCACAGAAAGGAGTCTTTCTGTTAGGTTAAAAATATATATATATATATGTCTTGCCCTAGGTAATAACTCAAGTGAAAAAAGATTTCTCCTCAAAGTACCTTTCCTAAAACTGGTGACAGACAGAACAAAGCATGACAAGTGGGAATAGGAAGGGGGACTGGCCCTAAATTTTCCTTTATAAAACTACTACCACCAAAAACATGATTTTAAGTGCCTTGCTTCCATTGCATAGAAATATGTAGGCAAAAAGAAAAAGGTCTTACAACTACAACTGTGAGTACTTATGAAAGACTTCATCACTGACACAAATGCAATTCACTACATCAGAGTCTCCTGATCACTTTGTACATGTGAGTCTACCGGCTTCACTAAAATAATTTGGGATTCTAAGCAAAGGAGGTAGGCATTTCCTTACTCTAATGTATTACTGGATAGGCTTGAAGCCTAGACCAGAAATGTATTATGTAACAGACAAAAACAACTGGCTGTTTTAAATTGCACTTTATGTGATAAAAATATCTCAGTGACTTCAGCAGAAGTACAAGATCTGGTCTCTTAGTTCTAAAATTCCAGCCATTGAGAAATGATTCTCTTTGGCAACAAACACTAGAAACTGATTTATAAAACAAAATTTATTTATTTATTAAAAAGTAATTTGCTTTATAATTATATGCCAGAATCACCATGCTAAAAACTCAGTGTTGTTTTTAATCACTGCAAGTGGACATTCCTACTGGCCATATCTTCTTATTCACTGTGCAAGAGAAGCACTGCTAAATACTTACTCTGAACCAAGCATTTTTATATAGGTTATCATGAAAAACCATGAGATAGGTTATCTAACCCTACTTTAAAATCAGCAAACTGATCACTGAAAAGGTAAAAAATTTGTCTAAGATCCTCAAGAATGTAAATGTCAAAGTATGAAATTTGACCTTGGGTAGCCTTGCTCTTGTCCCTGTTGGCCCAGTGCACTACATTTCCAGGACCACTGAGGTCTCTAAGAATTTAAGTTTAAAAAAATATGTCTTCCCGGTATATGTCTCGCTGACTTTGGGTTTTACTTATTTCAAGAAAGATTCTTTTTGCTTAAAGATTTCCAATCAACCAACAGTCGTTTTTCTAACACTATATATTCTAAATGCAATTGTATGTCAACCAAGGAAGATCTAGGAATATTTGAAACACTCATTTTCCCCAAATCCTTATGTTGACTCTGGTTGCTGAGAAAAGTCTGCACTAATGGCAGAATATTTACCAAAATACTAACAATATAAGATTGTGCTCACTTTTTCATGCTGCTATAATATAGTAAACGAGGAAAATCCACTGATACAATCAATTATTAATAGAATCTATAATAAACCAAAGATCAGTTTCTTTATAACATTTTAGTTACTAGCCAAACACATTAAAACTAGAACCCAAATATCAGAATGGAATTGTGGCATGTCTTTAATTCTTCCTGATTCTTACTGGGGACGGGGATGAGACTACATTTTTAACCTTCCAAATGATGCTTGAGTAGCAACAGACCAAGCTGTTTCTAAGCCTAATCCAATCCTGTTCACAGCCTAAGCCAGTTAGAATCACCCAGGTCTCAGCAGGCATATGATAGCGCCCATTCTCCTATCATTTTAAAACCTCCCCACATGATTCTTGGATAAGAATTGCCATGCTTGAGAACCACTGGCCTAGCTCAAATCAGAACTTTATTTCTGCTGAATGTCTCCCCTTTGGGCTCTTCTCCTCAAGTGCTATTAAAAGCCTGGTCCTAATTAACTCAGAGTTAGGTAAAGAAATTTAAACTTGGAGAGAGAATAATAATAGATACTGTTATGATTAATTTTATATATCAAGCTGGCTGGGTTATGGTACCCAGCTGTTTGCTCAAACACTAGTCTAGATATTGCTAGGAAGGTATTTTTAAATGTTGTTGTTGTTGTTCAGTTGCTAAGTAGTGTCTGACTCTTTGTGACCCCATGGACTGTAGCATGCCAGGCTCCTCTGTCCTCCCATTATTGCCCGGACTTTGCTCAATTTCATGTCCATTGAGTCGTTGATGCTATCTAAGCATGTCATTTTCTGCTGCCCTCTTCTCCTTTTGCCTTCAATCCTTCCCAGCATGAGGGTCTATTCCAATAAGTCAGCTCTTTGCATCAGGTGGCCTAAGTATCAGAGTTTCAGCTTCAGCATCAGTTCTTCCAATGAATATTCAGAGTTGACTTCCTTTAGGATTGACTGGTTTGATCTCCTTGTAGTCTGAGGGATTCTCAAGAGTACTCCAGCACCACAATTTGAAACCATCAGTTCTTCAGCACTCAGTCTTATTTACAGACCAACTCTCACATCTGTATGTCACTACTGGAAAAACCACAGATTTGACTATATGGACCTTTGTTGGCAAAGTGATGTCTCTGCTTTATAACATGCTGTCTAGGTTTGTCACAGCATTCCTTCCAAGAAGCAAGAATCTGCAATCACCATCTACAGTGATTTTTTAGCCCAAGAAAAGAAAATCTGTTACTGTTTCCACTTTTTTCCCTCTATTTGCCATGAAGTGATGGGACCAGATGCCATGATCTTAGGTTTTTGAATGTTGATATTCAAGCCAGCTTTTTTACTCTCCTCTTTCATCCTCATCAAGAGATTCTTGAGTTGCTCTTCACTTTCTGCTATTAGAGTGGTATCATCTGTATATCTGAGGTTGTTGATGTTTTCTCCCAGCAACTTTGATTCCTGCTCGTAATTCATCCAGCTTGTAATTCATTTTGCACAATGTACACTGCATATAAGTTAAATAAGCAGGGTGACAACATACAGCAGCCTTGTCTTACTCCTTTCCCAACTGTGAATCGGTCAGTTCTTCCATGTCTGATTCTAACTGTTGCTTCTTGACCCGTATACAGGTTTTTCACGGGACAGGTAAGGTGGTCTGGTATCCCCACATCTTTAAGAGTTTTCCACAGTGTGTTGTGATCCACACAGTCACAGGTTTAGCATAGTCAATGAAGCAGAAGCAGATGTTTTTCTAGAACTCCCTTGCTTCCTCCACAATCCAATGATGAAGGCAATTTTATCTCTGGTTCCTCTGCCTCTTGAAAACCAGGTTGTACATCTGGAAGATCTCAGTTCATGTACTGCTTAAGCCTAGTTTGAAGGATTTTGAGCATTACCTTGCTAGCATGTGAAATGAGCCCAGCTGTAATCAGTAGACTTTTAGTAAAGCCACTTAGCTTCCAAAATATGGATTGGCCTCATCCAATCAGTTGAAAAGAAGACTTTAAGAGAAAAAGCTAATAGTCTCCAGAGGAAAAGGTCAGCCTCCAGACTGTAACACAGAAACTTTGTTTTCATCCTGCCTTTCCTACAGATTTCACACTTGACATTCCCTGCAATTACATGAACCAATTCCCTAAAATCTCAATCTCTTCCTCCCTCTCTCCCTGTGTGTGTGTATATCCCATTGAATTTGATACTCAATACAGACACCATCTATTTAAATGCAGGTTGTGTGCTAGAAATCACAATAAATTATTCACATACTTTTTCTGATTTAATCCTTACAACAACCATATGAATTGAATAAGCAAGCCATAAGGAGACAACATCGTGACCAGAGACAGAGAAGCTTCATTTAGTAACTTCAGAGAGGAAGCAGTATAGGAGATATTAGAATTAGGTGAGTCAAGATAAAGAACAGCCAAGGATAAAAAGGTAAGTGTTCAGTGAAAAACAAAAGGAAAAGGAGGAAATGTATAGATTAAAAATCATTGTGCCCACAATAGGAAACCACTCATCTGCTTTCCGCACCTATAGACTTGCCTTTTATGAAAATTTCACTTAAATAAAACAATATAATGTAAAGTCTTTTGCATCTGATTTCTTTCAATAAACATGTTTCTGAAGTTTATTCATGTTGTAGCACGTACCAGTAGTTCCTCCTTTTTCATTGCTTAATAAAATTCCAGTGTAGAGATATGCTTCATTGTGTTTGTCTATCACCAGATGACAGATATTAGATTGTTTCCAGGGCTGACCTACTATGAATAATACTAGAGCGAACATTCACAAATATATGTTTTCATTTCACTTGGGCAGATAACTTGTATTGGAACTACTATGTTATACAGTGAATTTATGTCTAACATTTTAAGAAACTGTGAAAGCTATTTTCCAAAGCAGTTGTATCATTTCACCAACAATAAGGGAATCGGGTTTATAATATCTTAACCAAAATTTGTTATTATCTGTCTTTTAAATTATAGGCATTTAACTGAATGTATGTGGGTATACGGTGTGTGTTGTACAGTGAATGTGTAATTTATCTCGTCATTTTACTTTGTATTTCTCTAATGACTACATATGTTGAGCACCATTTCAAGAGCTTATTAGCCATTTTTAGATCTTCTTTGGTAAATGTCTATTAAAATCTTCACCTCTTCTTTAAAAAGCAGTTGGACATTATTTTGATAAAGATTTGACTAAACCAGCTGTAAAAAAAACTTTAATGATAAAATTGGTAGAAATTTAACCAGTCAGTGGATACTTGATATTAAGGAATTGTTGGGTTTATTTGAGATTTTATAATGGCATTACAATTTGGCTTTTTGAAGAAATAATGTTTATCTTTTAGAGTGATACACTGAATAATTTATAGATGAAATGATGTGAGCCTGTGATTTGCTATAAACAATCCAGAGGAGGTGAGAGAATATAAATAAAAGATTGGCCATATGTTGACAACTGATCATTCTTCAAGCTGAGAAAAGGATTCATGGGGATTCATAATACTATTCTCTCTGCTTTTGCATATGTTTAAAAATTCTATAATACATTGTTAAGAAATAAAAATCTGACACATTGAATCTACCTATTAACTTATAAGTGATCTATAAAATCTATTTAAATGACCATAACGTAACATTTAACCAACAAGAAGAAAACCACAGAAACACAAACACACACAATGAGTTGCTCAAGACAACTCCTAGTGGCTCATGCCTTATCCTTTCCCTACCTCCTAACAATAACATCTAGAACAGTTCAGTTCAGTCACTCAGTCGTGTCCGACTCTTTGTGACCCCATGGACTGCAACATTCCAGGCTTCTCCATCCATCACCAACTCTCGGAGCTTGCTCAAATTCGTATCCCTTGAGTCAGTGTTGCCATCCAACCATCTCATTCTCTGTCATCCCCTTCTCAACCCGCCCTCAATCTTTCCCATAATCAAACTATTTTCCAATAAGTCAGTTCTTTGCAACAGGTGGCCAAACTATTGGAGTTTCACCTTCAGCATCAGTCCTTCTAGTGAATATTCAGGATTGATTTCCTTTAGCTGGTTCAATATTCTTCCAGTCCAAAGGACTCTCAAGAGTCTTCTCCAATACCACAATTCAAAAGCATCAATTCTTCAGCATTCAGCTTTATTTATAGTCCAACTCTCACATCCATACATGACTACTGGAAAAACCAAAGCTTTGACTAAATGGACCATTGTTGGCAAAGTAATGTCTCTGCTTTTTAATATGCTGTCTAGGTTGGTCATAACTTTCCTTCCAAGGAACAAGTATCTTTTCATTTCATGGCTGCAGTCACCATCTGCAGTAATTTTGGAGCCCAAAAAAATAAAGTCAGCCACTGTTTCCACTGTTTCCCCATCTATTTTCCATGAAGTGATGGGACCGGATGCCATGATCTTAGTTTTCTGAATGTTGAGTTTTCACCCAACTTTTTCACTCTCCTCTTTCACTTTCATCAAGAGGCTTTTTAGTCTTCTTCACTGTCTGCCATAATGGTGGTGTCATCTGCATATCTGAGGTTATTGATATTTCTCCCAGCAAACTGGATTCCAGTTTGTGCTTCATCCAGTCCAGCATTTGGCATGATGTACTGTGCATATAAGTTAAATAAGGAGGGTGACAATATGCAACCTTGACGTACTCCTTTTCCTATTTGGAACCAGTCTGTTGTTCCATGTCCAGTACTAACTGTTGCTTCTTGACCTACATACAGATTTCTCAGGAGGCAGGTCAGGTGGTCTGGTATTCCCATGTCTTTCAGAATTCTCCACAGTTTGTTGTGATCCACACAGTCAAAGGCTTTGGCATAGTCAGTAAAGCAGAAGTAGATGTTTTTCTGGAACTCTCTTTCTTTTTTGATGATCCAACAGATGTTGGCAATTTGTTCTCTGGTTCCTCTGCCTTTCCTAAATCCAACTTGAACATCTGGAAGTTTATGGTTCACATACTTTTCAAGCCTCCCTTGCAGAATTTTGAGCATTACTTTGCTAGCATGTGAGATGAGTGCAATTATGCAGTAGTTTGAACACCTTTTGGCATTGCCTTTCTTTGGAATTGGAATGAAAACTGACCTTTTCAAGTACCATAGCCACTGCTGAGTTTTCCAAATTTGCTGACATATTGAGTACAGCACTTTCAAAGCATCATCTTCTAGGATTTGAAAGAAGTCAACTGGAATTCCATCACCTTCACTAGCTTTGTTCGTAGACAGGCTTCCAAAGGACCACTTGACTTTGCATTCCAGGATGTCTGGCTCTAGGTGAGTGATCACACCATTGTGATTATCTGGGTCATGAAGAGCTTTTTTTTTTTTTTTAATTCTTGCCATCTCTTCTTAATATCTTCTGCTTCTGTTAGGTCCATTCCATTTCTGTCCTTTATTGAGCCCATCTTTGCATGAAATGTTCCCTTGGTATCTCTAATTTTTTTTTAAGAGATCTCTAGTCTTTCCCATTCTATTGTTTTCCTCTATTACTTTGCACTGATCACTGAGAAAGGCTTTCTTATCTCTTCTTGCTATTCTTTGTAACTCTGCATTCAAATGGGTATATCTTTCCTTTTCTCCTTTGTCTTCAGCTTCTCTTCTTTTCTCAGCTATTTGTAAGGCCTCCTCAGACAACCATTTTGCCTTTTTTCATTTCTTTTTCTTTGGCATGGTCTTGATCACTGCCTCCTGAACAATGTCACTAACCTCTGTCCATAGTTCTTCAGGCACTCTGTCCATCAGGTCTAATCCCTTGAATCTATTTGTCATTTCCACTGTATATCGTAAGGGATTTGATTTAGGTCATACCTGAATGGTCTGGTGGTTTTCCCCACTTTCTTCAATTTAAGCCTGAATTTGGCAATAAATAGTTCATGACTGAGCCACAGTCAGCTCCCAGTCTTGTTTTTGCTGACTGTATAGAGCTTCTCCATCTTTGGCTGCAAAGAATATAATCAATTTGATTTCGGTATTGACCATCTGGTGATGCCCATGTGTAGAGTCTTGTGTTGTTGGAAGAGGGTGTTGCCATGACCAGTGTGCTCTCTGGGCAAAACTCTGTTAGCCTTTGTCCAGCTTTGCTTTGTACTCCAAGG
Source organism: Capra hircus (assembly GCF_001704415.2). Taxonomy (NCBI): domain Eukaryota; kingdom Metazoa; phylum Chordata; class Mammalia; order Artiodactyla; family Bovidae; genus Capra; species Capra hircus. Next base: position 62,655,363 of record NC_030812.1, read on the forward strand.
CCAAATTTGCCTGTTACTCCAGGTATCTCTTGACTTCCTACTTTTGCATTCCAATCCCCTATAATGAAAAGACACCATTCAATATCACAGTAATCCAAGTCTATGCCCTGACCAGTAATGCTGAAGAAGCGGAAGTTGAACTGTTTTATGAACATCTACAAGACCTTCTGGAACATTACACAGTACTATATTTCAGGCTTTTGTAATCTAGCCTGAAATTCAAAAGAAATATTCCTTACTATCGAAACAGGCAACTTGTAAACTTTTGGAAAATACTCTTTTCATAAACAGGAGCTCTCTGTACCTTTGGAATAGAAGCGATTTCCTTTATTAATGGTCTCTTTCATGGTTTGTGCTAAGTCACTTAAGTCCTGTCCAACTCTTTGTGATACTAAAGACTGTAGCCCAACAGACTTCTCTGGCCATGGGATTCTCTAGGCAAGAATACTGGAGTGGGTTGCCATTCCCTCCTCCAGGGGATCTTCCAGTCCCAGGGATCTAAACTGAAACTGTACCTCCTGTGGCTTCTCATTGATGGCAGATTCTTTACTGCTGAGCCACCAGCGAAGTCCAATGGTCCCTTCAGTTCAGTTCAGTTCAGTTCAGCCGCTCAGTCGTGTCCAACTCTTTGCAACCCCATGAATCACAGCAAACCAGGCCTCCCTGTCCATCACCAACTCCGGGAGTTCACTCAAACTCATGTCCATTGGGTCAGTGATGCCATCCAGCCATCTCATTCTCTGTTGTTCCCTTCTCCTCCTGTCCCCAATCCCTCCCAGCATCAGAGTCTTTTCAAATGAGTCAACTCTTTGCATGAGATGGCCAAAGCATTGGAGTTTCAGCTTCAGCATCAGTTCTTCCAATGAACACCCAGGGCTGATCTCCTTTAGAATGGACTGGTTAGATCTCCTTGCAGTCCAAGGGATTCTAAAGAGTCTTCTCCAACACCACAGTTCAAAAGCATCAATTCTTCAGTGCTCAGCTTTCTTTACAGTCCAACTCTCACATCCATACATGACCACTGGGAAAACCATAACCTTGAGCAGACAGACCTTTGTTGGCAAAGTAATAGCTCTGCTTTTCAATATGCTATCTAGGTTGGTCATAACTTTTCTTCCAAGGAGTAAGTGTATTTTAATTTCACGGCTGCAGTCACCATCTGCAGTGATTTTGGAGCCCCCAAAAATAAAGTCTGACGCTGTTTCACTTTTTCTCCATCTATTTCCCATGAAGTGATTCCTGGTAATTCATGCAAGCCAGTCTGTTAACCTAACAATTCCCTGAGTTTTCAGGAAATAGATCATATCTTTACAAATTATTCTTCAGTGTTTATAGCAGTTGTCTTACACAAAATCTATCTCGTAGAGATGTTTGAAATCACTCAATTGGTCACTTACCATTCTGGTACGTATTACTTTTTTTTTTTTTTAATATACAAGGGGACTATAGGAATTTTGAAAATGGATGAGAGGGCACAAAAAAAGGAGATGTAAGAACTAATAAATTTGAGCATTATTTCATGTTTTCATCTGAAAAATAACTAAAGTCATCCTAAATGGCTACCCAATTATCCCTATTACTCTGGAATTACTATCAAACTATTACAAGCCACAGAAAAGGTATATGCAAATTATTCTAGACCTAAATAAAATGCATCATCTTTACTTCTCTATTTTCAGTTGTAGAAGAACAACTTTACACTCAGCAGCGACTAGAACAGAAACTTACAATGTATTCAAATTAAAAAGTAGCATTGTGTTTATTGAGCAAAAAACATATTCTGCCATACTAGATTTTATGTCAAGGAAGGGAAGCCGCTTCAGCTACAGTGATTAGACAGCTTCAAGATAGAGGTCTCTACAAAGTCTTGAAAAATGGGTAGAGATAACAGAAAGAAGGGAGAACACAAGTTTTGAACAAGGATATGACTTTTGAAAAGTAAAAGACATATTCAAAAAAGGTTAAGAATCATCCAGCAAAAATTTTGCCAAAATGCAGAATTCTTAGAATTGAATTATTGTAAGTAATATTAAGGAGGTAAATCTTATTTAGAGAAAAAAAGAAATATTTAGGTAAAAGTACAATGAGAAAAAGTTTATTTGTTAAATGTACATGTGCCTATCAAAGAGAATACATATAAAACTCTTAGCACAATATCTGGTGCATAGTAAAGCTGAATAAATATTCACTATCATTGTTACTTTCTCTTCTTCTTCCTATTTTGGTCCTGGCTGCAGCAACCCTATCTGTTTTCTGTAATTTGCTATACACAATGGATAAATATGAAGAATGATGAAGAAACCAAAGAGGAAGAGTTTGACACAAAAACTGCTCTGTGCTTCAATCACAGCTTTGAGGAAAAGAAGACAAAAGAGCTAAGGATCAATCTTATAAACAGTTTTTTATTTTTCCATAACATTTCAGAGCTCATAAAACCCTAAGATGATGATGATGATACCTCACATTTATGCAGGCTTTTTACAGGGTACTGTCAAATATACTATCTCAATACTAATACTAATGATAATAGTTATCAACTAATTTAGTCCTCTCATTTTAAAAATGAGAGAACCTAATGAAGCTAGCAAGATCAAATGACTTGGCCAAGGTTTATAATTAGCAGCACCGGTGATGATGATGATGGTAATGGTGATGGTGGTGGTAGTGGTAATGATACTAACAAACTGCTTAATACTTTAATGCATTTCTCATTTAATCCTTGCAACAACTCTAAGAGGAAAATGTTATAATTATCTTTTTTTAAGTTAAAGAAACTAAGATTTTAAAAATTAAAACTTTTGCCCAAGGTCACACAGCAGAAGGTGACAGAAACAGGATTCAAATAATAAACTGACTCAAACACCAATTCATTTAGTCATGATATTATACTTATTGTGGGCTCCCTTCGTGGCTCAGTCAGTAAGGAATCCACATGCAAGGCAAGAGACCACCTCCAAGGCAGGCGACTCAGGTTTGATCCCTGGGTGGGATCCCCTGGAAAACAAAATAGCAACCCCCTCCAGCATCTTGCCTGGGAAATCCCATGGATAGAGAAGCCTGGTGGGCTATAGTCCATGGTGTTGCACAGACATAACTAAACCACCACCACAGTTATTGTAGTTAGAATTACTACTCAGTTCTGAATCCTATCCTAGTGTAATGTTCTTTTCTTCACAGCCTATCTCTTAATATTAATGAAATAAGTGTTCAGATTATTTCAATTCTAGAGAAAAAAGGTAATTTCACTTTCTTATATACTTATAGAAGGTTTCACTGTCCTAACATCAGGATTATTTATAGAGAACAGTAATAAGAAAAATATTTCACATTTATTTGGAGAGCTGTAATTGGGAGAATTCTTTCAACTCTTATTATAATCCTGTAAGACAAGCAGAGCAGATTATATTATCCCCACCTTAAACTCAAGGAATCATGGTTCCATAAAGGATACTTGTCTTGGCCAAAATCACAGTTACCAAGAGGTACAGCCAGCATTAGAACTTTGGTCTCTTGAATCCTGGGTCCTTTATACTTTCTACTATATTTGATCCTTATTTCTCATTAAAAAAGAGATGTTCAGTTAATGTTTGACAAATAAATATATGTAATGTATTAGTAAATCAGACCTCATCGGAAAGAAATTCTGATTTTCTAAGCTCCAGTCTGGAATTTCACCATTACTCATAACTTTTTCCCTCCAACTATACTTTTCATTTCTGAATAATGAGGCTTTTTCCTCTAAAGTATAATTATCCTCTGGAAAAGTAAATTATCTTTGAACTGATAAGCTGAGAGGCACCTGATGGACAAAATCATTAATTTCTTTTCTAAATAAAAATTACAAGTTAAAAAATAGATGTATGTTCTTAGAAATATGTTATACTAGGAAAATAAAATTATACAACCTGGAACTCTAGTTTACAATCTAGCTAGAGAACAATTACTGTATATACTCGAGACAATTTGCAATGAATGGAGAGAGTCATTTATACTAAGAAGGAAGAAAAGAATCCCCCCATCCAGTCCATCCATGATTTTGCATCTATTTAAGTAGAAAATATCATCATCATATTCTCACAACTGTCAGTCTGCACTGTCAGACTTCACATTTAACAATTATCGTGATGCCAGCTGTCCCCACAATTTCATACATTTAATATTCCTTAGAAAATGTTACATGTCAAAACTTAAGTGATTTGCAAAAGAGGAAGTGTTAGTCATTCAGTCATGTCTGACTCTTTGTGACCCCATGGACTACAGCCTGCCAGGCTCTTCTGTCCATGGAATTCTCCAGGCAAGAAAACTGGAGTGGGTTGCCATTTCCTTCTCCAGGGGGATCTTCCTGACCTAGGGATTGAACCTGAGTCTCCTGCATTGCAGGCATACTCTTTACTGTCTTCAACCACCAGGGAAGCCCTAAGTGATCTGCAAAAGATACTGACAAAAGAGATGGCCTCTGTGGGAAAGGTATAGGGAGCCTCTCAGTGCACTATGGGAACATACTAGAATCCTGAGGTGGACATTTGTTATTTGCCTTCACTCCTCCCCAGATTATTCCAGTTCTTCCGGTACAGCTCCCAGTTATTGTTTGGATAACATCCCTCCTCCACTTTGTCTTGTGGACTTCATGGGGTCTTCTCACTCCTGTCAACAGAGCCAGAAAAGAACACAAACTTCTGACACTAAGTCCGGTGCTTTCTACTACATAGCATTATTAGAAAGACATTATTGTTTTGTCTTCCCACTACAACATTCCCTTGTTATGGCTTGGCAATTAGTGGTGGGGTGGGGATCTGATAATCAAGCTGCCTGGGTTCAAAACCTATTTCTATCCCTTCATACTATTATAAATGACTTGCGTAAGTTATTAATATTTACTATATCTAAGCCTCAGTTCTCTTGTCTGTAAAATAAAGATTCATTCACATATTCAACAACTATTTATTGAATACTAGCAGTATATCCCCAGGCATGATATAGGTCCTAGGTTTGGAACAGTGAATAAAATATAGAAGGTTAATAATGGAATTTATATACCATAGCAAGGAGGTCAGATGACAAATAAACAACAGAAGTGTAGATTATGGTGAGTGATATAGAGAAACAGTGTGATGAGCTTTTACTATCTATGTCACTCATCATTACAGTATGCTCAGAATAAAGTCTCTCTTAGGAGGTGATATTTAAACTGAGATAAAAAGGCTAAGAAAGAGCCACTCAGAGAACCAGAAAATCATTCCAGGAAGAAGCAAGGCCAGAGATAGAGAAGAGCTTGGCATTAAAGGAGACCTATGTATCTGAAACACAGTGAGTGATGAGGGGTATAGCTCAAGATGAAGTTGGGAATTTAAACAGAAGCCAGACCATGTTGGGCCTTACTGGTTATGGAAGGAGATTAGATTTCTTTTACTGAAGTGATTTATTTAAGATTTATATTTTAAAAATATTATTCTGGCTGCTGTGTGAGGATATAGAAAAGAGTTAACTACTTAAGACAGATAAATAAATGGAAGAAAGAGAGAGGGAGAAAACAAGTAAGGAATGATTCCTGTATTGTTTGGCTTGAGTAATTATGTAGCTGTTCATCTACTCATAAAGACTGAAAAAATCAGGAGAGGATTGGAATTTGTGATTTATTATATCTGAGATGCCTATTAATTCAGTTCAGTTCAGTTCAGTTGCTCAGCCATGTCCAACTCTTTGTGAACCCATGGACTGCAGCATGCCAGGCCTTCCTGTCCATCACCAACTCCCAGAGTTTACCTAAATTCATGTCCATTAAGTCAGTGATGCCATCCAACCATCTCATCCTCTGTCGTCCCCTTCTCCTCCTGCCTTCAATCTTTCCCAGCATCAGGGTCTTTTCCAAGGAGTCAGTTCTTCACATCAGGTGGCCAAAGTATTGGAGTTTCAGCTTCAACATCAGTCCTTCCAATGAACACTCAGGACTAATCTCCTTTAGGATGGACTGGTTGGATCTCCTTGCAATCCAAAGGACTCTCAAAGTTTTATGCAACACCATGGTTAAAAACTATCAATTCTTGGGTGCTCAAATGGCAACCCACTCATGTTCTTGCCTGGAGAATCCCAGGGATAGGGGAGCCTGGTGGGCTGCTGTCTATGGGGTCACACAGAGTCAGACACGACTGAAGTGACTTAGCAGCAGCAGCAGCAGCAGCAGCTTTCTTTGGGAGAAGGCAATGGCAACCCTACTCCAGTACTCTCACCTGGGAAATCCCATGGACAGTGAAGCCTGGTGCACTGCAGTCCATGCGTTCGCACAGAGTTGGACATGACTGAGCGACTTCACTTTCACTTTTCCTCTCATGCATTGGAGAAGGAAATGGCAACCCACTCCAGTGTTCTTGCCTGGAGAATCCCAGGGATGGCGGAGCCTGGTGAGCTGCCATCTATGGAGTCGCCCAGAGTCGGACACGACTGAAGCAACTTAGCAGCAGCAGCAGCTTTCTTTATAGTCCAACTCTCACATCCATACACACCTACTGGAAACACCATAGCCTTGACCAGATGGACCTTTGTTGGCAAAGTAATGTCTCTGCTTTTTAATATGCTGTCTAGGTTGGTCATAACTTTCCTCCCAATCAGACTACCTCACAATAGCAGATACATACATTAAATGAGATAATTAATGTAACAATGCTTAACTCAATGCCTACCACATAGTAAGCACTCAACAAATGTTACCCATCAGTATTGTTTGGGGGAATCACAGAAGTTCCTCCCCTAAGTTACTCATGTGGTTCTGGTAACAGCTGACAATTTTACATTATCCCCTGGCCCAGCTAGAGGGTTGGACACTTGGCCCAGATGCAATCATTCTCTTAGCCATAATGATTGGTTCATGACTCCAGTTGCACCAAATGAAATTCTTCCCTAGGATTTTCAGAATAGGATCTAGAAGGGAAGTTCCCACTTCCTCTTTAGCAGACACCCTGTAAGAGCCCAGGGAAGCTAACAGCATTTCTGGAAGAAAAGTCCTCTGCAACTGGATGGAGTGAAGCTGACACCCAGAGAGAAGCAGAGTGAAAGGCAGAGTCCTAGAGACACAGAACCCCTATTTCCAGTGATTCCAGGGCAGTGCTGATAAACAGAAACATAATGTGAGCCAGATATGTTGCCACATTAAAAAGAAGTAAAAATAGGTAAAATTAAATTTTAAAGTATATTTTACTTAACCTAGTGTATCTAAAATATTATCTTGTTGCATATATTCAGTATAAAAATTGTTAATAAGATAGAGCACATTCTGTACACTAAGTCTTCAAACTTCAGTATGTATTTTATACATACAGCGCTAGCTATAGTTCAAGCAACTAACAGCCATGTATGATGAGTGTCTACTGTGTTGAATGGCACTGTTTTAGAGGTGCTGCCCTAACCCTTTCCATGGCATGAGCTAATGCATGCCCTTTTAGGATTATGCTCATTTGAAATGGGTTTCTGTCACTTACCATTTAAAGTCCTTAGTTCAATTAAAAACATTATTTTGAATACAGAGCTTAGAAATAAACTGATACACCTATGGTCAATTACTCTTTGACAAAGGAGAAAAGAAAAATGTCTTTCCAGCAAATGATGTTGGAAAAGATGTACAGCCTCACATGAATCAATGAAGTTAGAACATATCTTCACACAAAAAATAAACTCAAAATGGCTTAAAGTCTTAAATACAAAACATGACACCATAAAACTCTAGAAGAGAATATAGGCTAAACACTCTCTGACGTAAATCATACCAAACTTCTTAGGTCAGTCTCCCAAGGCAACAGAAATAAAAGTAAAAATAAACAAATGGGACTTCATCAAACTTACAAGCTTTTGTACACCAAAGGAAATCATAAACAAAACAAAAAGACAACCAAGAATAGGAGAAAATACTTGCAAATGATGCAACTGACGAGGGCTTAATTTCCAAAATACACAAATAGCTCATACAACTCAATAACAACAACACTCAATCAAAAATGGGCAGAAGCCCTAAATAGACATATTTCTCCAAGCAAGGCATACAGATGGCCAAGAGGCACATAAAAAGATGCTCAACATTGCTAATTATTACAGAAATGCAAATCTAAATTACAATGAGGTACCTCCAGAATGATCGTCATTAAAAAGTCCACAAATAACTTTTGTGTTGCTGGAGAGGGTTTAGAGGAAAGGGAACACTTCTACACTGTTGGTGGGCATAGGATATAGGAAGAATAGAAGAAAAGCAGGCCCCAGCAAGGGTCTCAAAAGAAATTTATAATTATTGATAAACTGGATGCTACAAGTGATAAGTCTCTTGGAACAAGTCCAGAGGGAACAGTTCATAATCTTGAAAACAAGATATGATCCTGGGGTTGGAAAACCGACCCCAGACTGTTTTCCAACTGGCATCTCAGAGTCACATGTTTTACATATCTGGTGGAAAATCTATAGATAAGACTATCAGTCTTAGTTACTGATTTGTTATTGATTACTGTTTCTTGGTTACTCAATGGTTAATGATCATTTGGCTCTTCAGCCCTGAAGACCACATGAGTTATAGCTTGATCCCTGCACATTCTTTCCTTCACAGCTGAGACTATAATAAAGTTGGCCTGGATTCAGTTGTGGCACTTTCACCTTGGAGTGGTGTTGGTCCCCTGATCCTTACTTTTCACTGAATTCTTGTGTCGTTACTCATTCTCCGCCATAATGCACTTTCGGAAACCCTGCTTATATAGCCACTAAGGAGAACAATGTGGAGATTCCTCAAAAAAACTAAAATTAGAGTTTCATATGATCCTGCAGTCCCATTCCTGGGCATGTATCTGGAGTAAACTGTATTCAAAAGGATACATGCAGTCCAGTGTTCATATCAGCGCTATTTATAATAGCCAAAACACAGATGCAACCTAAGTATTCACTGACAGAAGAGTGGGTAAAGACGCAGTACATATATACAATGGAATACTACTTAGCCACAAAAAAAGAGAAATAATGCCATTCGCAGCAACATGAATGGAACTAGAGATTATCATACAAAGCAAAGTAACTTGAAGACAAATATCATACAATATCACTTAAATGTGGAACCTAAAATGTAACAAATGAACCTATCTATGAAACATAAATATTCACAGATATAGAGAACGACATGTGGTTGCCAAGGGGGAGAGAGGGCAGGAAGGGGTGGATTGGGAGTTTGGGATTAGCAGATGAAAACTATTATATAGAGAATGGATAAACAACAAGGTCCTCCTGTATAGCAGGGAATTATATTCAATATCCTTTGATAGGGCTCCCCTGGTGGTCCAATGGTTAAGAATCCACCTGCCAATGCAGAGGATATGGTTCAATCCCTGGTCCAGAAAGAGCCCACGTGCTGGGAGGCAACTAAGCCCATGAGCCCCACTACTGAGCCTGAGTGCCACAGCTACTGAAGCCCATGTGCCCTAAAGCCTGTGCTCTACAGTGAGAAGCCAGAGCAATGAGAGGCCCACACACCTCAACTACAGAATAGCCCCTACTTGCTCCAACTAGAGAATGTCTGCACACAGCCACAAAGACCCAGCACAGCCAAAAATAAATAGATAAATAAAATTTTAAAGAATATATATCATTTGATAAACCATAAGGGGAAAGAATATATATATATATATATATATATATATGCATAACTGGATTACTTTGCTTCACAGTGAAATTTTTTTTCTTTTTACTGGAGTATAGTTGCTTTCCCATGTTGTGCTATTTTTTGCTGTACAGCAAAGTGAATTAGCTACATGTACAAATATTTATCCTCTCTTTTTTGGATTTCCTTACCATTCAGGTAATCATGGAGTACTGAGTAGAGTCCCTATGCTATAGAGTAGGTTCTCTTAGTTATCTATTTTATATATAGTAGTGTGTGTGTGTATGTGTGTATATATATACATACGTATATATGTTTATATGTCAATCCCAATTTCCCAACTCATCAAATCACTCTTTCACCTCTTGGTGTCCATATGTTTGTTCTCTACATCTGTGTCTCTGTTTCTGCTTTGCAAATAGATTCATCTGCACCACTTTTCTAGATTTCATATGTATGCATTAATATATAATATTTGTTTTTCTGACTTACCTCACTCTGTATAGCAGTATGGCAGCCTCTAGGTCGATCCACCTCTCTACAAATGGCATAATTTCATTCCTTTTTATGGCTGAGTAATACTCCATTGTGGGCTTCCCTGATGGTTCAGCAGTAAAGAATCCCCCTGCCAATGCAGGAGACAATCCTTGGATCAGGAAGATCCCCTGAAGAAGAAAATGGCAACCACTCCAAAACTCTTGCCTCGGAAATCCCATGGACTGAGGAGCCTGGTAGGCTATAGTCCATGGCACTGCCAAGAGTCATTGGACACGACTTACTGACTAAAGAACACCACCACTGTGACATTCCAGCATATATACGTGCCACTTCTTTATTGATTTCTCTGTCAACAGACATTTAGGTTGCCTCCATGGCCTGGCTACTGTAAACAGTGCTGCTGTGAACATTGGGGTGCATGTATCTTTTGGAATTATGGTTTTCTCCAGATAATATGCCTAGGGTCAAAAAGTAGCTCTATTTTTAGTTTCCAAGGAGTCTTCTCCATAATGGCTGTATCAATGTACATTTCCACCAACAGTATAAGAGTATTCCCTTTTCTCCACACTCTCTCCACCACTTACTGTTTGTAGATCTTCTAATCATGGCCATTCTGAACAATATGAGGTGATAGCTCATTGTAGTTTTGATTTGCATTTCTCTAATAATTAATGATAGTGACCATCTTTCCATGTGCCTCTCACCATTTGTATGACTTCTTTAAAGAAATGTCTATTTAGGTCTTCTGCCCATTTTCTGACTGAATTGTTTGTTGATATTGAGCTGCATGAGCTACTGGTATATTTTGGAGATTAATCTCTTGTCAACTTGCATTATCTGCAAATATTTTCCCCTATAATGAGGGTTGTCTTTCCTTCTCATTTATGGTTTCCTTTGCTGTGCAAAGGTGTGCAAAATGTTTAACTAGGTCTCATTTGTTTATTTTTATTTTCATTACTCTGGGAGGTGGGTGGAAAAGATACTGCTGCAATCTGTGTCAAAGAGTGTTCCAACTGTATTTTTCTCTAAGAATTTTATAGATGTAGTCTTACATTGAGGTCTTTAATCCTTTGTTACTTTATTTTTGTGTATGGTGATAGGTATTGTGCTAATTTCATTCTTTTACATGCAATTGTCCAGTTTTCCCAGCACCATTTATTGAAGAGGTTGTCTTTTCTCTTATATTGTCTCCCTTATTACTCTGTCAACAAAGGTCCGTCTAGTCAAGGCTATGGTTTTTCCAGTAGTCATGTATGGATGCGAGAGTTGGACTATAAAGAAAGATCAGCACTGAAGAATTGATGCTTTTGAACTGTGGTGTTGGAGAAGACTCTTGGGAGTCCCTCAGACTGCAAGGAGATCCAACCAGTCCATCCTAAAGGAAATCAGTCCTGGGTGTTCATCGGAACAACTGATGTTGAAGCTGAAATTTCAATACTTTGGCCACCTGATGTGAAGAGCAGACTCGTTTGAAAAGACCCTGATGCTGGGAAAGACTGAGGGCAGGAGGAGAAGGGGACAACAGAGGATGAGATGGTTAGATGGCATTACCAACTCAATGGACATGAGTTTGGGTAGACTCTGGGAGTTGGTGATGGAGAGGGAGGCCTGGCGTGCAAAGAGTCAGAGATGACTGAGCAACTGTATTGAACTTATCCTAGATGACCACAGGTGTATGGTTTTATCTCAGGGAATTCTATCCTGTTCTGCTGATTTATATTTGTTTTTGGGTGAGCACCATACTGTCTTGATTACTGTAGTTTTGTAGTATAGTCTGAAGTCAGGAGGCCTGACTCCTCCAGTTTTTTTTTTCCCCCTTTAAGATTGCCTTGGTTATTAAGAATTGTGTTTCCAAACGAATTGTAAAAATTTTGTTCTAATTCTGTGAAAATATGCCATTGGTAATTTGACAGAGATTACACTGAATCTGTAGATTGCTTTAGGTAGTATTGTCATTTTCACAATATTGAACCCTCCAATACAAGAACATGGGGTATTTCTCCATCTGTTTGCGTCATCTTTGATTTCTATCATTATCATCTTATAGTTTCCTCAGTATAGGTCTTCTGCTTCCTTAGGTACGTTTATTCCTATGTATTTTAGTCTTTTTGTTGCAATGGAATGAGACTGTTTCCTTAATCTCTCTTTCTGATCTTTCATTATTAGTGTACAGGAATGCAAGAGATTTTACTTTACGAAATTCATTGACTGGCACCAACAGTTTTCTAGTGGCACAAAGAATTTTTTATGTATAGTACCATTACAGTAGAAATTAACAAAAAAAAGTGTAAATCAACTATACTTTGATAAATTTTTAAATGTTACTTCATTTATTCCATTCACATCTTAAGACGCATGTAAGAATTAAAGATTTTAAAATTTAAAAAAATAAAAAAATAAATTAAAAAAAAAAGACACTAACATTTTTTAAATTACACATAGGGTATATTGTGCTCTGAAAATTGATTCAGCAAACCTTAGCATGTGGACCATTACTTGTCTTCCTACTTTGTGCCAACTTCTACTTTACATGCACTACAGTTAAGATCCACCAGACTGCTATATTCTATCCTTGGTTGAGCATGAGAGACCATAAGCAAGATTTTGTAAACACAGAAGAGGGCTATGATTGAAAACTCTTAATTAACTGATCAGATGTAGAATCTGGATTTTAGATTTAAAATGCTCTTCTGGTAATTTTAGTAATTGTACAGATTCAGAACTACTAGGTTGATTCCAATTGAAACAGTCATTTTCCCCTTACCTTTTATTCTATCAGTTCAGTTCAGTCACTCAGTTGTGTCTGACTCTTTGTGACACCATCAATCGCAGTACGCCAGGCGTCCCTGTCCATCACCAACTCCCAGAGTTCACTCAGACTCACGTCCATCGAGTCCGTGATGCCATCCAGCCATCTCATCCTCTGTCGTCCCCTTTTCCTCCTGCCCCCAATCCCTCCCAGCATCAGAGTCTTTTCCAATGAGTCAACTCTTCGCATGAGGTGGCCAAAGTACTGGAGTTTCAGCTTTAGCATCTTTCCTTCCAAAGAAATCCCAGGGCTGATCTTCAGAATGGACTGGTTGGATCTCCTTGCAGTCCGAGGGACTCTCAAGAGTCTTCTCCAATACCACAGTTCAAAAGCATTAATTCTTCGGCGCTCAGCTTTCTTCACAGTCCAACTCTCACATCCATACATGACCATAAGAAAAACCATAGCCTTGACTAGACAGACCTTTGTTGTCAAAGAAATGTCTCTGCTTTTCAATATGCTATCTAGGTTGGTCATAACTTTTCTTCCAAGGAGTAAGTATCTTTTAATTTCATGGCTGCAGTCACCATCTGCAGTGATTTTGGAGCCCAAAAAAATAAAGTCTGACAGTTTCCACTGTTTCCTCATCTATTTCCCATGAAGTGGGATCTTTGTTTTCTGAATGTTGAGCTTTAAGCCAACTTTTTCACTCTCCTCTTTCACTTTCATCAAGAGGCTTTTTAGATCCTCTTCACTTTCTGCCATAAGGGTGGTGTCGTCTGCATATCTGAGGTTATTGATATTTCTCCCGGCAATCTTGAGTCCAGCTTGTGCTTCTTCCAGCCCAGCATTTCTCATGATGTACTCTGCAGAGAAGTTAAATAAGCAGGGTGACAATATACAGCCTGATGTAATCCTTTTCCTATTTGGAACCAGTCTGTTGTTCCACGTCCAGTTCTGACTGCTGCTTCCTGACCTGCATATAGGTTTCTCAAGAGGCAGGTCAGGTGCTCTGGTATTCCCATCTCTCTCAGAATTTTTCACAGCTTATTGTGATCCACACAGTCAAAGGCTTTGTCATAGTCAATAAAGCAGAAATAGACGTTTTTCAATGATCCAGCGGATGTTGGCAATTTGATCTCTGGTTCCTCTGCCTTTTCTAAAACCAGCTTGAACATCTGCAAGTTCACGGTTCACGTATTGCTGAAGCCTGGCTTGGAGAATTTTGAGCATTACTTTACTAGCGTGTGAGATGAGTGCAATTGTGCGATAGTTTGAGCATTTTTTGGCATTGCCTTTCTTTGGGATTGGGATGAAAACTGACCTTTTCCAGTTCTGTGGCCATTGCATTATTCTACAGATGCATTTATTTCCTCTGGTGTATATACTGAAGTTTCTGCTTCTTTAGGATGGAAACCGTGCTCTATTCACCTTTTAATGGTTCATTTCTAACATAGTAATGGGTATATTGTAGTTACACAGTAAATATTTGTTGAATTAGAATAAAAACTTAGAGTACACTTTTAATATAACAACTATATTTCCAATATGGCTTCAAAAATAGTCCAAAGGAGTAGTGGAAGACAATAACAAAGTACTAACATTATGGCCTATTTCCCCTTCTTTCTGTTCTCACTAACTCCAGTGAACACACTGCAAATTTAAATTGGATAAAAAATGCTGGCAGTGTTCTGACTATAGCCACGTGAAAAGGGGGCCCTGTAACTACGTTAAGTGCCATGTAGTACCTAAATGTCATCTATAGTCAGACAATTTTGTTTGACTTCACACAGCCATAAAAGCAAGCAGAAGTTTGTCCAATTAAGAAACATTAAGAATGCCACCTGCTTTTTTTTATTAAAAAAAAAAAGTAGACAAATAAATAAATAAATAAAAAGGCAATGGAAGGGGGAAAAAAAAGAATGCCAACTGATTCCTGCTGAGTGAAAATAATAGGAAAGGAATTCTAATGTCTATAGGCAGCAGGGAAGAGGACATAACATTCATGAATGGCTCTTCCATCCTTCTTTCCCTACACACACACACACACACACACACACACACACTGAGCTAGCAACATTCTAGAAGGTTCAATAAAGTGCTTGTACAGTACCTTGTACATGGAAGACACACAAGGATTAACACTGTGTTAGTTTACTAGGTCTACCATAAGAGTAGAATGTCACTGACTGAGTGGTTTAAACAACAAAAATTTATTTCCTCATTATTCTGGAGAGCAGAAATCTGAGATCAAGGTTTGAACAGGTTTGTTTTCTTCTGAGGCCTCTCTGTGTTGCAGATGACTGCTTCCCTCTTATGTCTTCACATGGTTGTCCCTCTGTGCACATCAATGTTTTAATCTATTTTTATAAGGATACTAATCCAGTTATATTGGATAAGGGCCCATCCTAATGACCTAATTTTAATGTAATTATCACTTTAAAGATCCTATTTCCAAATATAGTTATGTTCTGAGATACTATGGGTTAGGACTTCCACACACAAATTTGTGAGGAGATAAAACTCAGCCCTTAATAAGTACTGTCTAGGTATCCACATTCTGATGGATGTTACAACAATCCAGGTATAGCTGAATCTTGAAGAGGTGATATATCTATACAGAGAGATATCTTGATCTCGGGGATACATTAAACAGGAAAGATCCAAATCATAATGCTTCAAATTATGTAGCATGTTAAAAACTGTGAGTATTATGACCACACTCAGAAATCCTTAGGAATAGTCCAGGCATCTATATTTTTATCAAGTATTTTAGGGTTATGGCATATACTCAAGTCTGAGGACCACTGACTGAAATGTGGAAGGAACAATTCCAAACAGATGTTTGCAGACTGGGAAGAACCAAGTCTGGTTCTCAATCTTGAAAAGCATGTCAACAAAGGAAATTAGAAATGAGGCAAAACAGGATTGGCAAAGACAGGGAAAGGAACTCGAGTGAATAATCTAGTTATGAGTATCACTGTGTTCTCTTCATCACTAAGCCTTTCTGTTACTAAAAATTCACTCTAATACCACATTACCCTCTTTGTGACTTTTGCCCAGACAAAAACTTTCCATGTAGGTAATGCACAATAAGCAGAAAACTGTGCTTAAGATATTGGGGAGGGAGGTGGGAGGGGGGTTCATGTTTGGGAACGCATGTAAGAATTAAAGATTTTAAAATTTAAAAAAAATTTTTAAACAGATATTTTTCATGGGAAGGCTGGCTAGAATCACAAATGATACTTATTTGCTTCATATCTAATATAACTCATTATTGGCTGGGTAGTTTTTTTTGTTTTTGTTTTGTTTTTTTTTTGCCAATGGATTCAAAGAACTGACCTTATTCATCTCATCTTCTTCCCCTCTGGGACAGACTGACATACATATTCACAACTCTGTAGTCTTATAGTTAATTAACAACATCTGTAGATTTATATTTGTTTACATTGTTAAAGAGTACTGGACTCAAATATCCAATGGAAAAAAAATGGAAATTTTTTAAAAACAACCCATTTTATTTTTGCACTTTCTCCTTCACACACTTCATATTCTCTTCTCTGCCTTCCATCCAATATTTATTTCAGGCCACGAACAGTGCTAAGAGCACAAAATATAATGATAAATAAAACATAGTCCCTGCCCTTCAGGAAAGTAATGTCTGGGGGTGGGGTAGGAAAGATATGGAAACAGTAACCACAAGAGAATGTGCTTTATTATAACAAGATATCCATAAGGTGCTAGGGAGCACAGGAAGGATGCTAATATGGCCTGAAGTCAGAGCTTACCAATACAGACTGAAGGGTAGAGTTAAGTATCCAGGCAAGGATTCAGCATAAGAACATGTATAAAAACAAGAAAAAGGAAGGAGTGTTTAAGGAACAGAATATGTGATTTTGACTACAACAGAAGGAGTGGGAATTATGGTGGGTCTTCTATGCTAAGCTAAATAATGAGCACCTGAACTTGTCAGAGGCAGTCACTGATGGCTTTTTTTTAAGCACCATCAGTTCTGTACTTAATTTCCCTTAGGCATAACATTTCCCCTAGGCTTGCTGCTGCTCCCACCTCTCCAGGCTGCCATTCCCCTCCCCAAAGGCTCTATTCCCACTTCCTAGCCCCATGCTGCCTGTGCTACAGCAATCAAAAGTACTTGCTGTTCTCTAAACGTGCCATGCTTTTTCTCAGAAGCTGCAAATGTCACAAACTTGAAATGAGTAATATCTAAAAGTACGGTAAGACCAGTGATGGCAGCACTATGATAGAATTTTCAACAATTAAGAGAAACAATACCAAGCCATTTGTGTTCTCTAAATTTTGTCATTTGCTGTTCCAGTTGTTTGACAGAGAAATGTAACATGCTCTTTGTAAGTAACATTCGGTACACCCTTATAACCATCAGCATGACAGGACACTTTTCTCTTCCCAAGACATGTTGAATAGAAAGTGACAGCATTTTTAAATGATGTTCTTTGCTGTTTCTCTATCTTGATTCCCTTCTTTTATATTTTTTAATGTGGAGGATAATTAACTTATAATGTTGTGTTAGTTTCTGCTGTACAACAATGTGAGTCAGCTCTAAGTGTGTGTATATATATATATATATATATATATATATACTATTAGCTATTTAACATATGGTAGTTCATATATGTCAATGCTACTCTCTCAATTTGTCCCATTCTCCCCTTCTCCTACTGTCTCCACAAGTCTACACTCTATATCTACAGCTCTATTCCTGCCCTGCAAATAGGTTCATTGGTACCATTTTTCAACATGTCCACCTCACCCCAACCTCACCCTGTACAGGTAACTAAGTTTCAACTGAGCTAAAAGAATCTTACTTTTTTTCCCAGCCATTTTTCTTTTTTTCTCTTTGGGGATTTATTTATTTTTAAATGTATTTATTTTTAATTGAAGGAAATAGTTTTACAATGCTACGTTGGTTTCTGCCATACGTCACCATGAATCTGCCATAGGTATACATATGTCCCCTTCCTCTTGAGCCTC
This sequence comes from Capra hircus, assembly GCF_001704415.2. Taxonomy (NCBI): domain Eukaryota; kingdom Metazoa; phylum Chordata; class Mammalia; order Artiodactyla; family Bovidae; genus Capra; species Capra hircus. The sequence goes on from NC_030812.1 coordinate 62,673,239, forward strand.
CCTCCCACCTCCCATCCCATTCCACCCCTCTAGGTTGTCACAGAACACAAGGCTGAGCTCCCTGTGCTATACAGCAACTTCTCATTCAGTTCAGTTCAGGCGCACAGTCACGTCCAGCTCTTTACAAATACAAGGACTGCAGCATGCCAGGCTTCCCAGCATCACCAACTCCTGAAGCCTACTCACATTCATGTCCATCGAGTCGGTGATGCCATCCAACCATCTCATCCTCTGTCATCCCCTTCCCCTCCCGCCTTCAATCTTTCCCAGCATCAGAGTCTTTTTCAAAGAGTCAGCTCTTCACATCAGGTGACCAAAGTATTGGAGTTTCAGCTTCAGCATCAGTCCTTCTACGAATATTCAGGACTGATTTCCTTTAGGATGGACTGGTTGGATCTCCTTGCAGTCCAAGGGACTCTTAAGAGTCTTCTCCAACACCACAGTTCAAAAGCATCAATACTTCAGAGCTCAGCTTTCTTTATAGTTTAACTCTTACACCCATACAAGACTACTGGAAAAACCATAGCTTTGACTAGACAGACCTTTGTTGGTAAAGTAATGCTTTTTAATATGCTGTCTAGCTTGGTCACAGCTTTTCTTCCGAGGAGCAAGTGTTTTAATTTCATGGCTGCAGTCACCATCTGCAGTGATTTTGAAGCCCCCTAAAATAAAGTCTCATTGTTTCCATCATTCCCCCATCTATTTGCCATGAAGTGATGGAACCAGATGCCATGATCTTAGTTTTCTGAGCTTTAAGCCAACTTTTTCACTCTCTTCTTTCACTTTCATCAATTGGCTCTTTAGTTCTTCTTCACTTTCTGCCATAAAGGTGGTGTCATCTGCGTATCTGAAGTTACTGACATTTCTCCCAGTAATCTGGATTCCAGCTTTGCTCCATCCAGCCCAACATTTCACATGATGTACTCTGCATATAAGTTCTCTTGCCATTTTCTACTGGAGTGGGTAGCCTTTCCCTTCTCCAGGGGATCTTCCCAACCCAGGGATCAAACACAGGTCTGCCACATTGCAGGCGGATTCTTTACCAGCTGAGCCACAAGGGAGGCCCAACTTCCCATTAGCTATTTTACACATGGTAATGCATATATTTCAGTCCTACTCTCTCAAATTGTCACTCTCTCCCTCCCCTGCTGTGTCCATAAGTCTGTTCTATTTCTGCCCTGCAAATAGGTTCATCAGTACAATTTTATTACTTTTGTACACAAAATCTGATGGAGTGGGAAAAAAAATCCCAGCACCAAAAACTGAGACCCAAATTCCAATATGAGTCATGACACACAAACTGATGAGACTAGCCAAATTACAATTCTTTCATAAGCAAATGTAGAAAATGGAATAGAAAATTTTCAAGGTCCTGTTGCCTTAAAAATCCAAACACTTACTTAAAATCCTGAGTGTTAATAAAACACTTACTTAAAATCCTGAGTGTTCTGTCCACAACCTTGCCCAAAGAAATGGCTTCTTTATTTTCTTCCTTATGTCTTTGTGATTCTTATTATTATTACACTGTAAAAATATTAACTGTAACTGGAAAGAAAGAATAACATCTACTTATGAAGTTCAATAATACTCACTAGTAATATCACAGGATTTATTAACTTTTTCTTACAAAAAACATTAAAGAGAATTTTTTTTAATGTTTTTGTTCAGTTGCTGTCATGTCCAACTCCTTGCTACCCAATGAACTGCACCATGCCAGGCTTCCCTGTCCTTCACCAGCTCCCGGAGTTTGCTTAAATTCATGCCCATTGTCAGTGATGCCTTCCAACCATCTCATCCTCTGTCTCTCCCTTCTCCTCATCTCAATCTTACTCAGCAACAGGGTCTTTTCCAATGAATCGGCTCTTCACATCAGGTGGCCAAAGTATTGGAGCTTCAGCATCAGTCCTTCCGATGAATACTCAGGGTTGATTTCCTTTATGGGTAACTGGTTTGATTTCCTTGCTGTCCAAGGGACTCTCAAGTTTTCCCTAGCACCACAGTTCAAAAGCATCAATTCCTTGGTGCTCAGCCTTCTTTATCATCTAAGTCTCACATCCATACTACTGGAAAAACCATACCTTTGACTATATGGACCTTTGTTTGCAAACTAATGTCTCTGCTTTTTAATATGCTGTCTAGGTTTGTCACAACTTTTTTTCAAGGAGCAAGTGTCTTTTAATTTCATGGCTTCAGTCAATGTCCACAGTGATTTGGGAGCCCAAGAAAGTAAAATCTGTCACTGTTTCCACTTTTCCCCCTTCTATTTGCCATGAAGTGACTGAGTGTCAAGTCAGCTTTTCCACTCTCCTCTTTCACTCTCATCAAGAGGCTCGTTACTTTCTCTTTGGTTTCTGCCATTAAAATGGCATCTTCTGTATATGTGAGGTTGTTGATATTTTTCCTGGCAATCTTGATTGCAGTTTGTGATTTATCCAGCCCAGCATTTAGCATCATGTACTCTTCATGGAAGTCAAATAAACAGGGTGACAATATACAGTCGTCTTCTTGTTCAGTCGCTCAGTCATGTCTGACCTTTTGTGACTCCATGAACTGCAGCACACCAGGCTTCCCTGTCCTTCAATATCTCCCAGTGTTTGCTCAAACTTATGTCCATTGAGTCGATGATGCCATCCAACGATCGCATCCTCTGTCACCCACTTAACTTCCTGCCTTCAATCTTTCCCAGCATCAGGATCTTTTCCAATGAATTGGCTCTTCGCATCAGGTGGCCAAAGAATGGAGCTTCAGCATCAATCCTTCCAATGAATATTGAGGGTTGATTTTCTTTAGGATTGACTGGTTTGATCTCTTTGTACTCCAAAGGACTCTCGAGTCTTCTCCAGCACCACCGTTTGAAAGCATCAATTCTTCCACACTCAGCTTCTTTATAATCCAAGTCTCACATCTATCTGTACATGACTTCTGGAGAAACCACAGCTTTGACAATATGGACCTTTGTTGGCAAAGTGATGTCTCTACTTTGATGATATAGCCTTGATGTACTTTTTTACCAATTATGAACTAGTCCATTGCTCCATGTCTGGTTCTAACTGTTGCTTCTTGACTGCATACAGGTTTCTCAGAAGACAGGTAAGGTTGCCTGGTATTTCTATCTCTTTAAGGAGTTTCCAGTTTGTTGTGATCCTCACAGTTAAAGGCTTTAGCTTAGTCAGTAAAGCAAAAGTACATGTTTTTTGGAATTCCCTTGCTTTTTCAATGATCCAGAGGACGTTGGCAATTTGATCTCTGGTTCCTCTGTCTTTTCTAAATCTACCTTGTACAATAGAAGTTCTCGGTTCACATACTATTGAAGCCTAGATTGAAGAAATTTTGAGCATAATAATATATATATAATAAACAACAAATTAAAATGTTTAAATAAAAATATAAAATAAAACTTTAATAAAAAATAAAGCAGAATAAAAAAGTAGGTAGACTAGTATAATGAACCCCCAGGTGCCCATCACCCCTTTTCAAAAATAACACAGTCAAGTTTGTTTTATCTACATACCCTCTCCACTAAAGGAAATCTCTGGTGTCATAACATTTCTGTAAATGTGCCAGCACATATGTGTAAAAAGATAAACAATAATACCTTAATATAATGACTTAAATAAACTAGGGAAATGAATTTTAATATATGACAATAATAACAAGTATTTTAATTCACCAATTTTACCTTATGTTAATTCCCTATCTGTATATTTCAAAATTTCTGTAACTACTTTATATGCTTTATATGTTTTAGTCCATTATTTCTATATGTGTGATTTTTTTTAATTTATTTTTTTCAGTTCAGTTCAGTTACTCAGTTGTGTTCGACTCTTTGCGACCCCAAGGACTGCCGCATGCCAGGCCTCCCTGTCCATCACCAGCTCCTGCGGTTTACTCAAACTCATGTTCATTAAATCAGTAATGCCATCCAATGATCTCATCCTCTGTCATCCCCTTCTCCTTCTGCCTTCAACCCTTCCCAGCATCAGGGTCTTTTCCAATGAGACAGTTCTTCGCATCAGGTGGCCAAAGTACTGGAGCTTCAGCTTCAGCATCAGTCCTTCCAATGAATATTCAGGACTGATTTCCTTTAGGATGGACTGGTTTGATTTCCTTGCTGCCCAAGGGACCAGGGAGTCTCAAGAGTCTTTTTCAACACCACAGTTCAAAAGCATCAATTTTTTGGTGCTCAGCCTTCTTTACAGTTCAACTCACATCCATACATGAGTAATGGAAAAACCATAGCTTTGACTAGATGGATCTTTGTTGGCAAAATAATGTCTCTGCTTTTTAAAATGCTGTCTAGGTTGGTCATCACTCTTATTCCAAGGAGCAAGCTTCTTTTAATTTCATTGCAGTATTTACCATCTGCAGCCATGATTATGGAGTCCAAGAAAATAAAGTCTATCACTGTTTCCGTTGTTTCCCCATCTATTTGCCATGAAGTGATGGCACCAGATGCCATGATCTTAGTTTTTTGAATGTTGCATTTCAAGCAAGCTTTTTCACTCTCATCTTCACATTCTTCAAGAGGCTCTTTAGTTCCTCTTAGCTTTTGGCCATAGGGTGGTGTCATCTGCATATCTGAGGTTATTATTTCTCCTGGCAATCTTGATTCCAGCTTGTGATTCATCCAGTCTGGCATTTCACATGATGCACTCTGCATATAAGTTAAATAAGCAAGGTGACAATATACAGCCTTGACGTACTCCTTTCCCAAAATGGAATCAGTCCATTGTTCCATGTCTAGTTCTAACTGTTGCTTCTTGACGTGCATACAGATTTCTCAGGAAGCAGGTAAGATGGTCTGTATTCCCACCTTTTGAAGAATTTTCCAGTTTGTTGTGACCCCTACAGTCAAAGGCTTTAGTGTAGTCAATGAAGCAGAAGTAGATCTTTTTTTCGGGAATTCTCTTGCTTTTTTGATGATTCAGTGGATGTTGGCAATTTGATCTCTGGTTCCTCTGACTTCTGTAAATCCAGCTTGACCATCTCTAAGTTCTCGGTTCATGTAGTGTTGAAGACTGGCTTGAAGGATTTTGAACATTACTTTGCTAGCATGTGAGATGAGTGCAATTGTGTGGTAGTTTGAACATTCTTTGGCATTGCCTTTCTTTTGGATTGGAATGAAAACTGATCTTTTCAAGTCCTGTGGCCACTGCTGAGTTTTCCAAATGTGCTGGCATATTGAGTGCAGCACCTTCACAGCATCGTCTTTTAGGATTTGAAATAGCTCCACTGGAATTCCATCACCTCCACTAGCTTTGTTCGCAGTGATGCTTTCTAAGGCCCACTTGACTTCACATTCCAGGATGTCTGGCTATAGGTGAGTGGTCACACCATCGTGGTTATCTGGGTCATGAAGATCTTCTGTATAGTTTTTCTGTGTATTCTTGCCACCTCTTCTTAATATCTTCTGCTTCTGTTAGGTCCATACCATTTCCGTTCTTTATTGAGCCCATCTTTGCATGAAATGTTCCCTTGATATCTCTAATTTTCTTGAAGAGATCTCTAGTCTTTCCCACTCTGTTGTTTTCCTCTATTTCTTTGCAGTGATCACTGAGAAAGGCTTTCTTATCTCTCCTTGCTATTCTTTGGAACTCTGCATTCAAGTGGGTATATCTTTCCTTTCCTCCTTTGCCTTTAGCTTCTCTTCTTTTCTCAGCTACTTGTAAGGCCTCCTCAGACAATCATATTGCCTTTACATATTTCTTTTTTGGTGGGTGGTCTTGATCACTGCCTCCTGCCTCCTGGAAGTCATGAACCTCCGTCCATAGTTCTTCAGGCATTGTCTATCAGATTTAGTCCCTTGAATCTATTTGTCACTTTCACTGGATATACCTAAGGGATTTAATTTAGGTCATACCTGAATGATCTTCTGGTTTTCCCTATTTTATTCAATTTAAGACTGAATTTGGCAATAAGGAATTCATGATCTGAACCACAGTCAGCTCAGATCATGAGTACAGTCAATCTTGTTTTAGCTGACTGTAGAGAGATTCTCCATCTTTGGCTGCAAAGAATATAATCAATCTGATTTCAGTATTGACCATCTGGTGATGTCCATGTGTAGAGCCTTCTCTTGTGTTGTCGGAAGACGGTGTTTGCCATGACCAGTGCATTCTTTTGGCAAAACTCTGTTAGCTTTTGCCCTGCTTCACTTTGTACTCCAAGGCCAAATTTGCCTGTACTCCAAGTATCTCTTAACTTCCTGCTACTACATTCCAGTCCCCTATGATGAAAAGGACATTACTTTGGGGTGTTAGTTCTAGGAAGTCTTGTAGGTCTTCATAGAACAATTCAGCTTCAGCTTCTTTAGCATTACTGGTTGGGGCACAGAATTGGATTACTGTGATACTGAATGGTTTGCTTTGGAAACAGAGATAATTCTGTCATTTTTGAGATTGCACCCAAGTGCTGCATTTCAGACTCTTGCTTACTATGAAGGCTACTCCATTTCTTCTAAGGGATTCTTGCCCACAGTAGTAGATATAATGGTTATCTGTCATCTATGTTAAATTCGCCCATTCCAGTCCATTTTAGTTCATTGATTCCTAAAATGTCGATGCTCACTCCTGCCATCTCCTGTTTGGCCACTTCCAATTTACCTTGATTCATGGACCTAACATTCCAGGTTCCTATGCAATATTGTTCTTTACAGCATTGGACTTTACTTCCATCACTAGACACATACACAACTGGGCGTTGTTTCCACTTTGGCTCCATCTCTTTATTATTTCTGGAGTTATTTTTCCACTCTTCTCCTCTAGCATACTGGGCACCTATCAACCTGGGGAGTTCATCTTTCAGTCATATCTTTTTGCCTTTTCATAGTTTTCATGGGGTTCTCAAGACAAGAATACTGAATTCGTTTTCCATTCCCTTCTCCAGTGGACCATGTTTTGTCAGAACTCTCCTCCATGATGCATCCATCTTGGGTGGCCCTACACATCAAGGATAATAGTTTCACTGAGTTAGACAAGGCTGTGGTCTGTTTGATCAGTTTGATTATGCCAGCCCTTTGAATGTGAGGATCACAACAAACTGTGAAAAAGTCTTCAAGAGATGGGAATACAAGACCATCTTACCTGCCTCCTGAGAAATCTGTATTCAGGTCAAGAAACAACAGTTAGAACTGGACATGGAACAATAGACTGATTCCAAATTGAAAAGGAGTACAACAAGGCTGTATATTGTTGCCCTCCTTATTTCACTTATACACAGAGTACATCATTCAAAATGCCAGGCTGGATGAACCACAAGCTGGAATCAAGATTGCTGGGAGAAATATCAATAACCTCAGATATGCAGATAACACCACTCTTATTGCAGAAAGAGAAGAAGATCTAAAGAGACTCTTGATTAAAGTGAAAAAGAATGAAAAAGTTGGCTTAAAACTCAACATTCAGAAAACTAAGATCATGGCATCCAGTCCCATTACTTCATGGCAAATAGATGGGGAAACAATGGAAATAGTGAGAGACTTTATTTTGGGGGGCTCCAAAATAACTGCAGATGGTGACTGCAGCCATGAAATTAAAAGCTTGTTCCTTGGAAGAAAAGTGATGACCAACCTGGACAGCATATTAAAAAGCAGAGATATTACTTTGCCAACAAAGGTCCATCTAGTTAAAGCCATGGTCATGTATGGATGTGAAAATTGGACCATAAATAAGACTGAGCACTGAAGAATTTATGCTTTTGAACTGCGGAGCTGAAGAAGACTCTTGAGAGTCCCTTGGACCACAAAGAGATCAAACCAGTCACTTCTAAAGGAAATCAATCCAGAATTGGAAGGGCTGATGCTGAAGCTCTAGTACATTGGCCACCAGATGCGGAGAACTGTCTCACTGGAAAAGACCCTGATGCTGAGAAAGACTGAAAGCAGGAAGAGAAGGGGACAACAGAGGATGAGATGGCTGGATGGCATCACTGGCTCAATGGACATGAGTTTGAGCAAACTCTGGGCGTTGGTGATGGACAGGGAAGCCTGGCGTGCTGCAGTCCACTGGGTCTCAAAGAGTCAGACATGACTGAGCGGCTGAACTAAACAGATTTTACCTTGATTCATGGACCTAACATTCCAGGTTCCTATGCAATATTATTCTTTACAGCATCAGACTTTATCACCAGGCATATCTACAATGGGGTGTTGTTTTCACCTTGGCTCAGCCTTTTCATTCTTTCTGGAGTTATTTCTCCACTCTTCTCCAGCAACATATTGGGCACCTACTGACCTGGGGAGTTCATCTTTCTGTGTCATATCTTTTTCCCTTTTCATATTGTTTATGGGGTTCTCAAGACAAGAATACTGAAGAGGTTTGCCATTCCTTTCTCCAGTAGATTATGTTTTGTCAGAACTCTCCACCAAGACCCGTCTGTCTTGGGTGGCCCTACACGGCATGGCTCATAGTTTCACTGAGTTAGACAAGACTGTTATGCACATGATCAGTTTGGTTAGTTTTCTGTAACTCTGGTTTCCATTCTGTCTGCCCTCTGATGGATAAGGATAAGAGGCTTGCAGAAGCTCCCTGATGGGAGGGACTGTCTCTATTTCTCTATTCATAAAATGTCATATAGCACCATATCTAATGTATCCTTTAAAAAAGAATATTAAACATTCTATATACTGAAGTTCATTAGATTTTCTTTACTAATTGACCTTGCCTAGATATCAAAATGAAATTATTTGGCATGATTTGTTTGTAATTAACCTTTGGTGTCTTCCATAGTTCAATTTCTTATCCTGTTGATGATACCAAATGACTGCTTTATTAATTGTTCCAGTAATTAGCCAGCCATTATTATTCTCCAGCTATATATATTAGCCAACTGAAATGTTGATATAAATTTTTTTGTTCTGTGACTCTTATTTTCTGTATAAATCTATTAAGTATTTTGCTAACAACAAACTCACTCTTTTGTATTTCTTCTCTAACTTGCCTCTCCTTCCAAAAAAGGTCAACTATTAAACTATTAGGAAGATCCCCTGGAGAAGGAAACAGCAACCCACTTCGGTATTCTTGCCTGGGAAATCCGATGGACAGAGGAGGCTGGTGGGCTACAGTCCCTGTGGTTGCAAAAGGGTCAGACACGACTTAAGTCTTAGCGACCCACATCCCATCAAATTAAGTGATATTTTGCCTTCTAGGCTTTGCTTTGATATGTTCCTTTGAAAAACTAATTTTTAAAAATGAAAAAATTAATTTCATTTCCTTAATCTACATGATAAAATTATGATGAAATCAAACAGAAGCATGAATAGAATAATTTAAAAATAGGAATCATCAAATTTCATGTTCTAAATTTATATCAGTTTCACTAGTGCAACAGACACTTCCTCTGAGAAAAAATGATAATTACCATTTGTACCTTAAGTAAGGATTTTCCTGAGGCCCCAGAGAACCATAAATAACACAGTTTCTTTTAAAAAAGAGAAAAACAGAAATTTTCGTTTTCTTTCATCAAGTTAACAAGAAGTAAAACAAATTACAAAAGCTGGAGTGAAACGATTAGTTTCAAAATAACTGCAAGGCAAGAACTAAATTTAGGTCATCAAGACTAAATTAAAACAAAAATTTTTTAAGACTAAAGGCCAGAGAAGGGGACGACAGAGGATGAGATGGCTGGATGGCATCACTGACTTGATGGGTGTGAGTCCGAGTGAACTCCGAGAGTTGGTGATGGACAGGGAGGCCTGGCGTGCTGTGATTCATGGGGTCACAAAGGTCGGACATGACTGAGCGACTGAACTGAACTGAACTGAAAGGCCAGAATCATTTCATTGTTATGGCAGTTCAATCATAAGTCAGGGCTTATAGGAGTACCTCACTTATCAAAATAAATATATTTTTGAAAACTGAAAAAGTTTGGAAATTTTCACAATTCAAGTCACATTTCAAATGCATTGGTTCAGTCTCTAAGTCATGTCTGACTCTTTTGTGACCCCATAAACTGTAGCCCTGCAGGCTCCTCTGTCCATGGGATTTCCCAAGCAAGAATACTCGAGTGGGTTGCCATTTCCTCCTCCAGGGGATCTTTCCAACACAGGGACTGAGCCTGCATCTCCTGTACTGGCTGGCAGAGTATTTACCACTGATCTATCTATCTGGGAGGCCCCCTTCAAATGCATTCAGTTCAGTCAGTTCAGTTTAGTCACTCAGTCGTGTCTGACTCTTTGCAACCCCATGAATTGCAGCATGCCAGGCCTCCCTATCATCAACTCCCGGAGTTCACTCAGACTCATGTCCATGAGTCAGTGATGCCATCCAGCCATCTCATCCTCTGTCGTCCCGTTCTCCTCCTGCCCCCAATCCCTCCCAGCATCAGAGTCTTTTCCAATGAGTCAACTCTTCGCATGAGGTGGCCAAAGTACTGAAGTTTCAGCTTCAGCATCATTCCTCCAAAGAAATCCCAGGGCTGATCTCCTTCTTCTGATCTCCTTCAGAACTGGTTGGATCTCCTTGCAGTCCAAGGGACTCTCAAGAGTCTTCTCCAACACCACAGTTCAAAAGCATCAATTCTTCGGCACTCAGCTTTCTTCACAGTCCAACTCTCACATCCATACATGACCACTGGAAAAACCATAGCCTTGACTAGACGGACCTTTGTTGGCAAAGTAATGTCTCTGCTTTTCAATATGCTATCTAGGTTGGTCATAACTTTTCTTCCAAGAAGCGTCTTTTAATTTCATGGCTGCAGTCACCATCTGCAGTGATTTTGGAGCCCAAAATGCATTGCTGCTGCTGCTGCTGCTGCTAAGTCACTTCAGTCGTGGCTGACTGTGTGCGACCCCATAGACGGCAGCCCACCAGGCTCCCCCATCCCTGGGATTCTCCAGGCAAGAACACTGGAGTGGATTGCCATTTCCTTCTCCCAAAATGCATTAGGAGTTTACTAAAATGCACTAGGAGTTTACTAATTAAAGGTATCCTGAAATGAATCCTTTCATACTGCAAAATCAAAAAAATTAAATAAAAACTACTTGGTTTTTGATTAACCACCAATAGAAATAATACCTACATTTATTAAGTGCTTAATTCTGTGTACTAGTTTCTGTGCTCTTGTTTTACATCTGTACTCTTCATAGAGACCTTGTTAATGCCCACACCCTATCCTCTTGACTCATCTGTGAGTTCTCTTGCCATTGCTATGCACAGTCATACTGATGCTGATAGCTTCCCACTTTTAAGGACCCACAGCTTTTCCTCCACTTCCTCCCTAGGCTTCCTGGGATCACCTTGAAAATACATTTCCTGCCCCCTAAATCCTTAACCTCAGTGTCTGCTTTTGAAGAAAACCCTAATTAAGACTGTTGGTAATAGAAGTGGTACTAAAAAACAGACTCTCAGAATGGGATTCTAGAATAGTATCACTTACTGGTCAGCTGGCATCAGGGATCCAATTTCTATTGATATATGAGTGGTGATAACCCATACGATGTCACAGCAGCAGAATGACTAAAATTCTTACCTGGGGTGGACTGAAATGTAGAAGAAGAGGAAGGAGAATGTATAAGCTTACACAACAGCTCTAATACTTGAAATATATGGGGGCAATCATAACTGTAATATTCTGGAGTTAGTATTTGTTAACTGCTCTAAAAAGCTCTGAAGAATGGGACCAGCAGGCTTGGGTAAAACCCCTATCAAAATGCAGAGCAAGCTGTAAAAAAACAGAATGCTATGAAAATCAGCATTTAAAGTAAACCTTATCTCCTGTGCCCAGAGAGCAGACTGTACTGAAAATTAGGTCTAATATTTGACCGAGTAGCTGAGCTACAAAGAAGACTAAACATACAGCCTTAGCAGACCTCCCTTGCTCTGATAAGAAGAGAGTCAGATAGTGAAACACGGGATGGTGATATTGGATTCATTAAGAACATTGAACACTCACATTCTGCCAAAGCCTCTGGGCTGAAAGGATCCACTCCATTCCCTTTCATAAAGGAAAGCAGCCTCTAACTGCTTCGAGATCACCTCTAGACCAACAAATTTGGTCAGATCTTACTCATAATCACTCTAATTGTGAAATACAGTCTCTACCATGGGAAGAAATAGTTTATTCATCAAAAAAGCCTCTGACCCTGTCTGACATGTATTATTGAGAATTGGGCACACATATAGAAGTGTATGTTGAGGGTGTTAAGCTGAGGCAGGGGGCAGAATACCAGAGAGAAAAAAGTGTATTTACACAGAGGCACTCTCCTGTGACTCAGACTATAACTTCTAGCAAGAAAACCATAATGAGGTTCCGAAACAGTGACGGGATGTCAATGTGAGTTAGAGGATTCCAAAATAGAAGGCACCAGAGGTAGCATTTAACCATTAGAAGCAAGATTAATGTATTTGGCATAAAAGACAGTAAGGTCAAAGCAGCAACCAGAGAACCTTGACCTTCAAGGCCATTTTTCTTTGTTGAAGCAAAAGAGATGGGTAGTATGTTCATTTGCTAGGGCCTCCATAACAAAGTTCCACAAACTGAGTGACATAACAGATACGTATTGTGGAGGCAAGAGTCCAAGATTGAGGTATCAGTAAGGCCAGTTTCTTCTGCAGGCTGAGAGCATGGGTTCCATCTGTATTCAAGTGGTTTGCTGGCAATCTTTAGCACTCATTGGCTGGCAGAAGCATCACTCTAATCTCTGTCTTCATCTTCATGTGGCATTCTCTTGTATGTGTTTTCCATGTCCAAATTTTTCCTTTTTATAAGACCCAACCATGTTGCATTAGAGGCCTAATCTATTCCAATATGGCCTCATCTTAACTAATTATGTCTTCCATGACCTTACTTTCAAATATGGTCCCATTCTAAAGTACTAGGGTTTAGTACTTCAACATATGAATTTTTAAGGGACACAATTCAACCCACAATTAGTAGAAAATAACACTATTGCTTGACTTTTATGGCCAAAAAAGATGGAGGTCTTAAGAGTAGAAGATTTATGTGTAAATCTGGTCTCTGAGCCAGTTCAGAGACCTAAAGCCCATGAATGTAAGGGGAGGACAAGTCCTTTCAAGCAAAAAAAGTCAATGTTTCTCCATTCATTCTCCAAAGGGATGTGCTGCCATTTACCAGAGTAGCTCAACAATGGTGGCAGAGTAATACTCATCCCACCCAGGGACTGTTGGATATAGTTTCAAAGCTAACATTGACAATAGGGTACCCAAAATACGTATATGGCCACCCAGTGAGAATAGAAGCATATACAGTCCAAATAATAAAAGGAGTCCAGGTCCAAGTCCATCTCACAGTTGGCCCAATGGGTCTACAGACCCACCATCTGGTTATGTATCTGGCCCTTGAATACATAATTGAAATGGAAATATTTAGCAGCGGCCAAAACGTAAACATTGGTTCTTTGACCTGTGAAATAAGATCCACTATAATAGAAAAGGGCAAAGGAAGCCCCTGATGTCACTTACCCTTTACCCTCTTTCAGGTAGTAAACCAAAGGAACAATGTAGCCATGTGCCACAAAAAAAAAAAAAAAAAAATTGTGCAACTCTCAAAGAGTGGCTCCTGCACCAAACATACAGCTCACAGATGGATCCATTTGATATGTTCGTACCAGATAAAAATCCACTATTACACTATAGCCCATGCAGGAATGAACTACTTCAGTGTTATTTAAAATGTGGTCCACAGACGAAAGCAAGCTCACAAACTGTTTTTTATCATTCCACAACAAGATAGATATATATACACAAGTATGAACAGTGAGAGTACACAGTTGAAAACATTTATATCAACTTTCAGTTCAGTTCAGTTCAGTTGCTCAGTCGTGTCCAACTCTTTGCGACCATGAATCGCAGCACGCCAGGCCTCCCTGTCCATCACCAACTCCCTGAGTTCACTCAAATTCATGTCCATCGAGTCGGTGATGCCATCCAGCCATCTCATCCTCTGTTGTCCCCTTCTCCTCCTGCCCACAATCCCTCCCAGGATCAGGGTCTTTTCCAATGAGTCAACTCTTCGCATGAGGTGGCCAAAGTATTGGAGTTTCAGCTTCAGCATCAGTCCTTCCAATGAACACCCAGGACTGATCTCCTTTAGGATGGACTGGCTGGATCTCCTTGCAGTCCAAGGGACTCTCAAGAGTCTTCTCCACCACCACAGTTCAAAAGCATCAATTTTGGGGGGCTCAGCTTTCTTCACAGTCCAACTCTCACATCCATACATGACCACTGGAAAAGCCATAGCCTTGACTAGACAGACCTGTGTTGGCAAGGTAATATCTCTGCTTTTCAATATGCTATCTAGGTTGGTCATAACTTTACATTATCGCAAAAACCAAGTGTGTGATTTTATATTTTACAAAATGATCAATCATGATGACTTGGAACAAAAAGTCCTTCACATGGTCAGTCTGAGTATCACTATTATAAAGGACAGGAGTGAAAGAAAATTCCAACACCAGGCAGAGGTTCATCATCTTTGTATGAGAGAGAAGTGGTTTGAGGTAAGGATATATATGAATTGTTGGTCAATGGCTAATAGCTCTGCTAATTTATCAGGAGCCTGGAAGGAGCAATAATGGATGATCAGACACAAAGAGGTCTGTAAAAGAAGCATGCAGATGACCCTATAGGAGTAAACAGAGTAGCCACAAAGTGTAAATGAGCATCTAGGTGGAAAAGATGATCCACCTCATGTCAGACAGCCTCTGTCCTTAACCATGTTGATGTTTATAGAGCAAACATGGAGGCTGGGATGGAAGTTATGTGCATGGGCACAAAAGTGTGAACTCTTTCACCAAGGATGATCTAGATATTTTACAAATATTAACTACCTGTGTTAGGCACCAAAGACACATACATGTAAACCACAGCCCCTGGGAAGGCAATGTCTGTGCTGAGTGCTAAAGTATGAACAGAATTTAATTGTGAGGAGAAAAGCAGCAATGACTTCCCAGGAAGAGGAAATGGCACACACAAAGCCATTTGGAGGACCGGACAGAGTATAAGTCTGAATCAAGGGAGAATGCCAAGATAAAGGTAAAGCTGAGATCATTAAATGTTTTGGACACCTTTTAGGCTTTTATAATGAAGGTGATTGATAATTATTAAAGGATTTTAAATAGGAGAGGGTTTAGAGAAAAAGAAAGGATATATTCAAAAGGGATTTTTGAAAGGAAGTCAAAATTTGGTAAAACAAGGAAGAGGAGGCTGGTGGGCTACAGTCCATGGGGTCGCAGAGTCAGACACAACTGACCGACTTAACTCATAGCGCAAGGAAGAAAGACGTCTAGGACAACACAGGTTCTTTCCTAATCCCTACATCCCCTTTGAAGAAACTTCTTCTTTGAATCCCTATTTTATTTCTACCTTAGTGGACTTTTGTTTTTGTACTTTAGTTACATCTCTCTCCTCCTACTGATAAACTCTTTAATGGGCAGACACTATGACGTATTCCCATTACATGGTCAGCAGAGTCAGAGCTTAGGTTTGGAAAGTGAGGCACTCACTTTTGGGTTTATGTCATGACAAAGCTGAATCTGGGCTTCTCGGTGGCTCAGCAGTAAAGAATCCCACCTGTAATGCAGGAGACATGAAGACAAGAGTTTGATCCCTGGCTCGGGAAGATCCCCTGGAGAAGGAAATGGCAAGCCACTCCAGTATTCTTGCCTAGAAAATCCCATGGACAGAGGAGCCTGGCGGGGCTACAGTCCATAGGGTCGCAATAGAGCCGAACACGATTAAGTCACTTAACGGTAACAATGACATATCTGAATCCCTTCTTTATTTAAAAGCTTGATATTTACTCATTACGGATTTTTCACATACACTGATTTTTTTAACACTGCATTAAAATAGTATTTATCATGATTACCGAGGGTTTTTTCGCATCCTGTTAAATTTTCTACCCAAGGCAAGTACCTCACTTACCTCATTCTAGTTTACCTGCCCTGATTCTCAGCATCTAATAACACAAGCAGGTACTTAAATGCATGCTGAACGGGGAAAAAGCAAACTAATGGCATAAACAACAATATGGATGGTGATGCACCATTAACAGAGGCAGTGACTACAGGAGGAGCAAAAGAGTCTGAAAAAGATGATGAGATTATAATGCATGTCAAAACACTGCATAGTGTATTATCTTATAGATCATTTATTATTCAACACTGGAAGCATTTATAATAGGAAATATTAAAGACTGACAGTACTCAAGGAATTGTCCTCAGGATATTTCCTCAGTATCTTTTTAAAACATATTAATATTTGAGTTATTGAAGCAATATCCAATCTCTTAGCTCAGTTTATGAGTTACCATTACTTAGGACACCAATATGAACTGCTCATTTTACAAATGTATAATTAACACTTACAGACTTTGCCATCACACTACCAATGCTCTGGGATTGCAAAAGAGTTGGACACAACTGAGTGACTAACCGACAACCAACATCCTATCAGCAAGGCCTAACCTGAACTCTATGAAATAGCATCTTCATTACTTTATTTCTTTATCCTAACTCACTTTTATTCATAACACTTATCATCACCTAATAGAGTAACATGTTATCTATTTTTTCTTTCCCCTTTAAAAAGATGAGCTCCATCAGAACTTTGGGATATGTCTCTTTTGTTGTATCCTCAACACCTAAAATAGATGTCTTTGAAGGTCATGACAAAGGATGGGAGAGTGGTTGAAGGAAGGCTTACACTGGCACAGAAATAAAGTAAATTTAAAGTAAATATTGCTCAGTCATGTCTGACTCTTTGTGACCCCAGGGACCGTAGCCTACCAGGTTCCTCTGTCCATGGGATTTTCCAGGCAAGAATACTGGAGTGGGTTGCCATTTCCTTCTCCAGGAGATCTTCCCAACCCAGGGATCGAACCCAGGTCTCCCGCATTGTAGACAGACACTTTACCATCTGAGCCACCGGGCACAGAAATAAGACAAAGCAAATAAATAAAGCCCTGTATGGATAGAAAACTGGAGTTAGAGCTCAAGAGAATGTGAAAGAAATCCCTAAAAAAAAAGAAACTGCAAACCAGAGCAATAAGCTCAGGAGCTTACCTACAATTTACCTTGGAAAGGTTTTCCAGTTAGGTAACCAATGGGGTTGGGTTTTTATAGCCTTTGACCAGATGAGATCCAAATCTCTGTAGAAAGCTGATACCTTCAATGGGCTATCTGCTTGGGTATCACTAGCATACAAGATGAAAAGAAATGTGCTTCAGCCTGGGCTCTGGGAAGAATTAAAAAAGTCTTCCTGAGAATTCTTGACTATAACCTACCCTCAAGACTTTCAGCTTTAAATTTATACTATCTACACATGGTCCAGGAATCCGAAGCACCAAAATAAAAATAAACACTAGTTTTGGTGTGTGCTAGTTATCAACTTATTGTATCTCAGCTCCAAATCCTCTCTTCTTTGTCCTGCTTTGTCATGTTGGGGCTTGACTCTATAAATATTTCTCCTGTGCTTGATGACACAATGTTAAGCTTTGTCAAGAGTATCTTGAAGGGGCAAGGTTGATCAGCCCATTAAGAGGTGAGGACATAGTTAACTGAAAGAAATATGCCCACTGATGAAGCCAAACCAGATGGCTTCTTTCACCCCCACCAGACCAAGGAGATGACCTGCAGTCCTGTGTTTTAAGGTTTTCAGACCTGGATTTGAAAGACACAAGTCTTATCAACCCCAGTAGCAGGCTCAAAGCAGAGTTAGATGTCATTACAAAGAAGAAATACTCATTTGCAAAGAAAAAGGCATTTGCCCTTTTGTCAAAACTAAAGAAGTTCCAGCACCTCCTTTTAAATGTAAAGAAAAATGGTGGCATCAGCAACTGCTTACAGACCCAATCAGCATCCACAGACATGTGGCAACACAACATGCTGATGAGATTTTCCAAACCACTTGCTTTAAAGCAGCTGGCTGTGACACTGAGCACCTCAAAGAGTCTTGAGTCTGCAGACAAAAGGAACCCTTTCATAGAGGACCTTACCCGTAACCATGAAGTGTCTGCTTGGCTCCCCGATATAGGCTGCTTTTGCCCTGATGAGCTGATGAATGACGGGGGGTAATGATGAAGGGGAACTTGCTACTTTATTACTGCTACTGTGACCTGAAGGATCCTGACTGGGTCTGTGCCTGGCAGACAGCTCTGTGTCAGCAACTGCAATTCACAGGCAAGCCCAGAAAGAGGCTTCACCTCTTTCTCAAGGAGCCTGGATGTGATTGAGAATGCTCATCATGGAACTCTGGAGAGCCACTACTAATTTGTTTTGCTATGGAAGGAATGAACGGGACAGTTGGTGGAAGCAGATTAGCCACCAGACTCTACATAGAAGTGATGCTTTACTGCCCACTGTTTGAGGATTACATGTGTAAGGACAATTTTAAGACCAGCAAAGGAAGAGTTTACTGTTTTTCAGAACTGTGTGTTGGTAGGTTTGAAGAAATTGTGCCCATGGGGAGTAGTCCTAATAAGACCTCCTACAAGAAGCCTGGAACCCATTTATCCCTAGGTGAACTTCACAAAGTAGAAAAATTTCTGTCTCAGGCAAATCAAGAAGAAAGTGATACAATCCTATTGGACTACAAAAACTCCTATGAAAGCAAAATAGGACAATTCTAGGGCTCCTTAGCCCCAGACATCAGGAAATTCAGTTATTTCCCTGGCTACTTTGATGAAAATCTAGAACTTTTCAAAGAGAAGAGGGTGCTGATGTTTTGCACTGTGGCATCTGCTGTGAGTGGGGTTCAGTCAACCTCAAAGCTAAGGGAATGTGCAAGGAGTGTTCCAGCTCAAGGGTGGTCCACAAGTACCTGGAGGAGTTACCTGATGGCTTTTACATAGGGAAGCTGATTGCTTTCGATGAGCATCAGGTCTTATCCTTCAACAGTGACTTAGTGTCAGAATGTTCCTACTATGGGGTCCCATGGGACCAGCATAAACGCTGCTTTATTCCCCAGTACTGTCAGCTTCCCTTGACCTGCCCTCCCTGCCAAGAACAACGATTCACAGCCTGTTGTGTCACATGTTAAAACAAAGGAAGCAGACAGTCTGCAAGCCCAGCCCAGAGCAGCTTTAAAGAATAATGCAAGTACACAGCCCAAGGGGCACATGTACCCAGGGAGCTCTCATAGCAGGAGTCACTCCCCAAGAGCCCTGGGCGCAGGCTGGCTATTGATGAAGGTGGGCCATACTTATGTGAGCAGTCCTATCTGCATTTCCCCACACAGCTAGGTTTGGGGTTACATGTACTGGAGAATGTTAGGGCTATACCTAACAGAGAAATGGGGACCTGTAACAGAAACACAGAACTTCAGTGATCCCAGAGCCACCATGGCCAACTGGTCACCATGTCGGCCACCTGTCCCTCACAAGAGGAGGGAAGAGAAATTTGGGGGCCAATCTCTTACTGGAGACATTCTGACTCAGAAGATGCAAGAGCACAGAAAAAGGCGAGCTAAGTGGGATCCCAAAGTTGCTGAAGGAAAGAGCCTTGAGCCTGGTGAGCTGACCTGCTCCTTCTATGCCATGCAACAGGGCTGGCAGTAGTCGTTTTAGTATCCACAAACCTGTCTGTCCCATGGCAAAGGTGTGAAAGCTGCACAGCCCTGTAAGTGGAGCCCTCTGAACCAGTCCCCTTAGGTTAATCTGCCATCCAGCCCTCCCCTCCTCTTTTCTCTGCAAGCCTGAGAGCACTAGACCAGATAAGGATCTGTAAACTATGGCATTTGGCCCACCTCCTTCTATAAATAAAGTTTTACTGGAATAGCCACACCCATTCATATACATATGATCTATGGCAGAATCAAGCATCTACAAGAGAGACATGACCTGCAAAGCCTACAGCATTCACGGGTATATCTCAGAGATATTCAATTCGAAACCACAACAGTGAAATGAGTTACATGAATTATTTCATTTCTCAGTGTATATAAAAGTTATGCTTACATTATGCTATAGTCTATTAAATGTACAACAGCATTATGTCTGAAAAACCAATGTACATAACCTAATTAAAATTTTTTATTGCAAAAGAAAAGGTAAATTGTTTCAAATAAATTGATTTTACCCATTGAATACAATAAAACAGAAGTTTTTTTCGTGAAAACATAATACAAAGTTAAGAACATAATTCTCACCTAACAGGCACCCTTTTCTCCCAATGGTAAAGCTGACTTTAATTTTTCACAAACTGAAATATTTCCTAATCACATCTAACATTCAAAGAAATTCTCAGCTACTTCTTTAACTCAATAGATATATTTTTTAATATCTATATATTTATTTATTTATTTGGCTCCACCAGGTCCTAACTGTGGCATGTGGGACTGTCAATCTTTATTGCAGGATGCAAAATCTTTCTTAGTTGCGACATGTAGGATCTTGGAAGAAAATTTAGTTGCAGCGTAAGACCTTGAAAGAAAAGCTATGATCAACCTAGACAGCATATTAAAAAGCAGAGACATTACTTTGCTGACAAACGTCCATCTAATCAAAGCTATGGTTTTGCCAGTAGTCATGTATGGATGTGAGAGTTGGACTATAAAGAGCTGAGTGCTAAAGAACTGATGCTTTTGAACTGTGGTGTTGGAAAAGACTCATGAGAGTCCCTTGGACTGCAAGATCAACTAGTCAACCCTGAAGGAAATCAGTCCAGAATATTCACTGGATGGACTGATGTTGAAGATGAAACTCCAATACTTTAGCCACCTGATGCAAAGAACTGACTCCTTAGAAAAGACCCTGAAGCTGGGAAAGACTGAAGGCAGGAGAAGAAGGGGATGACAGAGGATGAGATCGTTGGATGGCATCACCGACTCAATGGACATGAGTTTGAGCAAGCTCCAGGAGTTGGTGATAGACAAGGAAGCCTGGCGTGCCATGGTCCATGGGGTCACAAAGAGTCAGACACGACTGAGCAACTGAACTGAACTGAATTGAATGTAGTATCTTAAGTTGAAGCAAGCAAACTCTTAGTTGTGGCTTACTGGGATCTAGTTCTCAGACCAAGGACTGAACTCTGCCCCCTGCATTGGCAGCATGGAGTCTTAGCCACTGGACCACCAAGGAAGTTCCTCAATAGATGTATTCTCTTTTTTTGAAGATTTATATCCCATATCTACATGGATGGCTTTTAAGCAGGTATTTAGGCCAGCGGACTCCAGTTTCATTTATCATAAGATTGGTTGTTTATATACTCCATTTCACATTCCAAATATCTTCCCATTTTATAGGTTGATAAAGTGTTAATATGTTTTGGCTACAATAAAAAATAAAAAACATTCAGAAGAACAAGGCTTTCCAATTTATGTATCTAATGCTTATCAGTATAATTTAAACTTGCTCTATATTAGAACTATTTAGTACAAAATATTCTACCATGTAGCACCTTGTGATGTTCCACTGTATGTGTCAACTTCACTGCGCATGGGGTGCCCAGAGATTTGGTCAAACATTATTCTGGGTGTTTCTATGAGGATGCTTTTGAATGAGATTAACATGTCAATCAGTAGACTGAGTAAAGCAGATTGCCCTCCTTAATGTGGGTAGGCATCATCCAATCAGTTGAATAAAACAAAAGGGTTGGGCTTCGCCCATGTAAGACAGAATTTCTCCTGCTTTCCTGCCTTCAAACAGGAACATCAGTTTTTTTCTGCTTTTGACTGAAGCAGAAACACTGACTCTTCCTGGGTCAAGCCTGCTGATCTTCACACTGGAACTACATCATCAGCTCTCCTGAGGCCTCAGCTTGTCGACTCACCTTACATATTTGGGGACTTAGCCTCCCTGATAATGTCAGCCAGTTCCTTATATTTATATTTACTATGCATATATGTGGGCTTTCCTGGTGGCTCAGCAGTAAAAAATCCACCTGCAATGCAGGAGATGCAGGTTTGATCCCTCGGTGGGGAATATTCCTTGGAGAAGGAAATGGCAACCCACTCCTGTATTCTTGCCTGGGAAATCCCATGTACAGAGGAGGGTCCATGGGGTCATAAGAGTTAGACATGATTTTGCAACTAAACCACCACCGTGTGTGTGTGTGTGTATCATGCTACTGATTTTGTCACTATGGAGAACTCTAATACATAATTCTAATGATCTCCTATTTGTGTGTGTGTGTGTGTGTGTGTGTATCATGCTACTGATTTTGTCACTATGGAGAACTCTAATACATAGTTCAAATGATCTCCTATTGACTCTTGCTAAAACATCTCTCCTAAACAGCTATACATGCTCCAAACCTTTTCCCATTTCAAAAAGGTATTGCAATTATCATCCCCTTTCCTCATTTCCCCCAACCTCCATCCCACAACCTACTGGAAATATTCCTACCTCATCTCTAATTATTTAGTTAGAATATGAACTGGAATCTTCTTGAAAATCCTTTCTATCCTCTAGGCCACTGTTGCTTGGCCAATGGGAAGGGAGGGACATCTGATCCAAGCTGAGACAATAAAAAGCTACACACACAAATGAGATTTTTTTTTTCAATTTAGAAACTGAAAGAGAGTTGACTAAAGTCCCTTTTTACCAGCAGCCATGTGCAGTAATCAGGCCTAAGAGAACAAAGTAAACACACAGAGGCAAAAGCTAGAGCTGAAAAAAGGGCCCTGCTTATAATACCCAACTCCCTTGTCCCATTCATTCCTTAAGCTTACCCTCACCTTGCCTCTCAATCTCAGTCACATTAGTAAATAAATTCTCTTTTTGGCCTAAGCTGATCTGAATTAGGTTTCAGTTTGTTGGAGCCAGAAAAGTAAAAAGAAAGTGAAGTCGCTCAGTAGTGTCCAACTCTTTGCAACCCCATGGACTATAGCCTACCAGATTTCTCTGTCCAAAATCTATGTCCTGGGGTTTTCCAGGCAAGAATACCAGAATGGGTTGCCATTTCCTTCTCTAGGGGATCTTCCAGACCCAGGGATCAAGCCTGGGTCTCCTGCATTGCAGGGAGACACTTCACCCTCTCAGCCACCCCTATTGTGTGCAAATCATTATGGAAATTTACATAATTGAACAAATTAACTTCAAGTGGTTTCTATAATCACTAGATAAATTGATAAAATTTCATAAATTGATATTATTCAAAATATTACATGTGTTCAATATTTGCCCTAAAAACATCACTAACACTGAGGCTACTTAAAATGCAAAGGTTACCCAGGAATACTCTCTCTTTGCTAATGTTTATAAGGGACTTTTTAAATTAGAAAGCACAATTAAAAACCATAATGAGCTCCATGTTATCTGATGAACACCATAAGGTCCCATTAAAAATGTTATATTAAAAAATATAATACAGTAATAAAAAATCCTGTAAAGTGTTATGATCAGTGAAACTTTCAGGAAAACCATAATATTTATAAAATGGGGTCATCAATAAATATCTTTTTGGTATTTATAACTTATAAAACAAAGTTTTAAGTTTAGTATTTTCTTAAACTCAGTTGGAAGAAGGCTGAAATTTTAAAAATCACAAAATCCCTATTATAGAGAGCACATTTATTATGAACCATTAATACATAAGTCATACGGAAAATAAACTAGTCCCCAAATTTTTATTCAATAAAATCAATGTTATCCTATTACACAGGAAAAATGATGGCTTTCATAACTAAAATTCAGAGATAAACACATAATCTTTGATACCCAGTCTTTATTCACTAAAGTTGCTAACAATGGTTTTAATAGCTGGTTTATCTAATCTCATTGTCTGTATGTATTTTCCTGAATGATGTGCTAAGCAGCACAACTGTGAATAAAGACAGTATGAGAAAGAAGGAAACACACATATTCACTTTAAAAACAAACTTGATAAGAACTTAGTCATGAGGGGTTTTAAATCCCATCAGGATCATAGTTTCAAGTAACTTTTCTTTTTCACTCATTCTAATTTCACCAATTAGGAAAGGGAATCGGATACACTGAGTTAAGAGAGGAAAAGGAAGCATGGAAGGAGTTAATACTTTTAATGAGGTAATTAAGACAACTAGATGTTAAGAAGTAAATAAGTTAGTAAAAGCTTTAACAAATTATAAGGCTCCAGAATCATGTGTATCAATTAGAAAAGTTAGGTTTTTTCATGTTTTAACTTTTTAGAAATGTAAAAAATATTGTTAGCTTCACTTGCCCAATAGCATCATAAGAACTGATAATAAAGTTCAGTTCAGTTCAAAGAACTACATTTTCACAAATTCTTATATAAACTGAAAACCCTTGATCCTAATGCAGTGTTCCCAATCCCATACCCCATAAGACCTCACAGACTAACCACTCTGTCAAGAAAGTAGCAAAAGAATTACCAGAGAATGTAGAAAGCATGTCCCTGCTAATAATAATATCCTATTCAGAAATACTTACCCATGTGATTCCTCTAATCCAATAAATATAACTTTTTTTTTATTTGGCTGTGCTGGGTTTTACTTGCAGCATGTGAGATATAGTTCCCTAACCAGCTATGGAACCCAGGCCCTCTGCATTCAGAGCATGGAGTCTTAGCCACAGGGCCACCAGGGAAGTCCCCAATAAACATGTTTTAAAGTTACAAGTCTCTGGCATTTTGGCACTCAAACAATGAAATGTTAAGAAAGGTTTAGAGTCCATTTTAAGTAAAGCATTTTAATCAAAGAGTCTGTCAAAATGAAACTTGAGTTAGTATAAGTAACATAAATGAAAGGTTTGATGGGAAAGATTATAATCAGTTCAGTTCAGTCACTCAGTGGTGTCCGACTCTTTGCGACCCCATGAATCACAGCACGCCAGGCCTCCCTGTCCATCACCATCTCCTGGAGTTCACTCAGACTCATGTCCATTGAGTCAGTGATGCCATCCAGCCATCTCATCCTCTGTCGTCCCGTTCTCCTCCTGCCCCCAATCCCTCCCAGCATCTGAGTCTTTTCCAATGAGTCAACTCTTCGCATGAGGTGGCCAAAGTACTGGAGTTTCAGCTTTAGCATCATTCCTTCCAAAGAAATCCCAGGGCTGATCTCCTTCAGAATGGACTGATTGGATCTCCTTGCAGTCCAAGGGACTCTCAAGAGTCTTCTCCAACACCACAGTTCAAAAGCATCAATTCTTCAGCACTCAGCTTTCTTTACAGTCCAACTCTCACATCCCTACATGACCACTGGTAAAACCATAGCCTTGACTAGATGGACTTTTGTTGGCCAAGTAATGTCTCTGCTTTTCAATATGCTATCCAGGTTGGTCATAAGGAGGTCTTAAATAGTAAGGTATCTCAGAAGATTAATATAACAAAGAAAAAGACATGGATTCTTCATACATCTCATAATGAAGAAGAGAGGATAAACTGAGAGGATAAATACTATGCTAGTTTTGTATAGATAGGAAGGAGGTCATATATACAAATATACTTGTCTATGTGAGAAATAGATTTAAAGGACTAGATCTGAGAGACAGGAGTGCCTGATGAACTATGGACGGAGGTTCGTGACACTGCACAGGAGACAGGGATCAAAATCATCCCCAAGAAAAAAGAAATGAAAAAAGCAAAATGGCTGTCTGAGGAGGCCTTACAAATAGCTGTGAAAAGAAGAGAAGCCAAAAGCAAAGGCGAAAAGGAAAGATATACCCACCTGAATGCAGAGTTCCAAAGAATAGCAAGGAGAGACAAAAAGAAAAGTCTTCCTCAGTGATCAGTGCAAAGAAATAGAAGAAAACAATAGAATGAGAAAGACTAGAAATCTCTTCAAGAAAATTAGAGATACCAAGGGAACATTTCATGCAAAGATGGGCTCAATAAAGAATGGAAATGGTATGGACCTAACAGAGAAGAAGATATTAAGAAGAGGTGGCAAGAATACACAGAAGAACTGTACAAAAAAGATCTTCATGACCCAGATAATCATGATGGTGTGGCCACTCACCTATAGCCAGACATCCTGGAATGTGAAGTCAAGTGGGCCTTAGAAAGCATCACTACAAACAAAGCTAGTGGAGGTAATGGAATTCCAGCTGAGCTATTTCAAATCCTAAAAGATGATGCTGTGAAAGTGCTGCACTCAATATGCCAGCAAATCTGGAAAACTCAGCAGAGGCCATAGGACTGGAAAAGGTCAGTTTTCATTCCAGTCCCAAAGAAAGGCAATGTCAAAGAATGCTCAAACTGCTGCACAATTGCACTCATCTCACACACGAGTAAAGTAATGCTCATAATTCTCCAAGCCAGGCTTCAGCAATACATGAACCATGAACTTCCAGATGTTCGAGGTGGATTTAGAAAAGGCAGAGGAACCAGGAATCAAACTGCCAATATCCACTGGATCATCAAAAAAGCAAGAAAATTCCAGAAAAATATCTATTTCTGCTTTATTGACTATGCCAAAGCCTTTGATTCTGTAGATCACAACAAACTGTGGGAAATTGTTAAAGAAATGGGAATACTAGACCACCTGACCTGCCTCCTGAGAAATCTGTATGCAGGTCAGGAAGCAACAATTAGAACAGGACATGGAACAACAGACTGCTTCCAAATAGGAAAAAGAATACGTTAAGGCTGTATATTGTCACCCTGCTTATTTAACTTCTATGCAGAGTACATCATGAGAAACGTTGGGCTGGAAGAAGCACAAGCTGGAATCAAGATTGCCAGGAGAAATAACCTCAGATATGCAGATGACACCACCCTTATGGCAAAAAGTGAAGAGGAACTAAAAAGCCTCTTGATGAAAGTGAAAGAGGAGAATGAAAAAGCTGGCTTAAAGCTCAACATTTAGAAAACTAGGATCATGGCATCTGGTCCCATCACTTCATGGCAAATAAATGGAGAAACAGTAGCTGACTTTATTTTGGGAAACTCTAAAATCACTGCAGATGGTTGACTGCAGCCATGAAATTAAAAGATGCTTACTCCTTGGAAGGAAAGTTATGACTAACCTAGACAGCATATTAAAAAGCAGAGACATTACTTTACCAACAAAGGTCCGTCTAGTCAAGACTATAGTTTTTTCAGTAGGCATGTATGGATGTGAGAGTTGGACTATAAAGAAAGCTGAGCACAGAAGATTTGATGCTTTTGAACTGTGGTGTTGGAGAAGACTCTTGAGAGTCCCTTGGACTGCAAGGATATCAAATCAGTCCATCCTAAAGGACATCAGTCCTGAGTGTTCATTGGAAGGACTGATGCTGAAGCTGAAACTCCAATACTTTGGTCACCTGATGCAAAGAGCTGACTCATATGAAAAGACTCTGATGTTGGAAAAGACTGAAGGCGGGAGAAGGGGACAAGATGAGATGGTTGGATGGCATCACTGACTCAATGGATATGAGTTTGGGTAAACTCCAGAAGTTGGTGATGGACAGGGAGGCCTGGTGTGCTGCAGTCCATGGAGTCGCAGAGTCAGACACAACTGAGAGACTGACCTGAACTGAACTGATGTATAGAAACTCTACACTAGGATACATCAAAAACTGAAAAGAAAGGTTACCTCTGAACCAAAGGACTAGGGGACTGGTGAACTGGGCTAAAAACACTTTTCATCATACATTCTTTCAAAGGAATATTTTGAAATATTCTTTTCAAATATTTGGAATATTTGAATATATGTATTTCCTATTCAAATCAATAAACAAATTTTTAAAAAAGCATAAACCATGAATATAAATAATTCTTTTATAATTAAAATATGTAAGTGACATGATAAAGATACAAAGAACACTACAGATTCAGGGGACAAAGAGATGGCATTCATCTACACAAATAGAGAAACCGTAAACAAGGGGATGGCACATGAGATGGGCCATAAATGAAGGCTAGAACAGTTCTATAACAGAAATCATTCCAGGGAAGAGAATACCCAAGTACAGAAACAAAGCTGAAAAGAGATGGAGCTTGTTTAGGAAAGTGTTAATGTAGATATGTACACTATATATAAGGTGCCATGCAGCTTAAATCAACACCAATCCATCATCTCACAGTTCCTGTGGTAAGGAGTCTGGGTTAGCTGGGTCCTCTGGTCAGGATCTCACTAGGCTGAAATCAGTGTCTGTCAGGGCAATCGTTTCATCTGGAGTGTGGGATCCTCCTCCAAGATCACTGGTTGTTTCAGAACTCAGTTCCTTGCTATTGTTAAGAATGACCTCCATTCTCTTGCTGGTTGTCAGCCAGAAGCCACACTCAGCCCCTTGATGTCACCCCCAATTCCTCACCACATGGTCCCCTCAGTAGGCCCTCTAATGCTAACTCATGTTGATGTATGACAAGTTTTGAATTTCCTGAACTGCAGGAAAAATCCTTTCAAAGGCTCACCTTATTGGATCAGGCCAGGTTTTTTATTAAAGTGGACTGAGTTGTAACCTAATCACAGGTGTGATGACTCAACATATTCACAAGTTCTGCCCAAATTAAAATGAAAAGAATTATATAGGAGCCACTTAAGAGGACCATACCAAACAAGCACACCAGAGAATAAGAATCTTGGAGGTCATCTTAGACTCTGCCTAGCATAGATGGTAACAAAAGATAAAAATAAAATCTCTTCAGAGCTATACCAAAATTCATCTAGATAGTTTTCCCTCCTAACATATATGCATAATTACAGCTGCATCTAAGGACCTCACCACATCTGGTAACTGTGTCTTCTTTGGTTATTCATGGTATCATTTACTATATGGTTTTGTTTAATAAGTGGGAATACTTGCCTCTCTTTCACATTTAACATGAACCATCCCTCCCTCTGATTATCATATATTGTATTCCTGCATTCTAGTTTCTCTGTTACTATTAGATTAATATTGACTTACTAAGGTCTTCCTTCATTCCACAAAGACCCAAAATCTTTGTTGTGTATTTCCCCCTCATTGTTGGACTTTATTTTTCTGACCTTGTGTTAGTTCATGCTATAAAACTGTTTTTTGGTATTCTATAGTTATCTAGTTTCCACCTTATCTATCCAAGGAGAAAGAATTGCAAATGACATGGCTTTGCAAAATGTCTGCCTAGGGCCATATGGATATTAAGTATACACATAATTAATATTTCTACAGTGCTGAATATGATTCTTTAGAAGCACAAGTCTCAGAGTTAGAAATGCTTCTCCTTTGATCTGGCAGCTCATAATTTTTCTCACAGACAAAAATAAAAAGCACTTGCTACTTTTGCCTGCTGATTTGGAAAGAAAACATTATGTTGACAGACAAAGAAACAAAACACTATGAAAAGAAGGAACACCTTATATAGTCTCTCATAACAATGTGGCATAAGATTCAAGATCTTTTTCAGTCTCATAACAATGTGGCATAAGATTCAAGATCTTTTTAAGACAACTATTACCATTGCTATATTGAGTTAACAAGGTAATCTGTATTCAACTTTAAATAGAGTACAAGTGTAGCTGTTTTCTGAGAAGGAGGGATTTATTAAAAATTACTGTTTAATGGAAATAGACATTGCTAGAAATAATTAAAGTTTTAACAGTCTCAGCTCATAAACAATGGCTTTCAACTTTCAAAGAGTCAGACTGTCAAGCCAAGTACAAGGGAATCCACTTTCTTTGATAGCAGTTTTATAGGATAATAATTAATTAAGGCTACAAGTACCAACTGAGTCCTGACTAAATATAAAACACTATCTAGTAGGTAGGTGATGGGAAAGACCAAAAGATTCAGAATGAATCAACCATGAATCCTGCCTTCAAGTTATTTATAATAGGTGAAAAGAAAATCCTGAGGGCAAGATCATCCAGTTTTCTTTTCCCTTTTATAGCAGACACCCTTAAGTTAACCCATGATCCCTGACTCTTAGTAATCCTGCCCTTGAATGTGAGCAAGGACTTGTATCTAACTCAAAGAATTTGGCAAAGGTGATAGGAGGTAAGTGATTACTGTATGTGATTATGATTTGTAAGACTGTAGCACTCTTTTTTTTAACATTTTTTTAAATTGAAGTATGACTAATATACAGAGCTGTATTAAATCCAAGTGTACGGCAAAGTGATTCAGCTTTATATGTATATTGTTTTTCAAAGTCTTTTCCATTATAGGTCATTATAAGACATTGGATACAGTTCCCTATGCTATATAGTAGGTCCTTGTTGTTTACCTATATATGGTGGTGGTGGCTTAGTGGTGGTTTAGTCACTAAGTCATATCCAACTCTTGCACCCCCATGGACTGTACCTGCCAGGCTTCTCTGTCCATGGGATTCTCCAGGCAAGAATACTGGAGTGAGTTGACACTTCCTTCTCCAGGGGATCTTCCCAACCCAGGGATCAAACTCGCATCTCCTGCACAGCAGGCAGATTCTTTACCACTGAGCCACCAGGTAATTTTACGGTAATATTACCATCGAGCAACAAACAACCATATATATCTTCCTTCTTACATGAGTCGAGTTGTCCACATATCATAAGAGGTAAATGCAAGCATTCTAAACATCCGATCACCACTGGCAATATGAAACCCCTAGCTTATACACCAGAATCAGCCACACACTCATACTCTTTGTAAGATTCAAGCTCCAATTTGTTGCCAATATTGCCAAAATGGCCCGTAACTTGACTCAACAGATCAAAAATCAAAGATCAGCTGCATATTCTTACCATGTACATTCTCAGAGAGCAAGCAGCTTCCATTTCCTGACTAAATTATCAGAACAAGCCACCAGGCCTATTAAGTACCAAGTATGAGGTATAACTGACAAAATTATAATATTTAAAGTATACAGCATGATGATTGGACACAGATAAACACTGTAAAACGATTCTCACCATCAAGTTTAATTAACACATCTGTCACCTCATATATATACCCTTTTTTAAATAATCTTCTTTTAAACGCCAATTAGCCCCTGATTTGGGCTTCCCTGGTAGCTCAAACGGTAAAGAATTCGCCTGCAATGTGGGAGACCTGGGTTTGATTCCTGGGTTGGGAAGATACCCTGAAGAGGGCATGGCAACCCAGTCCAGTATTCTTGCCTGGAGAATCCCCATGGACAGAGGAGCCTGGCAGGCTGCAGTCCATGGGGTCACAAAGAGTCAGACATGACTGAATGACTAAGCACACACAGCCCCTGTTTGGGGACACCTATTCATCATAAACAAATTAGAGTAAGCCTACATACCATCTGAAGGTTCTTACCATCATTCTCTCAGAAATCCCATCATCACAGGTAATCCCATCATCACAGGTTCATCGTAGCACAAATATTTTCACAAGAAATTGAAATGATATATTAGCATAATTTTTTTCAGGAGCATAAATGTAACTAAAAACAAGCAATTAAAAAGATTTATTTTTTATTATTCAACACTGAGAAAGATACAAAGTAATCGCCTGTCACTCTATTTATTTAAGGCTCACTTTTTAAAGAGTAAATTCATTTAGTTACTTGTAAAACACAAAGGACAAAATATGCCTAGAGTAATGTAGTTTTCTCCTTTGTAAAAGAAGATACACTATGCTATTTTAATTTTTCTGTGTATAGGAAAAGTGAATCAATAACCTATTTCCAAATGAGCAACTAATTAAATTAACTCATTGTATATTAAGAGAGAGTTGCTTTAATTTCCTCTAATTAAACACAATAAAAAAGGCTTTTTGTAAATCATTAACAGTTAAAAAGTACTTTCATTGACAATTTAGGTAGATAAAATATTCATGGCTGTGTGACAAAATCATTCCTGTAACATTAGTAAATGCATAATCACATTTCCAAAACTAAGGAAATAAAAGCAAAATCACCGGACAGAATATATATTTTTTTTTTAATTTTTTTTTTATTTTTTTATTTTTTTAAATTTTAAAATCTTTAATTCTTACATGCGTAAGAATTATATTTACTCTAAATAAATCCTGAGTACATGCCCAAGGATAAGTGTGCAAAGCATAACCATAACTCGATTATGTGCCAACAGTGCCTGGAGGTATCTCTCTCTGGATGCCGTTTCTGAACATCTGGGTCAGTCCTATGGCTGAAACTACAATGTCCTAAATAGGGCGTGAGAATAAATAAAATGCACAATAATGTAAACCAAAAAATCTCCTGGATACAAAGGGGCACTAAATGTAATAATGTTTAAAATCAGCATACAGAAGCCCATAACAAAACAAAAATGTTATAAGGCTTTTGGAAAAAATAGAAAAAAAAAAAGAGTAAATTAAGGATAACCTACAGATCTCTGAAAACAGTGAGAGGCTTTATTTTCTCAGGTTCCAAAATCACTGCAGATGGTAACTGCAGCCATGAAATTAAAAGACACTTGCTCCTTGGAAGAAAAGCATGACAAACCTAGACAAAATATTAAAAAGCAGAGGCATTACTTTACCAACGAAGGTCCATATAGTCAAAGCTATGGTTTTTCCAGCAGCCATGTATGGATATGAGAGCTGAACCGTAACAGAGAGCTGAGCGCTGAAGAATTGATACTTTTGAAATGTGGTGTTGGAGAAGACTCTTGAGACTCCCTTGGGCTGCAAGAAGATCAAACCAGTCAATCCTAAATGAAATCAATTCTGAATATTCATTGGAAGGACTGATGATGAAGCTGAAGCTCCAATACCTCAGCTACCTGATGTGGAGATGGGACTCATTAGAAAAGACCTTGATACTGGGAAAGACTGAAGGCAGAAGAAGGGGACGACAGAGGACAAGATGGTTGGATGGCATAACTGACTCAATGGACATGAGTTTGAGCAAGCTCCAGGAGGTGGTGAAGGACAAGGAAGCTTGGTGTGCTGCAGTCCATGGGGTCACAAAGAGCTGGACACAACTGAACGACTGAACAACAGATCTCTATTCTTGCCTCGGTTAGAGACAAGAGCCACATACTGGTCTCTCACCTGCTACTTCTAGTTATGAATAATATTTGATGAACCAAATTCATGAGCATCTAGCCCACAGTACAGACCAGAGTGGCTTTGTCCTAAAATGGTTATTCTATCCTACTTGCTAGAATTCACTCAAGAGGCCTCTGGATTGCTGCTTTTTTCAGACCTGTAATATTTGCACCAATAATTGACTTAGTCATTGATCTCTCCTACTAAGACATACAATAATATGACTGGCCAATCTGCCCTAACCCTGCACCCTGACTCGCACTAAGCATCTCACATATGCAACAGAATGACTTAAACAGGTCCTGTATTACACAAAACTTTACAAACTTTTCCTATAAGGGGTTTACCAACTTTTCCTATAAGATGCCAGATAGTAAATATTTTAGGTTTTGCAGACCATACAGTCTCTGCAAAAGCTATCCAACGTGATGGTGTAAAAGCAGCAATAGACAATGTGTAAATGAATGGGTATGGCTATGTTCCACTAAAACGTTATTTACAAAAAGCAAACTACAGGCTTGGACCATAACCCATAGTTTGCCAACCCCTGATAGTAAAACTCAGAGAACCCACACCTCAAATCTTTCTCAGTCTAATAAGAAGCTAAAAAGCATGCCTTTGGTAGAGAAGAGAAGAAAGCCTAATATTTTTTATTCTGTCTTTAAAATACCAAAAGCATATCTAGCTCAGACCAAAGGACTTGTGACACTCTATGAATGAATAAACTAAGACCTTACAGTAGATGACAAATGAAGAGTGAAGATGGTCAATAATTTGAACCAATAACAAATAGTTACTGAAAATCATTAGAATCATAGAAATTCTTTCTAACCTAAAAATGTTTTTTTTTCCTGTCAATATTTAATAACACATACCCTTCCCTCTCCTACTTTTTCACTCCTTGCATTGATTACCTTCTGTGATGACAGATAAAACAAGCAGCTGATAGTAATATTAGCTTCTAACTAATCTCCCTGCTTCCAGGAATGAAGTATCTAAAACACAATTCTGTTCTCTTATGATAAATTGCCAGCTTAGTGACTGTTAAGTCTACAGACTCTTAGATCAAAGAGAACTGAGTATAAGTCTAGACCATCATTTACGAGCTGTGTGACCATGGGCAAGTTATATAACCTTTCCAAGGTTTCTCTTCCTTATCTACAGAATGGTTATAAAGTAGCAAAAAATTAATAAAGTCATGGCAAGGAGTATATAAGGTAATTCATATAAAGTGTTCATCAAAATACCTGATACGTCAAAATCATTCAACAAATGTATATGATTATAGTAACTGTGGAGGGTTTAAAACAGTCTTCAAATCCTTTGACACTCTTCCCATTGAGATGTAGGACCTATGTGTCCTTCCTTTGAATCAGTCAGCCTTGCTAAATTGCTTGTAACTATGAGAATGCAACAGAGCTGACTGTGATTTCTGAGGCTAGGTCAGAAAAGGCCATACAGCTTTATCTGGTGCTCTTGAAACACTCACTTTAAAGCCACATAAGAAATCCAAGTACCTTGACACTGTCATGTTAGAGAGACCACCTATGAGCACTCCAATCAACAGATCAGCCTTACACCCACCCGACAATACCTGCTGCCAGTGTGTGAGTAAGCCATTTTGCAACCTTCATGACAGAAACAGGGGAGGAGCAGAATGGACAGATGTTGGGGAGGCTTTCTACCATGTCTGTTATATTACTCCATTTCCTCTGGAAGCTTAGTAGACTTAACAAAGCTCCATGATTGGCACTTCATAAATATTTATTGAAAGAATATTTTATGCATCTTTGTCTCTTTACTAGCTCCTTTTCCTCCTTCTTTCTGGCTCTTTCCTGTCAAAAAAAATAAAAATGTTGCTACTAATTTTTATTCACTTAATTCTTTCCACCCCACTACAAAATGTAACTCATGTATTCTTTCTTACCCTAAAAAATCATTCTCTGTTTCTATACTCCTCAACTTACTGGCCCATTATTTCTTTTTCTTCACTGTCAAACTTCAAGAAAGTAGTATGCTCTACCTATCTTCATTGCTTCTTCACTTACTGATACTTCAGCTCCTTGTAAACTGAATTTTCTCTTATCACTCAGCCATTCTCTCAAATGTCCCAGGCATTTTTCTTTTGTTCCCAAATTTAGTGGCCTTCTTCCTCAGTCCTATTTTCCCACGATTTCTTTGCTTCATCTAGTGCTGCTGAAGGTCCATGCCTTTGGAAAGACTTCTCTTTGTCTTGATGATACTTCTGCTTCTCTGATTGCTCTGTTCTGTTTTTCTTGGTTTTCTTTTTTTTGTTTGTTTTACTGAACTCTCCTTTACCTTCCCTGATCTCTTCAAATGCAGATAGTCTCCAAGGTTCTACCTATACCATACTTTCTTATCTTTTCTAGCTCTCAACCTCACCTGTCATAATATGCTAGATGTTTCCCAAATCACAAGTCCTTACCTCTGTTCTGTTTTCTAGTCATTAATTTGTAACTGCCAGCTAAATATTTTCACCTGGATGTTCTATACAAAGCCAATATATCAAAAACTGTCCATATTATTTAAATGCTTTCTTCTCTGCAATCACTCTCTTTTTCAGTCTAACTTGATTGAGGCTTTCGATAGCTAGGTCAAAGATCTATTTGGTAAATGTCATATTGCACTTGAAAATATGAGGGTATTTCAAATATCTTTTGATATTTATTTCTAACATAATTCCACAGTGATAAGAGAACAGACTCTGTAGGATTTCAATACCTTTAGACCATGAGATGTTTGCACCTTCTTTTATGCCTTTGGATATGTTACAGTGTCTCCTAGTTTACAGTCCATGGACACTCGAATAAAATTTGTATCCTATTGTTGTGTGAAAACTGTATAAATGTTAATGATATTGAATTGGTTCACAGTGCTTTTCAGGTCTACTATATCCTGAAAGTGAGTGAAAATGAAAGCCACTCAGTCGTGTCCAACTCTTTGCAACCCCATGAATCGCAGCACGCCAGGCCTCCCTGCCCATCACCAACTCCCGGAGTTCACCCAAACTCACGTCCATCGAGTCGGTGATGCCATCCAACCATCTCATCCTC
Organism: Capra hircus; assembly: GCF_001704415.2. Classification (NCBI taxonomy): domain Eukaryota; kingdom Metazoa; phylum Chordata; class Mammalia; order Artiodactyla; family Bovidae; genus Capra; species Capra hircus. The sequence continues at coordinate 62,709,070 of NC_030812.1, forward strand.
TGTCGTCCCCTTCTCCTCCTGCCCCAATCCCTCCCAGCATCAGAGTCTTTTCCAATGAGTCAACTCTTCGCATGAGGTGGGCAAAGTAATGGAGTTTCAGCTTTGGCATCTTTCCTTCCAAAGCACACCCAGGGCTGATCTCCTTTTAGTCATGTAGATTCAAAGCTTATGAGAGTCTTTGACATCTCCCTTTATTTACTCACCATAGCTTCAGTTCTCCCTACTGGAACTGCTCAGAGAAACTGTCAGCTCTGTAAAGGACAGGACCATAGTAAGTTTATTTTTCCTATTTCCAGTTCCTAGAATAATATCTGGTAGATACATAGCAGGTGGTGTTGATCTAATGGATGACTGATTTTCTTATTGATTTTATCTGTGTAATACCCCTGTGATTGGTATTATTTTTTTAACTTTAATTATCACTGTTTTTATTCTAGTTCAGGTCTCTGTCATCTTTGATTTGGTCTCTTGTAATGATCTCTTTCAGGATTTGAAACAGCTCAACTGGAATTCCATCACCTCCACTAGCTCTGTTTGTAGTGATGCTTTCTAAGGCCCACTTGACTTCACATTTCAGGATGTCTGGCTCATGGTGAGTGATCATACCATCGTGATTATCTTGGTCGTGAAGATCTTTTTTGTACAGTTCTTCTGTGTATTCTTTCCACCTGTTCTTAATATCTTCTGCTTCTGTTAGGTTCACACTATTTCTGTCCTTAGATGGGGAAACAGTGGAAACAGTGTTAGACTTTATCTTTTTGAGCTCCAAAATCACTGCAGATGGTGACTGCAGCCATGAAATTAAAAGACGCTTACTCCTTGGAAGAAAAGTTATGACCAACCTAGACAGCATATTCAAAAGCAGAGACATTACTTTGCCAACAAAGGTCCGTTTAGTCAAGGCTATGGTTTTACCAGTGGTCATGTATGGATGTGAGAGTTGGACTGTGAAGAAGGTGAGCACTGAAGAATTGATGCTTTTGAACTGTGGTCTTGGAGAAAACTCTTGAGAGTCCCTTGGACTGCAAGGAGATCCAACCAGTCCATTCTGAAGGAGATCAGCCCTGGGATTTTTTTGGAAGGAATGATGCTAAAGCTGAAACTCCAGTACTTTGGCCATCTCACGCGAAGTGTTGACTCACTGGAAAAGACTGATGTTGGGAGGGATTGCGGGCAGGAGGAAAAGGAGACAACAGAGGATGAGATGGCTAAATGGCATCACCGACTCAATGAACATGAGTTTGAGTGAACTCCAGGAGATGGTGATAGACAAGGAGGCCTGGCATGCTGCAATTCATGGGGTCGCAAAGAGTCAGACATGACTGAGCAACTGAACTGAACTGAATGATCTCTTAATTACTTTGTCTCCTTTTTTGTAATTTACTGTATATATTATTTTAGATATACTTTCTAAACTACAGACCTAGTTATATCATCACACTCCTTAAAAACTTTAGTGACTCCTTATTTCCAAACCTAATAAAGTAAAAGTTTCCCAGTTTGATTTTCAAGTTCTTCCACGATTTAACCTTAAATAATATTTCAAGCTTCATGTTCTTTTCTTCTTTTTTAAGTAAATAAAAAAAGTCAGAATCATATAGTATTACAAAAAAGAGAAAGGAAGAGACAGAGAAAGAAAGAAAGAGGGAGAGAGGGGAGGAGGGGAAAAGGAAGGAAGGAAAGAAATCAAGGAAAAACTATACTGTCCTAGCTATAGCAAAAAAGGAGGATGCCTTTTCTTGGAGACTGAAAGAATGATAAAAAGGGAGGGGGAGGCAAAAGACAGTATTTATGCCAGCTATTTACTTAGACAAACTTAGTACCGTTTTAATTTAGATACAAAGAGACATATTCTCATATTCTGGCTCTTTAAAAAAGTTCTTCCAGATGGTCTCACCTCCCTAGAGTGACAGCACCCAGTGTAGCCTTACACATATTGGGAATTCAATTAAACACTGCTGACCATCTGATTGAGAATTCAGAGTCTGGAGTAGCTGACTCAATACAAACATATGGCTTAGTCTCCATCAAAGGAAAAATCAAGTCACTGTATTCACTTCTCCAATGCTGCATCTCCTTTACAATGTGGGAGAAAACAGAAGTGAACTAATAAAAATAGACCATGTAAAGAAGATTAGGGAACAAACTGTAGAATACAAAATTTCTCTAATTTTATCATAAAATCAGTATTCTTCAGCTAATCAACACTGAAATATCTCCTAATTCAATTAAATCAATGCTTATTGAGTACTACTTCAGAATATTTAAAATGAAGACGGCACAATCAGAGCTCACACAGCAAAAAGAGAAGCACATGAATGATTATAATGTGAAGTTGAGTGATTAAGTATGGAAAGTGAAAAGAAGGGAAGAAAACAATATTAAAACACTTTTAACCCTATAAAGAACCATATGAAATATTCATAGATAGCAAAACAAAGTTTCAGACAGGATAAAAACATTTTTCAAGGTCACATAGCAAGTATATAGTAGGGTATAGATTCAAATTCCGGAGAAGGCAATGGCACCCCACTCCAGTACTCTTGCCTGGAGAATCCCATGGATGGAGGAGCCTGGTAGGCTGCAGTCCATGGGGTCACTAAGAGTCGGACACGACTGAGCGACTTCACCTTCACTCTTCACTTTCATGCATTGGAGAAGGAAATGGCAACCCACTCCAATGTTCTTGCCTGGAGAATCCCAGGGATGGGGGAGCCTGATGGGCTGCCGTCTATGGGGTCGCACAGAGTCGGACACGACTGAAGCAACTCAGCAGCAGCAGCAACAGATTCAAATTCAGGACTGTGCATGCATGGTAAGTCGATTCAGTTGTGTCCAACTCTGTGCAACCCTATGGACTGTAGCCCGCCAGGCTCCTGTGTCCATGGGATTCCCCAGACAAGAATGCTGGAGGGGGTTGCCATGCCCCACTCCAGGGGATCTTTCCAACCCAGGGATTGAACCAGCATCTCTTATATCTCCTGCATCGGCAAGTGGGTTCTTCACCACTAGTGCCACCTGGGAAGCCACTAAACTCAGCACCTCCTGACCCCAAAATTCAATCTCTCCCAAAGGACAGATAAATCATCTCTGGCTGGCTAGTTGGATGGAGGTTTGCAAGCTGGTAGAGAGAAACAAAGAACAGTTTCTTAGGAAGGCAGCTGTTTCAGGTAGCACCTGGAAAGATACAAACAATTTTGAAAAGCTAAGATGTTAAGGAAGGAGAACAGTTCAGGGGAAACAGCTAAGGCACAGAAACAGGGTCAATATTTGGAGAATGTGTTTACTTAGTTACTTGGTTCAGATAATCTACAGCACAAACTCTTTAAAAATAAATATTAAATTGGATACACATTTTCAGGGCCAAATACTGAGGTTAAGTGATTATGACGCTGATCTAGGCAAAAGTCTAAACTAGGATCTCAGCCGGTAAAAAGGAGAGGGGACTGATTTGACAGGCAATACGCAAAATTACTCTACATTTATTCCACATTTAAGGGAGGAAAAGGCAGGGAAGTTCAATAAATGAGCTTGAACTAGGAAGGGAAAACTATCCCTGTCCCACCCATCTTTACCCTCTAGAAGTCAAGACATAGAGAAACTGGCCCACAGGCAAAACCTATCCCACCCACTGTTTTTATAAATAAAGTTCTATTGGAACACAGCCATGTCCAGTCATTTATGAATCATCAATGACTGCTTTCACCTTACAACAGCAAAAACCATACAGTCAATTAAAATCTAAAGCATTAACTTTCTAGCTCTTAACAGAAAAAATCTGCTGACATGTGCTCTAGCCCCACACCTTATAAGCCACTGTTACAACTCTTTCAGCAGTTTGTTCTGGTCTAAATATGAAGCGTATAAAGCTATTTCTTAATTGATCAATTTCTAAGATTATCATTTTAATTCCTATCACAGTAGAAATACATATTTAAAACAGTAGTCAATCTTTAAAACATCACTATGATTTTCTTCATTATTGAGCCTAACAATGAAATGTGACTGTTTCCATACTGCTAAGTCACTTCAGTAGTGCCCAACTCTTTGTGTACCCGGCATTGGCAAGTGGTTCCCTGGTGGCTCAGATGGTAAAGCGTCTGCCTACAATGCGGGAGACCCAGGTTCAATCCCTGGGTTGGGAAGATCTCCTGGAGAAGGAAATGGCAACCCACTCCAGTATTCTTGCCAGGAAAATCCCATGAATGGAGGAGCCTGTTAGGTTACAGTCCATGGGGTCGCAAAGAATCGGACACGACTGAGCAACTTCACTTCATTGCCACCTCGGAAGTCCAATTGTTTTCATACTTATAAAAATGTCTTTCTGAAGTTAATAATTATCACTTGCATCATTTACCTATCACTATTTTATTTCAAATCCAACACGTTTGTCAACTGTCAATTTTTTTTTCAAATGTTCAAACATACCAAATACTTCATTGTTTCCATTTGTTCCTCTCAAAACCTTCCACAGCCCTCCATCCTTTTTTCCAGTCTAGACTGGTTGCTCTCTAAGCCTAATGAACAGTTATTTTCATAGAATCTCTTTTCTTTGCCCTCCTATATTGAATTCTTTGTTTTCTTCATACTGTGTCTTTTTCTTTACTGATTTCCTTCTTTGTTTTATGCAAGCTAAACCTTCAGAAGCTTTTTATGAAAGGACACATAAGACATAAATGCTTTAATCCTTCTATGTCTCAGCATTTCTTTATTCTACCGTCATATCTAATCAATAGTTTGGCTGAATAAAGAAACAGAGCTGAAAATTATTTTCCCTCATAATTCTAAAAGCTTTGCTCCCTTGTCTTTTACAATCCACTGTTGCTTTTAAAAGTCTGATGTTATTCTGATTTCTATTCTTCTCTATGTGACTTCCTTCTGTTTTCATTTTACTTCATATATCCTCCACAAAGCTTTCAGGATTTTACTTTTAATCCATGATGTCCTTAAATTTCAGCATGATGTGGCGTCATAGTCTTTTCTCATTAATTATGCTAGAAACTTGGGGTGGGAGGGGCGCTTTTCAGACTAGAGACTTTAATCCTCTAGTAAGAGGAAATTTTCTGGTAATATTTCTTTGATAATTTCCTTCAGGCCTTATTTTTGTTCTCTATTGGTATCATTATCCATGGCCACAATAATGATGCCTAACAAAGCATCTTAAATTTCAGTGGTTTAAAATAATAACCATTTATAATAATTCTGGATTCTACCAGTCAGCTAGGCAGTGCCACTCATCTTGGCTGGGTTTTTTTAGACAGTTCTTTCTGGTCTTGGCTGGGCAAGAAATTTTGTGGTGGCCTGGCCATTAGCAGAATTAAAATGGCATTGCTAAGATTAGGTCTGTTCCATGAGCCTCATCCTCTAGCAGGGCAACTCAGGCAGTTCTCATGATAATCACAGAGGTTTTAGACAGGAAGCAGAAATGTATTTTAAGCTTCCATATCAAATTTTCTACTCCTCTTTGACCAAACTAAGTCACAGAATCAAGTACAAAGCAAGTGGCAGAGAGTACAACCAAAGAGCTTGGATGCATGGATTCACATATGGAATTCCTGTTAGTCAGGTCTCAAGTATGCTGGATTGATCTTCTAATTTTCTATCCTCCTGGCCTCCAATGTCTAGCACAGTACTTTAGTAAATATTTTGATGACTTTAATAACTTGGAACTCAGTCAGTCTGAGTTACATGTATGAGTTACATGTATGGCCTCTGTAATCCAAGCTATAGGTTTTTGGTTTATGTTTTTTTCAGTGATCATGTAATGAGCTCTTAAAACCCATAAATGGCTATTCTAGAAATAGGCAACATCTTCGAAGGTGACTACAAAAAGAATAGATTAAATGTCAGGTCTCCAGAGTTAGACAGGGTAAGGCCTTTTAAAGGCTGCTCTGATGTACAGAGTCAAACCATATTGTTCCCCCTGGGGGGCAGGGAGCAACAGGTGATTAAGATTGGTCAGCGTGGGTTGGAAAGAAGACTGTGTAGAGATCCAAGTCCAGAAAACAAGGGATTAAAGTCTCCCCCATTTTCCATGGTGAAAAACAAGCCAGGAAGTCTGGGAACCAAATGCGGACAACAACATCTGAGGTGTCAAATGTCAGGAAGGAGTTAAGGACCTGCAAGCCAGTATATCACAGCATTGTTGGGAAAAAGGGCAAAGTCTCAATGGTGAAGGCAAAGAACCTGGGAACACAGTAGGTCGAAGAACAGAAGAGAGAGTGAGTTGGAGCCGAAGGCAGGTTTCACTTGATGGTTGAACTATTTGCCACAAGGCTTAGAATATGAGTGAAGTATTTTTCAACTGGATTTCTCAACCTTGGCATTACTGACATTTTGGGCCATATAAGTCTTTGTTGGGCGTGGGGCACAGCTGACCTTTGCACTGTAGGATTGCTGCATCCCTAGCCTATGTCCACTAGATGCCAAAAAAATGCCTTCAGACATTGCTGAGTGGCCCCCGGGGCACAAAATCACTCCTGGTTGAGAACAAATGTTTTACCTGGTTGAATCAAGTGGCTACTTTTGACTAAAGAAAGGGTGAGGGGAAACAGTGATTGTAAATGACTGTCTTAAGACGCTTGCTCCTTGGAATAAAAGCTATGACAAACCTAAACAGTATATTCAAAGCAGAAACATCACTTTGCTGACAAAGGTCTGTACAGTCAAAGCCATGGTTTTTCCAGTAGTCAAGTATGGGTGTGAAAGCTGGACCATAAAGAAGCCAAAGCTGAGCACCGAATAATTGATGCTTATGAACTGTGGTGCTGGAGAAGACTCTTGACAGTCTCTTGGACAGCAAGGTGATCAAACCAGTCAATCCTAAAGGAAATCAACCCTGAATATTCATTGGAAGGACTAATGCTGAAGATGAAGCTCCAGTACATTGGAGCGGATGTGAAGAGCTGACCCACTGGAAAAGACACTGATGCTAAGAAATATCTAAGACAGAAGGAGAAGGGGGAGACAGAGGATGAGGTGGTTGGATGGCATTATCAACTCAATGGACAAGAGTTTGAGCAAACTTGGAGAGATGGTTAAGGACAGAGAAGCCTGGTGTGGGGCAGTCCATTGGGTTGCAAAGAGTCATACACAACTGAATGACTAACCACAACAAATGTAAATGTTATATCTTTTGTATTAATTCCAAAAGGAACCAGGACCAAAGGTAACCTAAGATGAACACAGACCAAGAAAAAGCCTTGTATTTGCAAGTGCATGGAAATGTGAATGATTTTAAATTATAGTGAAGAAACAGTGTTTGGAGAAAGAAGATTGGAGTTGACATAATCAATAGCTTACAACTTAATGTATAAGACAGATATGTAAATAAATTATTCATAGTTAGACTGATTATAATAAGATTATCCCTATTTTATAGATTAAAAAAAGAATTCCTTCCTCAGAATTGACAGAAATAACAGTCTCAAAATAAAAGTATATAGAATGAATGAATGAGTAAATGACCAAGCAGACGGATAAATGAGAAACAAAACAGCAAACTAGTAAAGCTCTTTGGGGGTCTTAGGCAAAGTGGTACATCATGTAAATGAGAGCTTCATTATTCTACTACATCTCTTCATGTTCCTTAAATGTCATTCTCACCATAAATGCTAATTGGTTTAGCATATATAATAAATTAATCTAGTGGTAGAATAATTCTATAATAATTCATGCTGAAAAATCTTTGCTTCTCAGCTTTGCAGATAATGAAACTTCTAAAATAGATTTAGCCCATTAATCTGTGTATAGACCAGATTGATGCTGGACTAGAGTATACCATACAGCCTCTCCAGATGTTTACAGCCAGTTGTCCATCTGATTGGTCAGTCTTTGTGCATTATTGGTTGTTAAACAGTTTCAATGTCATGTTAGATTGGCACAGTCTCTGAATTTTAGAGAAACAGGCAGAGTTTCCAAGAAAAGAGATAACTGTACTACATTCTTTCTACCTCTAAAACTATAAAATACTAGTTATCAACTGAACTAGAACAACAGATCCAGAGTTGGACTGATTCTGCCTCTGTAACACCTTGTTAACTCATGATGACAATTCATTCATATTTCAGCTGCCTTGAAATATCTGATGCTATGGCTGAGATTATCTCTGTTCTTCATGAGATGGAGTCATATAAAGCTGGGTTTGAACCTGAGCACCATCAGGGTCTGTGTGACTGTGACTAAGATGTTTAACTTCTTTTAAGGCTGAAGTGTATATGGGACTTTAACCACATGAAAATGAGGAAAATAATAGCTCATAGGTTTACTGTAAGAACTATTAAGGAAATGATAAATCTATGACTAGCATGCGCTGGGTGCTCAATGAATAAAAGCATATTCTTTAATATAAATTTACTGACCACACTATCTTACAACTCTTTCCTCTTGGCTTAACCTTCTTTAGATTCTTCCTCTTTATCAACTTGTCATTCATTCTTTCCTTTATTCTAAGTTACGAAGAGCATACACTTGCCACTGCCTCTCCTAAAATGTCTCCAGATATCTCTGGAATTCATAGTGAAAAGAAGTTAAGGTTCCAAACTGGTCTCCACCCTTAAAAATAAAACTGCTTGCTTTTGTTGTAAAGTGCCCCTCCACTATCTCTGATCATTTTCCAGCATTGAGTAAAGAATATTTCTGGCTTTTAAGTCAAGCAGTACTGGATTTCAAATCCAACTGTATTTCTCACTTAGTCAGGTTACTTGGTCTAGCTACTAAATTTCTCTGAGTCTCAATGTCCCATAAACTAACACATTTATGCCAATGAGCACAGTGCCTACAAAATAATAGGTACTCTAGCAAGTGATTTAGTTTCTCTCTGCACTGAGGTTGCTAACCAAACCTATGTTCTCAGTCAACAATTTCTCTCAAAGATACAATCCAAAAGGATATAGAGTCTAAACTATGTGTCATTATCATGCCCTGTTCCACAACTATTCACTCATTTACTTATTCAACAATTTTCTAAGGGCCTTGTGGTGCTAGGAATAAAATAATATTTACATAGCACTTTAAAAGATAACTAAGCCAAGGCTTCAGGACTGAAGCAGCTCAGGGTCTAGTGAGAAGGTAAATATGCAAACCAACAATTACAATGCAGTATTCTAAGTGCTAAAAATAGAGATGTGTACAAGGTGCCCAGATGCATAAAAGAGAGATCAGGCAACGCTTCCCAGAAGAGATGATTATGCTGGAATTGAGTCTAGGAGGATGAACAGGGCTTCGCTGAGCACAAAAGGGCAAGATGGGTATTCCAGGGAGAATAACAATGGAAAGTGCATGATGCCTGCTGACAACCCCAAGTACAGAAATCAGATATGATTGGAAGATGCTATTGCAGAGGACTGGTGGAAAATGAGGCAGACTGGAAGGAGCCAAATCACAAAAAGTCTCAAATAATATGCCAGAGAGTTTGGACTGTATTCTTTAAGCAATGGAGAATCATTGATTTCTAAGTCAGAAAATAACATGTTTTATTTTTTTAATTTATTTTTTTTTTACTTTTTAATATTGTATTGGTTTTGCCACATGTTTTAAAACAATTCCTCTAATGGCAGAGGAAGGAAAGCGGAGGAAGGGCTGACACTGAAAGTGGTGAGAATGAATGGATGCAAGCAGAAAGAGAAAGGGTCAAGGATGGCTCTAGGGTTTCTAGTTTAGACAAATGGTGCATGGTGGTTCCACTGACAAAAAGGACCCACACATGTGGCAGAGCAGAACTGTGGGTAAAGATAATGAAATTTTGGAGTTTCATACCTCTGTTGAGGAGGAAATGTTCAAAATATCATTGGGAACAACATGTCTGAAGTACAATAGGGAGGACTAAAATAGAGATTTATGATTTATGATTGATATTTGTGAGAAATAATTTTTTAAATCAAGGTACATGATTTTTTTGTGCTCTTTATTTTTTATTATTTTTTACTTTACAATACTGTATTGGTTTTCATACAAGGTACATGATTTTTAAAAGAAATATAATTTGTTTAGGCCTCTCTAGACTTCAAATAAAAAGATTATAAATTAAAAACTTTAAATTACTGTCTATTCCACATATATTCATTTTAACATAAAAAACATAAAAAGACATCAACATATTAATGAAAACAATAAACTCTTACCGAAGATAAGTAGTTTATATTAATTTACTTATCACTTTTCTAAGTAGTCTGCTGCTGCTGCTGCTCAATCACTTCAGTCGTGCCCAACTCTGTGCGACCCCATAGATGGCAGCCCACTAGGCTCCTCTGTCCCTGGGATTCTCCAGGCAAGAATACTGGAGTGGGTTGCCATTGCCTTCTCCAATGCGTGAAAGTGAAGTCGCTCAGTCGTGCCTGACTCTTAGTGACCCCAGGGACTGCAGCCTACCAGGCTTCTCCATCCATGGGATTTTCCAGGCAAGAGTACTGCAGTGGGATGCCACTGCCTTCTACTAACTAATAAAGACATTCTCCTTACTTATAAGGTTAATATAGCTCTAAAATAATGTTTTCATGGCAAAAAAATAAAGCATGCTTCATCTTCTGAATAATCAAGTATGTTTAATTTCCTGAGTAAATATTACTCATACTTGACACTGAACAGAGTCCAAATTCACTGAAGGAGCTAAGAAATTTCTAAAATCCTAGCAGCAATAAGCCTCACCCAGAGAATATAGTCAAGAGCTTATTATAAAGAACTAAAAGTCAGTGTCATACCAAAATTTTAAATAATACCATGCAACCCTCTACTTAATAAATTATTTCAAAATCAGGTCACAATTGACACTATCTCAGGCAGACGGGAGAGAGCAGATAAGCAGAGAAAATTTCCTTTTCTCTACTGAAGCATGTCCACCAACTGTCGTATCTGGAAAACAGCCAAAATGAGCACTTTATTTTCAAAAAACCAGGATACTTGAAATATTGGCAAAATGTGTGGTTATAAAATATGGAATTGTAGAGAATTCTATTAAGAGTCTCACTTATGGATATTTGGAAACATTTCTAAGACATAGATTACAAGCATAAGCCCATCCATGTAACAAGCTCTAAAAGCCAAAGGTAGAGCCCCATGAATCCCTGGGGATAATCTTTACCCTTTTCTTTCAGACTGTGACCATCTAGCCAGGGTTAAGGTTCCCTTATACACTTCCAAGCCAGATACCTAGCCTCATAGGTGTCTACCTGAATTAGCCACATGAATTACCTTGAGAAAACTATGGTCAAACTATGTCTCTTTCTCTTAACCTTCTTTTCCTTATGTTTCTTAATCTTTCTATTCTTTCTTTGTCATGGAGCATTTTCTAGTTTCCTTACTACAGGGTTTACCAGAGAAAGCTGACACAGCTGAGAGTTTGCTGAATGAAAACAGCTGAACCATTAACAAGGAAGAGACAAAAGAGGAAGGAAACACAGAAATGTTAACAACTGAGAGGAAAAGCCTGGACTTTGTTCAAATCTGTGTAAACTTATAACTGCGGCCATGGGCAACTAAGAGTCACCAAGGGCTTTCTAAACGGACTTCTCACCGACTTAAAATAAATACATATTAGCACAGGGAACTCTACTCAATGTTATGTTGACAGCCTGGATGGGAGGGGAGTTTGGGGGAGAATGGATACATGTATATGTATGGCTGAGTCCCTTTTTTATCCACCTGAAACTATCACAACATAGTTAATCAGCTATACTCCATACAAAATATAAAGTTCAAAAAAATAAGATACATATTTTAAAATGTAACACTAGGAGTCAGGATAATGTTCACAGCCAACAACCAGAGAAAAGAGGACAGAGGATCATTTTGAGAACCTTTACTATTAGAAACTCCCTGGAAGTTATAACATTGCTACTAACACCACTGTCATCTTAGACAAGATAACAAGCCCAATTGTGTCACACAGTATTCTGGCTCTTTAAGTAAGTGAGGGACAAATCACAGAGAGCAAATGGGAAAGGTAAAGTGAAGGAAGACTTCTGGTTTGGATGTACTCTCTCAAGAAGCTCACAAAATAATCAAGGTAATAAATTTTTTTCTGCATGACCTTTTCCTGAGATGTTGTCTCCTTTCCCCCACTCCCAACCATGAGGTTGAGCCCAAAGAGATCCAGCAGCCTCTAGTATATACTATATGCTCCTGTCTTGCTGCCTTGACTCCTGGTCTTTCCAACCCCTGGCAGCTCAACTTCTCCTTGATTCTAAGTTCCATACAGTCGTATAAATTCCTGTTTCCATGTAAAGAGCAAGCAAGCAAGACTCCTCAGGAAGGTTACATTAGATATGGATCCTATAGTCTTTTCCTCAACTACTTTCCATTGGAGAAACAATATGTGGATTATATCGCTGATAAAATAATTTCAATCACAGATTCAAGAGTTTTGGAAGGATTCTGAAGGGAGTCGGGAAGAAGGATAGCTAATCTGTGTAGTCACATATTCTGCTAACATATGTCACAAACTTCAAGAACCATTTCTATGGAAGCCCAAAGATCCCATAAAAATAGAAATCCAAGATACAAAATACTATGAAAAGGTCATATGATACTAGAGGTGTACTGATGATAAAAGATAAGAAAAGAATAGGAGTGAGGATCTCTTCAGATTGCTATAATGTGTATTATCTTCCACTTTAAGTATGTTGTTTACATACAGACTTGTTTGGTTCTGTTATTTGGGTAGTAAAACCAAAATTCTAATCATCTTTCCATTGAACTTGTTTTCCCAGACCTAGAAAAGGAGGGCAGCAATTGATAACACTGCCTGCTGCTTAGTTTTTCTTGGATTTGGCATGAAAAGCTGAATGGTCTTTTAAAGTACAGACTATAACTGCAGTGAATTATTTCTGAAATCTTCCCAACTATTTTCTTCCCACTTTTCACAAATAAAGAGAGCATTTTTCAGCTATATCAAATGCTTATTAAAGAGCTTTCTGGAAGTTTCTTTGCTTAGATTTGTTTCAAGGAATTATGGAATCCTGATAATCATTTAAAGTCTGGGAGATTCCCAGTACTAATTACCTGTCTTGGTTCATTTGCATCAATAATCATTTTTAGAAGAACTATACAGATTTATCATATTTTAAATATGTTTGGTCAATTTCCTAACATAATATTTTGTGACATCTTAAAAATCATAATGAGAAATATCATAGAACAAGAAAAACCTACTTGCTGAAATCCTTATCTCTATCAAATTCTGCAAACTCAACTCCCTCAGCAAAAGACGGTTACTGTCTCAGTGCTTTTATAACTCTTTTTTTCTGCATTATCATCATCTTACTGAAATTCCTGAGAATGCACTTTGCTGACAATTATGATAGAGACTTTCAGCTAAACAGAGCAAAAAATATATAAAGATTTTCTGTCTCCTAGTCAATCTGGACACCTACTACATATCCACAACAACACACATGAAAGAAGAGCTCATAAAAAATGCAAAGTACTGACCAGCTGATCAAATTATCATCATCTATCCTCCAAAATGCAAGGAGAAATAGTGTCCAGAAAACTGCCACACAGTACTCAAGCTTTAGTCATAATCTCCACATTACCTAGAATTCTTACATGCCCACAGCCTGATTTTCTTCCAACACAAGGCTACAGACACTGCTGACGTGGAGAGATTAGCAGTAGCAGTAGTAGTAGAAGCAGCAGTAGCAGCAACATTAATAGTATCATCATCATTGACTTTTTTAAAAAGAGCATTATGTTACTCTCCTCTTCCACTTCCTCTTCCACTCTGCTCTTTCTTCCTCATCATTTCCCTTCTCTTCTTGAACAATTTACTCCCTAGAGCCATTAAGTAAGGCAGAGAAAAGTAGGCATCTACATCAGAAGAAAGAGGGAAGCTGCAGAGGCCTACAGTGAAGCAACAGAGCCCAAGCCAGGGGAGAAGCATGTTCATGCTGGGGACAGCTGACTGTGGGGTGTCAGAGCTTAAGCAAACTGAAGAGGGTATCCCCAAGAAGGAGTGGATAATGTGAGAGGGTCAGAGAACAAATAGGGTGAAAAAGGTGTCCTTGTGGCAGTGGCAGAGGGAAACATCCTGATGTGGGGTGTTAGAGTCCAAACAGAGTGAAGACTATATTCATATACAAGGGTCACACTCAGTACAGGGGGATTAAGCCCTAAGAAGAATAAAAAGGTTACCTTTCTGTAGATGCCAACTGGCAGGAGTCAGAGCCTGAAAAGGACAAGAGGCTTTCTGCGTAAAAGCCAGTCTAAAATGGATGGCAGAGCCTGTGCAGGGCAAGGAAGACAATGACCCTGGAAGGGTATCACAATAGAGAAGAGGACTGGTTACATACGGAGAGTTTATCAAACATGTATATGTATTAAAGAAACACGAGGTCAAGGTTTTCACTATCTGAAAATGGAAGTTATAAACATAGGAAGGGAGACTCTAAAATGAATCCTGCCTGTGGAGTTGGACTAGAATTAGACAAATCATTGTAAACTCATGGATTATGATAGATGAAAATGTGTGTATCTTCATATGTGAATTTATTCTCACTCCTTTGCTGAGATAATCTGAAATAGGTGACACTCCAAAAGCAATGAGCATACCTAGCACCCCAAATCTTATCTTCTAATTACCTCTGTCGTTCTATTGTACTTCACTTTATTGCACTTTGCAGACACTAGATTTTTTACAGACTGAAGACATGTGACAGCCCTGTGGCAAGCAAGTCTATCACTGCCATTTTTCCAACAGCACTGGTTCAATTCATGTCTTTATGTCACATTTTGATAATTCTTGTAATATTTCAAACATTATTAGAATTCTTATGGTGACCTGTGTCAATGATCTCTGCAGTTACTACTTAAATTGTTTTGAGGTGCCATGAACCATGCGGCAAACTAAACAGATAAATCTTGTGTATGTTCTGACTGCTTCATTGACTGGCCATTCCCATCTCTCTCCCTTTCCTTGGACCTCCCTATTCTCTGAGACACAACAATCTTGAAATTAGGTCAACCAATAACCCTAGAATGGCCTCTAAGTGTTCAAGTGAAATGAAGAGTCACACATCTCTTACCTTAAATCAAAAGCTAGAAATGATTAAGTTTAGTGAAAAGCTTAGATGTGTCAAAAGCTGAGATAGACTGAAAGCTAGGAATCTGAAGCCAAACAGCTAGCTAAGTTGTGAATGCAAAATAAAAATTCTTGAAGGAAATTTAAAGTTCCAGTCTAGTGAACATACAAACAATAAGAAAGCAAAACAGCCTTATCCCTAACAAGAAAGTTTTAGTGGTCTGGATAGATAAAATGAGCCACAACATTTGCTTAAACCAAAGCCTAATCCAGAGCAAGTAAAGGCTGAGAGAGGTGAGAAAACTGCAGAAGAAAAGTCTGAAGCCAGCAGAAGTTGGTTCCCGAGATTTAAGGAAAGAAGCCATCCATCACAAAAGTGCAAGATGAAGCAGCAAGTGCTAATGCAGAAGCTGTAGCAAGTTACCCAGAAAATCTAACTTAGATAACTAATGAAAGTGGCTACACTACCCAACAGATTTTTGTGTGTGTGAATTATTTTAATTGGAGGCTAATTACTATACAATATTGTAGCGGTCTTTGCCATACATTCACATTAATCAGCCATGGGTGTACATGTGTCCCCCATCCTGAGACCCCCACCCACTTCCCTCCCCATCCCATCCCTCAGGGTCATCCCAGTGCACTGGTCAACAGATTTTTCAATGTAGAAAAATCTTATATTAGAAGACAATGCCATCTTAGATTTTCACAGCTAGAGAGAAGTCAATGTCTGACTTCAAAGCTTCAAAGGACGGGCTGACTCTCTTGTTAGGAGCTAATGCAGCTGGTGGCTTTCAACTGAAGCCAACTGTAAATCAACTACACTTCAATTTTAAAACTAATTAAAAATAAAAATGAAGCCAATGCTCACTTACCATTCTAAAAATCCTAAGGACCTTAAGAATTATGCTAAATCTATTCTGTCTATGCTCTATAAATGGAACAAGAAAGCCCGGATGAAAGCACATTTGTTTACAACACGGCTTACTGAATATTTTAAGCCCCAGGCCTACTGCTCAGGAAAAATATTCCTCTCCAAATATTACTGCTCAATGACAAAACATCTGGTCACCCAAGAACTCTGATGGAGATATACAATGAGATTAATACTGTTTTCACACTTACTAACACAACATCCATTCTACAGTCCACAGATCAGGGAGTAATTTCAACTTTCAAGTCTTATTATTTAAGAAATATATTGACTATGCCAAAGCCTTTGACTGTGTGGATCACAATAAACTGTGGAAAATTGTGAAAGAGATGGGAATACCAGACCACCTGACATGCCTCTTGAGAAATCTGTATGCAGGTCAGGAAGCAACAGTTAGAACTGGACATGGAACAACAGACTGGTTCCAAATAGGAAAAGGAGTACATCAAGGCTGTATATTGTCACCCTGCTTATTTAACTTCTATACAGAGTACATCATGAGAAATGCTGGGCTGGAAGAAGCACAAGCTGGAATCAAGATTGCTGGGAGAAATATCAATAATCTCAGATATGCAGATGACACCATTCTTAGGGCAGAAAGTGAAGAGGAGCTAAAAAGCCTCTTGATGAATGTGAAAGAGGAGAGCGAAAAACCTGGCTTAAAGCTCAACATTCAGAAAACGAAGATCATGGCATCTGGTCCCATCACTTCATGGGAAATAGATGGGGAAACAGTGTGAGACTTTATTTTTTGGGGCTCCAAAATCACTGCAGATGGTGACTGCAGCCATGAAATTAAAGGACGCTTACTTCTTGGAAGAAAAGTTATGACCAACCAGATAGCATATTCAAAAGCAGAGACATTACTTTGCCGACTAAGGTCCGTCTAGTCAAGGCTATGGTTTTTCTAGTGGTCATGTATGGATGTGAGAGTTGGACTGTGAAGAAGGCTGAGCACCAAAGAATTGATGCTTCTGAACTGTGGTGCTGGAGAAGACTCTTGAGAGTCCCTTGGACTGCAAGGAGATCCAACCAGTCCATTCTAAAGGAGATCAGCCCTGGGATTTCTTTGGAAGGAATGATGCTAAAGCTGAAACTCCAGTACTTTGGCCACCTCATGCGAAGAGTTGACTCATTGGAAAAGACTCTGATGCTGGGAGGGATTGGGGGCAGGGGGAGAAGGGGATGACAGAGGATGAGATGGCTGGATGGCATCACGGACTCAATGGACGTGAGTCTGAGTGAACTCCGGGAGATGGTGATGGACAGAGAGGCCTGGCGTGCTGCGATTCATGGGGTCGCAAAGAGTCGGACACTACTGAGCGACTGAACTGAACTGAACTGATTGGAGGGGTTGGTGGCAGGAGAAAGGGACGACAGAGGATGAGATGGCTGGATGGCATCACTGACTCGATGGACATGAGTTTCAGTGACCTCCGGGAGTTGGTGATGGACAGGGAGGCCTGGCGTGCTGTGATTCATGGGGTCGCAAGGAGTCGGACACAACTGAGCTAGTGAACTGAACTGAACTGATAGCTGCCATAGACAGTTAGATCTATAGACTTTGGCAAAGTTAACTGAAAACCTTCTGGAAAGGATTCACTCTTCTGGATGCCATTAAGAACATTCTTGACTCATGGTAAGAAGTCAAAATATCAACTGGAATAGGAATTTGGAAGAATTTGAATTCCAACCCACATAGATTAGTGAAGAAGTCAAGACTCCAGGGAAGGAAGTAACTGCAGATGTGGCAGAAATGGCAACAGAACAAGATAGGGAAGTGGAGCCTGAAGATGTGACTGAATTGCTGTAATCTACCTTGAACAGATGAGAAACTGCTTCTCATGGAACAGAAAATAAAGTAGTTCTTGAGATAGAATCTACTCCTGGTTAAAATGCTCTGAAGACTGTTGAAACTACAAGAGAGGATTTAGAATATTACACAAACATAGTTGCTAAAGAAGCCACAGGTTTTGAAAAGAAGCTCTATTGTGGGTAAAATACAAAATAGTATTGCATGCTCCAGTTTTGAAAGAAGCTCTATTGTGGGTAAAATACAAAATAGTATTGCATGCTACAGAAAAATTATTCATGAAAGGAAGAGTCACTTGATGTGGCAAACTTCATTTCATTATTTTAGGAAATTGCCACAGCCACCCCAACCTTCAGCAACCACCACCCTGATCAGTCAGCAGTGATCAACATCGAAGCAAGACCCCCCACCAGCAAAAGGATTACAACTTGCTGTAGGCTTAGATGCTGTTTAGCACTTTTAGCAATAAAATATTTTTAAATAAATGTATGTAGACTGTTTTTCAGACGTAATGCTATTACATACTTAACAGACTATATAGTATAGTATAAACATAACTTATATATGCATTAGGAAACAAACAAATTCACATTACTTGCTTTACTGTAGTGATCTGGAACTAAACCCACAGTACCTCTGAGGTACACCTGTAAATAAATAAACGAATAAAAGGAAGCTTGATGAAGAATGGGATATTCACATAGTTTAAAGACATCTCCCCACAAAACAGTTTTTACAAAGGGAAAATGAATAATTGTATATACAAAAGTCTGAAAGACACTAGCATAAGCAAATGATTAAAGAAAACATTATCAGTAATATGATGAAATCAAAATCACATACCATCTGATAGTATGCAATGAAAAGAACACACCATCCCTCTGTGAAATCCTTACCAAAATGTATAAGAAAACATCAGGAAAGCCAAAATTGAGACTCATTTTATAAAATAACTGGCTTATGGTCTTCGAAAAATATCAAGGTCATAAAAGTCAAGGAATGACTGAGAAACTGTACCCTAGTGAAGAAGATTAAAGAGGTATTACAACTAAATGTAATGGGTGATTTTGAATTGGATTCCAAGTGATGCATACAAGTGGCACAACTGCCAAAACCTGAGTGGGGGGCAGTGGTTATTTCCTGATTTAGCGGATATATTATGGTTGTGGGCTTTTCAGGTGGCATAAATGATTTTTTTTTAAATCCACCTGCCAAAGCAGGAGACACAAGAGACGTGGTTTGATCGCTCAGTTGGGAAGATTCCCTGGAGCAGGAAATGGCAACCCATTCCAGTATTCTTGCCTGGAAAATTCCATGGACAGAGGAGCCTGGCAGGCTACAATCCATTAGGCCATAAGAGTGGAACATCATTGAGCAACTGAGCACACTGTGGTTGTATATGGAAATATCCTTGTCTTTAGGAAATAACTAAATACAAACTAAGGTATTTGGGGGTACCAGTACATTAGGCTGGCAACTTACTCCCAAATGATTCAGAAAAAAAAATAGTTCTTTGAATTATACTTCCAGATTTTCTACAAGTGTTTGATTATTTTAAAATTTTTTAAAGAAAAATATTTGAGAGTATATAGTTCTATCTTCAGCCATTAAAGAATTACTTTAACCTTATTTATGATCAGATTTAGATCATACACTGATATGCAATGGAAGATGGGAGCCAAATGTTGACACTGGACTAATCCAAAGAAAAAGCTGAATTTATTCAGACCTTAGTAAAATTAGATACTACTATATAGTTAGCTATGGTCATACGCATGCAATTTCTGTAAGGGCCTTAAAAAAAAAGTCTATTTTCTACCTTCCAAAGCACCATGATCACACTAAATACATAGCACACACTCAAAATATTTGTCGATGAAGTTTTAAAAAGAAAGATAAGGAACATATTAATGATAGGCTTATTAGAAACCCATTAACAACAAGGAGATCCAACCAGTCCATTCTGAAGGAGATCAGCCCTGGGATTTCTTTGGAAGGAATGATGCTAAAGCTGAAACTCCAGTACTTTGGCCACCTCATGCGAAAAGTTGACTCATTGGAAAAGACTTGGATGCTGGGAGGGATTGGGGGCAGAAGGAGAAGGGGACAACAGAGGATGAGATGGCTGGATGGCATCACTGACTCGATGGACGTGAATCTGAGTGAACTCCAGGAGTTGGCGATGGACAGGGAGGCCTGGTGTGCTGTGATTCATGGGGTCGCAAAGAGTTGGACACGACTGAGCAACTGAACTGAACTGAACTGAACTGAACTACATAGATTACAGCAGAGTATATACAACTCCAGGTTCCCTGGTGGCTCACTGGTAGAGAATCCACCTGCCAATGCAGGAGATGTGGAATCAATCCGTGAGTCAGGATGATGCCCTGGAGAAGGAAATGGCAACCCACTCTAATATTCTTGCCTGGAAAATTCCATGGACAGAGGAGACTGGCGGGCTATAGTTCATAGGGTTACAAAGAGCCGGATATGACTGAGTGACTGAGCACATACATTTCCAACAGAAAATAATCTCTTTCTATTGAAATTAGCTTTGTGAGAAAAGTAGAAGGTATGAACAAAGGCTAAATCTTTGGTGATCAGTACCACCTAAACAAAGGCAGGAAAAAGTAATCCCTATCTCTGTAATCAAGAAGATTAGACAAATTAGCATCCTCAATAGCCTGTCTTGGTGCCTATTCCATTAAAGATTCAGGCTAAGACCAAGTCCCTAAGAAGTTACATATTAAAATGTAAATATCCCAGAGTCCCCACTCAAATACAGATACTCGGAAATCTATATAATTATTCCCTGCACAGCCATTAATGTCTTAGTAATAATAATAATCATAACAAAAGAATCACTGTGCTAGGTACTTTATATAAATGATCTTTACTTCTGGCAACTCTACAAGAAAAGTATTATCATTTCAACTTTATAAATAAGGAGAAGCCCAGGAAGTGAAATGACTTGCCAAGGGCCAAGAATCCATTCAATGGTAGAGTTTTCATTCAAACTCAAGATTCAGATTTTTTCCATTATGTCTTACTGCTTCTTTCTACTGCACCATTTACTGCTTTTGAAAATGGAAATCTAAGGCACAAAGGTATAAAATGCAATATAGGAAACTTTTTTTGGTATAGGATAAAACTGAACAAGAGTTCTGAGTTTCAGATAAAGGAAGCCAAAGAATGCCTCAGAAATAAGATAAGAAGAAAGGCTCTGAAAAAGGAAAGTGGTGAACAGAAAGAAGGGAGGTGAAAGTCCTGAGAATAAACTGCCTTGGTTCTTTGTTTTTTCTACACAGCCTAATAGTAGATTTGATGAGGTCCCTGAGTTGTTAATGAGCTCAGATTTATAAGCTTGAAAGAGAGAAATTATAAAGTTTATTAAGTGAGAACTATGGTGAATACTCAATTTTCCTTCTTTTATAGGAGGGAAAAAATAAGGAGATGTAAGTCACACCCATCTGAAGACATGGGGTAGACAAGTTATTAGAGCATCTTTGAAGACAAAGGAAGTACTATAACATCAAGTGCTTAAGTAATTTTGGATAAAATAATTCCACCCTGTTTAATGTGAAAATAACAACTGACAAAGGAATATTTTAAAACATCTTTAACTAGTTCAACACTGAATTCAGTCTACTATTTATGTACCATCAAGAAATAAATGTAGGAGTTCCCTGGTGGTCCAGTGGTTAAGAATCTGCTGCCAGTTTAGGACGAGGGTTCGATCCCTGGTCCAGGAATATCCCACATCCCATGGAACAACTGAGCCATGTGCCACAACTACTGAGCCAGTGCTTTAGAACCTGCCAGCCGCAGCTACTGAAGCCTGCAGGCTTACAGCCCAGGCTCTGCGACAAGGGAAGCCACCGCAACGAGGCACCCTTGCACTCTGCACTGCAACAAAGAGTACTTTCCCACACCCACTTGACACAACTGGAGAAGGCCCATGCACAGCAAGGAAGAGCCAGCATAGCCCAAATAAATAAATCTTATTTAAAAAAAAAAAAAGAAGAAAGAAAGAAATGTAGGACTTCCCTGGTGGTCCAGTGCAGGAAAGTCCATGCTTCCAATTCAGGTGACATGCGTTTGGTCCCTGGTCAGGAAACTAAGATCCTGCATGTCACACAGCACAGTAACTTAGTAAATAAAAAAAAAAGAAACAAATGTAAAGCAAAACAGTGCCCATAATATGAAACTGTACGATGAAAAAAGCAAAACTAATGAGAACTATGCAGGATCTGAAATACGTTACTATATAAGTTTGTAGAAAATATACTTTCTATTTATCTAATGGAATCAAATTGGTATTTTCACAGCATCACTGACTCAATGGACTTGAGTTTGAGTGAACTCCGGGAGTTGGTAGTGGACAGAGTGGCCTAGTGTGCTGCAATTTGTGGGGTCGCAAAGAGTCGGACACGACTGCGCGACTGAACTGACTGACTGAACCAAGGATATACATTGATCCCTATGAAACAAGGAAGCAATGCGGCACCAAAAAAAAGATATCTGGGATCAGAAAGACCTGAATTGGAATCTTGGATCTGTCACTTACTAGCTTTGTAACATTGGGCAAGTTATTCAATTTTTCTGCTCTTTCATCCCATATATAAACATGGAGTTAATAACAAATACCTTTCAAAATCATTATTCCACTTCTAGAAATGTATGTTAAGGAACTAATCCATCCCAAACTATCCCTTCCCCTCATTCCTCCCTGCCCCCCCACCAACAACCATAAGCTTGTTCTCTAAATCTGTTTCTGTTTGTAAGTTTATTTGTAGCATTTCCTTTCAGATTCCACATATAAGGGCTATCATACAATATTTCAGTCCCTTTGCTGTTCATCAGAAACTATCACAACACTGTTAATGGACTATACCACAGTACAAAATAAAAGGATGTTATGAATATCAGTTCAGTTCAGTCGCTAAGTTGTGTCCGACTCTTTGCGACCCCATGAATCACAACATACCAAGCCTCCTTGTCCATCACCAACTCCCGGAGTTTACTCAAACGCATGTCCACCGAGTTGGTGATGCGATCCAGCCATCTCATCCTCTGTCGCCCCCTTCTCCTCCTGCCCCCAATCCCTCTCAGCATCAGGGTCTTTTCCAATGAGTCAACTCTTCACATGAGGTGGCCAAAGTACTGGAGTTTCAACTTCAGCATCAGCCCTTCTAATTAACACCTAGGACTGACCTCGTTTAGGATGGACTGATTGGATCTCCTTGCAGTCCAAGGGACTCTCAAGAGTCTTCTCCAACACCACACTTCAAAAGCATCAATTCTTCGGTCCTCCCTTTTCTTCACAGTCCAACTCTCACATCCATACATAACCACAGGAAAAACCATAGCCTTGACTAGACGGACCTTTGTTGGCAAAGTAACGTCTCTGCTTTTGAATATGCTGTCTAGGTTGGTCATAACTTTCCTTCCAAGGAGTAAGCATCTTTTAATTTCAGGGCTGCAATCACCATTTGCAGTGATTTTGGAGCCCAGAAAAATAAAGTCTCACACTGTTTCCACTGTTTCCCATCTATTTCCCATAAAGTGATGGGACCAGATGCATGATCTTCGTTTTCTGAATGTTGAGCTTTAAGCCAACTTTTTCACTCTCCTCTTTCACTTTCATCAAGAGGCTTTTTAGCTCCTCTTCACTTTCTGCCCTAAGAGTGGTGTCATCTGCATATCTGAGATTATTGATATTTCTCCTTGCAATCTTGATTCCAGCTTATGCTTCTTCCAGCCCAGCGTTTCTCATGATGTACTCTGCAGAGAAGTTAAATAAGCAGGGTGACAATATACAGCCTTGATGTACTCCTTTTCCTATTTGGAACCAGTCTATTGTTCCATGTCCAGTTCTAACAGTTGCTTCCTGACCTGCATATAGGTTTCTCAAGAGGCAGGTCAGGTGCTCTGGTATTCCCATCTCTCTCAGAATTTTCCACACTTTATTGTGATCCACATAATCAAAGGCGTTGGCATAGTCAATAAAGCAGAAATAGATGTTTTTCTGGAACTCTCTTGCTTTTTCCATGATCCAGCAGATGTTGGCAATTTGATCTCTGGTTCCTCTGCCTTTTCTAAAACCAGCTTGAACATCTGGAAGTTCACGGTTCAGTATTGCTGAAGCCTGGCTTGGAGAATTTTGAGCATTACTTTACTAGCGTGTGAGATGAGTGCAATTTTGCGATAGTTTGAGCATTCTTTGGCATTGCCTTTCTTTGGGATTGGAATGAAAACTGACCTTTTCCAATCCTGTGGCCACTGCTGAGTTTTCCAAATTTGCTGGCATATTGAGTGCAGCACTTTCACAGCATCAATATAATTTTATTTAAAAGATAATTTGTATAACAATGTTCATCATAATACCACTTATAAAAATAACAAGTAAACTAAAATCTAGTATTAAGGGAATGTTGAGTAATGGGTATATACATCACCAGATCAGTGGTTCTCATACTTTATAGAGTAGATAACAAACTAAGGAAGCTTTGTAAAATGTATATTCCTAGACCCTATACTTAAAAATTCTGACCTAGTAAGTTTGAGATGAGAAAAGGAAATGCATTATTTTGAACAAACAACCAGGAATAATTGTGATGGAAGGAGTCCATGAAAAGTCTACATTAAATAGAATACTACTGTGTGATTAGAAATATGATTATGAAGACTTTGTAATAACACTAAATTGTTTGATATATTATTAAGTGAAATATTTAAGATTCAAACTGTATACTCTATCTAACAACAACCACATTAAACAGACATAGAAAAAGTTATTTTAGCAATAGGATTGGAATTTTTTTTTCTTATACTCAATTTTTTGAAACACTGTCATGCTATTATAAATGACTAAGCAACATATCAAAATTTAAAACAAAGAGCCAATGAATCTCCATGGCCTTCAGATTTAAAATTCAACTCCTAAGGGCAGTACACAAGTACTCCAATTTCCAGACTTACTTCATACCCATGCTCTATAACAAACTTCTTCTAATACCCCAAATTATATATATTTTACATTTTTATACAAATTATTAAATATAGTGTTCTTTTTGCCAGAATTACCCTTCCCCAAAACTGTCAGCCTAACAAACTCCTACTCATTCAACAAGATTTAAGAATCATCTCCTCTCTGAAATTTACCCTGACTACTCTCTCCTCCAACAGATTAAAGGTATCTCCTTCTTCCTCCTGTCATTCCTGAAGAATTGTTTGAGACTTTCATTACAGCACACATTACAGTGTATTAACTCTTTGTCAATATTCAAAATGTAAAGCACATTATTATACTCTATTATTTTACAAGTACTTGTTCATAATTCTTCACCTTCTCCATTATGTCTCCAAAGTCTCTATGAAATTCAGAGTAACAGAACACTGTCACTAGCCAAAGCAAACCAACAGGAAAGACTCTGTTATACACTACACCCCCACTGGAGAGTTTACCATGCCAAAGAACATCTCAGCATAATTCCTGCAGCTCCCCCCAAACACACTCCCATTCACTCCCATGCCTTCATAATAGCAGCAAAATATTTATACAAAACAAGGATAATTTTGTAGTTTAAATTCTGTAATTTAATACAGCAGTTTTTTAGTATCTTCAAAACACTAAGAAACTATATTTAGCATATTTAGATGCTATATAAAACATTTCAAATGCAGATTAGTAACTACAGGTATCAAACAAGGATTCAAAGTGGCTGAATAGTAATTTGGTGGTAAAAGACAAAAAGAAAAGTAAAGCTTAGTGTGGAAGAATGCTAATTGAGATGCGCGGGTCAGAACTTCAAACACTTCCCCAACAATGAAACATAGGTTTTTTAAAAAATCTATATATTGAGTAAACTTACAATATGAATTTGTTTTAATAAGAAAATGGATGTAAAAGAATTTGGATCTCAAACCATATTAGACACTGAAGCTCTTATACAATTATAGTCTATATCTTTGTCATAATAAATAAAAACACCTAAGGAATACCTTCTGGAAACAGGCAAAAAATATACCATATGCTGACACCTAAGATGAGTATATAATATAACAGATATCCAATAAAAAGTTCTAGGGACTAATTTGATAGCAATAAAATAAAAAAGCCATTTCCAGCACTGGCCCTATGCTATCCTATTTCTCTTCAATCAAATCCCTTTCCCCTTCAACAGCACTAGCCTAGCCTTTTGAGAAGAAAGGATAAATGACCACATTTATCCAACCCATTCTGAAATACAGCAGTAGCCTTGTAAGAAAAAAGGATAAATGACCACCTTTATCCAACCCATTCTGAAAAAAATCCACTCCATCAACTCTGCCATTAGAGCTTCACAGCTTTAGTATTTCAGCCCGAAGTTTGTTTCCTCTTTTGGAGAAGGAAATGGTAACCCACTCCAGTATTCTTGCCTGGAGAATCCCAGGCACAGACAAGCCTGGTGGGCTGCCGTCTGCGCGATCACACAGAGTTGCACGTGACTGAAGCGACTCAGCAGCAGCAGCAGCAGTTGTTTCTTCTTTAAATAAAAATACTAAAAGAGCTTCATCTTCCTAAAAGCCTTTACAGTCAATCATACTCCAGTATGAATTGTCAGCACCCACAAATAGTTGCTGGTGGTAGGGGAAGTTTAGGAAAGACACATGGACACAGAATCCGTGAGGTGAGACGAGAAATAAACACCGACATATGCAGGAAACTAGAAATGATGAAAGCAAACTCTGTAAGCTCCAGAATTTTGAAGGTTCAATTTTTGTTCTTAATCTACTTCTCACTATGCACAGCTCATTCCAGCTCTACTCCTCACACAAAACCTGCAACCCTTGGAGAGGGACAGTTGACACAAAAACTAGAGGCAGGCTGAACTTGTGCTAATTACAGTAGAGAAGAGGCTTTCTTTCTAAAGAGAAAGAAATTTGAGCCAGAAGTGTTAGAAGAAAGGTGGTAGAGGAAACAGAAATATCAAGCAGACAGCAAGAAATAAGGCTGGCTGTTTATGTCCACAACCATCAATCAAGAGATGATCCAATTTGATGGCGACAAGTTTACTCTGATTGTTTCAGCTCAGTTAACTAGAAGTAATTAACCGCTTTAAATAAAGCTGCTCTCACAACACAACAGAACCCAAATAATTCTATAGCACAACTGAATCAAAATTCATTTTACAGATTCATAAGGATGTGCTGTTAAATAACAAAGTATTACCTATAAGAAACACTTTCAGAGATGAACTTTAGAGATTACAACAGAAGGAAATGAAGAAAATAAAATTTATCTTTTGACCATATATTCTGACTCATCCTCAAAAATCACCAAACTGCAAGCCTCACCCAGGTTTAACACAAATGTAGAAGTCACTTGCTGTCCTACTGACACAAAGGAAAACTGGACTCCTCAAGAAGAGTTCTTAGATCTGTGTTACACAAGAAAATGCACTGGGCTGTCAACTGGCATTGTGCCTTGGGCTGCCATATGGTTTACACGACCATGTCATCACATACAAGAGAAAGAACTGGCACACAGATATGTCTTCTGGGTAAACTCCTGCTTTTTCAAACATGAGATAATCTCTCACATCAAGATAAAATGAAATAACCAAAACTCATATTTCAATTAATTAAAACTATGCTGAAATATGTTTGAAATGGAAACCAAAGACACACTAAAACGCATTAAATGTTAAATAGCTTCAGATTCTGTAGGCTGAAATTAATCTTTTCTAACCCATGATTGAAGTATAGTCAGCTTCCATTTCTAGTTAAACACTCAGGAAGAATGTTCTATAATAGACTCTGAAAGAATTTTCCAAAATTACCTCAAATGTATAATGAAATAAATTATTTCAGTACACAACTGAGCTAATATAATTCTGTTTACTGTCACCTGAGAGGTTAAATTGCTAAGGTCAGTAGGCACACTACTGAATACTGTAAACTCCTGCATTAATGTCAGTGAAGACCTACTTCACTCTTCTGTGACTATAAGAAACCACTGAGATGCACTACGGATTGGGCAATGTGAAAACAGACAGGTTGAGTAGTCACCAGATGGTTGTCCTAATTCCCTGCTAACACAACATCCTCTCAGTTTTGAAGAGGGAGCTGAAAATCCTGTAGTTGAGAAAGAGGTCAATACCAAAATTCCCCCTCCTCTCTCCTTACTCCCCATCATGCAGCTGGCACTGTTCACTCAGGCAGACACAGCTCCCTGAACAGAATGGTGCAATCACTGCTTCAAACATCATTACTATCTAAAATAGATAACCCACTTGCAACTTGACTATTTTTATAGATATAACATTTTTGTGCAGTTTAACTGCTCTATTTGTGATTTATTCCATTTAACCAATACAGCTTCCCTGGAAGTGAGTATCATATATTAGAGTCTCAACAGCCTAAATAGTTGAAAATTACAATACTTCCAGGTTGCCTTCTATCTCCTTGTATCTATCACCAAAAACTTCATGAACTGAATCCTGAATCTGAGAAATTTATAAGCTGTCTGGTTTACATATCTTTGGTGACAAGATTACTTTTCTCTCAGTTCTTACTGATATACTTCTTCACATGGAGATCTTGAGAACTGGATTCCTTATGTTTCACAAGAATTTACTAACTATACATAGTATTTGACTCTTTGAGGCATTGAGAAAATTAAGTAAATTTGAGTTATTAACTAATTTTTTTACTGCTTTATCAAAATATAAGTACTTCTTAATCTAGACTAAAAAAGAAATAATCTAACACAGTTTAAATGGGACTTAATTTTTTAGATTAAAAGGTAGTTAGGCCAAAGAGTAAAATTTTTTTTTTTTTCTAAGTGTTGCTACCTCTAAGTGTTTTCTTTTTTTTTTTTTTTTAATTTTAAAATCTTTAATTCTTACATGCATTCCCAAACATGAACCCCCCTCCCACCTCCCTCCCCACAACATCTCTCTGGGTCATCCCCATGCACCAGCCCCAAGCAAGCTGCACCCTACGTCAGACATGGACTGGCGATTCAATTCTTACATGACAGTATACATGTTAGAATTCCCATTCTCCCAAATCATCCCACCCTCTCCCTCTCCCTCTGAGTCCAAAAGTCCATTATACACATCTGTGTCTTTTTTCCTGTCTTGCATACAGGGTCGTCATTGCCATCTTCCTAAATTCCATATATATGTGTTAGTATACTGTATTGGTGTTTTTCTTTCTGGCTTACTTCACTCTGTATAATTGGCTCCAGTTTCACCCATCTCATCAGAACTGATTCATATGAATTCTTTTTAATGGCTGAGTAATACTCCATTGTGTATATGTACCACAGCTTTCTTATCCATTCATCTGCTGATGGACATCTAGGTTGTTTCCATGTCCTGGCTATTATAAACAGTGCTGCGATGAACATTGGGGTACATGTGTCTCTTTCAATTCTGGCTTCCTCGGTGTGTATGCCCAGCAGTGGGATTGCTGGGTCATAAGGTAGTTCTATTTGCAATTTTTTAAGGAATCTCCACACTGTTCTCCATAGTGGCTGTACCAGTTTGCATTCCCACCAACAGTGTAGGAGGGTTCCCTTTTCTCCACACCCTCTCCAGCATTTATTGCTTGCAGATTTTTGGATCGCAGCCATTCTGACTGGTGTGAAGTGGTACCTCATTGTGGTTTTGATTTGCATTTCTCTAATAATGAGTGATGTTGAGCATCTTTTCATGTGTTTGTTAGCCATCTGTATGTCTTCTTTGGAGAAATGTCTATTTAGTTCTTTGGCCCATTTTTTGATTGGGTCGTTTATTTTTCTGGAATTGAGCTGCAGAAGTTGCTTGTATATTTTTGAGATTAGTTGTTTGTCAGTTGTTTCATTTGCTATTATTTTCTCCCATTCAGAAGGCTGTCTTTTCACCTTGCTTATATTTTCCTTTGTTGTACAGAAGCTTTTAATTTTAATTAGATCCCATTTGTTTATTTTTGCTTTTATTTCCAGAATTCTGGGAGGTGGATCATAGAGGATCCTGCTGTGATTTATGTCTGAGAGTGTTTTGCTTATGTTCTCCTCTAGGAGTTTTATAGTTTCTGATCTTACATTTAGATCTTTAATCCATTTTGAGTTTATTTTTGTGTACGGTGATAGAAAGTGATCTAGTTTCATTCTTTTACAAGTGGTTGACCAGTTTTCCCAGCACCACTTGTTAAAGAGATTGTCTTTACTCCATTGTATATTCTTGCCTCCTTTGTCAAAGATAAGGTGTCCATATGTGTGTGGATTTATCTCTGGGCTTTCTATTTTGTTCCATTGATCTATATGTCTGTCTTTGTGCCAGTACCATACAAAGAGTAAAATTTTAAAAGGCTTTGCAGCTATCTCATGAAAGATATGTTAAATAAACTGAAATTTCATACATAATATGAAGGAAGAAAAGGCGGGAAGCAATTCAATTTGAGTACTCTAATGAGCTCTGATGAGTTCAGATATTTTTTTTTAAGGATGAAAGAGGGTGTAAGAGGTAAAACTGAAAGCAAACACAGAAGTGAAGTATATACTTGCCATGGAAAAAGGCTAATGTCCTTTTCAGCTAAGTTTGAAAAAAAGGAGAGAAGAAATAGAAGTTCACTGCTATGACAGTGAATATAATCTTAATCTCTGACATATTAAAACTGTAGATGGTTTTACATCACAAGAGAATTCCCTGAAACATCTAACAAAACTAAGAATCTGGTTCTTCCCAACTTCTATTTTGCTCTTATCCCTAGTCAGAATAATTTTCAACCCAGAAAGAATAAACAATGCAAAGATTTTACCAAAGCTCCAGAAAGACTGAGATCATAAGAGGCACTTAGCCACTTCAAATGGGTTTAAGTATCCAGATTCAAAAGAATTAGAAGCAAAGGGGTAGAAAGAATTTGCAACAATACTAGGCATCATCAATGGTTCGCTATCAGAAACAAGTAGCCTAAGTTTGGTGGCATTTATAGACACACTAGGCTTCCCCGGTGGCTCAGAGGGTAAAGAATCTGCCTGCAATACAGTAGAGGTAAGTTGGATCCCTGGGTCGGGAAGATCCCTTAAGAGAAGGGAATGGCTACCCACTACATTATTCTTGCCTGGAGAATTCCATGGACAGAGGAGCCTGGTGGGCTACAGTCCATGGAGTCACAAAGTGTTGGACATGACTGAGAGACTAACACACACACACACACACACACACACACGTAGACTTACTACTACAGGGGTAGATCAAAGGAATGGAATAAACAGAACATAATGTGAATACAGAAAGGCAATCGATAAAACACCTCATAATATTCAGACACATTAGAGAGAAATAACTGGTTCTATTAAGTGGCCTCAATGCTGGTAGAAAGACCATGCATAAAGATGGTCACTTTCAAATTTATACTAATTTGAAGTTCTTTAGGAGTATATCATAGATGTTGAATACCAGTTATAGAAAACATGCTTATTAAATCTACATATGATGCAGAATAGAGACTTTAATATACTGGAAAACAGACTCAAGAGCCAAGAGAGCTAGATATATTATAAATATAGGCTAACGTAGGTAAGATTAAATATAATAGGAATAATTTAAGTTCAATCAACGCTTTCACAAGTACCAGACAGGGGAACCATGACAAGTTGACAAGTCATTGACAACCATGACAATGGCTTGACAAGTCACTGGGAAAAAAAAAAAGTTGAAGTTTTAATTGACTATCTGCTCAATGTGAGCCAAAGGCACCGTACAGCTTAGAAAATTTTGACCTGTACTAAGGCAGGTCTTAGATCAATAATAAGAAAGTAATAACTTCACTGTATCATGTTTTAAATAGCCACTATTTCATTTTCATTGCACAATACATGTTTACTCTAAAATATAGGAAAATACAGATAAGCCAAAAAATAAAGATCACTCACAATTCCACCATTCACTAAATAATCCTATTCCTTTTCCAGAGGATTTTTCCAACCTAGGCATTGAACCCTGGTCTCCTGCATTGCAGGAAGATTCTTTACTGTCTGAGCCATCAGGGAAACCCAATAACTACATTCTTGTGCTTATCATTCCAGACTTCTTAACATACAATATAAATGTTCACACACATTTATTCTTTGTTAAAGAAAAGGATCATACTAAATATGCTGCTTTGTAATTTTTTTTAATTCAAAATATATTAAGTCCCACTATATCCTACACTGGTCAAATGACAACTATTGCATTTTTTTCATTTCTGGTCACCATATTTGAAGAGTCATTGAAATTTTTGAGAATAGGAAAGAAGTATGAAAATGTTAGTTCTTAACATGCTCAGTCGCTAAGTCATGTCTCTTTTTGTGATCCTATGGACCATAGCCCACCAGGCTCCTCTGTCCATAGGATTTTCCACGCAAGAATACTGGAGTGGGTTAACATTGCCTACTCTAGGGAATCTTCCCCATCCAGGGATTGAACCCACGTCTCCTGTGACTCCTGCATTGGCACGCAGATTCTTTACCATTGAGCCACCTGAAAAGCTCCAAGTTCTTAACACCTATGCTCTATTACCATGTGGCAACTGGTTGTTAAAATCTTAGGAAAAAATAGAAGATTCATAAGAAAACAATATAGCTAAATATTAGCTGAAGAACTGCCCTGGCAAACTAAACTACTTTATACTGACCCATAAAGCCAAATTAGTACCAACTGCTGGAAATTATAGGGAGGTGAATTTTAGCTCAATAAAAGATGGATATTTTAAGTAATTAGAGCCATCAAAAAATAGAGTGGATGGATCTAGCCATTGCAGGGTTTAACAGAACTGCAATAAGTAACTGGTAAAGGATGTTATAGGTAAATTCTCTAGCTAAGAAACTGGATGAAAGGACTCCTTTGTATTTGAAGATTCTGTGATTCTACTGGAAAACTTACTATAGAAATTTACTCCTGTTGAAGGAAATGGCCACCCACTTCAGTATTCCTGCCTGGGAAATCCCGTGGACAAAGGAACCTAGCAGGCTACAGCCCATGGGCTCACAAAAGAGTCTGCCATGACTTAGCAACTAAACAATAACTAATTCACGATGATAAACATTTTTGTGTTCATTGGCAGGTGTATGTCTTCTTTGACATACTGTCTGTTTTCTTTTAAATAACTGAAAAGACAACAAGGCATTGGAACTTGAAAAAAAAAAAGAGAGAAAGAAATTTACTCCTAGTACCATGTGAAGCCAAAGTGTTAGTCACTTAGTTGTGTCAGATTCTTTGTGACCCCGTGGACTATAGCCTGCCAAGATCCTCTGTCCATGGAATTGTTCAGGAAGAATACTGGAATGGGCAGCCCTTCCCTTCTTCAGGGGATCTTCCCGAAGAAGGGATTGAATCCAGGTCTCCT
Source organism: Capra hircus (assembly GCF_001704415.2). Taxonomy (NCBI): domain Eukaryota; kingdom Metazoa; phylum Chordata; class Mammalia; order Artiodactyla; family Bovidae; genus Capra; species Capra hircus. The sequence continues at coordinate 62,742,190 of NC_030812.1, forward strand.
GCATTGCAGGCAGAGTCTTTACCATCTGAGCCACCAGGGAAACCTAAGGCCTTTAGAAATAGTCAACAAAGTGATAAGGAATTGGAGATATTTACTCTTGAAAAGTAGGAAGAGGAGGCACTAAGACCTTAAAAGTGTTGTACACAGTGTTGAGATTAAATTTATTCTGGAAAGCCCCAAAATTTAAAACTAAAAACAAAATGTAGATGTTCAAGAATGGAAGATTTCAGCTCAAGGGAAAGGAAGGATTACTAACAAAGCTTTCTAAAATGAAAAAATAACAAACAAAAGAAATAGAGTCAAGTATTCCAGAGTTCTGTGAGAAATCACAGCACAATGATGAATACCAATGTGCTAAATGCTTTGCATTAATTTCTATACCCCATTTATACCCCTTACAATAGCTCCATATGATAGGTATTCTTACTATTTCCACTTCATAGAAGAGCACAGTGAGGCTTAGAAACATATTTACTCAAGGTCATTTTTACTTTTGCTAAAAATCACAGTGTCAACCAAACATACCTGATTCCCCATTATACAGCTACTGCTTAAAGCATCTTCAGAAAGAGTATCTACTGATTCTTCAAAGGGCAGTCATGAGTTGCTTTTTTAAGGATGTAAGGATTTTTAAATTATTATTCCTACCAAAAACGTGTTCAAATTAGACACATTGGCCATGTACTTTAAACTTCTGTAAATAAAACGGATTCAATGAATAAGACTTAAGGCAAGGTAAAGCAAATTTGAATCACAACACTTAAAATCCTTGCCATTACTAGTTATGTGATCTTGGGCAAGTTCTTAATCTTCCTATCTCTTTAGTGCATCATCTGAAAAATGAGGACCAACCTCTTAAGACTGACATAAGAACTGAATGAGATGATATATGCATTTAGCACAGGATCTGAGCCTATTATTACACAACACAAATAATAAAGTAGGGCAATGTTAAATCGCTTCAGTTGTGTCCCACTCTGTGACCCCAAGGACTATAGCTTGCCAGGCTCCTCTGTCCATGAGATTTTCCAGGCAAGAGTACTGGAGTGGGTAGCCATTTCCTCATCCAAAAGTAGGGCATGGGAGTACCAAATCTATTCCACAACTCATTCCAAAATATTTTAAAATTTTGAATTGCCTTTATGTCTGAAGGTAAAGAGATAATTTTCTATTATCTTGTAAATAAGCTTTTGATGGCAATCATCTGTGAAGTAAAATGACAACGAAATAAAGTGTGCTTTCTTAGGAATTCCATTTTATGTAAAGAATCACCCAAAGAAGATAATTTCAATTCTCATTTTCTTCAAAGGCACTATTTTAGTTGTTTATTCAATATGATATAGAAAAATGGAAGTTTAAAGGTTACTGGGTTTGATTTTGCTGTTTTACAACTTGGTTCAAACTACTCTAATGAACACGCTTTTTTAAGGTTTTTTGTTTTGTTTCCTGTATGTGTTCTCACTGTTGAGCTACTACTTCTACCTCTGACAAAACCAGCAAAACAGAAAACCTCTCATTCAAGAAATACATTATAGTCACAATTTTCATGTTATAGTTGATGTTTACCAACACTAAATAGTTGCTATTCTATTCCTGAAATTTTACATTCTCTTTTTAAAATGACACAACTAAGAAGGCATTTAAAATATGTTTAAGTTCTATCACAAAGATAAGTTTTTTAAAACACCATTCATCTCAAAGGAATCAACTGAAGTTCTCCCTGCTCTCAAAGAATTCTTTAGTGATTTTGCAAAGAAATTGATTATTTTTAGAAACCTCTCTTAGGATATCAGTTTCTAACCATAATGATATTTATCACTGATATGATAGCAAACATTTACTTCACCTGCAATTTAAAACTATACCCAAATAAACTGCTTCTGTATAAACTACCTGTGACTAAGGGCAATTACTAGATCTATAATCTGAAATTTGTACAAACTGTCTACCTGTGATTGAAAGTGAAAATTACTTAACAAGGGAATGCACACAAGGCTTATCACTTCGAAGACTTACTGAAAAAAAATGCCCCATAAATATTCATTGTTCTGAAGCGAACTATCATTCCAATAAAATGCTACTGTCAACAAGTACAGATGATCATATGTGGAGCTTTCTAAAATCCCATCAATTATTTTCCAACTAAATTCATTTCACCATAACAGGAATGTTCTCATTTACCCTATTAGCCAAGACTGTAACTAACTGCATTATCTGACCACCGCAACACATGAAAACTTATGTAAAGAACACAATGTCATCATCCAAAAGTTTGTATTAAGCACTTGTCAAGAGCAGCAAAGCAGTTTTTAAAACTGTTAAAAACCAAGAAAATCACTTGAGCTTAAAAAATTTTTACAAATAGTTAGACTTAAGAGATGTTTTAGGGTAAAGATGTAAATGATGATCCATGCCTCCAAAAACATCCAGGATAAACTGAATAGCTATGATTTTAGAAACTAAATAGCTTTCCTTGAATTTTATCTAGTGAATATTCTTCAGGCTTCCTCCCTCACAAATGATTTCACTTGCCCATCAATTCATCGTTTAAATTAAATGTTTTTTCAAATATATAAATCAATCCTGCTATTTCTAAGATACTGCTTGGTGAAAAAAAGACCTTGTTGTGTGTGTGTGTGTGCGCGTGTGTGCGTGTGTGTGTGTGTGCGTGTGTGCGTGCGTGTGTGTGTGTTTTTCCAAGCAATATTAACTCTCACCTGGAACATCTTCACATTAAAGATGTTATGTTCCATATACACTTATGTTCCATATACACTGCTATTATGTTCCATATACATCTCTGTTATGTTCCATATACACCTCTATTATGTTCCATATACACTTTCCCAATCCCAACCTGGCATTCTTCATCCTGAGATACAAGTTTTACTCAGCCATGTCCAGGTGACTGAAAGTACTGCTGGAGCTGCCTAACCTGCCTCATCAAGTTTTACACACACCCTGCACTGATGACATCTCACCAGAAGGCTCACTCTTCATTTTGTGGGATCATATCCCACAGCACAGCAAAAGCCTTCTGCAAGAGAAGGGAAGCAGCAACCAAGGGCTGTGGCTTTTGCAGGATAATGGCATGCACGCAAAAGCTTCTCTGCCAATTTCATTTAAATAGCCGAAAAGGGAACGGTGGGGCGGGGGTGGAGGGGGGGGGCGGTGAGGGTAGGAGGCTGGATTCGAAACTGAAAACATGTAATAAACATTGATGGAGAGCGGGTGAGACGCAAAAAATTCTTCCAGCAACACTAGTGCTAGTGCATGTACAAGTTCTGCACCACAGCTCACAAAAAAGTAGCTACTGACGCATTGATGGAAGGCTATTTTAAATTTACTCAAAGAATCTAAGGCATCTATCTGACAGGGAGGTTCATGCCTCATCTCCATATACACATTCTGTTTTCCCACCTAATTTAAGAATGAATCGCTGGCAGCCACCAGGTGCAATAACCGTGAGGAGGAAGGACGTATTCATCACAATGCATAGCGAGGTGTGCAAACGCGGAGCCGGTTCCGGTCCTTACCTTAGCAGACTAGACAGGGGCAGGGGTCCGGATCCACCGCCCAGGATCCCTCCTTTCCTGCCAGACAGGAGTTTCTCCACCAGAGCCACATTTCCAGTGCGAGCAGCTTCCAAGAGCTCCTGGTCCTTCCCCATAGTCTCTCAACGACTCCCTCTCAGAGTCCTTTCCCTCTTCGGGTCCTCCTCCCCGGCCACCCCCACTCCCCACAAATCCAGAGCCCTCCCCGCCCCACCCTAAGATAATACCAGAGCTCCAGCCCCTAGAGAGTCCTGCAGCCCCCAAGCCGGGAACACTACTCTCCGCTCCTCTTCGGGGCGCAGCTTTTACGAGGACCAGACCATGCCTTGGAACAGGGTCTGGCTGAGCTGGGAGCCGCGACGCGCCCCCACAGCCACTCCCCTTAATTCCCGAGGCCTCGTTCCCGAGGGTGGGGTGTCAGGGGGTGGGGACCGGGGATGCTTTTTGAGAAGCGGGAGGAGGATGCTGAGGAGTGAGGAGGTCGGAGGAGGAGACGGAGACCGTCCTCGCCTGAGCGCGAGCGCCGCGAACGCCCGTGGCGGCTGCGGCCCGCGCACCCTCGCGCCCTGGCCCGGGTCTCCTCAGCTTTTGCGCCTGGCCCGCTCGGCGGTTAAGGAGGCGGCGTCTGCGGGCCGCGGCCCACGGCGGAGAGGAGCGCGGCGGCTACGGCTCCGGCGGCCGCGGCCCGCGCCGAGGCCGCGCGGTGCGGCTGAGCTGCGGCGGGCGCGTGCCGAAGGCGGCGGCGGCAGCGGCGGTGGTGGCGGAGGCGGCTCCGAGCTCGGCAGGGCGGGCGGGCGCCCGGGTCCGCCGGCGGCGGCGGCGGCGGCGCTGAGGCCTGGCGCGCGGGGCCGCGGGCGCGCGGGGGGCGTGTGAGCACCGGCAGGTGCGGCCCGTGAGTCCGTCCGCGGGAGGGGGGCGCGGGGGGCGGGGGGACGAGGTGGGGGCGGGGCGCCGGGACGAGATTCTCTTGGTTTTCGTGGGCGGGGACCCTCCCTCCTCCAGTCTCCTTGGGAGAGGTTTAACCGTGTGAGGACTGGAGCGCTCCGGGCCTCTGCGTCTCCTCAGCCCGGCGGCCGCCGGCGCCACGCCTCGGGTCAGTCACGACGCGTGAGGAAAATCCTCCATGACCGGGATGCGAGGCCAGTGATGCTGGGGAGAAGCCCTCCTGCCACCGCTTGTGTCGGTGTCCAGGCGAATGCACCGGCTTTTCGTCCGTCCGTTTACCTGCCTGAGACCTGCCCTTGTTTTAGTTTAGTTTCAGTGGCCCTGGCCACTGAATGGTTTGTGACTGTTGCAGTTTTTCTAGGGTCTTTCATCAGCCCTCTATTTCAGTTGGGCTTTGAGGATCTGCTGACTTGTGGAAATACCAGGAAAAAGGCTCTCATTGAAAATTCCTCCACATTCACACTGGGAAAAAATATAAATGAGCACGGATTAGAGACCCACTTTAATTTGCATATTCATCAGCAATTCATTGTGTATGGTTGGCTTGATTTTGTTAGCTGCTCTCCTTGCCCGCGATGGAGAGCACGCATTTCTTTGGAAACTTCCTGTAACATCCTGTGCTTTGCCTTGCCCTTGGAATAAACATAAATGTTAACTTGTTGATAACCAGTTGGGAGGAAAGAGACATAAGAGGCACTTTCCTCATAACTCAGTGAACTGGATAGTACTACCATATATCCATTTTGGTAATGAGGAAATATTGGCTCAAAGCGTTAATTAAATTTCTCAAGATACTGCACAGTAAGTGGCTGAAAGAATTGGACCACAGAACTGACTCACTGACTCCCAATGCACCTTACTGCCCCCATGAAAAAATTAAGTGGACAGACAATAATGGTCAAAGACATTTCATAAGCAGTTACTAGGGACCAGGTACTATTCTGTTTTTCATCTGTTGTCTTAACCTTGTAACAATCCCATGAGATGGATACCGCTTTTATCTTTATTTTAAAGATGAGCTCAAAATCATGGGGCTAGAAAGTGAGCCAAGACTCAAATACAGGACTGCCTGCTGTAGGCAGAAATTTTAAGTAAATGGGAAAAACTTAAAAGACATTCAGGGATAAGCAACGAGTGTAGTTTTAAATTTTTTATGAAATTTAGTATTCTGAGATTTTATTTGAATGGCTCAAAGTATTAGATATATTATGGCTAAAGGAAGTCGATTTTGAGCTAGATTTTTGTTTTTTAATGTTTTAATAGTAAGATGATATTATATATGATAATAATATGATCTCTGACATACTAAGACTAGACCAGTTAAAGAAACAAGAGGTAAGGAGCCATTAATTTCATTTTGAAAATGGCATGGAGAAATCCTTCTTCCACTTTCCTAATGTTGCCACCTAAGCAAAACACATCTTTCCCAGAATAGACTGCAAGTATTCAGATGGTCAGAGCTGAAAGTAACCCGTAGTTTTGAAAGCAACAACAGTTAATCATGACTTAGTTATCAAGAAGGTTAACCCCCAATGGGAAAACCATTAGTAATGATTTACTAAAAGTCAGTTCCGCTGTTTCATATACTCTAGTGGTATGATACTCAAAGCCAGTTTTCAACTCCAAACTCTTTGTAGTTACATCATTGTTTCTTGTTGAAGAGGACAAAGGCTTGACTGCATGGGAACTAACATGCAAACAAAAAGTAAAAACATTCTTCCAAAAATCTGAAGAAGCCATGGACTTCCTAGGTAGATTAAGAATCTACCTGGCAATGCAGGGGACACTCCCTGCAGGGTTCAATCCCTGGTCCCAGAAGATTCCACATGCCCTGGGGCAACTAAGCCAGTGCGCTTCAAATACTGAGCCCTCAAACCTAGAGTCCACAGTGAGGAAGAGGAAAAGATAATGTCCCATAGCATCACATTAGCAACTGAGCTAAGATAGGATAACTCTGTGATTTAGGGAGTAGATTTGGAAAATATCTGCTTTATCTCCACCTTGAGCTCTATGTAACTCTGTGTAACTGGGACTATGATAGACTGTGGGACAGAAGTTAGCAGCTCCAGGCTACAAAATACTATGAAGATATTAGACATCTGAATAGAACACCAAGTTCTAAGTTTCTCCATTCTATGTAAATTTGTCTCCTCATGCCTATATGGCACAAATTCTGCCCTTCATTATCTTCCTGAGGAGACCCAGACATCAAGCATGTTAGCAGTCTTTCTAAATTTATGGTTGAGTATTGAAGGCCATGGAATGTCAATCACCCATCTTCTCCAAGTTCTAACCAACTGAGAGTCGACATAAGGAACCAAATGAGCATCATCTATCAGAAGTTTTTTCCTCTCTAGGGAAATTTGATGTGGAAAAATAAGAGCGCCTCCAAGATCATCACAGGCTTCCCTGGTGGCTCAGCAGTAAAGAATCTGCCTGCAATGCAGAAGATGCAGGTTTGATCCCTGGGTCAGGAAGACCCCCTGAAGAAGAAAACGGCTACTCACTCTATAGTATTCCTGACTGAGAAATCCCATGGACAGAGGAGCCTGGTGGGCTACAGTCCATGGGATTGCAAAAGAGTTGGACATGACTTGGTGACTTAACAACAAGACCATCATGTCACATAACATTCCACCACTATCCTGCTGATTCTATCATTAGCTTCCTCCTCTCTCAGAGCCCCCCTGCCTGTGTGCTCCTACCTTTGAAAACCTGTATTCCCTACAGGTGACCCAGTACACAGCCCACTGAAAAAGGTAGTCTTGTCTCAAAACTATTTTTCCTCACAGAAAGAAACCCCTGAAATTCCAAAAATAATTTTTCACTCTCTTTTTATTTCCCAGTGAGGAAAAGGGCTAGCATCCCAATAAACCTATTATGCAATCTCTCAGGGGTGTCTAAGAAGACACAAAGAACACAGTATCCATTTTGGAATCTCATCTCTCTCAAGGGCTAATCTCAACCTACCTCATTCTTATACCCCATCCTCTATTTCTCTCTCCTACACATGGGTCACAGACTTTTTTGGTAAAGGAGCAGAGACTAAATATCTTCAAGTTTATGGGCACTATCGCACTACACTCAGCTCACCATTGTAGCATGAAAGTTCGTGTGTATGTGCTAAATTGCTTCAGTCATGTCGACTCTTTGCGACCCTATGGAATGTAGCCCGTGAGACTCCTTTGTCCATTGGATTCTCCAGGCAAGAGTACTGGAGTAGGTTGCCAAACCCTTCTCCAGGGGATCTTCCCAACCCAGGGATTGATCATGCATCTCCTATGTCTCCTGCATTGGCAGGCAGATTCTTTACCACTAGTACCACCTGGGAAGCCGTGTAGTCATAGGCAATATTCAAAACAAATGAGTGTGGCTGTGAACCCATAAAACTTTCTTTCTGGATCCTGAAATGTGAATTGCGTATACTTTCCATGTGTCATAAAATATTCTTTTGACTCTTTTTCAACCATTTTAAAATGCAGAAACCAGTTTACTGGCCATATAGGCTATGGGTAGGATTTGGTCCATGAGCCATAAGCCTACAGATTTAGGAATGACTTATTCGAAAGCAGCAAATCCTCTCTAATTATCTTCTATCTCAAGGAAAATCCTTTCTTGAAGTGAAGACTTGTCATCAGAGGAGACATTTAAACTGAGGCTTGAGAAATACATGGCAAAGGGAAGCAGGAAGTGAAGAAAGAGTGTTCCATGCAGAAAGCTGTTTGGGAATCAGTAGGTAGAATTACTCTCAGAACTAAATCCCTATGTCACTTCCTGCCATCTTTTTCTTTACCTCTGTTTCTACCTTGTTTTATTCATTCATATCTCCCAATCATTCTTGCATTGTTTATGAAAATTAAGTGTGTTATTGTTGTTGAATGTTCTTTAATTTTTATTTCAAATTTTAATTAAAGTATTTACAAACACTTTTTCTAAAAATAAAGTTGCTTTTTCACTTGTATATGGTCTCTGATTCCTTTCTAACTGATGATATTTGCCCACTTCAAAGGAGCTTCCCTCTTTCTTTACATGAAAAACACTAAAATAAATAAACCATGGCTTGTTCATTTTTAAATATCTATGTATACATTATGGATCAATGAATAGGGATGGGAGTTAGTTGCATGGAACAACTTAAAAACAGAGCTAAGCTGAATATGAAAAAAATGAATGGTTAATTCTAACTATAATTGTCCAGCATACATATGCTTTTTAATTCTCTTACACTAACAAAGAAACATGTGCAACCAATTCTCTATTTATTTGCCACAATCCAAAGTCCTCCCACCTTCCATATTCATGGACCAGCTTCTTCCTATTACCCAGCTGAGGTCCAAGCCTGCCAACTGGGGGACCAAGCTGGGCTGGATTTGCAGCCAAGAACAGAAGGGGAGTAATTATGAGATTTTCCTGGACTTAGTAGCTAACATTATCTGACTAAATGTGTCGTCTTCTACATTGGTACCTAAATGCTCTCCAAAGCACTTTTTCCACAAATTACAGTTTTATAATTTAAATACACACAAACATACAATAGAACTATGGTCAGAAGACCTGGGTTTTGATCGTAGTGTGACCTCTTCTGAGATTAGAAGCCTTCTAGAGCCATCAGTCCACAGAGAAGAGTAATACATACCTTTACAAGTATGTCAGTTTGTTACCCTGCTGCAACAAAGTACCACAGACTAGGTGGCTTAAACACAAGAAATTTATTTCCTCACAATTCTGGAGACTAGGGACTGAGATCAAGTTGAAGGCAGTGTTGGCTTCCTTTGAGGAGTCCTTCTTTGGCTTGTAATAGCAGTCTTCTTCCTATGCTTCACATAGTCCTCTATGTGCGTATGTCCTAATTTCTTCTCATAAAGGCGAAAGTCATGTTTGGTTATGGCCATTCTAATAATCTCACTTCAACTTTACTTCTTTAAAGACCCCATCTCCACATACAGCCACATTCTGATGTACTGGGCCTTAGGACCTCAATATATGAATTTGGAGAGAATACAATACAGTCAATAAGACAGTTGATGAATGTTTTGAGGATCAGATTGAATGAGATCAAAAAAGTGAAGGTATTTGGCTCTTAGTAGATATTTTATAAGTGCCAATTAAATCTAAACAAGTAATTTTTAAAGTATCCATTTTATATCATTATTTACTACAATTTTATAGTATCTATATCTAATGTAATATTTTTCAGAAACATCTGATGTTGATAATAGATTTTAAATAAGAAATCTATACTTCTTATAGGGATGCACAACTGCAATCCTATAATAAAGTAATTCAAACTCTTGAGTTAATTCCTTTGCTGCCTTTGAGGTTCAGCAGTAACCATGGAGAAATTACTTCCCTTCAGTATCCATGTGATCATACTGCTCATAAAAATCATAAAAATTTTCTCTTTGGGGGAGTTCTGAGTATTTTAAAGAAAGCGAAAGTGAAGCCGCTCAGTCGAGTCTGACTCTTTGCGACCCCATGGACTGTAGCCTATCAGGCTCCTCCCTCCATGGGATTGTCCAGGCATGAGTACTGGAGTGGGTTGCCATTTCCTTCTCCAGGGGATCTTCCCAACCCAGGGATCAAACCCCGGTCTCCCACATTCCAGACAGATGCTTTCACCTCTGAGCTAATTGGAGTTAATTTTCTTCAAAGCCCTGTATCTAAAGAGTCAAAATTTTAAGTTTGATAGTTTGACTCATATCCAAGATGTGTGTAAATGTGTAATATGTGTTTCCTATGCATGTAGAAAAACTGTAAAAATAGAAAAATCCTGCATAATACTAATACTTTAATAATCAATAAATACCATATCAATAAATGCATTATTACTGTAATTCATACATAAAAAATAGATGAAACTCTCAATACTTTTGAAGGGACTAGTCTGGGCAGGGGCTTCCCAGTGACTCAGCAGTAAAGAATCCGCCTGCAATGCAGGAGACCAGGTAGGAAATGGCAACCCACTCCGGCATTCTTGCCTGGGAAATCCCATGGACAGAGGAACCTGGCAGGCTACAGTCCAAAGGGTCACAAAGAGTTGAACATGACTTAGGGACTAAACAACAACAGTCTAGGCAGGAAAGAGAAAAGAGAAGGACCTCTCCAATACTTTCATCACTGAATTACTTTTCTTAAAAACTATCAGCTCCAGTTTTATGATGATTTTTAGTAGCTGTGAAGTGTTCATTTAATAAACAAATATCACATATACTAATAGAAAAATACAGATATCACTTGAATCAAGTAAGTTTGCTCTATGATTCTTAGTGAAGGAGAACAAAGAAATCAATTACAGAACCTGCAACCTGAAACAAGCATTTCACTTGTATGTTGGAATATGCTGTTTCAGGTGAAGGAAACTACATGCAAAGTAGATGGCTGGAGCCCAACTTGATAAGAAAAACATTGTAAACACCTAGAGTCTAGAAAAAAGAGAAAAAATGAAATTACTTTCTAGTATCTATAATTATAGAGGCAGCATGGAGAAAATTTCAGAGAGTCCAGGGAATTTGGGAAAGATAGGAAATACTGAGCAATTCAAACTGCTAGAGTAGGTAGGGATTCAGTGAACTACTTCTCTTAAAGTGAAATAAAGATCAGCACATTAAAAATACTCCCCGCATAAAACTTTTAAAACTCATTTTTTTGTATACTGTCTTCTCTCGATATACATCACTTATACTTGTAAGAATGTGACAAGATTAAAAAACAGAAAATCCACTCCCATTCCCTTTCCACTTGGTCTTCACCTTCAGCAACCCATGCCCCATCAGAAAAAAAAAAAAATCAAGTATTTCATTTGTCGGGCTTCCCAGGTGGCACAGTGGTAAAGAATCCACTTGCCAATGCAGGAGATGCAAGAGATCTAGGTTCAGTCCCTAGGTATGGAAGATCCCCTGGAGTAGGAAATGCAACCCATTCCAGTATTCTTGCCTGGAAACTTTCATGGACAGAGGAGCCTGGTGGGCTACAGTCCATAGGGTCACAAAGAGTCAGAAATGACTAAGCAACTAAGCACACACATTTCATTTGTCAAAGGAGGTACCTGGTAAATAACCTTAAAATCCTGGGCCCTTAAGAGAAGGATGAGGCGTTTCAATTCTGGAATTGAGGCTAATAGGGTTCTTCACCTCACTTCCTATCCTGGAATAGAAAATTGAGACCATTCACACTCATAGCCTAACTATTGGCACTGAGAACTGAGGTCACCTGTGTCAAAATGACAAATTTACTCCAGGCAATTCTTTTCTAGGAAGACAATTCTATGAAATAGTAAATAATTTCACCATTTCCTTCAGGAACTTCTTAAAATGAGGTATAATATTTCATCTTCTCATTTTCCCATATTCTTCCTAATTTTTTAAGCTTGCTTTATATTTTGAACTAAGAGGCAAATGATTATTTTCAAGATAATTGTCATAAAATAAATGGCATTTTGAAGATAAGATTTAACTTCAAGTCATTTTATGTTATATTTAGCTAAAAGGAAAATTTTCTCTCCCCATCCCGCAATATTTATTTTTATATACAGCCCTGGAATTTTTTATTTTAAATGTTAAGTGACTGTTATACGTCTACTTAAATTACTTTTAATACAATTCACAAGCTATTATTCCTGAAAACCATTTCTGAAATTTTCTGAAATGCATTGACAGTTGGCAATGTGTTCATTTCTTTGTTAACAGAAATGCCATTATTTTGGACTGCTCCTAAAGTCATATAATTAGAAATTTTGGTCCAGAACAAGAAGTAAATAAAAAATGTATTCATCTAATAGTAGATGATAATAGGTAAAGGTGGCAAAGATGATAAGTAATAAACAACTAAATATAGACATTCATTTTACATTTTTACTCCATGTGTAAATTATTCTATTAATTTTAGCAAATAATACACTATATTTTTCAGTGACTTAACCAATACATCTCTTAAAAATGTCTATAACTTTAATGTATAGACATTATGATCTCAAAATGAGCTGTACAAAATGTATTTTTATTATTTACACGTTCCTAAATGTGTTATAGACATTTGAGATTAAGAGACAACTAAACTTCAAATAAATGAATTTTACTGTAAAGTTTACTATTAAATTCACAATCCCACAATTCATAGTCTGTTACTCAAATCATGATATCAAATTATTTATAGTATGATTAAGATTTTAAAATATTAAACTAGACTGCACAAAGATAATTATGTTTTGTAGAAAATGGATTGGTAGGCATTTTATTTTTTTTAGGCATTTTAAATTGATGCTTATCAGCAACAAAATTTTTGCTGAATAACAATTATTTTCGTTAAAAAACTCCCTTGAGGCTTAATGTATATACTTTTAAGATCATTTTGAAGCATATTTATATAACATAAAATTCACCCATTTTAAGTGTAAAGTAGTATGGTTTTAGTAAGTATATAGAGCTGTGCAACTACTACAGGAGTAAGCTTTGGAACACTTTACTCACCCTCCCAAAATCCCTCATTCCCCTTTGTGATCAAGCTGTTCCTCACCCCCCAGCCTCAAGGCAAGCACTGGTCTGTCTTCTGCTGTTGTATTTTGCTTTTTCCAGGACTTCACATTCATATTTCCTATGTCTTTTGTGTCATTTAGTTTTTTACTTGTCATTATGTTTGTAAGATATTTCTACATTGTTCTGTGTGTCAATCGTTTATTTTGCTTTATTTGCAGTTGTATTCTGTTGAACGCATATGCCACATTTTGTTCACACATGGACCAGCTGATAGGTATTTGAGTGTTCCTATTGTTTGGTTACTATGAATAATGCTGCTATGAACATTTGTGTACAAATCTTTGTGTGGACATATATTTTCATGTTACTAAGGTAACCCGTAGGAGTAGAATCGCTGCGTCATGTGGTAGGTGCACGTTTCAATTGTTAAGACATTGAGAAAACTGTTTCCAGTAGCTGAACCACTTTGCACTTTCACTAGCAGTGTATGAGAGTTTTGGTTGTACCATATCTTCACCAACACTTGACATTTCAGTCTTTTTGAGAAATTCTACTATGAGTATAGTAGTATCTTACTGTGGTTTAAATCTGCATGTCCTTAATGACCAATCAAGTTGGACATCTTTTTGTGAAGTACCTGTACAGATCTTTTCCAGTTCTTAAAATTGATCATTGAGTTGTACAATTTCTAAATTAGATCTGAACACAAGTCCCTTGTCAGATATATGCTTTACACATATTTTTTCCCCAAGCTGTAGCTTGCCTTTTCATTTTCTTAATGATATCAATAAGCAAAAAATTTTAATTTTTTAAAGTCTATTTATCAGTTTTTAAATTTATGGTGCATGCTTTTTGCGTGTCTCAAGGTCACAAAGTTTTTCTCCTACACTTTGTTCTACTCGATGTATGTGGTTTTGCTGTTACATTTAGGCCGGTGATCTATTTTGAATTAATATTGGTATATGGAGTGAAGAGAGATTAAAGTTCATTTGTTTTCCATGTGGGTATATAGTTATTCCAGAAACATTTCTTGAAAAGCCTATTCTCTTCCAATTTACATTCTTTGATACCTTTACTGAAAATCAACTGACCACATAAGTATAGGCCCATATCTGGATGCTCAGTTCTGTTCCATTGATCTATGTCTATCCTTAATCCTGCAAAACAGGATAATATTTAGAGAAAACTAATCATGTTCAATACCTTTCATTGAAACATACAATTTCTCTAAATTTAAATATAATAATAGGCAAACAAGGATGATTAATCTTTCTTTACAATGTATTCTTTACTGCTGTCTGAAACAAAAGTGATAATTATTAGATCATTTTGGATATTTTTACTGGATGTGGAAAAAATAAAAGGAAAAACCTATTGTCTGCAGTAGTAAACTCTTATTAACTACTGTGAAGGGTAAATTCATTAAGAAGAATAATTTCCAAATTTAAGAGGGTTAAATAAATATGATTATGAGAAAACTAAAGCATAGTAAGAATACACATAGTTCTATTAAACTGGTTAAAGTCTTTAACCACAGATGAATTACAACCATGGGTATAAAACATAATATTAGGTGATGTAATGACAGAATCACTGTCAGTAATTTTGAGAAATGGAAACCACAAGACATGATAGAAGACTGAAGATCCACAGATGTTTTCATTTTCAAAACATAAAAATATAGATTCTAGAAACTGAAGGCTAATAAGCATAATATCTAAAGCTGATAAAATTAAAGAAGAGATAAAGATATATTTTATCAACAATTTTTTCAAATGATCATTGGGAGATAAAATAATTTTTCACCAAACTAAATCCCTTAAATTACACACCTGAAAATGACTATCACAGATCCTGAATTACTGTGACTAGTAAATGTTTTTTTTTTTTTAAGTAAAGCAATCTCTTTCATGGGAAAGGAGGGTTTACTGTTTTCTGATAATCACAGGAAAATACATTTATCCAGCTCTAAGATTTCAGGAAGATGCCTTCACATGCATCTTGCTATATACCTTTTATGTATATACCTTACAGAACTAAGACTTAGTTGGAACTAAAGACTAAGAGTTTTGTAAAATATAGATTGTATGACCAGTAAATAATGCAATGGACTCTCAACTTGAGTCAGGTTCTGACTTTGATGTATATATTCTTCCCATATGTTACAATTTCTTTGGTTAATCCAAAGACAAAGTAAAGCAAACTCAAACCTTTCTCTGAGAAATCATACAATGGAAAGAAAGAAAATAAATGAGGTAAACAAACAATGGTATCCAAACAAAATTATTTTTAAAATATTGTGTACAATTCTAGATTTAAAAAACAGAAAAACTTGGGACTTCCCTGGTGGTCCAGTGGCTAACACTCTGCACTCCCAATGCAGGGGGCTGGGTTTCAAGCCCTGATCAAGGAACTAGATTCCACATGCCTCAACTAAGAGAATTCACAAGCCTCAACTAAGACATGGTTCAGCCAAATAAATAAATATATAAAAATAAATATTAAAAAAGTGGGAAAACTTGCTGAATGGTACTGTTCTCAAATTATCAAAATTGATGCCTCCTTCTCTGTGCATGGTAAGCCTAGAGACATCAAGCATGCATGTACATGCTCAGTTGCTCAGTCGTGTCTGACTCTTTGTGACTCCATGGACTGTAGCCCACCAAACTTCTGTTCATGGAATTTTCCAGGCAAGAATAGTGCAGCAGATTCCATTTCCTTTTCCATGGGATCTTGTCAGCCCAGGGACTGAACTCACATCTCCTGCATTGGCAGGTGAATTCTTTACCACTGAGCCACCTGGGAAAGGGACACCAAGTATAGACTAAGAAATACCCAGAAGTGGAATATATGAATTTTGAAGTTCAGGGAAGAGTTAAGGCTAGTAATATGAACCTGGACCAGTCAGTCATTTGTGATATTTAAATCCATGAGACTGAAGAGATCACTAGGAAGTGAGTATAGACAGAGAAGACCAACAAGTGGGTCTTGGGACATTTGGGAACATAACGGAGATTCATTAAGCAAGACTGATTGGAGGCAGCCAGGGAAGTGAAGAGAAAAACACAGAAGGACTGGGTCCTGAAAACTAAATGAAGTGTTTCAACAGGTGGAAATGGTCCAGTGTTAAATGCTTCTGAGAGAGCAGATCAGATAAGACCGAGGCTTGAAGCAAAGTGGAGATGGGACAAGAACAGTTTCAGAGGAAAGAGAGGGACAGAACCTAACTGGAGTTGGTTCAGGATAAAATGAGAAGGAACAAAACAAAGACAGACAGTACTTTTAAGAGTTTTTCTATAGAGAGGAGCAGAAAAAAAAAATCAGAAGTTGAAGGGCAATATATGATCAATGGGCAAATTGTTTGTTTTTTAGGTTGAGAAATTTTACAACATGTTTCTAAGTTGGTTAAAAAAAAAAATAATCCTATAGAAAAAGAAAAATTGATGATGTAAAAGAGAGGGGAAAAACATTTTAGCAGAAAAAGCCTGGAGTGGTTTAGAAATAATAGTATTTGGTGCACAAATGGAGGATTTGGCGTGAGCTGGCAGTCCATCCATTTCACTCAAGCAAGGCAGTGTATACAGGTACAGATGTTGTTTGACCAACAGATTTAAGGAGGGTTTCAGGAAGCAGACACTGAGAAAAGTGAGGAACCTAAAATGATTACTGGGGAGTGACTTCTATGAAAGGAAAAGACATGGGTTGGGGGAGCCATCAGACCACTATGTAAGTAAATTTTTTAAAAAACTACGAAGCTATCATTTTTTTAAAGACATATTCTCAGACATAAAAATACTTAGAAAAAATATACTACACATACAACTGTCCAGAAATTTTTTCTTGAATATATGACAAATGATTGAGCAAATAATCAAAACAACTCGCAGAGGGGAAATCGTGTTATGAAATGGCTGGTAATCAAGTAAAACAAAATTAAGTCTAATTACTTGTTTTTAATAAATATCTTTGCAACTTATATTAAAAACCAAAGGCTTAGATAACATTTAAGCTGGGATCTGAAAACAATATTTAGACAGATGAAGAACTGGGAGAAGAGCATTACAGACAGAAGGAACAACATGGGAGCATTTCCTTAAGCCTGGAATGGAGATAAGCACAAATTAGATGTGACAGGAATCAGATCATGCTGTCTTGCAAGCCATGTTAAAGATTTGGAGATTTAAGTATACTGAACATTGGTCATATATTTTAAGTAGAGGACTGACATATCTGCACTCTATTTTAAGCAGATCATTCTGGTTGCTCTTTAAAAAGGCAGGTGGGAGGCTGGGCAAGGATGAAAACTGAGTGGCTATTGAAAGTAAGAAATCATGCTGCTTGGACCGGGAAGGAATGTAGAGAAGTGGTAAGCAATTGATAAATTGGAACTCTGTATAGAGAGGCTCAATAGGACAAACTGATGGACTGCATGTACATGAGGAAAAGCTGAGGAAGACTGTAGAAACAAAGATGCAGAATTTTGACTGGGAGGGTGCTAGCTGTTTACTAAAATGAGAAACAAAAGATTATCATGGTGGATGTTAGCATGGGGAAGGGAAATGGGGACCAACAGCTCTACTTTGAACATTTTAAGTGTGAGATGCTTTGGAAACATCCAAACGAAGAGGTTAAGAAGTTCAGGATAGTGGTCTGAGTAGAAGATACATTTTTTGAAGTCTTGGCATATAGAAGATACTTACAACTACAGTAAATGATTACCTACAAAATGAAAAATGAAATCCTAGCATATAAAGGTTAGATAGAAAAGAAGAAAATGAAGGATATGTAAGAGAAACAAACCATGACTTCAGAGGAAATCCAAGGGAGTGTTAGAATCATAAGAGTCGAGAGCAAGAAGGAAGTATTCAGTTGTGCAAAAACTACAAAAAGTCTCATAAATATGAAGACATGCACATTTTTGTCAGATGTTGCAACATAGAGGCTAATGATAACAAAAGCAGTTTCAGCTGGCTTGCACTGGCAGGGGTGAAACTTCAGGTTGTGGTGGAATTGAGAAAAAAGAGAATGTGAGGAAGTGGAGACAGCTTGTTTCAGGTAACTCTTCTGAGAAATGTGGCCCTGAAGAAGACTGGAACAATATCTTGGAGAAAGACTGGAGAGAGACAAAAGCTCCAGAGAAGTTTGTTGGGTTTTGATTTTCACTTTAAGGATGGGAGATACAAGTATACGTTTGAATACTGATACATAATCTGATAGGAAGTAGTTGAAGATATGAGGAAGATAGGGTTTAACCGAAGGAGTGAATGTCTTCAGAAGGCTTTAAACCCACCAGTAGACTGAGAGAATGTAATCTTGTTTTCACCAGTCAATAGTTTTTGAGTGCTATATGCAAAGCTCACTACTAGGCACCAGTGCTGTAAAAGTGAAGAAGTGAAGTGAAGTGAAATGAAGTGAAGTTGCTCAGTCGTGTCCGACTCTTTGCGACCCCATAGACTGTAGCCTACCAGGCTCCTCTGTCCATGGGATTTTCCAGGCAATAGTACTGGAGTGGATTGCCATTTCCTTCTCCAGGGGATCTTCCTGAGCCAGGGATCAAACCCAGGTCTCCCGCATTGTAGACAAACGCTTTACCGTCTGAGCCACCAGGGAAGTAAAAGTGAAGAAGATAGCCAATAAGCCTGCCCTCAAAGACTGTAATTTTTAATGTGGAAGAAAGAAAACATGTAAACAAGTAAATGAATATATAAGATTATTTTGAATATTAATAATTGCTATAAAGCAGTCAAGAGAGTCCAAGTACTAGAGCCAGACCATGCTCTGCATGCCTCCGTGTGTTAGCCAAAAACCAAAATCAAATAGGAGCTTCCAAATCTTGTGACCCAGGCAAAACTCCACTTCTCTTTCCTTTAAAACTCATAGCCTCAAAAGCCATTCATCACAAGCCATGGTCTCCGTACACATCCCTCACTATCCAGCCATTAATCCCTATACTGATTTGTACATCACATTTCCTGAGTCAATCTTCCATCCCTCTCCAGTGCACAAAATCTTTCCACCGTGAGTCCTTCTGGAACACAAGTCATCAACCAAATCATATTTCCTTAATGTCTTCTTTAAAATATTCCTTCTACTAAATTTATCTTACTGAACCCTGTCTCTTCGCTACAGCCCCTGCTTCAAGCTGTGGTAGTTTTCCGTGTCTTCATATCACAGATCCTGACGGTGCAGTAGGTGTTTAGTGCTTTATTAATGCTTCCAGAACATTTTCCTTCCCTCTCCCCTCATCTTTGAATCTTGTACTGTCAGACTACTGCACCCATTACCACTCTTGTTGAAGTTACCTTCCAACCCCAGTTTACTCCTCCCTTGATCCTTGAACATTTTAGCTCCTGGACCACTTCACTCTAAGATTCCTCCTATTCTTACTCTTGGGGATTTTGAGATTCTCACTGATAATCCATCCAATACCTTGGCCTCTCAGTTCTTTAGTCTCCTCTCCTCCAGTGACATTGCCTTTTACTCTGTTACTCACATTAAAATCATTCTAGATTTTTCATTACCACTAATTAATCTCTATATAATCTCAATTTCCCTGGTGGCTCAGACAGTAAAGCGTCTGCCTGCAATGTGGGAGACCCGGGTTCAATCCCTGGGTCAGGAAGATCCCCTGGAGAAGGAAATGGCCACCCACTCCAGCACTCATGCCTGGAAAATTCCACGGACAAAGGAGCCTTGTAGGCTACAGTCCATGGGGTCGCAAAGAGTTGGACACGACTGAGCGACTTCACTTCAATCTCAATTTCAAACATTCCATCTTCTAATCTCTACCTTATTTCTAGAATCTCAATTCCAGACACCCTTCAATACCATTGGGATCTACAATCCATTGATCCTACCACTATCTCATTGTCTCTTACCCTTTCGCTCATCTCCTTATTTCTTTCTCTCTCTCTCCTTGGTATTATGGGTTGAACTGTGACCTCTCTAAAAATATGCTGAAGTCCTAGTACGTGTACCTACTAGTCCCCAGCAGCTGTGAATGTGATCTTATTTTAATATAGGGGCTTTGCAGATGTAATCAATTGAGGTCATTAGGATAGTCCTTAATCCAATATGACTAGTGTCCTTAACAGAAAGAGGAAAATTTGAACACCAACCCTCAGAGGCAAGACAACCACGGGAAGACAGAGGTAGAGATCCGAACTATACAAGCCCAAGCCAAGGAACACCCGGAGCTATCGGAAGCGGGAAGAGGAACACGGCCCTGCCAACACCTTGACTGCACATTTCTCACCTCCAGAACTCTGAGACAACACATTTCTGTTGTTTTAAAGTACTAACTTTACGGTACTCTGTTACAGAAGTCCTGTTAAACTAATACACCAAGTTAAACTATACATGGTCAGATAATGACATTATGATAAAAGGTATTAAATGGCCAAATGATAAAATCATTCCCATGCATACACTCTGAATTAATTCCCTTGTCTCTCACTTTATTGTACTTGACTAAACAATAAACACTGATTACATTCCATTTTCATCTTTCTTCATGACTATACTTGCACAGTAAAGCCTGGTTTAAGAAAAATACACAACCATATTGGTTGATCTTATGTAGAATACATGGTTATTAAATGCAACTGGACTCGAATGGTGCCTGGCAATTATACTGTATTTCTCTACTCCACTCATTCCTCCTTTCTCCTATGAAACTATTTCATCTCTCTCTTAAAAATCTCCAAAAACTCCTCCCTAATCCTTACTCAGAGCAAATGTCCTATTTCGATAACCTTTCTAAAAAAATTTCCACAAGCTCCCAGGACATCATCTTACCTACATGTCCTCATGTTATCTACAGGTCCTCATGTTCTTTGCCTTCCATCTGTGTTCTTAGCCCTTCCCTTTACACAATACATTATCCCCTCTTCTCTACTCAAAGAAATTGCTCTAAAAATGTCCTTTCCTTCCTCTACCATAAAACATTCTTTCCCTATCAGATCATTTCTACTAGCTATTATTTCTCCCTTCTTATAAAAAAAAACAACAACAAATCAACTTTTTCTCCCACTTCACTTTCAGCCACAGCCCTCTCTTCTTTTCTCCATAAAATAACATCTACTTCAATTTACCATGACAGTTGCAGTTTACATTTTATTATTAAATACTGGTTTAATTATTAATAGTGCCCTTTTCAAATGCATTCCAGTTTGGATTGTAAATTACATAGCTAGCTTACCTCTTGGTGTAAAACTCCCTAAAACTGTTGTCTGTCTTCATTCTCTCCAATGTTTCACCTTTTCTCTTGTGCCCCATGACAACCAGATCTTGCCCCCACAATCATCTTTTCGACCTCTGAGCAGCATGTAACAGTCAGCCATTCCTTCCTTCATAAACAATGTCTTCATTAGGCTAAATTTTAGGGCACCACTGTCTGATTTTCCTTCCATCACCACTTCATGGTCTCCTGTCCTGGTTTTTCCTCACCTTTCTGGCCTCTGAACACTGAATTGGCAAAGAGCTCATTCTTTAAACTTCTGCTTTTTATCTGTATTCATTCTCTCCTTACTATTCTCCCAAGCTATTTAGGGATGGAACTAAAATCCATCATACCTCCCCAACAACACACACTCAGAGTAAAGAGATGCTAAAATAACAGTAGATGGTTCTTAATTTTGTCTAAGGAAGACACTTATCTTCAAGGATTTTGCTTTGCTGAAGATGGGTGTGTACATCACAGCTGAGTGTTTCAGATGCGAAGGCTGAACATTCTACTAGGCATTTAAGTAAGATGCTCACGTTAGAAACCATGACTCTTAGCTTTCATATACCATGTCCAATCCAACAGCAAATTCCCTACAGCTGCACCTCCAAAATGTATCTAGGCTCCAACCACTTCTCACCACTTCTGTTCCTTTAACACCTCTGATCCTATACCTTTCAGTTGCTAATGTCACACAAAATTAACATCATTATACATTGTGTCCAAAAACAAAAACTAATAATTTTTAATGCACTGTCCTCAAAGTATACAGAAAATAAAATCTGGAGTTACAAACCAAAGTTACAATAATACTAGCCATTGAACTAATATATTTTTTTAATGTATTAGTCTCTTAAATCTTGTATAAAACAAAGAGTGGAGTCACACACCATTGTTACAATAATACTAGATGTTATAATTGTCTATATATTTACTTTTACTGAAACTTTTATTCCTTCATATGACTTCAAGCTACTGTCTAATTTCTTTTCATTTCAAACTTTGTATGCCTGATTTTTAATGATGACAGTCACTACTGGTAAGAGTGCTCCTGAGGACACTAACCCTGTTCAAGCCTTTTGGAAAGTAGTTTCTATCTTGGAAAATTCATGGTCTTCGATGCAGTTATTCCACTTTTGGAAATCTATCCTAAGAAAATAATCCCAAAATATAGGCAATCTTTTCAAACAAAAATGTTTGTTAGAGTTACTTACATTAGTGAAACACTGGGCAAGACCCAGATGATTAATAATAGAGCAACTGTTACATAAACTTAGTATATATACTCAATAAGTCTTACATAATAATAAAATTATATCTGTAAAGCATTCAAAGTGCTATGGGGAAATGGTTCATAGTATATTAAGAAGAAAAACTATTTCATGATTCAGTTCAGTTCAGTCGTTCAGTTGTGTCCAACTCTTTGCAACCCCATGAACTGCAGCACACCAGGCCTCCCTGTCCATCACCAACTCCTGGAGTTCACTCAAACTCATGTCCATTGAGCCGATGATACCATCCAGCCATCTCATCCTCTGTCATCCCCTTCTCCTCCTGCCCCCAATCCCTCCCAGCATCAGGGTCTTTTCCAATGAGTCAACTCTTCACATGAGGTGGCCAGAGTACTGGAGTTTCAGCTTTAGCATCATTCCTTCCAAAGAACACCTAGGACTGATCTCCTTTAGAATGGACTGGTTGGCTCTCCTTGCAGTCCAAGGGACTCTCAAGAGTCTTCTCCAACACCACAGTTCAAAAGCATCAATTCTTCGGTGCTCAGCTTTCTTCACAGTCCACAAACGTAAATGCCAGGCAATTTGTGTAATTACAAAATAAAATAATGAGATGTAACATTGATGAAAACATACTTAGTATACTCATATTATTAAGATACTTTAGAAGTGGACAATCCAAGCAATTATGCTAAAAAACAAATACAATGAGGTTGTGATAGGTCGAATAATGGCCCCCCGCAAATCACCTCCCCAGAACTTTTTGTTGTTTTATGTTATTTGTTTTATTGCAAATATAATTTAGACTTTCAAACATGGAGATTATTCTGGATTATCCAAATAGCTCAGATCTAATCATAGGAGTCCTTAAAAGCTATGAATGTTCTCCAGGGATGGGGGAGCCTGGTGGGCTGCCATCTATGGGGTCAGAAACGGACACGACTGAAGTGACTTAGCAGCATCAGCAGAAACAGAAGAGATGAGACAGGATGGGAAGGTCAGAGAGATGTGAAGTGTGAAAAGGACTCAACCTACTGTTGCTCACTTTGAAGATGGCAGAAGGAAGTCTCAAGCTAAAGGATATGGGTGGACTTTGGATGCCAAGAACAATTCCAAGTTGGGAATGACAACCAGCAAAGAAATGGAACCTCAGCCAAACCCGCAAGGAACTGATGTTGGCCAACTGAATGACTTGAAAGCAGATTCACCCCAGAGCCTCCAGAAAGGAATGCAACCGGACTAACACCTTGATTTCAGGTTCTCGTGACTCTCAGAAGTGTTCCCAACTGAACCATACTGTACCTACTTAACTGTGAAATAGTAACTTGTAGTTTCTTATGGCAACAGTAGGAAACTAATGCAGAGGGTGAAACATAGGAGGTCAGCTTAATAACAAATGACATAAGCACACTATAAAGAGGAAAGGAATACATACCATTCACTTTTTTTTTTTTTTTTTGCTGTGCTACACAGTATACGGGATCTTAAGTTCCCTGACCAGGGATCCAACCTGTGCCCCCTGCAGTGAAACGCAGAGTCTTAACCCCTGAACCACCAGAGAAGTCCCACCTTTCACATATTTTTGATCATGGAGACAACATGCATACTATAAAAGGAAGCTTAATAGTATTCCTGGATGGACTGAGAGAGTATTGTGCTTAAACAAATACTTTGTTATTGCTAATATGTGGAATCTAAAAAATATAACAAACGAACATATTTTATATAACAAACAGAAACAGACTCACAGATACAGAGCACAAACTAGTGGTTATCAGTTGGGAGAGGGAACGGGGTATGGAAAAGACAGGGGTGTATTATAGGATACATTGTACAGCACAGCCATTATTCTGTAGTAACTTTAAATGGAGAAAAATCTATAAAAATATTCAATCATTATACTGTATACTTAAAATAGTATTAAGAAGCTATCACCAAAAAGGGTTAGAAGGAGAAAAAACAAGGTTGTCATGGGTGTCAAACCACTCTAATACAATGATTTGATAATGAAAAGATCAAACAGTCTGGTCATTCAAGGCAGTTTGGGAATTTGGGTGCAATTAAGAAAGGTAACTAAGCAGTGGATTGTTAAATACAAATGTTGAACCAACCTGTGAGCTTGGGTATCTGGAAGTAAATGTGCTGACTCTGATCAAGTCATACGGTTAATAAAATCATTTAATTATACTTGATCTTAGCCAAAAGGCTGAGAAGAGGTATTAAAATCATTTAATTATAGATCCACATTGTGTCACTCTTTTCTCAGGTCAGCACCTCTAGATGAAGACCGACTGCGAAGACATGAAACTCATTTTCCTGGTGCTGTGTGCAAGGTCCTTGGGACGAGAATAAGACAGGTAGTCTAGGTTTAGATAGAAACTGGCAGGCTATGGCCAACTGCCTATTTTTGTGAAGTTTTACTGGAACATCGCCATAGCCATTTCTTTTCATATTGTCTGCAGCTGTTTTCACTCTGCGATGGCAGAACTGAGTAGCTGTAACAGATACCACATTGTCCACAAGATACCATTTGGCCCTTTACAGGAAAAAAAAAGAAAAAACCCACCTGCTGACTCCTGGACTAATGAATACAAGGCTTAAATGAAATGAGGCAAATGGAAAAATGTACACTGAGGTTTAAAAAAAATAAATTACAAATATAAAGGACAGGAGAGACCTGACTCAGCAATAACACATATGAACGAAAACGTCCTAATGGTTACAAACCAGTACATATTTTGTATGGACGGGAAAAAGTCCTTTAAAACCAAGTAAACATACTCTTGCGCTGTGCTAAGTCACTTCAGTCATGTCCAACCCTTTGTGACCTTATAGACTATAGCCCGCCAGGCTCCTCTGTCCATGGGATTCTCCAGGCAAGAATACTGGAGTGGGTTGCCGTGCCCTCCTCCAGGGAATCTTCCCAACCCAGCGATTGAACCCATGTCTTCTCTGTCTCCTGCATTGCAGGTGGATTCTTTACCCACTGAGCCACTTGGGAAGCTCCAAATGTACCCTTAGATTACCCTAAAAGAAACAGTATTTGGACCAGTAGTTGCAGTTCTTCCGGCATTAACCATGCTCCAATACATACTCTTCTCTCCAACCTGTTCTCTGCCTAGAACCTTATCATTCTGGTTAATGAACACATCTTTCAGACTTTAGCTTAGATATCATCTCCTCTGCAAAGCCTTTGATTCCCCAACTGTAGGTTACATGTACTTACCTATCATGGCATTTAACTCATCATATTAAAATTGAAATTTACTTGTCTAGTTCCCCGTGTGGGAGATTTAATCCATGTGGGCAAGGACAGGTAGCTGGTATCCTAATACCAGACTCAATGCCTGCCATGTAATAGTTTTAAACATGTTTTGGGTTAATGAATTCCATTATAGTTCTCATCAGTCAGACCACATGGTATTAAGTATTCAGTTGAGCAAACTGCTGGTTCCCCACTCAAATCTACCATGTCCCTGCAGGCAGAGCAGGGAATTTTAACCAGTGGTGGTTTTGGCAGGAATGTGATATACTTCAGTAAGAGACATGATGGCACATCTGATGAGGAATTTCTGAAAAGGAATTTTACTTTTAAAAATAAAGAAAGTCACCAGTGTACATTTTTATATTATTTGTGCTTCAGCTTCTAAAATATTCAAACAAATGGCCTCTGGGCATATTAAAGAACTGCACAAAAAGTGGATCAAAATAAAAATCAAAGTGGAAGCTGACTCAGCAAAATATATTAACAAGACACTGAATTCTAAAGGCAAAAAGTGGGGTAGAGGACTTAATAAGCATGTAAGAATTGTGAAGTATTAACTGGACCCCCACTAAAATTATAGGAAAGGCTTACACATATGATTACAGTTACTCTTAAACACCTGTGCTAATGCAGCAATTATCTACCACCTTTAAAAGATATACTTGGCATTGGCATGTTTTTATACTGAGAATATGGCAATGCCTAAATGGCACCCCACTCCAGTATTCTTGCCTGGAAAATCCCATGGACGGAGGAGCCTGGTAGGCTGCAGTCCATGGGGTTGTGAAGAGTCAGACATGACTGAGCGACTTCACTTTCACTTTTCACTTTCATGCATTGGAGAAGGAAATGGCAACCCACTCCAGTGTTCTTGCCTGGAGAATCCCAGGGACGGGGGAGCCTGGTGGAATGCCATCTCTGGGGTCGCACAGAGTCGGACACGACTGAAGCGACTTAGCAGCAGTAGCAGCAAAGTTCTGTAAATTTACAGAAAAAAGAAACTAAAAAGTTGCTTAGCTTGCTCATTCTGTTTCCCTCTTCAGAACCTTTTGCCTTGCCTTCATAGTTCTAATGCATCAAACAGAAAACCTCTTATTCAACATCAAGGAATAGAGAAAGTGAAAATAAACCAGAGTGAAGAAAGCACCAAATGATTATCACAATGTTACATACACTATTAAGAATTATGAAGCAAATGTATTTAAGACAAATGCTAAGATGCCACAATATTATTGCTATGCCAATAAAATGTCTCCAATAGCACCAAGCTATTGGAAAAGTCCTGACTCACTTTTCCGTAGAAATTGGAATCTTAAGATCCCCACAGATATACTTTTGTGGGCAAATCATTTACAGAACTGAACTTCTGTACGTATGGGCCAATCTTTGCACTCTGACTTGAAGACTGTCCGTTTCCATTTTGTTCTTTAGACTTCGGTTCATATGACACACCAAGTGAATTTCTTCTCATAGGTCTCTCTCTTAGTGACTGGAATTCTGTTCAACATTATTTCCTTACACTGGATTTGCTCCCTATGGTTACTTTTAAAAACTTCTGCCCTGATAATACTATGTATATTTTAATTGGAGTTATTTTAAGTATTGTGAAAAGAAATTTGACTTTGATCAGATCCCTAATGCATTTACTTCACCTATATCCTTCAGAGGTAATTTTGATCTCTACTTATTCTTTAGTCATATGCCTTCTTATTTTCACAATTCTTAAGGTATCTTGAGTTTTTTGTTACATCAATAAAACAATTCTCCTAAGTGGCTGAAAGAAGGTTGATCACTTCACTGTATAATCTTAACCTCCAAAATGCTCAAGTATATTCCTTCACCTAAACCATCAAATATGTCTTCACATAAAAGTGAAGAATTAAAGTCAAGAATGAGAAATCTTACTTACCATTCAATAAAATGAAAATAACATCTAATGTATAAGTTATTTAGTATCATCTTTTTATTTAAATGGTTTCAAAATTTTTTAAAACCTATTACTCCTCTTGCTGATTCAATGATACTTTTTCTTCTATGACCAAAAAACTATCATACAAATGGAAAAAAAAGACATTTAGTTGATTTCATATCAATATTTCTTAACATTATTCTCCTAAAAGAGTTTCAAATTCTCAGACCGACCAAAACTACACAGGAGTGTTGGCAACACTTAGGCCGAATTTTAATACTGTAACATTAACATGAATTTCCCTCCACTGTACAATGATCCATTGGATAATACCTAATGGTTTCTAAAATCACCACACATACATTTTTGCTTCATATTACCTTAATTTTTGTACTTCTCAAAAAGGCAGCAAAGTTTTTTTAAATGTCAAGTATCGTAATTTAATGAAATTGGTGTTTTGAAAACACTACTGCTTTAGTATTTCTATATATCCTGTATGATTCCAACTTTTCATATTTTATCCTAAAAGGAAATTGAAATATAGCTCAAAATTTACTCTCTTCAGCATCCCTGGGTGCAAGGTCAAATGAGACTGTTCATACCTTAAGAAATAAGGCACAACTGATCTTAGGTAACAATTTCTAAAAACTGAAAACCATTTCAGCCACTACTCTTTTGGCCTTACTTCCATTCTGTTTAGCTAACAGGACTGGCAGATCTCAACAGGCACAACACCATATGCTACAGTCAAAGCCAGATGACATTCTGGCACTAGCAGTTGTAATGAAGTGGTGCTAATTTTCAGTTCTGTGATGATTTGCAATAAATTAAGTAGAATTTCAGATTCTCAAAACTCAGAAGAGTGTAACAGAGCAAATTTCTCTATTCTCCATCTTTTTTCTTGACACTTACTCCTTGGAAAAAAAGTTATGACCAACCTAGATAGCATATTCAAAAGCAGAGACATTACTTTGCCGACTAAGGTCTGTCTAGTCAAGGCTATGGTTTTTCCTGTGGTCATGTATGGATGTGAGAGTTGGACTGTGAAGACGGCTGAGTGCCAAAGAATTGAAGCTTTTGAACTGTGGTGTTGGAGAAGATTCTTGAGAGTCCCTTGAACTGCAAGGAGATCCAACCAGTCCATTCTGAAGGAGATCAACCCTGGGATTTCTTTGGAAGGAATGATGCTAAAGCTGAAGCTTCAGTACTTTGGCCACCTCATGTGAAGAGTTGACTCATTGGAAAAGACCCTGAAGCTGGGAGGGATTAGGGGCAGGAGGAGAAGGGGACGACAGAGGATGAGATGGCTGGATGGCATCACTGACTCAATGGCCGTGAGTCTGAGTGAACTCCGGGAGTTGGTGATGGACAGGGAGGCCTGGCGTGCTGTGATTCATGGGGTCGCAAAGAGTCGGACACGACTGAGCGACTGAAATGAACTGAACTGAACTGATGGACACAAGCAGTCTGCCACTTTTAATAACTACCACCTCCTACTCTTATGCCTAATGTTTCATCTCCCTTCAATTCCAACTGAGAGGAAAAACTCAATACCTGAAAAACATCCTTGATGTCTCATCCATTATTTTATTATTTCAACAAATTTATTGGGAACCTACTACGTGCCAGGCACTGTATGAGGCACAAAGAATACAAAGTTGAACAATGACACAAAAACATAATTCCTATCCTCATGGAGTTTACAATCTAGAGGCTCTACGTTAATCAAACAAATATATATATAATTACAAAGGTGATCAACATTAAATAGAGGTCATGCGATAATGTAATTTTTTCCTTACTCTGAAAAAAATTAGGGAATGCTTCCCTGAGGAAGTGATGAATGAGCTGAGATCTGAAAGACAAATAGGAGTTAACTAAACGATGAAGGTATTTCAAGCAAAAGAATAGCATGAACAAGGGTTCCTTTGGTGGAAGAAGCACTTTAATTCTCACTAGTTTCAGATATTTAAAGTGCAATAAGAGTCAAATACAAAGTAAATTAAACAAGGAGCACAATGAAACTAAGAAGTAGTAATAACTAACTTCTCCTAAATGCTTTTAAGGTGATGTGCCAGTCACTGCTTTAATGTTTTGAGGTATTAACTCTTTCAATGTTCAGAATTATAAATAGCAGCCCTAATAATTGAAATCATAGGTAACATAAAATATTTTTGTTTCCATCTAGGGTTAGGTGAGTTACCTTGATTAAAACTGCACTTAAAAAAAAAGAGAGAGTGAACTCTGCCTGCAGTATAAAAATGAATCAGAAAGGTCAGAGTAGCTTAGGAAGACCAACTAGGAGGCTACAGAAGTAACTGCAGGCAAAAAGTGCTACTGTAGCGTAGACGAGAAAAGTGGTAAATGAAGAGAAGTAGACAAATTTACTAGGTAAAATGAAAGGATGTGGTAATGAACTGATTGGGGAGGGGGTGATTAGAGAGAGGAAGTTCTAGGTTACTAACTTGGGAACCACTGACCACTGTGATGGTGGAACGTTAGATTGGATACATTAATAAAAACTTAAAGAGGAATATTTAAGCCTTGTATTGACAAGTGATGAATAAAAATAACTACAATAAAAACCCAAAAGAAGTTTCTGATTAATTTTGTCACATATATTTGCCTGCAATCATAGAAAGCTATTCTTACATGGCTTAAATAATAATGTTCCATTACACCTAGTGTCACATGGTGATCTTTTGAACTCTACAATGAGAAAAGATAAAAATACAATACCAAGAATATGTTTTTCACATATATGAACTTTAAAAGAAAAACACTAATATAATTTTCTTCCCCTGATTACTAACATCTCTGCTAGGGATTTAGCAAAGAAAAGGCAATTTTAATTTTAATTTGTGGTCATTTAAAAACTCTGATAAGTTTATTACAGGTTGATTCTTATATTTCTCATACAGCAAAAAAGATTGAGACTAACTTAAAATTCTCCCCTTATTTTTCAAGTAGTTTGTTTTTATATACACACATCTTTTAAAAGCATTATATTCATCTTAAAAGAAAAAGATAAAAGACCAATAAATGATTCCTTTCCCTACCTCTGGAAAAATATATGAAATAAGGAATAAGGTTAAATAAAAACATATAATTGGGATTCCAGTGAAAAGAGCAGGTTATTAATTGTGATTTCAGTCAAGTCATTTGTTCTTTCTGAGCCATAAGGTCTTTATTAAACTTTTAAAATGTAAATAACACCTACCTCACAGGCTTGTTGTGGGAATTATACAATGTTTTTGGAAATGATTTATGAATTTTAAATCTATAAAAATAGTAATCACTATAAATTTTTAAAAATCTAACAAAGCATATAGAATATTCAGCTTCATATTAATTATTATCTCTACTGTTTATATGACTTTCTTGAGATGGCCAAATAAATTGAAAATAAGAAAAACATTCAGGATCTATAACAGTAAGTAATTATAATACATCATATATTTAAAGTTCATATGGAACAAATATGTCAAATCTGAAAAACACTGCAAGTTCTAGAGAAGTTCATGTACCATCAATCCTGCTTTTCTATAATAGAGACTGCTTTTGTTGAATATATACCTATAGATCAAAAGTACTCTACTAAGGTTATAAGCTATACATTCAAAATATTTAATGAGACCTTTGCTTTTAATCTAAAACTATACAACAGTCTTAGATTAAAATGGTTTAACATGATTTCTAAAATACTCTGAGGTAAAATAATAACAATTTAACTTGTTCTTTGCTATATCCTTAGCTCCCAAAACATGGCCTGTATTTTTAAATAATGTTAATGAAAATGCACATTAAAGACAAAAAAAAAAAAAAGGCCAGTACCATTTTCAATAAAATCTAAAATCACTCTAACACTTAATGTAAAATGAAACATATTTCCTTCCAAGTATTTAGATATAGGAATGGCTATATAAATCATGCCAAACAAGCAAAGCACCATAAAGTATCCTAATGTGGTTGAAAATTTGAAATTTTTCAAGTAACTTAAAGAGCAGTCCAGCTGTTTCAGTTCTACCTTGAATATATTTATGTTTAAGAATGTGAATTTTAAAATAGATCCCACTTAGTTTAATTCTACCAGAAATATATTTTAAATTGTTAAAAGCCTCTGTTTCTTAAATACTCATAAACTTTTATTTCATAATGCATGATTGAGACTCTCTCTCATGTCAGTTTCAACCTTAACAATCCCTAGAAAATAGAATTCAAAATTTACCAGTTATTCTTATTTCAATATATAAGTCACATAGAACTTTAATCAAAACTAGCATTATAAATTCAACATGTGCAAACAACCACCTGTTAAGATACTGTAGGAATGGTATGAAATCATTTTATGTATGTGAAAAGAAAATTCTCTGAAAACATTCCCCTCCTTAAATAGAGGAAAGACAAAGATAAAGAAATAATATAAATAGTATTAATTAAAATTCTTATAGTTACAAACGTTGCCAAATTTAGCAGGATAGTTAAATTACTCTTTGATGTCTAACAATACATGTTTAAAGGAATGTACAAGTAGTGCTTTTTAAATCAGTTGGCCATATACTCTAATGCTTTGCTTTTTTACAGTTTGTGCTTTTTATTTTAACATTTGTACCATCTTCTTTCTTGAAAACTATAGCTTCAACTTATACAGCGTACCCATCACTTAAAATGATTCTTTTTCACATTTTCAAGTTACCTCCTACGTTCTGTAGGGTGATGATTTTCCAGAGTTTTCAAACCCAGCAATTCGATAATTTATTAATTTGATTGGGCTTTTTTTTTAAGTAATAAGTTATAGATTTAAGTACATAATTTTAGTAACACTTAAAATGTAAGCCTCCTTTTATTTTACGTTGGCCCTAAAAGCATCTGAATCTCTGTAAATAATAGCAAATTATTAACAAAGTGATAAATAAATTCAGCAATCTGTGAGAACACAATAGATTTTCATTTTTCTTTTTAAAAAATGTCTATAATGTAATATCAAAATTAGGAAATGACATCTCCTATTCATGAGGCATAGAATTCATCTTACAGTATGCACTGACTTCCCCTATATCACACCAGTTTAAAAGAGGGTTAAACCCTAAAACTCAAAACAACCAAAAGATTGTAATGCCCGTACCTAGTATTTTCTAAACTGGTTTTGGAATAGTCACCACTTCATTACATTCTATTTCATTTTATTGTCTTTTCATGAAAAGGAAAGTTTCCCATTAATTGGTAACATCACATTATAAATATAACCTCCACAATCCAAAGCTATAACTTGAATTTCTGGCTGCCACTCCTGATATTCAACTGATGGAGAAGAGCATCTTTTTCTAAGTGAGCCTCTGCAAGAGCCGTTTTAGCTTTAGCCAATTCTTGTTTAAGTGATTCATTCTCTTCCATGAGCTGAAATGATAAATTTGGAAAATAAGGAAATGTAACCATTTTCAGGAAATACAGACTATTTATACAGTATCTAAAGGTGTGACCCACAAGTCAGCAACATTACCCAATGCTGGTGAGGGTACACTTAAGCTGAAAATTGCTCTGAGAAGTTATTTGGAAACACATACCAAGCACTTACAAATGTCTGTTAAGTTCTGATCCAGCAATTTAAAACAAGAATTAACTCCTAAGTTCCAAATCTAATAGTGATTTTGTTTAATTTCAATTTGCCTTAAGACGCTGCTGACCTCACTCCTTCTTGCTAAGCCTCTCTCCTCTTTCACCTTTCATGTCACAGACATTTCTTGTTTACCCTACTCTACCTATGGACTTTCATCTTTCCCTCTGACGTTTAAGAACTCTTAAGTTTTCTGCATTCTATTAACGTCCATAATTGGTGGTCTTCTCTTATCACGTGAGTCACTCTCTTAGATGTTCTCTTCTACTCCTGTGGCTCCAACAATTATATAGTCTGCTATAGGGCAGGCCTCTCTTGAGCTCCAGACCCACATTCTGAAGATCTCACTGGACATTTTCATCTAGATGTCAATAGGTCTTCTCTCATTAAGACTCAGTTCAATCCTCTTGGAACCATCCTCTAATCTCTAATGAAGAAAATGTGATAAAACCTTCTCCACAGGAAAAAGTATTTACACAGATCCTTTAAAATATATGCATTCAACTTCAAAGAGTTCTCAGATTTCTTTTAGGTGCAGCTTAAGAATGCCTGTCTCACAGACCAAATTGAGTATTTTACCATACTTTCCTAAACTCTAGTACATACAACACATGTACGCTGTGACTACTGTATACACACTTTTACTTTCCCATTCAATTCTGAGTTTCTCAATAGATAGGGAGTGGTATTCTCTTCCAATTCTATATCCTTAGCTTAGAGCTGACATCTAACAAATCCTGCTAAATAGATGAATAAACTCATTCTGTAATTTCATCAAAGAGAATTAAAATTCTGCTGGATAGAATTTTATAATAGCAAAAAAAAAAAAAGAAGCAACCCAAATATTGACAAATGTTAACAGTAACCTTTAGAAATGATAATATAGCCATACCCATATTAATGTGCCATTAACAATAAATATGAAGCATTGACTATACTTCAGTAAATATAAAATAAAATAGATGAAGCATATGCAGCAATATGGAAAACATTTGTTAAACAACCTTAAGCAAAAAGTACAGTATATATATGTGTGAAAGTGTTAGTCTATCAGTTGTATCAGACTCTGCAACCCCATGGACTGTAGCCCACCAGGCACCTCTATCCATGCAGTTCTCCAGGCAGATACTGGAGTGGGTTGCCATTTCTTTCTCCAGGGGATCTTCCCAACCCAGGGATTAAACCTGGGTCTCCCCCACTGCAGGCAGATTCTCTACCACCTGAGTCACCAGGGAAGCCCCACAGCATATATACTAGGATAGCAATTGTTTAGAAAAATTATGGAAAGAGACTGAGAGGAAAAATTTTAAAAATACTTATAGCACTATGGGAGGTTACAATATGTCAGAGAAGTTTTAAAATATTTTTCCAAAGTTCTGAAATATTATGATACTTTTATAACTTAAAAATAAGACATCAAAATGAATATATCCTCCAATTAGCCTTCGCAGATACCAGAAATGGCACTCTCCCACATTTCCTCCTTTATCTTCTTTTAGACTACAACTTCTGTGAAGGCTGGGAATGGCCATACCTTGCTCAACACTGTATCAACTAACTGCCTAGTACATAACAAGCACTCAACAAACGTGATTTAAATAAGTAAATAAATAATGCCTAATAACTATGTTAACTGCTGAATTGAATGAGTATGAACTAGGTTTCCCATTACCTGTTCCCTGGTAAAGTCAAAAGAGCGCTCAGGAAGGCTGGCTGACTGCGAAGGCCAAGGAACTTCTGGGCTCGTCTGAGTGGCTTGAGTGACACTGTGTTGTTTCTTCAGATCACACTTTCCACTGGTATGCAGCACTGAATCACTTTTGACATTTGCTTCCAAATCTTTTCTAGTGTTGAGCATCTGAGAATCTAATCAGACAAATAAAATATTCAGATAAAATTTCTAAATACTTGATAAATCTTAAGTTCTCTTGTGAAAACCTATTTAAAATGAGTATGTCATAGTATGAAGAGATTACTATGAAACAAAAAAACAATAAAGTCAAATAAAGAAAAAGCTCATTCATTGGAAAGATGAACAAACTCAAAATCAAAAGCTCATCTGTTGAAAAGAAGAATAAAATTGAAAAAAACCTTAGATATATAGACCAAAAAATAAAAGATAAAAAAGAAAAAAATTACTAGAATCAGAAATGAAAGAAGGGACATTACTATTGTCCCTTTAACAGAAATAAAAATAACTATATAGGAATACTGTGAAGAATTGTATACCAATAAATTAGATAACTTAGATGAGGTAGAAAAACTTCTACAAAGACACAAACTACCGAAACAGACTCAATAAGAAACAGACTAAATCAGTAATCAAAAACAAAACAAAAATATATTCAGAGAAAAGCCCAGGCCCAGATATGGCTTCAACAGTGAATTCTACCAAACATTAAAAGAATTAATACCAAATCTTTAGAAACTTCCAAAAAATAGAAGAGGAGGAGCATTTTTTAACTCACTCTATAAAACCCTGATTGCAAAACCAAAGAAATCATAAAAAAGTAAACTAAAATCAATATACTTAATATAAATGAATACAAAAACCCTCAATAAACATTAGCAAACTGAACTCAGCAATATAATAAAAATAATTATAGGCCATGGCCAAGTGAGATTTACCCCAGGAGTGCAAGATTGATTTAACATTCAAAAAATAAATTAACACCACATCAACAAAACAGAATAAAACAAAAGCCACATGGTCATCTCAACAGATGCAGAAAAAAGATATTTGACAAAACCCAGTACTTTCTCATGATAAAAACAGCAAACCAGGAATAGAAGTTTCTCAATCTGTTAGAGGAAATTTTCAAAAATTCCACAGCTAATCTCACACTTAATGGTAAAAGACTGGATGTCCCCCCTAATATTGGGAATAAGACAAGGACATTTTCTCTCAATACTTTTACTCAACACTGTCCCAGAGGTCCCAGGCAAGGTAATTAGGCAAGAAAAGGAAATAAAAGGCATCCAGATTAGCAAGGAAGAAGTAAAAATATCTCCATTCACAGATGACATGATCTTGTACATAGGGAAAACAAAAAATAGAGAATCCACTAAAAACTCATAGAGCTAATGAACAAGCTTAGCAAGTCTGCAGGATATATGATTAATATACAAGAAATTAATTGTTTTTCTAAGCACTTGCAATGATTAATTCAAAATTAAATTAAGAAAACAGTTCCATTTAAAATGTTATCCAAAAGCCAGGAAATATTTTTATAAATCAACATTTTTTCTAACTTTTTGAATCACAGAGGGTCAGAGCATATAGGTTGCAAGTGAACAGAAGCCCAAGTCAAACTTGTTTTTAAACAAGGAAATGTATTTGTTTCCATAATAGTAGAGTCAAAGTGATGGTGCTTCAGGTATGGACAGATATTGGAATTCGTATGATGTCCTCAGGAGTGTCATTCTGGGAACCTGACTCTATCTACTTTTCAGGTCCACTTCTCTCTTCTTCTGTGTTAGTCCAGTCATATGATGGCAAAGGTAACCTCTGGTGACCAAACAAGTAAGTTTTACACCCTGTGACCCCTTCACTCTCAGTGTCATTTTCAATTCACACACACAAGACTCAGAATGCTTGGGTCACAGTCCATTCATGTTATCATTCAGTGTCCCAAGGGCTGAAATCTTTTGACTGGTCCACCTGGGTCCCTTTCCCACTTTAGTGATAGGGCCATATGATTGTCAGGTTCAACCAAAACCACACTTCACTGTTGTGACAGAGAGGTAGTTCATCAAACCAAATTATATTAAGAAGACAGAAGAGTAATATCTGTTCAACATAATTTTTCCCCTTAAAAACATTCCCAGAAGGTGGCAGCTAGGTCAAAGTACAAAAATACTTTTTAAAGCTTTCGTTCATATTGTCAAATTACCCTTCATAATGATTCTAATAATTTTACCCCAATTTTTTATGTATCAAAATAGTTTTATGTACATGGGTAAATGTCACTGAATTGAGTTTTGGTCTGTTCTTGAATTCATATTACATAAGTCTCAAATCAGAAACTACTTTTTACAACATTGTCCTGTACTGATTATGTTTTTAGTAATATTAGTTAGAAAAAATACACAAGAACTGTTGTACTGGGTCAGACTAGCATACCATTCAGCTTGGTAGGGACTGTAAGGGAAATCCTAAAGTACTACACCATGGAAAAGTCAAATCCTCTACTCTTTCAAACTCAGAAAACTAGTAACACCCCTAAAATTTGACTTGATTATGAATTTATCATATACTTTTGGCTTTCAAACTTAGAAGAGCAAAACCCTTCTTTTAAATGAAATCTGATATAGAATGCTAATATAAAGTAAAAACAAAAAAACAGCTGTTACATAGGCTGTAGTGAGGAAAACAGGGTCCAAAGCCCATTCTATTTAGCCTATATATCTCACCACTCACGGGATCCTAAGAATAATGAAAAACCACTGACCAAAACAACTCTGAAATCCATTTTATTTCAAACATTGGGAAATGAAACGAGAGAAAACGGGAGCAGAGAGAAAGAAGAGAAGAGGAAGAAATATGGAAAGAGGAAAAGAAATGAGATGGAGAAAAAGGGAGGAGAGTTTTAGAGAGTGGAGAAGAAAGAATGAGCATGGGAAAAAAAGGAGAGAGAGGCAGATGTAACTGGAGACAAAAAGGGAGAGTTAACTGTGAATCTGTTTCTGTTCTGCACATCCACTCACTTGTAGTACCATTTAGATTCCACATGTAAGTTAAATCAGATAGTATTTCTTCTTCTCTGACTTACTTCACTAAGCTTAATATTCTCCAAGTCCATCTATGTTGCTGCAGATAGCAAAATTCATTCATGGGTATCTGAAATTACCTGTTTGCTAAATTCAAATTTATATTTACATATATATGTGTGTGTATATAGAT
Source organism: Capra hircus (assembly GCF_001704415.2). Classification (NCBI taxonomy): domain Eukaryota; kingdom Metazoa; phylum Chordata; class Mammalia; order Artiodactyla; family Bovidae; genus Capra; species Capra hircus. The sequence continues at coordinate 62,780,304 of NC_030812.1, forward strand.
ACTGGGTTGGCTAAAAAGTTCATTTGGGTTTTTCCATAACATCTTATACGCACACAGAGAGAGAGAGGCATGTTAAAGTTTCTCTATGACAGTAGCATCTCAATATGCTATAATTCCATTTCTCTTTATTTCAAACAGCTTTCTTTTATACATTTTCAGTTATGCTGTTACAAGGATACATACATTTCTTATGACTAAGCTACATTTTAGGAGATCTTTTATCAATACAAAATTTCTCTCTGAGGCCAATGACTTTAACAAGCACCTCACAAAAGAAAATAAACAGATGGCAAATCAGCATATGAAAAGATGCTGTACATAATATGTCATCAGGGAAATGCAAATTAAAACAACAACATACCACGACACACCTATTTAGAATGGCCAAAATACAGAACATTGACAACACCAAATGTAAACACAGACACAGAGCAACAAGAATTCTCATTTACTGCTGGTGAGAAGGTAAAACGGTACAGTCACTTTCTTCCAAAACTAAACATACTCTTGACCGTAAGACCCAGCAATCACACTCCTTTGCATTTATCCATAAGGCGCTGAAAACTTATGTCCACACAATTCTTTACAGCAATTTTATTCTGATTGCCAAAATAAGGAAGCAACCAAGATGTCCTACAGCAGGTGAAATAAATTGTGTCACATCAGACAACAGAATATTATTTAGCAGGAAAAGGAGATGAGCTATAAGCCTCAAAAAGGCATGAAGAAACCTTAAATCATATTACTTAGTAAAAGAAGCCAATCTGAGACGGTGACATACTGTATGACTCAGATCTGACTCTGGGTATCTCTTGAAGGTAGAGCGGATAAGATTTTAGGTGAACTATTATCTTTCACTTCAAAGATGAGGTTTTTAATTTTTACCGATTTCTAAGTAGTTATTCTCCATAAAAGCTTGGTCCTGTTTGAGTTCAAAATCCTATCATCTCTCTGAGGATATTAATTATATTTCTTTAAAAGTCTCAGCTTTTCTTCAGTACTCTGAAGTACTAGAACACTCTGTTCTGCTTTCTTACAAGGTAAGACTTGAGGTTTGGAGATCTTAAAGTATCTGGGAGCGACAGCCATACAGCAAGCCTATCTTCTCACACTGAAGCTATCTTCGCCTGAGCTTTTATCAGTAATGAAGCTGCCATTTTGATCTTTTTCAGTCTGACTTCTGTTTGCTGTAGCTGTTCCCCAAATTGAGAGGAAAACTCTTCAATCAAGAGTTCCCCACAAACTGATTCCACCTCAGCAATAGTTCTCTCATGGTTTCTGGCTACAGAGTTTTCTAGTTTGCCTCTTTTCAGTCTCTCACATTTTACCCTCAATTGATAAACTGAAACTTAGAATACCTAAGTCTACCAACTCAAGCTCTTTCCACACTACCTTATAAGACATAGTCCTTACATTAGAGACCTTAAAAATCCTATTAGAATGGAGATAGAAAAGTTAAGCAGAACTAAATACACAGTAATATACTATAAAGTAACTAATGTATGGCAAATAAGTACTCAAGAACTTTAAGAAGTCACATTAGGTTATGTGGAAGGGTTCACTGAAAAGTAGAAGCGTGAATGAACCCTGGAAAGATTTCATTCAAAACACATTTGTAGAATAGATACTAAATCAATTGTAGATGAGTTATTTCTGAGGTAGAGTTTCATACATGGATGATATTTTATCACAAGGTACTAAGTGTCCCTCAATCATCTACTACTACATATGTACATAAATATAAAATAGTATATAAAAGTATAAGTCAAAAAAAATAATCAGCATGTAAATAATTTCAAATTTCAGTAGGTGTTCACTTAAACTGCTTTCATATATACCTCTGATATGAAAAGAGCCATCATCATTTCTCTCTACCACAAGATGATCAATATGAACAGTCACAGGAGCTGGTTGAAGGGATATTGTACTACTACGAGGACTGTCATCCTACGGGAAAGAAAATAGTATTGGCATGTTGCTATTGAAGTAAAAGATAAAATCAATCATTTTCAATTAGTCATTTTCTTAAACACTACTTTTGCCAAAAATATTTTTAATGAGCTAGAAATATATCTTTAATATGCTTTAGTTGATACAGTGAGAAAACTGCCCATTTTATTTTGATATTTTCTAATTTCTAAGAAGAATCTCTACACCATCACCACAAGGACCAACAAGTTCATATTGTTAGGCATGAATCAAAGTCCAGTAGGCTAAATGAACATTTATAAAATGAAAATATAAAAATATTTGTTAACATACTTTTAAATTTATTTTTGTGTTAGAAACTTGTATTTTCATTGGCATCACTGTTGCAACTGTTTCATCTTCCAAAAAATGTTGAATATTCATAAGAGAAGACACAAGAAACTCAGTGCTAAAGTTTTCTATATGGCATTGCAGAAATCCATTCTTTTCTGCAAGCAAAGAGTGTATTACAGCACCAGGCCCACTTTCAAATCTCAGAGTAATCTCAGGAGAGGACTTAGAATGAATTACAGCTTTATGATCCGAACCTATGAAAAAAGAACAAATAAAAATTGTAACTTTGTATTACAACTCAAAAACGTCACTCTCAATTATTTGTCATTAAGAGGTCACTGTCACTTTGAATAGTATTAAAGCAATAATAGATTACAATTTTAATATGTATTCTTAATTTAAATGATTACAGTTCATATATAACACATGGCTTCCCAGGTCGCTGAGTGCTAAAGACTCCGCCTGTCAATGCAGGGGCCGCAGGAGATGAGAGTGAGATCCCTGGAAGGGATCAGGTAGATCCCCTGGAGGAGAACATGGCAACTCCTACCAACATTCTTGCTGGGATAATTTCATGAACAGAGGAGTCTGGCGGGTTACAGTCCATTTGGGCTGCAAAGACTGGGATATAACTGAGTAATATATTCAACCCTAATTTCCCTAATTTCCATTTTTACAGACAATCTTCTACTGCAATAATGCTGTCTCTATTTTTTATTTGTTTGTAACATGCAAAAACATGCCACAATATAAATCTGACATGATTCATAACTCAGGTATTTTGAGTGTGTCTGAGTGTGTACATATCTATACATTTATAACATAACAGAAAATTGCAATGAAGAAATAGTCATGGCATTTAAAGTGACTCAAGCCACTTCTCAAGAAGTGACAAAAGCCTGAATATTTGTTTGTTCTTTATTAAAATCGAGCCCTTAAATAACTGGAAAGGAAAACAGAGAAGACCTCATTAAAATGTTACTACTGAATTACAATCTTAAAATTACATTTATACCAAAGGAAATACAGATATGTTTATGTTTATGTTTATATTTATATTTACTTATGCCTTGGCCTTTTTCTCAAAAAGAATTTGAGGTGGATTACAGAGCTATAAGGACTCAAGTTCAAAAAATGTTGTTTAATTTCAATAAAGAACCCATAGAATAGCTTTAAAAATGAGAGTTCCTAGTGGAACTACTTAAGTGAATCGGCCCTCATGTAAATAAATATTTTTCTTTATTTTACATTATTTAGCTTCAAAAAGAATAAGAGGCAACACGTACATTGCAAAATCAGAATTAAAAGATAAGCAGGGAATGGAAAAGTAAAATAGGTAGTAAGATTATTAACTCAAACTACATTATTTAAATTTCTGTGCCAAAGGTAGACCAAAAATAGCTTTCTAATAGCAAAGGGAAAATACAATCAGTTTCATAATCCATAGAACCCATGACATAAAAACAAACTGTTCTGGAAAGGTGAAGCTATTTCATTTACTGAGGTTCCAAGTTATCTGTCCCATAGGCCCTTATAAGAAGACCCCACTAATCAAATTCATGATGAAAAGTTGTTTATTTTCCCTCAGTATGTATGTGAATACTTTAGTCTTACAGAAGTCAAATGTATACATATCTATGAAAGGGAAAAGGGTACAAGAAATTAAAGATATGTATATTTATGCACCAAGGATAGATCTCCTTACACAACACAAAGTGGAGAGTTGTTTTAAAACTTTTATTTCAAATAAAAAATGACATTTAATTAATGCCAGCTCTACCTGCTAAGATTCAAAATAAACAGTATAGATATCAGAAGAGTTCAAAAAGACTCCCAGGGAATTCTCCTGGTAGTCCACTGGGTAACACTTGCCAGAGGCCAGGTTCCATCCCAGATCAGAGAATACGAGCCACATGGTGTGGACAAAAAGAAAAGAAAACAAAAACTCTCAAAAAATTCTTCAAAAAAATTAAGAACTCATGTATTGTTAATTTTTTAAAATAGAAGGTAAAAGAAATGGCCACAAATTCATAATGGTTAATGTTCTTTCCTGTATCAAGAAAACCAAGAGTTAACTAACTTGTCTATTTAACAGTAAGAACCATTCAAAACAAACAACTTGGTAAATGTGATTTTATTTTGCCTTTTACCTGTCTATAACTACACATATCTATCTAGACACACACACACACACACACACACACAGATATACTCACTCCAGGGACCTGAGAGCCATAAATCATTTCGAACAAAAAGAGTATTTAGAGCAGAGATAAAACAAAATCACTCCTCCCTACTACCTCTTATGCCATGAAACTTTAAAAAGGCTTCCCATTAAAGGGATCCAAACTCTACACATTATTATAGAAAAACTAAAACAAAACCAAAAACAACTTTAAAATTTTAACTGTTCATGTCAGAGTGACAGTGTATATAAACTGTAAACCAAATTACAATCTTTGTTCATATGGCTTATTAATGTCTTAAATGTTCACTAAATTATTTTTTTCTCCTTTTCCCTTTATTCTCTTTCCCTCTCCTTTCTTTTTTGTTATTTTGTTTATTTTTAAACCAAGACAGCTGTAAATAATAATAATAAGGTATCAGACAGCACTGCCTGTACAACCCATACATACAAGGCATTTCAAAATAATTTCTACAGTTAGAAACAGGTGAAACAAAGCAATAGGACACGGTAATAAGTAGGGTATAAAGCAAAAAGCTGTGCAAAAAGTGTTTGGTTGGGTACAGAATAAGGTTTAGCTTTTGAAATTTAACATTCCATCTTTTCTTGTTGTTTTTTCATCTACTATAAAATCTTTCCAACTACATACATTGAATACTTAGCTTCTTTCATTTTGTATGCTATTGGGATTGACAAGGCCTACACATAGAAAAAATCAGGAGGTAATTTTCTTCTATGATGCTGGTTTATTGACAAATGGCACATTTACCTGCAATTCCCAGGATGTGAGGTGATAGCATGTTTGTTTGATATGCAGGATTGCAAGTATTTCAACATGTGTTATATCAGATATAGCATTCTGTATATGTAGCAAAGAAAAATATTACAGCTCAGTGACTTTTCAAAAGATTTAAAAAACTGAACACTGTCATTTAAATTTCTCAGTATAATTATTTTAATAAATTCATGTCTTTAAATGACTGAAAACTATGAGCGTTAATTCCACATAAAGCTTGAGAAAGGAATGATTTAATGTGGTATACCTTGTCATACACTGCACGTTTTATTGCTTATATCCCTCTGTATCTAAGAGAATGTGTTGATTTTAGAATGAAAACCCACAAGAACAGGATACATGATTTTATCAAATATCAAGTACCACACCAGACTCAGGAAATACTTGCATATAAGCAAGATAATGGAAAATAAAGCAAGATAATTCAAAAGTCAAAAAACTAAGATCATGGCATCTGGTCCCATCATTTCATGGCAAACATATGGGGAAACAATGGAAACAGTGACAGACTTTATTTTCTTGGTGAGAGAGTCATTTCCTAGGCAAGTTGATAAGAAGTCTAGGGGTCCCCAAGGAGAGAGGGGTCTGGAATTCTCAAGGAGGAAGAAAGGACAAACTTTTTTTTTTTCCCTCTACATTCCTTAGGATTATGTATCCTGCCTGAGGACAGTCTCTGGATTAAACCTTCTGGCTAATCCTGTTATCTTAAAATGTAAATTATGGGAGTAGGTCTAGTGAGGTCTTTACAACCTCCAGACATTCTTTTGATTCATTGGAGAGTATATAACTTCATTGCTAACACTAGCAAGGGGGTATTCTTTCTGCCCCCTTCTGATGCCTATGTCAGAAGCTTTCTCTATCTCCTTTATACTTTAATAAAACTTTATTACACAAAAGCTCTGGGCAATCAAGCCTCGTCTCTGGCCCCGGATTAAATTCTCCTCTGGAGGCCAAGAATCCTGGCATCTTTTCGAGGTTCAGCAACAACCTTTCATTGGGTTCCAAAATCACTATGGATGGTGACTGCAGCCATGAAATTAAAAGACACTTGCTCCTTGGAAGAAAACCTATGACAAACATAGACAGTGCATTGAAAAGCAGACACATTACTTGGCCAACAAAGGTCCATCTAGTCAAAGCTATGGTTTTTCCAGTAGTCAGGTATGAATGTGAGAGTTGGACCACAAAGAAGGCTGAGCACCGAAGAACTGATGCTTCTGAACTGTGGTGTTGGAGAAGACTCTTGAGAGTCCCTTGGACTGCAAGGAGATCCAACCAGTCAATCCTAAAGGAAATCAATCCTGACTATTCATTGGAAGGACTGATGATGAAGCTGAAACTCCAATATGTTGGCTGCTTGATGCGAAGAGCCAACTCATTAGAAAAGACCCTGTGATGCTGGGAAAGATTGAAGGCAGGAGGAGAATGGGACAACAGAGGCTAAGATGGTTGGGTGGCATCACCAACTCAATGGACATGAGTTTGAGCAAGCTCCAGGAGATGGTGAAGGACAGGGAAGCCTGGCTTTCTATAGTGCACGGGGTCACAAGGAGTCAGATGTAACCAAGTGATACAACAACAAGACAATGGAATACAAAAATTGACACTTATTCTAGTGTGGAACTAACTTTGACCTTTCGGGATTACTTTATCACTCCTGTCATGTAGAAAAAAATCTTAGTTTTCTCAAACCTATCATTTCAAAGAATGGAAAGACTCAAAAAATTAAAGATGGAACTTAGCAGAAACAAAAAGAAATTAGAGAGTACCTCTTCAATAGATTGTGTTTCTAATAACTTAAAGTACTTTATGGAAATATGATCATCTAAAAAAACAAATCTTTTGCATTATTATAAATAAATATCATTTTCCTTTATTTACATCAAAGGTAGAACTGCTGATGAGTCATATATATTAAAAAAGAAAACAAGCTTAAATCTCATTAAAGTCTTACCTACTGGACGATGACTAAGGTAATGCCGTAGACTGATATTGCCTAACTGATCTGGTATCACTTGGTCCACTTGAAGACAGATTTCCGTATCTTCACCTCGGATGTCAATTTCCCCATTAACACCAGTAATTTTAAATACCACAACTGACATCTAATAAGGATTGTATAAATATTATTAGTATACCAAATAATTCAAAACAAAATTTAGGAGAAAAACAGGAAACTACTATAACCTCTAAAAATACAACTGTGACTTAATAAAATAAAAATATATTTGTGACCAACAGAAAGCAGTTATTGTATTACAGTGATAAACTTCCACTTCCTTTCTTTCTGCTCAGTCAAGAGAATTGCTTTAGGTCACAAAGATTAAATATATGATGGCTTTGTTATATATTTTTCATTAGCTTTTCATTAAAAGCTGATCACATTTTCTAAGGCATCCATAAGAATACTTCATTAGGTAAAGAGGGCTTAAAATAAACCAGTAACGTATTTCTTTTGTAGACAGCCCCTCATAAGGACTGACTACCATCCTTACTATCAAACTTTTTCACAGAAGATTTAATCAAATTAAAATAAAGGTCAAAACATAAAGAATGGAAAAAGGATAGAACCTTTCCTCTTCAACACAATTTTTAAAAAAAATTTAGAAAAATGAAAACCAGAGAATAACAATTCAGTAAGAGTGAAGGAAAAATTTCAAGAGTAGGAAGAGCAAAGTAAATTACCCACAATCTCAGTCAATTATTTTTACATATCAATTCCCTTAAATTGGTACATATTGAATATGAGATAAAGTTGATGGCATTTCTCTTCATAGAATGTGTCTGAAAAGATTACCAGGTCATCATGACTTTCCTGAGCACCCTCTGAATTTGTACTGATGGCGTCTGGAGAGGTTTCACCATAATTCTGTAGGTTTGCACTGGCATTTGTCTGATCGGCTGGGCTCTGGTAATTTGTAGTTGAGTTCTTTTTAATACCTGAAATAAGATAAAAATTAACTAATAAATTAAAATCAGTTTATACATGATCCAATAATGTTACATTTATCTAACCAAAACGGACTGTTCCTTCAACACTTTCTCAAGCATAGTCTTATTTAAGAAGAAAAGAAGCAAAGAAAAATTAAATTGCAGTTAGTCAGCAAAAAGTAAGAAATAACTTTCCACAATAAGGTGTTAGAGATATTAAACCCTAAACTTAGTAAGAAAAGAAGTCTGCCATAGCCAACCACAGTCTGTGTTCTTCCCATTGCAGGTGTGGTGCTGGCAGTGCCTAGTCAGCCAGCTTTGCCTCCTCTGTTCTATCCAACATTCAGTGATCCCAGTCTGACTATTTCATTTCCCTTTTCCATATCCTACAGTTCTCCTACATGAAATTAATACTACTATTGTCAATGTGATTATTTTCCATCCTTACCAACCTGCCTTAATTCCTCAATGTGCTCTTTTTCAATATTTCTCAAACTCCCTGTGATAAAAGATAATTTTTTAAAATTTGTGTTCATAACAAATCAATACTTTTTAGAAATACCATAAAAAAGAACTATTGAAATGAAAATGAATCTAGAAAAATGAGAAGAGCCAAAGACACAAAACAAAGCCTCATTTTTTTTTTTCACTTCAATCATGCCTGGATTCTGACTTTATATTAAAAAAAAAGAAAAGTTAATAATTCTAAAAATGATTTCAAGGATTAATTCACTGAACGACAAAACAATCAAGTTAGTCATTCTCTAAACCCTTTTGCTTACATGATAACATTTTACAAAGCTTTACTTTGTTGTTGTTATAAACATCTTGATCATAAGTCTTCACAACACTTCACTAAAGGCATTATAGAATGAGTATCATTTTCATTCACTGAAAGAACATTCTGCTGAATGTAACTTGCAAGCAGCTTGTTAAAAATTTTTTTTTGAGATGTACTTTATAATTTGACATCTGTGTACACTACAAAGTGCACCATCAAAAGACTAGTTCACCATCCATAATGATAAAACTGATCTTCTTCATCCATTTTGACCATTTCCCCATCTCCTTGCCCTCTGGTAACAACTAATCTGTTTTTGTATCTATAAACTTGTTTTGGCTTTGTTTACATGTTGGTTTTTAAAAAATATAACCCACAATATGTGTGAAATCATATAGTATTTATCTTTCTTTGTAATAATTTTTATTATTATATTTACTACCATATATAATCAGGTTCTAACTCAGTGCCTGACAAAGCAAGTAGGTGTTCAATAAATTACCTATTGAATGGATAAATAAAATGATATTTAGGTCAGAGAAATGCATATAAATAAAACTGTAGTATGAATAAATTCCCACATTTCTCAGGGAGTTCCTAACACTGCCAGAGGTTAAGAAAATTTCACTAATAAAATAATATTTAGGATAAAGTAAAAAGAAAGAAAAAAAGACTATTTTAGAAAGACTAAGGAAATCTGTCATAGTGAAGAGGATGACAGACTGATATATACTGTATAGCAAATATTACAGTACAACTTAAGTGTAGTAAGCACATGGGAAAACAGCAGAAATGTAAGCTGGGGCCAGGTCACACAGAACATTGTCAGTAACATTAAGTTTCTTTTTAAATTAACAGCCTTATAGCAGTAAAAACTTATCAGGACTAAAATGGAAATTGACATGATAATATACATATTTTAAAAGAATATTCTGCCTATGAAATGCAAAAAAAACTGGGGAGACTAGTTTGAAATTTGTGGCGGGCTGGCAGTACAGCTATGGGTTTGTTCATTTATAAATATGTATATATATTCAAAAATACAAATTCACAATATATATGTGTATGTAAATGTGTGTGTGTATATATATGTTAGTATTCATATGTGGAAACATACATGAAAGTGAAATGAAAGTGTGTCACTCAGTCATGTCCGACTTTTTGTGACGCCATGGACTGTTGCTTGCCAGGTTCCTCTGTCCATAGAATTTTCTAGGCAAGAGTACTGGAGTAGTTAGCCATTCCCTTCTCCAGGGATCTTCCCAACCCAAGGATCAAACCTGGGTCTCCTACCCTCAGGCAGATTCATTATCATCTGAGCCATCAGGAAGCCATATACACATACAAACATGTATATAAAAACACAAAGAAAAATGTCTGGAATTATATATACCAAAAGTCAGTGGTGGCTATTTCCAGAATGGGGAACGGTATCAAGGGCAGAGTAACGGTGGTATTACAGTGATACCTTAAATTTTTACTCTAGATATTTCCATGACATCTGATGTTTTCTTAAATGAGAAAGAACTCATACATTTCTTGTAAAATTAAAACAAAACACAGAAAAAATAAGTCTTTTCCTAATGAAAATAACTTTAATAGAAAGAAAATTATTATAGTTAAAGAGAACTATGAATACACAGTCATACATCATTTAAGCGTTACACATAAAATCAAATGCCTTTGTATTTTTCAAGATCCTAAGAACAGTCTACAGCTAGAATCTATTCTAAGACAGTTATTAGAAATGAAGATAAAAATTTATGAACAATGATACTAATTATAGCATCTTATAGCTGTGAAAAAAAATAAAAACAATCTAAATATCCAGTATCAGGGAAACAATTAAAAAGTCAGGGTCCATTCTTATGAAAATTTAATAATTTAATACTGGTAAAAAAAAAGGCTGAAAACCATATATATGGTGTGATACTATATATACATGTATGGAAATATATATATATACATTTACAAGATAAATTACAATTGGTATCTCTAGATTGTGGGACTTTTGGGTTATTCTCCAAATTGTAGTTTATATTTTCCAAATTTTCCATATTGAGTGGTAATCACTTTTATTATTTAATTTTCAGAAATAAGAAAATCACTGATACTTTCTGAGAATAAATGGAGATGTTTTCTATAGGAACACTGTAGAAGCATCATTTGATCACAAAATAGAAATCTTCTATTAAAGTAGAATCTTAAGCCATAAAGGGGGCAAGGGAACTAGGAAATAGAGCTATCTGAATCGAGAATACATTTCTATGACCCCTATCAGTACCTCATCTATATTTAACTGGTAAAGTATGCCGGGAAGATTACTGTGAATGGGCTACAAAAGGGCTTTTTGTTTACATATAGTAATCATTTCCCAAGTCTGGGTTGCTGGCATAGCATACTGGTTGGTTGAAAGCTTAGGTTCCTGAGTCAGACCAATCGAGATCCAAATCTGCCTCTATTACTTCTTATCTGGACATTAATTTCTCCAAGCTTCAGTTTCTAAAACTATGAGCTTTTCTAACCTAAGCTGTTTTCAACTATATCAATACGCTTTTACTCTTCATATGCAAAGTAATTCATATTTGCCTCTCTTAAACTTTAAGGTCTGTACAGGCAACTATTTTCTGGCTACAGTCCACGGTTTTATTCCTGTTCACAAAGTCCCCAATGTCTTAGTGATGGGGATGTGTCTAATACTAAGTCATTCCTAATGGTCTGTACTGGGGCATTCATTGCTTCTGAATAAAATAGGGGAATCATGTAGTTCCATCATACACTATCATGTATGAAGGAGAATTCCAATTATGGGACTCAAAAATCCATTCTGGAAAAATTACAGTCATAGAACCACAGTCACAGAACCACATAGATCCATTTGGGAAAAATTACAATCATAGAACACATAGACTGGAAAAATTACAGTCATAGTTGAGAATCCATCATGCAAATTAAGCCCATCTAAGGCTACAGTTTTTCCAGTAGTCATGTATGGATGTGAGAGTTGGACTGTGAAGAAGGCTGAGCACCAAAGAATTGATGCTTTTGAACTGTGGTGTTGGAGAAGACTCTTGAGAGTCCCTTGGACTGCAAGGAGATCCAACCAGTCCATTCTGAAGGAGATCAGCCCTGGGATTTCTTTGGAAGGAATGATGCTAAAGCTGAAACTCCAGTACTTTGGCCACCTCATGCGAAGAGTTCACTCATTGGAAAAGACTTTGATGCTGGGAGGGATTGGGGGCAGGAGGAGAAGGGGACGACAGAGGATGAGATGGCTGGATGGCATCAGTGACTCGATGGATGTGAGTCTGAATGAACTCCGGGAGTTGGTGATGGACAGGGAGGCCTGGCGTGCTACGATTCATGGGGTGGCAAAGAGTCGGACACAACTGACCGACTGAACTGAACTGAATCAAATTCCAGATACAGGGGTCCCTGTGATAGAGGCTAGTAGCATTAATGATCTAAATGACTATATCTAAATAACTTTATGATCTAAATGACTATATATAAATAACTGCTACACGTCGTCCATAAAAAGGAAGGAGTATCTGGTCAAAAGATGCACTAGAACAACTATTAGGAAGTTAGGTACAATGTTCTTTGTATTGTGTGTGTATGTGTGTATAGATTTTTTAGGCTATGACTGATTACTGAGTATAACTAAAAACACCTTAAATGCCACTTCTAAGATTTGTGTGTATATAAATTCTTAAATTGAATTGCTTTACCTTTTTCCAAAAATATATGACTATCACTTCCATCACTTTCTAATAACTGTTCTTCCAATATCATGCTGTCAAGTGAAATGGTATCCAGTGAGGTTTGTGAGGGGCTTCTTCTCATGTTCTTATAAGAAATAGAGAGTGGAGCCAAGTTGGGTAGGCAACGTTCCTTAGGTTTTCCACTGTTAAAAAACAAAAGTATCAGAAAATCATCACATAAATGGAATGAAAGAATATGTCAAAAAATATATATATATAATATACACAAAGTTTTAAAATTATATTATCTAAGGATAAGCTCAAAGTATTTTCATATTCTGAAAAACTTATTTTTCCTGTGCTAATTTTAACAATGCCTCATTTTTCATGGTTTTCTGTCCAAAGCCAAAAGATACTCATAAGCTCATGCACATGCTTGGACACAATTAAACAAACTCCTAATCCAAATCCAAGAGTAAGTCATTACCTGAAGGATGATTGTGATTTAAGCGTTCTGATGATGGGTGCTTCTTCTTTACTGATTTCCACATTCTCAGAGAGTGAAGCTGTTTCTGGAAGCAAATCTTCAGCCTTAAAGATCGACTCTATGGTTTCACTTCTTTTACTAGTTAAACTATTTGAAAGTATGTTCTGATTACCACCATCATCAAATGACAGTATACTTGAATCTTCTCCGTAGTTTAAGACACTATTTGAATCTGTGTACGATGAATCCTTTTTGCCACTTGTTTCTGATCCAATTTCTCCTGAGCCACTTTGGCAAACAAGTCCACTACTTTCATCTTCGCTTATTTTCCCTAAATTTTTATCTGATAAATAATCCGGGAAAGAAATATCTTTTTGCAGATTTGTATCACTAGCTGATTTAAAAAGCAAAGAATCCTTCATAGGGACATGGCTAAGGTCAACACTCATAGATCTGTTGTCTGACATATGATTAAGAGTTACACTTCTAATTTGATTTATTCCACTACTAACTTGTTTTCTTTTTGAAGACAAAAATTCTCCATTTTCTGCAGGCAGATAATCCGGAACCATTGGGCTCACACTTTCAGAGACAGGAGACTTAAGAGTATTTGCTTGATCCACAGGATGTAGCAAAAGAGCCACTTCTGCACTTTTAAGTAAAATTCCGATGCAAACAGACATCTGACTAGCTGGACTGCCAGTTACAGCTTCTACATCTTTCCTTAAATTCTCTGAAAGCAAGATAAGTGACTCGTGGAGGAAAAGCAAGAGCAAATACTGGTAGTGATTGATTTGCATACTGACATGTTTACGAACGTGAACCAGGACATGAATATCTGCATCTGATGATGGTGAAAAAAATCTTAAAAATGTATCTGAAGAAGGTTTCTGATCACCACTGGTCAAGGGATCAGATTCTGTACTGTAATACTCCTTCAAGAGCTTTTTTCGCTTCCATCGGCCAGTCAGATCACTAGACTCACTCTGTGATGTATTTAGAGAGATTTGATTACAAGTCTGCCTCAATTTTTGTGACACTGCATACCTTTTTGGTTGACAAATCCAGATGGAAAGAGGGAAAGAATCTACAAAATTTATTGGTCGTCCTTTTCCACTTTTCATCCCTTCATAATCTATCCAAAATTGAGAAAAGTACACAGCCCAAACATCCGTGGCAGCAGAGGTTTTAAGAGTGTGTTTACTCAACTTGGGGGTAACATTGCCTTTATAAACTTCATGCAGTTTAGTATCCTGTTCATGAGCATGTCTCTGGAAGATTGGATGCAGAAGATTAAAATTGTCACCAGATTTGGGGAAACTGGTATATGTTTTACTGAAAAAATCACAATCTTTGAAGTCTTGAAATAAAGCTTCTAAATCAGAATGTCGACAGTTTGGACAGTGTCTTGTATTTGTAGCAATCATTTCAGAACTCTGAATAGAAATTGCACGTGGTTGATCTTGATGACATTCAGATTTCATTTCAGAAGGAATAACAAACTAGAAGAGAAAAAAAAAACTTACAAATCCACACAGCTTGAAGATAAAATAATATGACAGCACAGAAATCCTTTTTGACATTTCTCCCCAAAACATTATTTTTTTATCCTGACATAAAATATTCTCTCCCCCCAAATTAGATTGAACCAAATGAAAAGGGTTAAATGATTAACAACTAAGAAAAGAACCAAAGGGAAAAAAAAACACAATGAAAGATATACATAACACACATATTTGTAGACTATCACAAAATAAAAGGGACAAAACTGAATTAAATCAAGTAAATCAATTATTAAATGCTTACTATGCCCTGAGTGTGTATATATATATATATGCCCTGAATATATAAGTGTCAAGTTTAGAAAAGAGAATTTTTTGTCATAATATTTTAAATTCAAGTGATCTGGAAGATGACTAGATAAGTAAATGGAATGACTGGATAATTGTCATTTGAGCCATTTATTTGGGAGAAAACTATTCAGAAAATAACATAGGAGTACAGGTCAAACTATTTAGTAAAATTATTTTCTACAGATAATAAAGCCCAGTCTTCAAAATACTTACAACAAAGAGTTCAAACTATGCTACTATTTTTTTTAGCTTCCTTCCTTTAAAGTTCAAATATCCATGGAACTCTGATTATCAACTACTTGGAGGCAATAAAAAGGAACTTTCTATTATCTTTAGATATTAATAACAGAATAAATGCAACAAATAAAGCCCAGAAACAATTTTAAAACTTCACTGTATTATTTACCCTTATTAAAAAATTTTTTATCAGCTCTGGTAAGAAGCGGGGTGAAAAAATGACATTTAGGATTTCCCTGGTGGTATAGTACTTTTTCCTGGAAAATCCCATGGACAGAGGAGCCTGGTAGGCTGCAGTCCATGGGGTCGCTAAGGGTCAGACACAACGGAGCGACTTCACTTTCACTTTTCACTTTCATGCATTGGAGAAGGAAATGGCAACTGACTCCAGTGTTCTTGCCTGGAGAATCCCAGGGATGGGGGAGCCTGGTCGGCTGCCGTCTCTGGGGTCGCACAGAGTCGGACACAACTGAAGCGACTTAGCAGCAGCAGGTGGTATAGTAGCTAAGAATCCACCTGTCAATGCAGGGTACACAGGTTCACTCCCTGGTCCAGGAAGACTCTACATGCTGCCAGGCAACTAAGCCCACGTGCCACAAGCACTGAAGCCCACATTCTAGAGCCTGTGAGCCACAACTACTGAGCCCGCACACTGCAACTACTGAAGCCCGTGTGCCTATAAACTACCCTCTGGAACAAGAGAAGGCACCACTCTGAGAAGCTTGCACACCTCAACTAAGAGTAGACCCTACTCACTGCAGCTAGAGAAAGCCTGAGCACAGCAACGAAGACTCAGTGTAGCCAAAAACAAAACAGATTATGGAGAAAAAATAACTTATTTCTACTGCTTACCTCCAAATGGATGAGCAGTGGAAAAAATAAGAAAAGAAGAAAAATAGAGAAAGAAGGAATGGGGAAGAGAAAGGAAGCAGTCCCTTAAAGCTTCTATAACTGAAAACAGATTAAAATTAAGATTGCAGTGAAGTTGATTTATATTTGAGTACCCATCTTAAATCCTGGAAATTACAATGCTGTTAACTTTTCTTCTGTAAAAATGGTTTTATTCTCACAGCCACTTGTTTATATGGTACCTTTAGCATTAAGCCATCGACTCGAATATCAACATGCTCATCAGATTTTGAATTGTCATTCAACTTGTACACAGCCATAAATTGATTAAGACTTTGTTTTAAATCCAACACAAACTGATTTAACCATAAAATACTTCTTTCGTCCACAGTAAACTGTAGTGCATTCAGCTGGCTATAAAGGTTGGGAGATGGAACTGTAGAGAAAAAAAATTTAAAAAGATTTTTAATAAACCGATAGTTCTAAATCTTCCCTGAGAACAGAAAATACACGTTTAAGCTTTATTCTTTCCACATTAACATTAAAATGTTTTACAATGTTATTTACAAAATTTAAGTGATACTATATGTGGAAGGGGATGGTAGCAAACATGTCTGGAGAGACAGGAAACATCTTCAATGCTTCACTAATAGAAAACTATACAGTTTGATCTAAATCTGATGGCATAAATAAGAGGTATTGTTTGGATTTCTTTTCCTAATGTTACAGTCACCAAGAAGCAAACTTCAAAAATTTTACCTTCTTGCTCAAAGTATCAAAGGATCACATCAAAGTTGTGATCCTCAGTCACATATTTCTACAAGGATTTACTATCTGACTTAATCTGAATTCTCTAAAATGAAAGGACCAAGCCTAATGACTAATTTCTTAAGAAAGTGCTAAGTGAGACACAAGTTTTATTCTCCACTTAATCCTAAGCCTAGAACAGTATCTGGTGCCAAGTTAAAAATCAAGTATGTCTTGAATAATCAAACAAATACACTCATAGATCCTCCAACACATTGGACTCCTATGGGTTGAATAAATGTTTTAGTGCTAATTTATGTTAAACGAATATTCATAATTAGAGTGTATCACTCCCTGAAATCTGTATCTATCGCTGCATAAAAGCCATTATCATTTTCAGAGTATTTTGGTGAAGATCTTTTATTCCAAAATTTCAGACCTATTCACTTTTACCAAAGCAAACAGTATGAATATCTAGAACTTTTAAACTATGCTAATTTAAGGAAAATAAGCACAAGGTGTGAGATACCAGTGGAGAAATGACATTGTAACAATGTCTTGAAGAGGATTTTTTTTCTTTCATTCATTTACTTTCTTTCAGCAGATTCAAAGAAGCCAACTACATTAACTGTATTGTATTAGGCACAAAGAATATATAAAAGGTCACAAATCTTTCCTTTAAAAGTTCATGGATGATTACAAGAGACATGTATAAAAGGAGAAAAATTAAAGTACAGCCGAGACATCTTATCAGGGATGTGGAGGTGCTTATCTTCAAGGATAGTAAGGAGGTGGGCTGCTGAGGCAATCACGCTGAGGGAAAAAAGGAGAGGGAATCTCAAATATAGATTAGTGATAATGGCAGCCATAGAGAGAACTAGAGAGTAAATGTAGTCGAGAAGAATAGAAGAACTCTGACCGCAGATCTGAGACAGAGGAAGAAACTTAGTACACTAGGCAGTAAAAAGATCTATATGCAGTTTCTAACAGGGGTCTACTTATGAAATAGGTTATTACATAGCTATTAAAGATATTTGAAATAAACTTGTAGAAAACTAGGATCATTAAGGGGAAAGGTCAGAATGTAAATCAAATATGTTAAACAAATGCATACATTCAAAACAGGACTAACACCACTATACTCACTGTTATGGTCTGAAATGCATCCCCTCAAAATAGACACCCTGAAGTTCTAAATCCAAATACCTCAGAATAACTGTATTTGGAGACAGGCCTTTTACAAACTTAATTATGGTTGAAATGAGTTCATAGGGGTGGGCCCTAGTCAAATATGACAGGTGTGATAAGAAGAGGTTAGAAAATGGACACACACACAGGAAAGATGTGAGGAGACAACCATCTAGAAGGCAGGAAGAGAGGTCTCTGAGGAAACAACCATGCCAACGCTTCGACCTAGAATTCCAGCCTCTAGAACTATGAGGAAATGCATTTCTGTCATTTAAACCACTCAGTCTGTAGTATTTTACTATGGCAGTGTTAGCAAACTGATACACTTTTATTAGCAGAAGTTCTCTCTAAATTGTAAGCTCACCAGCATATTTCTTTTTTTTTTTGGGGGGGGGGGGTTCTTTATATATAATATATAATGAATGCATGTTATATTTATAATTATAAAGAAAAGATTATATATTTTTGAAGTTGGGGCACTTAACAGAAAGATGAAATGTGAGAACTGCAAATGAATCCCTCCCTGTACATAGGGATTCAATGTTATGTTCTTTATTTCTATATATGTGAAATTTTCCATAATAAAAAGTTAAAAGTAGTTAAACATAACCAACCAGTTTCACTCCTAAATATTAGGGGGCTAAGATTCAAATTGCTGTTAAGGTATTTTATATTTTTATCAGAAGAAAATATATAGATTATAGAATATTTTAATTCCCCTGGTGCACATTAACAAAACTGATAAAAATAAATGTAGATTAGAAGTCAGAAATCTTGGAAACTATAGGCTTTACTCTGAAGAAAAATTACTAGTTCAATGAATGAGACATTATTTAAGGAAAACAATGGGGGGTGTTGGAAACAAAGGGATTATCCAATTACAGATAACTGATTGCAAACAACTAGAGGGCAGTGAAATACAATTTGGGGGTGAGGATGGGACGGGGTGGGAAGAATTTTGATTTAGAAAACCTATACTTGAGTTTCAGCTGTGCCACTTTATTCTTTATGAGGTGCTGAGCAAATGCCTTAACCTATCTTAATTTTCACAGTTTCTGTCAAGAAGGTAGAAGAGAAAACACATTTGAAACATACAAAAAGACCATTGAAATGCATGAAGATGGTGAGGATTAGATCCTAAACAATTGGTACAAATGAGGATTGAAATAAAATAGCTTGATTTTTTTTTTCAAAGTAATTTCCAGGATATCTTCTTTTTTTACAAAAAAGGCATGAGCATCAGAAATTCCCTTTGAAACTAAAAACCTATATTAAGTGAATAATAAACAAATGGGCTAAGTAGGCCAGAGAATTTGGAGTTCTACTTAAAAATTAACCCACTTAAAATTAAAAATAACATAACCCATTTCATTTAAACACCTTTTTTCAACTATGATTTTCAACTGAAATAATGAAAAAGGTACCACATAAACAAAGGCAAATTTTTGTTTGAAGAATCAGATGAATTGAGACAATAGCAAAGAACATAAATGTACAGTCATAAAGTAGCTTACAAATAAAAATTCATGTAATTCAATGTTTCTAACTAAAGACAAGTGCTAAAAGTTGTCCAAGGTATACATCTAGGTATCAAAACCCATCCTCCCAAATTCTCTACAGTTAAATGGGTAACTTCATCATTCATTTTTCAATGAAATATAGTTTTATATAAATGAAATATAAATGTGTTTTACTAAAGAAAAAACATTGATCTTATTCTACAAATAATCTACCTTTCATTCATTCCTTCATTGAACAACAGCTGCTAAGAACAAAAATGAGTCAAACCACAGGAATAAAATTAAGCATGAATACTACACAGTTCTTGATATGAAGGATGCTACAAGCTAGTAAGGAAAAAGAACACAGAAACAAATAATAAGTATGTAAAAATGCTATACTACAGTTATGTACAAAACGCAATGATTATAAGGGTAAAGAACAACAGACTTCTGTTTTTCTTTTTTCACATTTATAAAACTCAAAAACTTAGAATGAAAAAAAAAATCTTCATGAGTAATGAACAAATAAAAACAAAATAGGAAATGCTCTTACTTGGAAAATCCTTCCCATCTGGATAGTAATACTCTGTGAACTCTATATAGACAGCTGACATTTCTTGTGGAAGATACAGGGATTTTTTATTGCAAGAAATCATACTTTTAGGGGAAGATCGACATTGTTCTGCTGTAGAGACCTAAAAAAGAAATTAAGTTTATTGAAGTAACAGTAAACAAAGCCCTTTCCACCAAAGATTTATGCAACACAAACATCATTTCAAACTCTTAAAACTATTTCCAATAATTAACTGCCACTGTAATCTTTATTATATATTTAATTTCACATTAAACTCTTTTAAAATAATACAAAACAACTTATAAAACCATAACCTCTTTGGATTCTCATCAATTACAAACTCAATTCTGTTCAAATTTCTTCGCAAATTTACTACTCTGAGGCTTACAACAACAAAACATTTCTGTAAGACAGTATAAATATATAAATGGCAGAGTCAGGACAAGATTCAAGTTTTAAAGACTAGACTACTTCCCAACTACGTACTTCATAATAATTCTCTACTATAATTCATTATTATGAAAAAAAATAACTATATAAAGACCTTTAGTTTAGAATAATAAAAAAATTATGGAGATGGACAGTGGTGATAATCACACAATAATGGGAATATACTTAATGTCAATGAACTGTATACTTAAAAATGGCTAAAATGATAAATGTTATATGTATTTTACCACAATAAAAATTGAAAAATAACAGTATAACTATGAATGCTCCTATCAAACAGTCTGAGCTTTCTTCCAAAAAAACTATTAGTTTTAAGATTCACGTTACACATCTTTCACTCTCCATAAAACAGCTAATTATAATTACATCAAAAGCATGTATACAAATCTCTCCAAAGTTCAACAGATAGCATCTTATCAATTTCATTTATTTATGCTTGCTTAGCAGACCCAGGGATGTACCTCAAAGTTATTTTTTTTTGTTCATTCAACAAACATGTACATTTCTCACACAAAGTAGATACTCTTCACTGGTTTGTTTCCTTTTTATAAATTGCTAATCAAACCTTCTGAGTATCTGTACAGTCTTCTTAAATTTAAGTCAGTCCCTTAAGTTTTTCTATGTACTCATGGAAAAAAATTCTTTTCAACTCTAGAGTGTCAAGTTATTTTAGTAGATAATAGTTTTTTCCTTTTTCTTTTAACAGTTAAAAAGTTTTTCAAATTGGGATGAACATACTATCTTATTTTCTTCCAGTTACTTTTGCTCTGTTTTGGTTCTCTGTATATGTGGGATTTCTTTATTGTACTTCATCCTTAATTACACTGGATTATGGGTGATCCTCCTTCCCCATATCCATATGAACTTATTCAAATATAATGCATTACGTATAGAATACTAAGAAAGAAACAATTGCACAATAAGAATATAACTCTTACATCAACGCATCTCCGACATCATCGATATCTGAGGACAGATAATTCTTCGCTGTGGGGGCTGTAGAATGTTCAGCAGCATCACCATCTCTACCCACTAGACATCAGCAGCAACCCCCTCCAGATGTGACAACCACCCCCCAGCTGTGACAACTGTCCTTAAACATCATCAAGTATCCCCTGCAGGGCAAAACTGGCCCCAGTCAAAAATTACTAAGTAAAATGAAAACTTTTCAGATAAAACCAAGTTTCAAAGACATAGACTTATCAAAATATACCAGAATAATTCATAAATAATAATTTATACTTGAAATTCTCTATTAAAAAAAAAAGGGTCATGTCCCTATTGTATTGGTCTCAATGACTGGGATGTCAGACCACGTTGTATTAATTATAGCCTGAATAAGACTGTTAGTATAAATGGGACAGAGTTCTTAGCTAAAAAGTATTATTCACAGGATAACCAATACTTAGTTTGATTAAGCAAAAACTGTATTTTAGTTTCCTCCATGAAGACCTTTGTGTAATATGGAATATGGCCTCCAAAGAGAGGTCTGTCTGGTCTTCGCTCCTGCTCTTAGGAGCTAATTCTAAACTCTTGGAATTTCCTATTCATGGAAGACCTCTGAGCCCACAACTGATAGTACATGCTTTACAAAATGACTCAGAATGGGACTGACCACACTTGATAGTCTTAGTGGTATTTAGAGGGTGAAGGCTTGTGTCATCTGGAATCAAGTCCACCCATAGAGACTGAATTCAACTACATGGGCAATATTTCATGCATATTATTAAATGTTCATCCTGGGAGGCAAGGATGTTCTAAACTTGGAGCCCTCTCAAACTTCACTCTAGGCTCTCTTCCTATTGTCTAATTTATATCTCTCCCCTGTAATAAATGAGACACTGAGCATAACTGATTTGAGTGTGCTCTGTGAGTTTTTCTAGTGAATTCTCAAAGCCGTGGGCCATTCAGGGAAATCCGAAAACCTATGGTTGGAGTCAGAAGTCTTGTGCAGACTTAGCAGAATGGCAAACTGAGCACTTAACCTCACATTCTGCCTAATTCTGGGTAGCCATGCAAACAAAAATCAATGAACTGGTATTTCTACTCTAATTTAGTCATTTCACAAAGCTGGTCAAGATATTTATAAATAAAATGGTTGCACAGTTTATAAGAGCTGCTTGCAGGAGATACTAAAGGTGTTTATCAGAAGATTTAATTTAAAAAATAAAACATACCTGGTATATATTGAAATCAGCAAGTCTAACCACAACAGAACTAGACATTAACTTCACTTTGGATTGTTGAGATAACGCTGAAGGCTTTTTAGAAGCCCCTTTCAGAGCTGAATCTTTCTCTGTGGGAAACAAAAATTCCTTTCAATTTAGAGTAAAATTATTTTTAACAGTCACTCTTCTATTGTTAATCAGCTACTAGAAATATAGATGAACCCTAATTTCTCAAATAAGATAACATATGTGGAAACACTTTATATATAAACTGATACAAGAATGTAAGTTGTTATGATGATTACTTTCTTATTTGTGATGACTGTTCTTTAAATGGGAATCATACTTATATCACACTTGAGAAACTCTCATACAATAACTTTTAGTAGAACTCCTGTTAAAAAGAGAAATCTACCTGTCATTTAGGAGTCTGTAATATTCTACAGGGGTATTACTTCTATTAGTTATATTAATTTATAAAGTGCTTTTATCTATAATCCTATGATCTGAATGAGGTACAGGTGTTCTAGACATTAATTAAACACAATACTTATTTACAGAAAATACCATATGGTGAACATACACACACATTCACACATATACACACAAACAATTAATATTAGGGGAATGACATAATGTTGTTATAGGTAAAATACCTGTTTGTGTGTGCTGGGGAGAGGCATGTGTTGGGGATTTAGGAGGTGAACCTACATTATGATCCTTTACAGCTTGTTTAAGCATTTCAACGTTGCACTCAAATTCATGTAACAACTCGTTGGCCCATCCATTTTTTGTTTTGGTTGCATCACTAAAATACATCCAATGATTACAACTATCTCCTGTAAAATGAATAACAAGTATTTCACTGAAAAATACACTTTTCACATATTCCATTATAGCAAAGCTTCTGATGCTCAAGCTGAAACTCCACTCCCTAGAAAAGACCCTGATGCTTGGAAAGATTGAAGTTGGGAGGAGAAGGGGATGACAGAGGATGAGATGGTTGGATGGCATCACCGACTCGATGGACATGAGTCTGAGCAAGCCCTGGGAGTTGGTGATAGACAGGGAGCCTGGTGTGCTGCAGTCCATGGGGTCACAAAGAGTCTGAGCAACTGAACTGAACTGAACTGAAAGTTCCTAGTAATATATTTATTTTCTCAAGGGATTCTTTAATCTTTCAATGAATTTGAAGTTTTTACCGACTACAGACATTAATCTTCCTATAAAATGTGAGTAAAATATTTAGAATTGAGAGAGAGTATTAAAAGAAAATAACCTGGGAGGATTTGTATCTAGAACCCAGGCTTAGCAGACCATCACTCAAAGTTTCAATAAGAAGCAGCACTGGCGGTCAACCTCCATTGAATGCTCACCCACCTGGCATAACCCCATTAGATAGAATCCTGGAAAATACTATAGAGAAAAAAAGATTCTTCATCAAAGACGTGTTGTAAAGTAACTGCTGATATACTGATATATATATATATCTTTGGAGGAAAAATTTAAAATCAGGATTATTGGGTTTTTCTGTAGCAATTAAGAGAAGTAATATCTATGTAAAAGGGTTAAGAAAATAAAATCTACTTTATGACTACAAGTTTTACCTTGCAAATAGGAAAGATTTCTATGGTAAAAATTATATTCAATATATGTAAGTAACCAATGAATCAGGAGGACAGACAAAGCAACACAAAGTCCTTCAAACAAAACTCTAAATAGCACAACCATTAAATTCTATCAGGTACTGACACAGAAATGAACAATATTGGAAAACTGAAATTTGTGAAGAGAAAAATTTGATCATATTTTAAAAGTCCTAGAAAATTCTTTATAGCTATCTGTTTTTCCTTATTTGTATGAATTAAAAAATAAAAAGTCACATATCACCAAAATGCAAAAATGGATAAAAGGTCAAATTACTTAATTTGGCCATAAACATACATATTTTAGTTTTCATTATTTGGGGAGGGGGAGTACCTATCAATATTTGATTAAAGAATCTGTTAAATTGTACCTATTGATGAAATTTAGAAAGTACAGAAAAGTTTCAAAAAAGGTACCTGGAATCCTAAACTTAACTAAAATCACTGTTACCCTTTTGCTTTACTTTATTTTTGAATATACATAATTTAAAATGCAAAACATATTAATAACTTTCTTTTGTCACAGCTAACAAAATAGTACAAATGTAGTCTTCTATATTCTAATCTTTCTCAATTTCTAACAATTATACTTGCTAATAATCTACATAAACCTCAACATAAGCTACATGAATGTTTTCTATGGCAATGATATTTTCTTCATAAGATAAGTGTCTTGATCTGTTTTCTCCTTAAAAAATTAAATAAAAACAAATGCAATAGATTGGCTATATAATTTAAAAGCAAGATTTACATAATTTAAAGAAACTATTATACAAACCTGCTTTGTGATAAGGATAATAATCTATAGTTAGCTGTGTAAAAGACAGTTGCATAGCCCCTCCAGTGATACGTCTGTTTGACTCTGGGGAAAGAAAAAAAATGAAATTGAGAGATAGAGAAAGAAGGATTAAGCAAATATCAGAAACATTTCACTTACCACATTGGCAGTCCAAGCAGTGACAACTGTCTCTGTTACCAAGGTTAATACAATAAGGATTTTAAGAAATGCATTCAATCAGTAAATATTTATTGAGCCCTTATCATATGCAAGTACTAAGCTAAAAGGTAAGGATACAAGAATGGCAGAACTTTTATATTTACAACCCTAACCAGATGCCAAGCACTGTTTTAAAAATTTTAAGTGTACTTATTTGCTCTTCATGACGAACCTATAAAACAGGTAACATTAATCTGTTTACTTAACAAAATTAAACAGGTCAAGGTTGTACAACCAGTAAGTGCAGGGCTGGTTTTGAAACCAGGAAACTTAACCACTACACTACACCATCTTGCCTCCTATTGAAGAAGCAATTGAATCTACTAGTTTAGGTGAGAAGAAGGCACTCCAGTACTCTTGTCTGGAAAATCCCATGGACAGAGGAGCATTGTAGGCTGCAGTCCATGGGGTCGTGAAGAGTCAGACACGACTGAGCGACTTCACTTTCCTCTTTCACTTTCATGCACTGGAGAAGGAAATGGCAACCCACTCCAGTGTTCTTGCCTGGAGAATCCCAGGGACGGGGGAGCCTGGTGGGCTGCTGTCTATGGGGTCGCACACAGTCGGAGACGACTGAAGTGACTTAGCAGCAGCAGCAGCAGTTTAGGTGAATTATCTAAAGTCACAAAGCTACATTAAGATTGGAAGTATCTAAAACTGTTTCTCTTTTGTTATGTCTGTTCATATATTTTGTGTTTTAGATTCCACATATACATGAGTTATAGATAGGATAAGGGAGAACTGGATAAAGGCAGTCAAAAGGTATAAACTTTCATAGTTATCAGATAAGTAAGTACTAGGAATATAATGTACAACATGATACATATAATTAACACTGTTGTATGTTATATATGAAAGTTGTTAAGAAAATAAATCCTAGGAATCCTCATCACAAGGAAAAATTTTTTTAATTTCTTTAATTTTGTGTCTATATGAGATGATGGATGGGTACTACATTTACTATGATGGTCATTTCATAACATATATAAGTCAAATCAATATGTTGTATGCCTTAAACTTATGCAGTGTTACATGACAATTATATCTTGATAAAACTAGAAGGAAAAAAATTAAAAGGTTAAAAAAAAATCCAAAGGTAAACAGTCAGTATAACTCCAACATAAAAATCAAATATTAAAACAGCCCGGACAGTATTTCCCTAGTGGTGTAGTAGATAAGAATCTGTCTGCCAATGCAGGGGACGAGGGTTCGATCCCTGGTCCAGGAAGATTTCACATGCTGTGGAGCAGCTAAGGCCATGCATCACAACTACTGAGCCTATGCTCTAGAGCCCATGAGCCACAACTACCAAACTCACAGGCTCCAACTTCTGAAATCCAAGAGAGGCCACAGCAATGAGAAGTCTGGGTACCACAATTGAGACCCAGCACAGGCTAAAATAAAAATAATAAAAAACCCAGCGCTGACTAAACAAATACAAATTACTGTAAAGCTATGTACATACTCTCTATATTAATTTAACTCCAATTTATCTCACCTGGCAGAATTTCTAGTCTAGAACTATAATCTCATATTTAAAACACCTAGAGCCAAACTGCTTAAGGTTTTTAGTAAAGTAATATGGTATGTATGTGAGGGTGTGTTTGTACATACACACAACACTGCCAGCAGGTTTTGAGGCAGCACAAAGTAATGCGTGCTAAGTCGCTTCAGTCATATCCTACTCTTTGCGACCCTATAGACCACAGCCCTCTATCTATGGATTCTCCAGGCAAGAATACCGGAGTGGGTTGCCATGTCCTCCTGCAGGGGATCGTCCCAACCTAGGAATTTAATCCGTGCCTCTTAATGTCTCCTGCACTGGCAGGAGGGTTCTTTTACCACTAGCACCACCTCGAAAGTCTACACAGAGTAATGAAAGACAGTAATTCTTCAGCAAAACTTAAGTATTTATACTAAGTGGGTAAAATAAAGATGATAAGTAGCAACATGCTCGTTAGATAAACTTGTGCCAGAAAATAAACTCTTTACAAACTTATGAAAAAGAATTTCAGGCCCTTCTGGATTTTAGAATAGCAGAGAACTGATTATAGATCTGTAGTGTGAGGAAGCTATTTTGGCAGAGGGGTTTTCTCCTTAAATAACATCTTTTATTCTATAAGGGACCAACCTAGATAGCTTATTAAAAAGCAGAGACATTACTTTGCCAACAAAGGTCCGTCTAGTCAAAGCTATGGTTTTTCCAGTGGTCATGTATAGATGAGAGAGTTGGACTATAAAGAAAACTGAGTGCTGAAGAATTGATGCTTTTGAACTCTTAAGAGTCCCTTGGACTGCAAGGAGATACAACCAGTCCATCCTAAAGGAAATCAGTCCTGAATATTCATTGGAAGGACTGATGTTGAAGCTGAAACTCCAAGACTTTGGCCACCTGATGGGAAGAACTGACTCATTTGAAAAGACCCTGATGCTGGGAAAGACTGAAGGCAGGAAGAGAAGGGGATGACAGAGGATGAGATGGTTGGATGGCATCACCGACTCAATGGACATGAGTTTGAGTAGAGCTGGTGATGGACAGGGAGGCCTGGGATGCTGCAGTCCATGGGGTCGCAAAGAGTTGGACACAACTCAGCGACTGAACTGAACTGAACTGAACTGATAAGGGAATATAGAATGAGGAATGTAAAAGAGCTTAGAAAACCCTTTTCTTTGTTTTTTGGCTTATCACTTAACCTTGACCCCTCATTTTGATATTTTGGTTTGTTTTAACTATTTTTAATTTGCCTTTCAAATCAGTAAAGCAGAAGATGCCACCTATAAGCCGAATGACACAAAGGTAGACAAACAAAAGACAACAAATCGCTCCAAACTTCAAATCTTCTTTAATCTTTTCTGCTCCACCTTTTTATTTGGCAGCTGATATCTGGTTGCCTGAGAAGGCAGGATAACATCTATGGCTAAGTATCAGGGGTTGGTCTCAATATTCATTCTCACAGTTATAAAAATCCAGAGCAACAACTTTCATAGACATAGTTTTTGATTCAGGTCTGAGGCCCACAGGTTAGATACCTCCATTTAAAAGAGTTTCAGCTTGGACTTCCCTGATGGCAGAGCAGACAAGAATCCACCTGCAATGCAGAGGACACAGGTTCGATCCCTCATCTGGGGAGACTCCATGTGCTGTGAAGCAACTAAGTCCGTGCGCCACAATTACTGAGCGTTCTAGAGCCTACAAGTTACAACTACTGAAGCCGAGTGCCACAGCTACTGAAGCTTGTGCCCTCTAGGGCCCACGAACTGCAACTACTGAGCCCATGTGCTGCAACTGCTGAAGCCCGTGCACCTAGAGTCTGTGCTCCACAAGCGAAGCCACTAAAATGAGAAGCTCATGCACAGTAACGAAGAGTAACCCCCGCCTGCTGCAACTAGAAAAAGCCCACACAAAGTACTGAAGACTCAACACAGCAAAAAATAAAATAAATAAAAATTTAACAAATCATAAATAAAAGATTCTCAGCTTGATTCTCGTGCTCATCAAGGTTTGAGAACCAATGTCTTAGAAGTAGGACATTGAAACCTTCTAACAATTATGGGCCAGGGATGCTCTGAAGGATATACAGAAATGCCTAACACCTAGAATACAGAAACACAGATTTTCAAAGTGACCAAGGGCAGCTCCCTGTTAACCCATTACCTGTGTCCAGTAAATAAGGAAAAATAAGAGAAGCTAAAGCTAAAAGAAAACACTTTCCTAACTGGAATTTGGCTTCCTGACCAAATTTAGGGAAGATCTGAGTAAGGAGACAAAAAAATTTAAACAGTCACATAGTTGTGTTTATATGCGCAGTTCAGTATGCACAAGGAGGTAGAAAATAGTAGATAAACCATCATGCTAAAAATACACATGTATCACTTCTCAGCCTTTGGGCTAAAATCAAGTGAAAATATATGTACAAATAATTATGACTTGAGTATGGACTAAAATTTAATTTATGAACAATTTCAAAATTATGAGAAAGCGAATTCAAAGGCAAGCCTAATTTTTCATTATCTTCTAAGGATGTCAGTCTTTAAAAAAAAAAAAACTAATTTTACCATTAGCATTGACAGCTAACAATTAATTATGTTGAGGCACTAAATAGCAAAGCAAAATAAAATTTTATACCAGTATATAATCCTTAAAATTATACCTTTCATCTATGTATCTCAATGAATGATAAAATTATGACCAGTTATTTTAAGAGTACAGACTACTCATTACATATGAAAAACAATCCAGATGTGCATTATATTTTAGAAAAAACCAAAATAGTTTCAAATAGCAGTTTCTATTACCTTTTTCTTTAGCATGAATATCATCACATATGTGTAGATCTAGATGAGAAATCACTAAATGATGGGAGGTTTCTTTAACATCAAAGTCACTGAACAGTTTCACAATTGCGTCATTTAGATCAGGAGCATTTGAAGTCTGTGGTGTCTTCGCATGCTGGGTAGATGGGGCTACCGCAGAGCTCTAAAAGATTTAAAGCTGCCTTGTCACTGGAAGTTAAATATTTGTCATTCCCCACTCAAGAAATCTTAAATATTTTTAATAATAAGGTCATAAAAAATAAGCAAATACATTTTATTTTGCATTAGTAACTAAGTTTCCCTAAAATATTTTCTAAATTATATAGGAATAAAACTAAAACCTAAAAACTAGAGAACCATAAACAATCTGAATATGAACCTAATATGTTTTAGTAAATATATGAATAGCTATATTCACACATTTATAGCCTTTCCTGTTTGAAAAAATTTATTTATTAACTATTAAAGGCAGCTTATTTAAATATTATTAGTTCTATATATTAAAAATGAAAAAAATGTGAGCCCTGTATACATTAGCTACATACACTATTATATGCCCTGAAGAAACAAATAGTTACTTTGTAAAACCACTTATAATATTATTTAGTACCACAGGTGCTCTTAAGAGGTGTGGTATGTCTTCTGAACTTGAAGAAGCCAGAAAACCGCAGAGGTTTATAACAGTTTGTGAGTTCACATTCTTTTCTCCCCGAAGAGAGAAAACATAGTAAACTGTTGAAGTATAAAGACATTTGTGAACGTTCAATAGCTTAAAATAATTCTATATATATAACTATACTATGAGATGATCTGTATATCTGTTAACCATAAAACTATACATGAAGCTTTGGTAACAATTAAAAGAAGACCATATTTGTTATTTAAAATATTTTTAAACTTTCTAAGAACAATTTGTTAACAAAAGTATAGTTATTTACAGAAAATTAAAGTACTATATACACAGCTTATATACAATACATACCTTCTTCATAGTAAGAACTATAATCATACTGTAAAAAGAATTTCAAAGTGTACTCAGTAAATGAGAATCTCGATGAAAATGACTGGGGCCACATTATTTAAAGGAAAACAAAGATGAAACTGTTGTGAAACCTTAAATTCTAGGGATTCAAGTAAGCTTTTTTACTAATTATTAAACTGATTTTCATCAGAAAAATCGCTTTTTCTTATGTTTTCCCCCATCCACCTTTAAAGCTTTACAGACTATTTATGTCTAAGATGGTAATATTTTGAAAGAAAACACTCTCCTGTATTGCTTTAATTATGTTTCCTGTCTTTCATCAAGATAAATACTGATATAAATAAAAACATAAGCATTAATCTCCCTACAAACTCTTTTCTTCGAACTAAGGTACATTCAGGCTTTTGGATGCTATTTGTAGGGGGGGAAAGTAGGCCACTATAAACTCTTACCTCATGAATGATCTTTAAAAAATTCTTAATGTTCAAGTTCACAAAGCTCTCAAGTTCTAAGTTGAGCAAAGGAACACAACTACTTCACTCTCTAATGCACACTCTTGGCACCTCAAATGACACCTAAAATAGTGACGTGACAACTACCATCGAAGAAAGAGACTCCACAGCAATGTCAACGCTAAGTGTAACTACTAAAAATATCAAGGAGCGACCAAAAAAGACTAAGTACTAATGCCATAGAAGAAAACTATAGCCATTCGCTACTACATCCTTTCTAAACTATGAAATAATGCAGATGCTTAGGCAAAAAAAAAAATCTGTACGGAAATACCTCAAAATGCTAACACTGGTTTTGTTATGGTAGTAGCATTATAGAATTTTGTCCTTGTTTCTCATTTCCTAACCTGTATCTTTATATAGCTTCCTAATCTATATTCTATTTTATATAACGACATCTATCTACATATTGCATAAATAAGCTATAGTAACAATACTTTGTCTATTGATGTTGTCTAACATCAACACTTTGTCTATTGATCTTTCATTTTAATTATCATCTCTGTTAATGACATCCTAAATTATAATACACAAATCGTCATTGCAAGCTTTAACAGGCTAGTGTTATAGTGGTAATACTGCAAAATATTACCTCCTGTACTTCCTCAATTATTTTTTTCCACTCCAAAATGGAACTCATTATTACCTTTTCTTAGCCTTATGTTCCCTAATCAAACCTGCTTCCTTCTGTACTTATTCTTCTGGTTAATGGAATTACTAATTATTCAAGAAGTTTTCAATTTTTCTCTCTTCTCTATCCTCAACTGATAAAACACTCAAATATCTTTCCCCAATTTGGCTTGTTTTTTCTTCTTTCAAACCATTACTAGAGATCCAAGTCTATCTCTTCCCTAGAGTGGCAGCCTTCCTACTCTTCAATCTACCCTCTTATAATATCACCATGTCATACTCAACTTTTGTTTCCTATTTAAAAACTTCCATTGACTTCTATATGCCCACGGGAAAAGTAAACATATAATGCCCGTCATGTCTAGTGGCCCCTTCTGCTTAAACTCAGGCTACTTCCCTAGGAAAACCCTATTCTATGCTATGATCTAGTACTCAGTTCATCAAAACTTTTAAAATTAGATTCCCACACAGAATTATATATGAAGACATCTTATTGGATAAATATTAATTATTTGGTAGAATGAAACAGGTAGAATGAAACAAAATCAATTCTGTTTTTATAGCTTAAAGCTCTGGGAAACTTTGTTCACATCAATAGGTAGGCTGGAATGAAATCAACTTTATTTTAGCAAAGCAACATGATCCTTTGAACTCTTTCAAGTTACATGCCAGGATTCACATAGTGATCTACTGTAAAAAGAAATTATTTTTAACAGTCTAGCAACAGACATTTATTAAATCTTCCTTCAAACATGTTGAAAGCAAAGAAGTGGAAATCACCTAATGAGTTAGTTTGTCACTGGTCATTCACATCCTACATGGACAGCAATATTTCAAATTGCCTGTCATTTCCCATAGACTTTTGGGTCAAAACCCTCCTGTCCGCCTCACCATGCACCCCTGACAAATCTATCACAGTGAGAACCAGGATGAGTAAGAAGAATGCTTTTCATTTGTAAAGTAGGATACTAGGATAGGCGTAATTACGGAACTGGAAAACCAGACTGACATCTTAACACAAGAAAGAGTATACATCAAAATGGAAGATGTGAAACAATTTTCTTAAAACGGGAAGCTGTCACATTCACAAGGCATGTGTACGTCACTCCCAAAAATAATGCTCTAGTAACACTAAACCCCTTATCTTTATCAGATAATACCATGCTCTCTATCACCATTCCTACTTATGTAGATTCTATTTCCTCATTTGAAATATCCATTTTCTCACCTGTAAACTCCTACTCATTTTTCAGACTTAACTTCATTATCCTCTTTGTGAAACCTTTCCAAAGTCCATCCACAAGCAGTTGATTAAAACTTCTCTATCCTTCAATAATCTCCTCATCCCTCTTTTTTTTTGGCTGCTCTGAGTCTTCATTGCTGTGTGCAGGCTTTCTCTAGTTGCAGTGAGCAGGGAGCTACTCACTATTGTGGTGTGTGGGCTTCTCATTGCAGTGGCTTCTCCTGTTGCAGAGCACAGGCTCTAGGCATGTAGGCTGCACTAGTTAGGCTCACACGCTCCAGAGCACAGGCTCAGTAGTTGTGGTGCACGTGCTCAGCTGCTCCATTGAATGTGGAATCTTCCCAGTTGTTCTTGTTGTTCAGTTGCTCAGTTGTGTCTGACTCTAAAGACTGAAATCCCACAGGCTCCTCCATCCATAGGATTTACCAGGCAAGAATACTAAGAGTGAGCTGCCATTTCCTCCTGGACCAGGGATCAAACCCACATCTACTGCACTGGCAGGCAAATTCTTATCCACTGTACCACCAGGGAAGTCCCTCATCCCCATTTCTAATTCTGCACTCTAGCATTTATGTTGGACTGCAATGATATGTTTTACATTTGATTCCCCATTACATTCCGAGCTCCTTGAGGGCAGGTTAAGACAATATTTATTGTCACATCAGCAGCATCTAGCCCTGCACCTGATGACAAAGCAGGCAGGCAGTCAACAATGACAATTTGACAGGCACAATAAAGCCTTAATTACCACGTGTCAGCCAGATCACCAACAAAGTACGCATCTAAGATGTAATTACTCTATTTCCAATGAGATAATTCATAGAAGTATGATTCCACAATATCCATTAGGTTTTTATTGGACAGATATAAAAAGTCAATCATACTCATAAAATTATCAAAAGACACTACACACTGGGATTTCCAATTTCCCTTCTACAAAAATCTTCATGTTAAATTCTCAGTATTTAGTACTAGGAAAGGTTAGAAAACTTTTTCTTTTTAGGAAAAAAAACTAGTAATGCTTCTGATTTTAAGAAAGTGATCATTAAATAGCTTCCTCATTTTTGTCCCAGCCATCAGACAATTCTAATAGCTTTACGTTCACCTTCAGCAATTCCCTAGGGCTTTTATGTCAATCCTTACATTCTCTCCCTTGACTATAATTATCTAGGATTTTTTTCTTTTGGACTTTATTAATTTTTAACTACTGTATTTTTTTAAATGTCCTGAAAATACGTATTTATAACATCAAAATACTTTTATGTTATCATTAAGTCTAGTGCCAAGCACAGACTTGCAAATAAGATATGTACTATATAGACAGAAATATATTTCATATATAAGAAATTTTTGGACTCAAAGTATTATAATCTATTTCACATAGAGAAAACAACTAACCATTCTGGTTTTTAAACCACTTACATGTAAAGTGAAGTGTTTTTCCTATTAACATTTAATAGCATACCTGTGTAGGTTCAGGAGCCATACTCTTCCTCTGTTCTGTTGATTTTTCTATTGCTTCACTAAGAGATTTCGCATATTGTACCATAGCCTTCAACTGGGAATCCGTTAAAACCCATAATAAGTCATCCAATATTAGAACTAACTTTGTTGCAATGACATTGCAGTCCTTTAACTGTCAGGGAAAAATTATTCATAAAATTAAGCCAAGTAATAACACTTAGAATGTACTTATATTTTTTAAAAGTTAAAATTTTTTCAATGATTTAAATAAATGCTTCCTTTATCACCAAATATTTGTTGAGTTCGTATAATATGGAAGAAATATTTCCTAGTATTGGAGATAGTGGTTAAAAAAAAGACTGACAGTTTCCTTTACCTTAACAGGCACATGTTACATAGGTATAAGCATTTATATAATTTAATTCTGCATGTATAGCTAAAAACATGTAATTATCAATGTTAATGCAACCCCAACTGACCCCTGAACAATGCAGGGGTTAATGCATAAAACTTATAGTTGGCCCTCTGTATCCAAGGTTCCTCCATATCCAGGGTTCCTCTGCATCCTCGGGTCCAACCAACCTGGACCATGCAGTACTGCAGTATATGCTATTGAAAAATATCCACACATAAGTGGACCCATACAGCTCAAAACTGTGTGGTTCAAGGGACAACTGTAATTCTAGTAGAAAAGGAAGCATTAAAATTAATTAACTAAAATGCTATTTTAACCACATTTCACAATGTTTGTATTAAGTGTTATACTCTGAAAAATTCTTTCAATTGAGCCATGTTTTTTAAAAAGTGATTACCTTCCCACATTAAATTTCATCAAAGTCTATGGTGGATTTTCAAATGCTGGCATCCTTAAGCAGCTATCTTCCATATTTATCTAAATATCCAGTCATATCTTAATAGCCTTCTAAAACTAGTAGTTTTGGTTACTAATAGTGAAGACTTTACTGTTTACCCACTCCTGAGGAATATTCAATAGGAGACATAAAATTATAAAAAAGCTACTATTCAATAAATATTTTGTTAACTGAGAAATCTATTCAATTTATCAAAAATAAAAATACTAATATTAAACCTAATGCTATCATCACACCAGATTTCTTCAAATATTGCTTGAGGCACTATATTTCCTTTTATTTTGCACTGTTTTAATAGGCCAATATATCACCTATAAATAATTTAAAATTTTTCATCAATTTCAATAGTTAGCACATGAATCAAAACGCAACTCTGTTAACTTACTCTTCTTTTAAGTGTGACTCTGATTTTTGATTGGTTGGTTATTAATCGAACAGGAGCAAACATAATTTCAAGATGTGAGCTTTGGGTAGCATCTGCCTCTATTCGAATCATCTGCCAATTTATTTCCTTAAAGGTCAAAACCTAAAGGGAAAGCAAGAGATTAGTTTCACAAACACAAAATGGAATAAGAAAAAATGTAGATTTATAAAAACAAAACAAAAAAGTTGTTACAAAAATGTATCTTGTGGGATTTCTCTGGTGGTCCAATTGTAAGAACCCACCTTCTAATTCAGGGCACATGGGTTCGATTCCTAGTCGGGGAACTCAGATTCCATGTGCCATGAAGCAACACATGTCGCAGAGCAACTAAGCCCCTGGACCAATTAGAGAAGCCTGTGGGCCGCAATGAGAGAAGACCCTGCGTGTCACAACTCGAGAAAAGGACTCATACTGCAGTGAAGACCAAGTGCAGCCAAAAAAGAAAATGCATCTCTTCACAAATTTTCACATGATATTCTAGATCTATTCATTATGCTTTAACTTTTAATTATATACTTTCAAATTCAGTAACACATCTCCATAATTATATTCATCATCTGTAAAGCTGCTGACACTTTTATTTTAAGTAATTTTATTTTAATATAAAATACAAAGAACATCTGAATTATGTAACCAAAAAGAATTTAACAAAACATATTTTAATTTTGTAAATTTAAAATTCAATTCTGAGTAGCTTAGAAGTTAAAATAGGACTCATTAACTCTGTAAGTTGAAAGACTACAGTAAAAACATTAAAAATGTACATTTTATAGTTAAACAAAAATAATACAGAGAAAAGTATAGTTTACAGGGAAAAGTAAATCTAGTAGTATGTGAATATAAGCAACCATAAAAAGTAATTATTTTAAATGTACCTTAATATTAATCAATGCTAAAACATTTTTAAACAAATAAAGAAAAACTGAATCTTTACCTCTCCTCTCTGTGGATCTTGAATACGAGTAAATCTTAAATCTCCATGTTCCCAGTTTGCATTTACACTATAGATTCTTAGCTGGGAAAGTTCAAAGGAGGCATTAAAGGCTTTTGCTCCAATGCGAATGACAATAGAATTTACAGAAACAGTAATTCCTTCAACTACTTTTTCAGCAAAGCCATATTCACTGGGAAAACAAAGCAAAATATAATGCATTAAAGCCAAAAACAAATCATTAAAAGTGAAGAAGTTTTCTGTTAATATTCTCACACAAGTATACAAATTGCCATATTACTCATTTTTGTTTAACAAAATGAATTTTTGTTAAAACAGTCTAGTCCGGTTACATGCAAGTTACAAAAGAAAACGCTATTTCAAAATGCTAAAGGTTTTTTAAAATTGGTCTCTCTAAATTATTATAATCGCCATCCAAATTTGCCTGCTTTAAAAAGCATTAGTGTAGAGAACTGGCATCAATAAAGTAAATAAGACGGCTAAATTCCTGACACAAAGAAGGCTGTAGAGGCCAACTGGAATATAATCTCATAGTTTAGGGATAAGGCCAGAAAAAGTTCACATTATAGAATTCAATTCAGTAAATATTTACGGAGCATCTACTATGTGAACAATGCGAGGACCTAAGAAAACCGAAACAGAGTTGTGGCATTACGGGGCTTGAAAGTTACTTGGGGAGGAAAAAAAAAAAACATATCCTAGTAACTGAAACATGAGGGAGTTTGTCTTTAGGTGCTTTTTTAAAAGGAATCATTGGTATACTCGGTAGAGGAAGAAACTGTTTATAATTAATGAGAAATATATCCAGAAAAGAAAGATGAACTTTTCTCAAGGAGAGATAAGAAGGAAGGAAAATCTTAAAACAGGGAAAAGCACAAGCAAAGAACAGAGAAACGATAAAGGTCATGTTTCAAGAATAAGTATACATGTATATATATTTAAGTATATAAGTATGGCTGAGTCCCTCTGCTGTCCACCTGAAACTATCATAACATTGTTAATCGGCTGTACTCCAATACAAAATAAAAAGTTTTTAAAAATGATAAGTACAGCAAGACTTAAATACAGACTAGACTATCGATACATTTTTGCAGGGGGGTGGTGAAAGTTTTTGCAAAATTGGCACCTTACTTCAATCATGACCATTATTTCAAAATCTGTATCAGATTTATTGCTGAAACTTCAGACTATAAAATTCAAATGTCCATCAGATAGCTCTACTTGGCTGCTTCTCATATATTTCAAAGCCAACATCCATAAAGTGAGGTCATCATTTTTACCGATCATGCACATTGTTCCTCTATACCTGTTATGCTTCTTGATTTACTATCCTAATGAATAAATAAAATTACTTATCTTTCCTAAAATTCAGATGACTTATCTTTTAAATCAGGATATACTTTGTAGCTTACATTAGGACTGTATGAAATAATGCTTAAGAAGCAAGAAGACCATCCCTGGACTCATGATACTTTAAAAGGTGTTTAAGTATTATTTGTAATATTATAAATAGTAGTATTATGGTATTATTAATAGTATTAGAAGACTATGAGCCTCAGTTTCCTCACTTGTAAAATGAAAATAATAGCTATTTCAAAAGGTTGTTGTGGTCTTTAAGCAATATGTTATTTGGGAAGAGTTATTATGACCCTAAGAACAAATATTGGTCACTTAGAAATATTTCTGGAGTTGGAGGAATATTTTTATAATAATCTGAGAATACCCTTTGGAATATTCAAACCCATTTACTCTAATCTATGCACATTAAAAAGTTTTACAATTGTATTGGAGGATTTACCATCAGAAGGGTAAAGGCTGAATCAGTGACTAAAGTCTACATCTTTCTGATTATATCATCCAGTATAAACTAAATTTCAGTTTACAAAAATCTGAGTTTGGTTAATCTCTACATAGACATCTATCTCCATGTGAAGTGAAAATCAAATCC
This sequence comes from Capra hircus, assembly GCF_001704415.2. Classification (NCBI taxonomy): domain Eukaryota; kingdom Metazoa; phylum Chordata; class Mammalia; order Artiodactyla; family Bovidae; genus Capra; species Capra hircus. The sequence continues at coordinate 62,819,002 of NC_030812.1, forward strand.
CTGAACTTACAAAGTTTACTAAACTACCAGTCTATGGAAGCACTGTTGGCTTACAGGTCCTACAAAGATGGAAGGGCCAGCCTATTCATTGTTAATTTCCCTCTATTTTAATCTCTTAGCTAAAAACAAAATCAAATGGATCTGGTTTTCCCTAAATTGCATGACTATAAAGAATTGAAGATATATATTCATATTCTTGACAACCATTCTAGACCTAATGAATCATTAATTTCAAAAAAGGAGCCTAGAAAACCCTATAGATTTTTATAAGCACCCTAAATGACTTACAATTTGGCAAGTACAGAAAACATAGAAATAGATTAACACACAAAGCCAAAATTATAAAGCTTGTTGGTATTATAAAAACATGAATCAGGAAATATAATGTCAACTGCTTAGCATACAATAATACCTAATTTGTGCCACACCTAATTAAAATAAATCATTTGTTTATAACAACTTTCCTGATCTACTTTTTCCCTTTTAATAGTCTTATAAACATCTCAGTTTTTCTCCAATATTTCTGACTAGCCGATTTTAAGATCAACTGCTCCTACCTGGGCTTCCCTGGTGGCTCAGCTGGTAAGCAATTCACCTGCAATGTGGGAGACCTGGGTCCAATCCCTGGGTTGGGAAGATCCCCTGGAGAAGGGAATGGCTACCCACTCCAGTATTCGGGCCTGGAGTTTTCCATGGACTGTATAGTCCATGGGGTTGCAAAGAGTCAGACACAACTGAGTGACTTTCACTTTTACCTTTTTCTCCAATATTTCTGACTAGCCAATTTTAAGATCAACTGCTCCAACCTACCTTACCTAACCTGAAATCATAATCTAAACTTTAAATCTCAAATTACTGGAAAATACATAGACTACAAAAATGTTAATGTGAAAGCTCTTTCCCCATCACTATTACCTATAGTCCAAATATAAACTGTATATCTGATAAATCTGGCTTTCAGTCAACTCTCAGCAGTGGATGGATCACCATTCGATTCCGATGTGAAAAGTCACTGACCAGACTGTAGGTATTCTCACAAAATGCATTAATATAAAGATGGTTCAACCTTGGTAAAAGAGAAGGAAAATGTGAGAGAGAGTGTGTGTGTGTACCTGTATGTGCACATTCAGTCTCAAGAAGAGTTTATCACTGGTTCTACACAGCCCCTAGAATACTGTAAATGTCCAGGGCTGCCATGTTGTACAACCTGAGGCACTAATCACATTAAAATCTATCTAAACTTTTTACACGAATATCTGTATCACCCAAAAATAGTGCAGAAAATCTGTTTTGAAGAAATTATGTACAAAACAAGATTCAAATTTACTGAATGCAAAGATAAATGGGCAAATTTTTAAGTATCTATTTTTTAAGAACCATTCTAACTTCTCAAGATGGCTTTGTGAAATGCTCTCCTTTACTTTGTGAAATGCTCTCCTTTACAGGCTTCTACTTTATTAGCATCTGGTTTTTATTTATCAAAATTTAATCTGTATAAAGTGTGAGTATTCTATATTTAATGAATTTTAGAGTAACCCAAAAGGTCTATACTTTTTTAAGGCATGAACTTAACTCTTAAGAGTCATAAAAGGTCCACTGATGCACAGAACAAATGTTATGCAGAGAAAGTGTTCAGAGACCAAATAAAAGACTATCTGATTTATAGAATGCCTAAGCTCTTCTTCCATTTTCTGCTGCTGTTCTGCCTTTGACTGATCATTACTATTTAATATCAAGGAAAGCAAGATGAATGAAAGAGGCTAAAAATCAATTCCACTACTTTTGCAAAATGTTTACTAAAACTATAAAATGTTTGATGGGAGAAGTGACTGAAATAGAGACTGAGGCTAGGAAATTTTATTTTATGTCCTATTACTGCAGATAAAAGAGCTGACTACAGAAAAAAAATTCCCTTTGCCAATCATACATATTAATGGATAGCCTACCTTTGTCCTGAAGCAGTTGCAATTGGTGATGGGCCATTTGGGTTTCGTGGTTCTTCACATGTACTCATTTCCATTATTACTTTATCCAAGGACTAATAAAAACACATTTAAAATATAAACATTAGATATTTTATTTTATGTATAAGGATATTATTTAAGACTACTTTCTCACTCATTTCTTTAGAAGCAAAGAAAATAAAGCAGAGTCATTTTAAATGTCTCTCTAAAGGTCTAAAAAGAGAAAATGCTCACTCCTTTCTCAAGGCACTTATCTGCTGGAAAAGCTTATTACAGGAGTACAGGAGAAAAAAATTGTAAGTAGTAGCCATATCGGAGAAGGCGATGGCACCCCACTCCAGTACTCTTGCCTGGAAAATCCCACGGATGGAGGAGCCTGGTGGGCTGCAGTCCATGGGGTCGCGAAGAGTCGGACACGACTGAGCAACTTCACTTTCACTTTTCACTTTCATGCATTGGAGAAGGAAATGGCAACCCACTCCAGTGTTCTTGCCTGGAGAATCCCAGGGACGGGGGAGCCTGGTGGGCTGCCGTCTATGGGGTCGCACAGAGTCAGACACGACTGAAGCGACTTAGCAGCAGCAGCAGCAGTAGCCATGTACTGCTGAGACCATCAGGTTTCACAGAAGCATAATTGCTAACCTCAGAATGTAATTACTAATTGATAAATTACTTACTTGTAAACAGAACTAAATAACCTCTAAAAGCTTCTCCCAATCTAAAACCTGAGATTTATAACATATAACTATAAAAATATGAAATATACAAAAATATGAAAAAATAAACACTCTCATAATGAAAAAATTCCTCAGGCTAAGTTTTTCTTGAAGAAAGATCACATATCCTTAGTAGTCATCACTAACACATCTCCAGTCATCTCTTCATTCTCTATTTAATGTTGAACTTGTCTGAAACTGCCTTATGTTGTTTACTTGTTCACTGTCAGTCTCCTTGTAAAAATATATGTTCCCTCAGGGCAGAGGGGAAGCATTCAGTAAGTTTTGGCGGAATGAATGAATCAGTAAATGACCAAACAATCAACTTTCCTTAAACAGTAAAGTACATTAAAGAACATATTGTACATTAGATCAGTAAAAGCAGAAACATAGAAAATCTGGATCAAACTTTATTGAAAGAAGAAGCCCACAGTATGTCAATAAAGAGTGAAAAGATACAATAAAATATACTAACTTAAAATATGATATTCTAGACCTGAAGAACTTTAAAGACCCTCTCATTTTAAAGTTTAAATTTCCCATTTAAAGACTGAGAAAACTAAATGCTATCAAAATAGAATGAATGCTAACAAAGCCATAAGATACGTTTTTAAGAAACAAAATATTAACAGAGTAGTTATACACAAATATAAATGCTTATTTCTGAGGCAATTCAGAACTTACCAAACAGATGGGATGTGTTTTCAATTTTGTCCATGGTATCTATAAAAGAAAATTTTTCTTTAAAATGAATCATCAAAAAGTAACTTAAAACAGTAATCAACACAAGATGTTTCCTTAACATAGTGATAGACATACCAAATTATATCAGATGACTTAAACTGAACAAATTCATTTATATTCTTGAAATCAGCTACACCTATTTTATTTTTAAAAAGATTATTATCCTTATTTTCTTGGTCATCTTTTTAATTAAAAATTTCAGGTTCGACTAACATTAATATTATCTAAAAAATAATATGGTTTTTTCTTCAGTTCTGAAAGTACATTTTGACTTTATACTTTAAGAATTCTCGGCAAAGCTTAATCAGTGTTTTGCTCATTTAATAATCTTTTAAATTCTAGAATTCCTGCCAATTTCCTTGCAGATATTCAAGACAAACATAAAAGTGAGACCATTAATGTTAAATGGAAGTAATATCAAATAAATAATGCTCAAATAAATTCTATATTAAGGATAATATTTTTTGAAAACATTTGGGTTTATGGAAGATAGAACAAAAATTAAAGGTGACCATCAAAGGATATAGCAAACTTTCCACAATCTTTTCTGTATCACCCAATTTTAATTTTAATTTTAGCATGCAGCATTTTTACTGAGTAGGCTCTCAAATTAAGCCTAATCTTTAAAACAAAGAAGTGATATGATATGATTAGAGTCAAAGGTAATAAAAAAGCTTAAGTTTTAATAAGCAGGAATAATATTAAAAAAAAAACTTTAAAATTTTCAAAATAAGAAACAAATGAGTTTGGACAAAATTTCAAATAAAAGTATAATGTCCAGAATAAGATAACTTATCAGTCCTTATGCCTTCATTTGAAGTAGACTCTACTTACTACAAATTTAAGCTGTCCCATTTGACAACAAATCCTATGAAGAAAACTTAAAATATGTACCAAATTTTAAAAATTATTTTAATAAACTATCAATATTGCTTAAATATGAATATCAATTTTTCAATAAAATAAATAATACAAAAAAGAAAATATTTATTTTAAATGATAGGGATGAAATAAATAAAATGAAAACAGAAAATGCCTTGCACAGATATCAAAGTCTCACCCTAATCGATGCTTTATTACAAAAAACTTTGTTGATAGCAAGCCATGTTGGCAAATCCAACATGTTCTGGAGCACCTCTTCATCCAATTCCAAATTCTTTAGTTCACCTTCTCCTTTAAGGGTACTAAGATTTATCTTGTCAGGAGATAAATTTTTGGTAAATCTGAAAGAGAATATATATTGACATTTATTTTAGTGTTAGTTACTGTACTGCTGAGTCATTCCTGCATATATACAGAGCATTAAGAATGTAATAGTGGACTTCGCTGGTGTCCAGTGATTAAGAATCCGTCTGCCAATGAAGGGGGTGTGGGTTCAATCACTGATCCAGGAAGATTCCACATGATGCAGGGCACCTAAGCCCGTGCTCCACGACTACTGGGCCCTCGCTCTAGAGCCTAGCCTATGTGGCTCAACTACTAAAGCCTGCACACCCAAGCTCGTGCTCTGCAACAGCTCTGCAACAGGAGAAGCAGCCGGCACACTGCAACGAAGAGTAGATCCTGCTCACCGCAACTAAAGGGAGCCTGTGAACAATAACAAAGACCCAGCGCAGACAAAAATAAGTAAATAGTAAGACAAAGGAATGTAATAGCAGCATGGGCTTCCCTGGTGGTTCAGCTGTAAAGAATCTGCCTGCGGTGCTGCAGACCTGGGTTCAATCAATGCACTGGGAAGATTCCCAGAAGGAAATGGCAACCCAGTCCAGTATTCTTGCCTGGGAAATCCCATGGACAAAGGAGCCTGGCAGGCTACAGTCCCTGGGGTCACTGAGGTTGCTGGGGTCACAAGGGTAGGACACGACTTAGTGACTAAACCACCATCATACATTTAAATATCTTAGAACCAGATACATTCAAGCTCTAGTTCTTATTATCTTTCAAACTTATGAATAATTAGTATATACTATTTTTCATATATTATGCAAGGATTTGAGCCAGCCTCTACTACATTTTACTTTGCTATAGATAATATCACAGAAGTGAATATTCTTATTTTACCAACCAATCCAAAAGTGAGGTAAGGAAACGCTGTCGTTCAGTCACTAAGTCAAGTCCAGCTCTTTGCAACCCCAGGGACTGCAGCACACCAGGCTTCCCCGTCCTTCACTATCTCCCAGAGTTTGCTCAAACTCATGTCCATTGAGTTGGTGATGCCATCCAACCAACTCATGCTCTGTCACCCCCTTCTCCTCTTGCCCTCAGTCTTTCCCAGCATCAGGGTCTTTTCCAATAATTCAGCTCTTCGCATCAGGTGGCCAAATTATCAGAGATTCAGCTTCAGAATCAGTCTTTTCCATGAATATTCAGGGTTGCTTTCCTTTAGGACTGACTGGTTTAAACTCCTTGCTGTCCAAGGGACTCTCAAGAGTCTTCTCCAGCACCACAGTTCAAAAGCATCAATTCTTCAGCACTCAGCCTTCTAAATTCAACTCTCACATCCATACATGACTACTTGAAAAACCATAGGTTTGACTATATGCACTTTTGTCAGCAAAGTGATGTCTCCGTTTATTAATACACTGTCTAGGTCTGTCATTGCTTTTCTTTCAAGGAGCAAGTATCTTTCAATTTCAAGGCCACAGTCACTATCCACAGTGATTCTGGAATCCAAGAAAATAACTGTCACTGTTTCCTCTTTTTCCCCATCTATTTTCCATGAAGTGATAGAACTGGAAGCCATGGCCTTTGTTTTCTGAATGTTGAGTTTTAAGCCAGCTTTTTCCCTCGTCTCTTTCATCCTTATCAAGAGGCTCTTTAGCTCCTCTGCTTTCCGCCATTAAAGTGGTATCATCTGCATATGTCAGATTATTGATATTTCTCCTGGCAATCTTGAATCTAGCTTATGAGTCATCTAGTCCAGCATTTTGCATGATATACTCTGTGTAAGTTAAATAAGCAGGGTGACAATATACAGCCTTGACCTACTCCTTTCCCAGTTTTGAACCAGTTCATTGTTCCATGTCTAACTATTGCTTCTTGTCCTACATATAGGCTTCTCAGGGACACGTAAGGTCATCTGATATTACCATGTCTTTAAAAATTTTCCACAGTTTTTTGTAATCCACATGGTCAAAGGCTTGAGTGTAGTCAGTAGAGCAGAAATAGAAAACTGACCATTTCCAGTCTTGTGGCCACTGCTGTGCTTTCCAAATTTGCTGGCATATTGAGTGCAGTACTTTAACAGCATCATCTTTTAGGATTTGAAATAGCTCAGCTGGAATTCCATCACAAAGGAAATGAGATATAACTCTTTAGAAGTAAAAGCAGCAGCAGATGCCACCTCAGCCATTCATCATGCCAAGTAGTTAATGAAAGTGCCAAAAGTCACATTAAAGATTTGACCCTGATTTCTAATTAAAGAATGCAGATTCTCTATAATGATTTAAAAAGGAAAGTTCTTAAACTTAAAAGAACAGACTGAAAATAATAACAGAACAACAGCAAACATTTTCTAAGGGTTTAATGGTACCAGACTCTTCTCTTTGAGTGCATGCATTACTGATTCTCATGATAACCCATTAGAGTCAATACTACTTTTATTCCCATTTTTTGCAAGATTAAATATGAGAAACCAACTTGTCTGCCCAATGTCACAACCAATAAAGATGATATTAGTAATAATAAATTACACATGTATTTTAAAGTACTTTCATATATATTAATTCTTAACACAACCCTGAAAGGTTAAAAAAACTGTTAACTTTACCCAGCTTTACTTTTTCAAAAGTGAAACTATTGACAAAGTTAACTATTAGCTAACAAAAAAGTTATTAGCCAGGCTTCTACCTTTTTTTGATATTAAATATTAAAGCAACAAAATGTACTGGGTTATTTACATGCCCCACACACCAATAAGAATCAATACACACATTCTTCTGCATTGACTCAAACCAGAATTTCTTGAGTCAGATCTTATCTGGATTCATATCTTCTCACAAGATGTCAACACATTGACTTTGTCAATATAAAGTTCATATTTAACTCAGAGTTGATCAATAATGCCAAGTTGTTTCAAACTTACCACGAATCACGTCTGATTTGAAAATACAAAGTTTCCTGATAGGCTGCCATTTCTAAGCACATAGGAATGACCTATCATTGCCTCAAGGCAGAATATTAGCGCTTGAAGGGAGCTAATTCAGTAAGTATTGGGTTGGCCAAATGAAAAATCTGAATGAACTTTTTGGCCAACTCAATACTTCCCGAGGATTCACTATTCAGACACGTACACTGGCAAGCAGTATACTCCAGGTTCCTGCCTTTGTGAAGCGCTCAGTTTAGCTGGTGAGGGAGATCAAATAGCATGACCAAGAGTGAAGACAGCAGGGGTTCTTAATCCAGAGGTTCTTTGAAATAGGGACTTTTGAGCTGGTATCTAAAGGATGAGTAGTAGAAGTTAACTAGGCAAGAAAAAGAAGGGGACAGGAAAGTGTTTTCCAAGTAGAGGGAATAAAACGTACAAAGGTTCTGAGGCAGGAGACAGTATAAAGTAGAACAGAAAAGAGATCAGCATCTGGAATGTAGCAAGAAGACCAGAGAAATAGAAGATAACTCTTGAAGGCCAAAGAGAGGGCTGATTACACATTCGTCATTCAATAAATTTTAACCAATATCTACAAAGTTAAATATATAATAAGTCAGAGTCTGATAACTATGGAGGAAAAAAAACAAAGCAAAAATAACATAGAAGGATGTTTTCATTTTTAAAAGAGTGGACAGGAAAAGCCTCATTAAAAAGATAACATATGGGCAAAGAGCTGAAGAAAGCCAAGGAGCTAGCTATGCAAATATCTAGAGGAAGAATACTCTAGGCAGAGTTAAAGCTAAGGACAAAAACTTGAGGTAAGAACACACAGGTCTGAGGAATAGCAAAAAGGCCAAGGTGGCTGGAGGAAATGAACAACGGCAAAATGAAACGAGATAAAGTTAGAGAAGTAACAGGGGCCAGATCACGTGGGGCCTTTTAAGCCACTCCAAGGACTCAAGTTTTTAGTATGAATAAAAATGAGAATGACTGGAGACGGTTTTGACTATAACAGGATAGCAATTTTTTTAAGGATCACTCTATCGAGACGAGATGAAAGAAGTACATGGACAGAAGCAGTGAGCCCAGACAGGAGACTACTACCACGATACAGGTAACAGAAGATGGTGCCTCGGATCAAGCTGGGAGAGTAGGAAGTGGTAAGAAGGGAACAATTCAAGACATACTCTGAAGGTAAAGCAACAGGATTGGATAATACATAGTGAAGGCAAGGATGGCGCCAAGGTTTTTGGTCTGAGCAAAGAGGACAGAGTCACCAATTATGGGGTTAAAGACAGAGAGGGAGAATTAAGTTTGGGATAAAGGTCCAGAATTTAGGCTTAGAGTAGTTTAATTAAGAAACGCTTATCAGATATCCAAGAGAAGATACCAATTAAGTAGCTAGATATTCAAATCTTATTCAGTAGCTACAGACACAAATTTAATAATGACCAATGTTATATATGTGCGTCTACAAGACAGAGACAAAAAAATGAAATGGCTCAAAGACTGTGGTCAAAGACTACTAAGAGGCCAAGGAGCCAACAAAGGTGATTAAGAAGGAAGGGCCAGTGAGGCAGGAGAGAAATCAGTTTTGGTTTTTTTGGTGGGAGAAAATTCAGCAGGCTTGTATGTGGACAATAATGATGCAGAAAAAAGAAAACTACTGATGGGCAGACAACTGATATAACAAAATCCTTGATTAGAAGACAGAGTACACAAGAAGACAAGCTGGCTTTGAAGAGTTTTGGTTTTTGAAAGGCATGTTAATATTCTACATATGTAAAAAACAAAGTAAGAAAGAATGTGAAGAGGAAAACACCTAAAACTGAAAGTAACTTGAAAAAAATGAACCTAATTGTATTAAAAAAAAAAATACTGTAACCATACTGAAGGGGAAGATGGGAAGAAAGGATAAATGGACAGATGAACAAAAACTAATCTGAGTAACTCATAAATACCAACATCTGACTATGTATCTTTAGTGTTGGGCAGCGAAGAGTTGTTAGTAGAGAAATCAGGCAACATCTTAACTGGCTATGGTACAGGAATGTTCATCTCAATGATATTTACAAAAGGGAAAAAGCACCTAAATATCCATAATAATCCCTTTAATTGTGATATATTATACCTACATATATATCAAGTAGTGTGTGTGTGTGTGTGTGTGTGTGTGTGTGTACGTGCACGCAGCTCTGCCATGTCCAACTCTTTGCAATTCCATGGACAATACAGCCCACCTGGCTCTTCTGTCTGTGGAATTTTTCAGGCAAAAAAACTGGAATGGGTTGCCATTTCCTACTCCAGGGTTCTTTCCCGACCCAGGAATCAAACCCATGTATCTTGTCTCTCTTTCACTGGCAGGCAGATTCTTTACCACTAGCACCATCTGGGAAGATGGTATCAAGTAATATATGTTGCCAATTATATAAAGAAATAGTTACACTATACTGCCTGATGAAAATTTAAGGCTCAAAATTATATACTGTGATTTCAACTATATAAAACATGCATTATAAAATCTCAAATCAATAGTACCTATGATTGGTGAGTTTTAGATTTATTTCATCTTTATACTTTTCTGTATGGTTTAGTATTTTATAAGGAGTATATGTAACTTTGAAAAAGACAAAACTTTAACAGAAATCCAAAAAGACAAACCAAGCAAAAGTGGTGATGGAATGATTAAAACATGTTATTCACAAGAAATCCTATTTTCAATTTAGTTCATACCAAAGGGACAACACCTGCAAAGAGCACAGAGCTTAAAGTCAGACAAACAGATGTGAACTCTAGTTAAGCTACCTCCTGTGATATCTCTGCCTCAATCTGCTCATCTGTAAAGTGGAGAAAATAATACCAACCTCAAAAGATTTTAGTGAGGATTAAAGATAATACATAAAGTACTGGGTACAAAACAGACATCGATAATACATAAAGTAATGGATACAAAACAGACATCCAATTAAGAGTCTTCTTTCTCCTGCCCTGCTTTTCACTGAGATTAAATTATAAAAGCACTGAAGTTCTCTGGTGGTCCAGTGGTTAAGAACCTGCCTGCCAATGCAGGGGACACAGGTTTGATTCCTGGTCTGGGAAGATTCCACATGCTATGAGGTGACTAAGCCTGAGCTCTAGAACCCACGCTCTGCAACAAGAGAAGTCACTCCAAGGAGAAACCTGAGCACTGCAACTAGAGAAAGCCCGGGCACAGCAAGGGAGATCATGCACAGCCATAAATTAATTCATTTAAAAAATGTGTTTAAATAAAAAAGCTTATGAAGGCACTGATTATAGCTTTTTAACTGGAGCAATAACAAAAGTTCAAGCTTAGGAACTTCCTGATGGTTCAGTGGTTAGGGCTATGCACCTTCAGCACTGAGAACACAAGAATTTGATCCCTAGCCAGGGATCCCACAAGCAACAGGGCCAAAAAATAAAGTTCAAGTTTATCCAAATAGTACTTTAAACATGTTAATATTGCTCATCTATTAAAACATTTTAAAGAGGAAGCTGAAGATATAATGCTGTCACATCCACAGCTATGAGAAAGTTGGTTTCTTATACTGGGTAGGCCACGGACACATCAAATTATTTCTCTGCTATTATTCATATGTAAGGCTTTAATTTACATATGTTTCAGTTTTAAACAAATGTTTCCCAATCATTTATTAATATAATTATGTTCCTTCCAAAAACAGAGACAGGAGAATGGTTCCTCGGTCACATTTCTTATATTTCTTAATTGATAGAGGAAAAATACACTGTAAGTGTATGCTAGGCAAACAAAGGAACAAAAACCCACAAAATAACATCAAGGCATGGGGGAACTATGCCTCTACCTATGCTTTGTCCAAGTGTTGCTATAAGCTCTTTGGACCAAATTGCCACTCCAGATAATTGTATTTTTCTACTAACATTATAATTGAGCAGGGTTATAATACCAGAGCCTGATCCTAAAGAGAATCAATTGTTATCTGAAATAAACCTCTTTAGTTCACTAAAGACTCATTTCAAGCTCTAAAAGGTATATAAACATTTTAAACCAAACGTTTTAAAAAATGGTAAAACTCTAAGTCAATGAATTAAATTTCTGAATAATTAATTATTTGGTAGAGATGAGGGAGAGGTGGGAGATTAGAAACACGAAATCTATATAAAACCACAGTAGATATGTTAAAGACTTAAAGTGAGGGTAAAAAAGAAAACTGATTGACCTGAAAATGTCAAAATCATAACAAATGCAGAGAAGAAAGTCAAACATAATAAAGATAAAATTGGCACAATTCTTACTGATTTTATTTTTAAAATTAGAACACACCAGAATGTCCCATTACTATGTATATTATGCCATGTAAAGAGATTTATTTTAAAATAAGCAGGTGTTATTTTAACATTGGTATTATATGAAATAAAATTTAAAGGTGAATGTATACATTTTACTGGTTAATATTATATTTTTAACAACGTACCAATTTTAAAGCTAACTTAATACCTGCAAGCTAATGTCTATTTCATCCAAAATCTTCTTTAATTATATATATTACATGAAAATAAACTTACTAGTTTTTTCATTATTAACAACAAAATAGCTAAGTAAAGGAATAAAATTTCCAGGCAAATGCAAAGAACAGGTTTGATTTATATTATACATTTTACAATCAATACATAATGAGAGTCTAAATTATGTATAAAGCACTGTGCAAGGTAAATACTTAGGACAAAACAGAGGTATAAATTTTGTATCTAATGTTATTGTAAATTTTAGTCATGATTTATTTGAAATTTCATCAGATCCATTTCATAGCTATACCTAAAAAAAGATTATAAATTATTTTATTTGCTAAAGCAATCTGAAACAGATTTATGAAATGAACTATCTCTAGGTTAACTGTACTATTTGGGGGTAAATCATAAAATTTTAGTGTTAAAAACCATCTTAGAACACAGTTTATAATCCTTTTCTGAACTACTTACCTTCTTCCACAATTATCTCGTCACATTCAGATAACAAATCCTCGGACATTCTTTTAAAACTTCATCAGCTAATACACATTTCTTGAATTATTCACCTTGTCCTGAAAGTTTTTATGGTTCCTATTATAGTATATGTTATTAGAGATTCACATCAATGCCCACTATTTTTCTAAACTTAGGAAGTGGCTATGCTACTTGATAATATTTTTCTCAAATAACAGCTATAATTAGAAACAATCATTTTTTAATTCTGGTATTCCACGCATGAAAAACTAGATTTTACAGGTAATTTAACAACACATGTTGAATTGTATAATTTAAAAGTTTAAAGCAGGCACAATCTGAAGTTCTTGGATAGGCTTCAAGGGGGTTTTTGAACACCACAATGGCCAAGAACCATTGCTTTAAAGCAACAGGATTAATTTTAACCACCCAGAAAATAAACTACTGCAATACCACTGTGTTTGATTTAATTAACTTATTTTTAAATTAATTTATTAATAATAAATACCTCCTAGGGTACCTGCCCAGTTACTAGTGATTCCATCTTCTCAAAGGCTATAAACATAGGGAAAACATACAGATCTAAGACACGTTAACATACGTCCTTGGTTATAGGTGATTTGATCTATAGAATGACAAGGCATTTAGATTCTTTAATCAGATTTCTTCCTTCAGAAATTTAAAACTAAAACACTACATTAGAACCAAGCTGACAAATAAGAAAGATGATGACTGAGAAACACAAATCCAACATTTTAAAACTTAAAAGATACCTAAAGATTCTTCCCCCATCATTATTCCATTCTCTCCAATTGGGCCCAGCTAAAATCCTGAAACAAACTAGTAAGTGAAATCACTAACTAGTATCTCAAGACTGTGTGTCCCTACAAAAATTACATTCTCACTGCATATGAAAAGATATTATAAGAACCAAAATCTTTATGTAAGCAAATCTAACAATAGCTTCTGCCTGACTTTATTAAAAATAATATTTCTAGAAGAGTACCTTAAGACCATATGGTAAAGTTGTACAAGACAGCATGCTATTGCAGCATGCTCCCAAAATCTGATAGTCTGCTAAGTCCTTTGGCTAAGATCATTAAGTTGTTAATCTTCACCTAATTACATCCTTTCACAGACCATGGGCTTCATCAGGCAGCCATAAAGATTTCTCCAATTGGGATTTCCATGATGGTCCAGCAACTAAGACTCCACACTCCCAATGCAGGGGGGCTGTGTTCAATTCCTGGTTGGAAAACTAGTTCCCACATGATGCAACTAAAGATACTGCCTGCTGCAACGAAGGTCAAAGATCATGTGTGCCGCAACTAAGACCCAGCACAGGCAAATAAATAAATATAAATATTTTTAAAAGATTTCTCTAATCAAAACTAAGAAATAAATGAGGCTTTTCTAAAGAAACCCCTATTCCGTTTCTGCCTTATGTGCACGGCAAGTTGCTTCAATCTTGTCCAACTCTTTGCAGCCCTCTACACTGTAACCCACACCAGGCTCCTCCATCCATGGGATTCTCCATCAAGGATACTTGAGTGTGTTACCATGCCCTCCTCCAGGGGATCTTCCCAACCCAGGGATCAAACCCATGTTTCTTATGTCTCCTGCACTGGCAGGCAGGTTCTTTACCACCAGTGCCACCTACCTTACCCAATACCCAGTTGTACCTCCTTTAATCAGGCACCCTCCTCTTAAGGCTAGTTGCTTTCTTGCCCCACTTTGTGCCTCATCATCTTCAGGCTCAAAAAGTGAATTAGTTGTTTTCAAAATTTTGGATATGAACTATAGTACATACATACGAAACAAATTATTTCTTGAAGTAAAGTTTAATATAGTCTGAAATTTTCCATTCTATTTCCTTCTTTTAAAATGGTCATCAACAACACTGACTGTACAAGGCAAACTATGACCCACAGTTTAACAAACAATATATAAGAAGTATATACATCATGACCAAGTATTCATTCCAGTAATGAAGGCTGGTTTAACATTCAAAATCAATTAATATAATTCACCATATGAAAAATAAAATCACATGATGATCTCAGTAAAGGCATAAAAAGGCATTTGACAAAGTTAACACCATGAATGAACACATAACTCTCAATAAACTAGGAACTGAAGAGAACTTCCCCAAAACTACAAAGAACTTGTACAAAAACTCTAGAGTTACAATCATACTTTATGATGAGAGACTAAAATGCTTTTTCCCTAAGACAGAGACAAGACAAGGAGGTCCGCTCTCAATACTTTTATTCAACACTGTATTAGAGGTTCTAGCTGACATAGGAAGGCAAAAAAAATAAAAAATAACTTTAAAATAATAAAAATAAAAGTCATTCAGTTTAGAAATAAAATAAAACTATTTTTTTCCAGATGACATTATCATTTATGTAGAAAATCCTATGAATCTTAGGACAAAAACAAACCCAAACTACCAGAACTAATAAATGAGTTTAGCAAGGTTATAAGATATAAGACTAACATAAAAAAATAAAATGAATTGAAGACACAAGAAAGACTCCCAGTGGCCAAAGCTGGAAAAATCTGGGCAACAAAATGCAATTTATTGGATTATAACTCAAAGTATAAAATAAATATATGTGAGTCTACATAGATAAAAACGCATGACTGAATAAGTAAATAACTGGGGGAAAATAGATAAACCTCCTGCACAGAAAAATTTTAAATTGCTTATAAGATATTCCAACCTTACGGAAGTGGAGCAGAATTCCTCACTCATTTTGTGTTAGCTGCATATAGTACTTCCTTCCTTCCAAAACATATGGTATGAAAGTGAGAATAGAGTAATTTTATAGTGGATAACCTGACACACACAGTTATCAATCAGATGATCAATGCAACATCACCAATAAGAGATCTAAAAACACATATAGACTGAAGGTCAAGAGAATGAAAGAAGATATTCTAGGCATGGAAATCAAAAGAAAGCCAGAGTAGTAATATTTATATCAGAAAAAGTATACTTTAATACAAAGACTGTAACAAGAGACAAAGAAGGAATTATATAGTGATCAAAAGATCAATTCAAGTTGAAGATGCAACAATTGTAAATATACATATATGCACCCAACATGGGTTTCCCAGGTGGCGCTAGTGGTAAAGAATCCGGGAGACACGGGTTCAATCCCTGGGTCAGGAAGATGCCCTGGAAAAGGGCATGGCAACCCACTCCAGTATTCCTACCTAGAGAATCCCATGGACAGAGAAGCCTGATGGGCTACAGTACATATGGTCACAAAGTGTCAGACACGACTGAAGCGACTTAGCACGCACACCAAACATAGGAAAATCTAAACACGTAAGCAAATATTACCAGACATAGAGGAAGAAACTGACAGTAACACAGTAACAGAAGGGGATTTTAACACCCTACTTATATCAATGGACAGATGATTCTGACAGAAAAATCAATAAGAAAACACTGATCCTAAATGACACATTAGAATCACAATCACATGAGGTTGATTGATATTTATAGAGCATTCCATCTAAAAACAGAATATAAATTATTTTCAAGTACACATGGAACATTCTTTAGGACAGATCACACAATAGATTATAATACAAGTTTCATTAAATTTCAGAAGACTGAAAACATGAAGCACCATTTTCAACCACAACACTATGAGACTAAACATCAACTACAAGGGGAAAAAAAAGAACAAAAGCACAAACATGTGGAGGGTAAACAATATGCTCTAAACAACCAGTGAGTCACTGAATAAGTCAAAGAGGAAATTAAAAAATAACCTATAGATAAATGAAAATGAAAATACAATGACCCAAAATCTACAGACTCAGCAAAAGCAGTAACAAGAGGGAAGTTGACAGCAATTCAAGCTTATGTCAGGAAACAAGGAAAATCATAAATCTAAAGAAACTAAAAAAATAACAAACAAAACCCAAAGTTGGTAGAAGGAAAAAAATCATAAAGATCACAGCAGAAATAAATAGAAAGAAAAAAATAGAAAAGATAAATAAACGAAGAGTTGGTTTTTTGAAAATTTAAACAAAACTGACAAACTTGTAGTCAGACTCCTCAAGAAAAAAGGAAGGGCCCACATCAGTAAAATCAGAAATGAAAAGGAGGTTACAATTGACACCACAGAAATATAAAAGATCATAAGAGATTACTACCAATAAATATGTCAATAAAATGGACAGCCTAGAAGAAATGACAAATTCCTAGATATGCGCAATTTTCAAAGACTGAATCAGAAAGAAATAGAAAACATGACCAATTACCAATAGTAAAAGTGAATTAAATAATTTCAAAAACTCCCAACAAACAGAAGTCCAGAACCAGACGGCTGACTCTTCCTCCAGCTGGTAGAATTCAGCTACAGGAATTCTACCAGCTAGAGGAAGAGTTAACACCTATCTCTCTCAAATTATTCCAAAAAACACAGAGGAAGAAATACTTCCAAACTCATTCTACAAGGCCTGCATCACCCTGATATCAAAACCAGACAAACACATCACAACAAAAGAAAATTCCAGACCAGGATCACTGATGAACATAGATGCAATGTTCCTCTAGAGAATTATTAGCGAACCAAATTAAGCAATACATTAAATGTATCACACAGCATGACTGAGTGGGATTTGCCCCAGGGATGCAAGAATGACTCAAAAGCCACAAAACAATCAATGTGATAAACCATATTAACTGAAGAATAAAAACATATGATCATCTCAACAGATACAGCTTTTGATAAAATTGAACAATTATTTATGATAAAAACTCTCAACAAAGTGGTATAGAGGGAACATAGCTCAACAAAATAAAGGCCATATATGACAAATCCACAGCTACATCATACTTAATGGTAAAAGCAGAAAGCTTTTCCTCTAAGATTAGGAACAAGACAAGGATTCCCACTCTTGTCACTTTTTTATTCAGTATAGTATTGGAAGTCTTAGGCACAGAAATCAGACAAGAAAAATAAATGAATAAAAGGAACAAAATTGGAAAGGAAGAAGTAAAACTGTCACCGCTTGCAAATAACACGGTACTATACATAAAAATCCCAAAGAAACCAAGAAAAAAATACGAGAACTCACTGATAAATTCAGTAAATTTGTAGGATACAAAATAATATGCATAAATTATTGTATCCTTATACACTAACAATGAACTGTCAGAATGAGAAACAATCCCATTTACCACTGCATTAAAAAAGAATAAAATACTTAGGAATAAACCTGAGGAGGCAAAAGACATGTCCTCTGAAAACTGTAAGACGACAAAAGAAAGTGAAGACACAAATGTAAAGATATAATGTGTTCTTAAATTGGAAGAATTAATATTGTTAAAATGGCCATTCTAACCAAGGCAATCTATAGATTCAATGCTGCTGCTGCTGCTGCTGCTGCTGCTGTTAAATCACTTCAGTCGTGTCTGACTCGGTGCAACCCCACAGACGGCAGCCCACCAGGCTCCCCCATCCATGGGATTCTCCAGGCAAGAACACTGGAGTAGGCTGCCATTTCCTTCTCCAGTACATGAAAGTGAAAAGTGAAAGTGAAGTCGCTCAGTCGTGTCTGACCCTCAACGCAATCCCTAACAAATTACCAACAGTATTTTTCACAGAACTAGAAATAATTTTAAAATTTGTATGAAAACACAAAGACCTCAGAGAGCCAAAATAATCTTGAGAAAGAACAAAGTTGGAAGTATCACACTGCCTGATTTCAAAATACTCTACAAAGCTACAATAATCAAAACAGTATGGTACTGGCACAAATACAGACACATCTATCAGTGGAAAAGAACAGAGTTCAGGAATGAGCCAACACTTGTATAGGCAATTAATCTACAAAAAAAAGAAGCAAGAATACCCAATGTGGAAAAGACAGCCTCCTCAATAAATGATGTTGGTAAAACTGGACAGCTGCATACAAAAGAATCAAATTGTACTAATTTCTCACACCATGCACAAAAACAAATTTAAAATGTATTAATAAAGACAAATGTAAGAACAGAAATCATAAAACTTCTATAATAACACATAGGCAGTATGCTCTTGGACACTGGTCTTAGTAATATATTTTTGGATATATTTACGTATCTCTTCAGGAAAGGGAAACTAAAGCAGAAACAAACAATGAGACTATATCAAACTAAAAAGCTTTTATACAGTGAAGGAAACTATCAACAAATAAAAAGGTCACCTACTGGATGAGAGAAGATATCTGTACACAATATATCTAACAAAGGGTTAAAACACAAAATAAAGAATTCAAACATTTAAAAAAGGTCAGAAGACCTTGATATTTTCCCAAAGAAGGCAGACAGATGATCAAAAAGAATCTGAAAAGATGCTCAAAATCAGTAATCATGAGGGAAATGCTAATCAAAACTGCAATGAGATGTCACCTCACATCTGTAAGACTGCCTATTATCAGAAAAACCACAAGTAATAAGTATTAACGAGGATGTGTAGAAAAGGGAACGCTCATGGATTGTTGGTGGGGCTGTAAATGGGTACAGCAACAATGGAGAACAGTAGGGAGGCTCCTCCAAAAATTAAAAACAGAGTTGCTCAATTGTGTCTGACTTTTTGCAACCCATGGACTGGAGACGGCCAGGTTCCTCTATCCATGGAATTCTCTAGGCAAGACTACTGGAATGCGTCGCCATTCCCTCCTCCAGGGCATTACCCAACCCAGAGATAGAATCCAAGTCTCCTGCATTGCTGGCAGTCTCTTTACCATCTGAGCCACCAGGAGCTATCACACAATCCAGCAATTCCACTCCTGGATATTTATCCAAAGGAAACTGAAACACTATTTAGAAAAGATATATGTACCCCTATGTTCACTGCAGCATTATTTACAATAGCCAAGATATGGAAGCAACATGTTTATCAAAGGAATGTTACTCGGCCATAAAACAGATACAGAGAATGAACAAGCGGTTGCCAGAGGGGAGAGGGACAGAAGAAGAAGAAAAATAGGTGAGGGACATTAAGCAGTACAAACTTCCATTCACAAAATGAACGAGTCATAGGTGTGAAATCTACAGTGTGGGAAATACAGTCATAAGTATGTAATATCACTGTATGAGAAAAGATGGTCAACTAGACATCGCGGTGATCATTAGGAAATATATAGAAATGCCGAATCACTATATTGTGCAACAAGAACTAACACAGTGCTGTAGGTCAATTACACTTCAAAAACAAATAAACTTACAAAAAAGAGATAAGATTTGCAGTTACCAGAGGGCAGAGGGAGGGGTAACTAGATGAAGGCAGTCCAAAGGGACAAAAGGAAAGTTATGACCAACCTAGACAGCATAGTTGGACTGTGAAGAAGGCTGAGCGCTGAAGAATTGATGCTTTTGAACTGTGGTGTTGGAGAAGACTCTTGAGAGTCCCTTGGACTGCAAGGAGATCCAACCAGTCCATCCTAAAGGAGATCAGTCCTGGGTGTTCACTGGAAGGACTGATGCTGAAACTGAAACTCCAATACTCTGGGCCACCTCATGCGAAGAGCTGACTCATTTGAAAAGACCCTGATGCTGGGAAAGATTGAGTGCACGAGGAGAAGGGGATGACAGAGGATGAGATGGCTGGATGGAATCACCGACTCAATGAACGTGAGTTTGAGTGAACTCCGGGAGTTGGTGATAGACAGGGAGGCCTGGCGTGCTGCGGTTCATGGTGTCGCAAAGAGTCAGACATGACTGAGTGACTAAACTGACTGAAAGGTACAAACTTCTAGTAATAAGATAAGTAATACTAAGGATGCAATGTAAAACATGATAAAAATAATTAACACTGCTGTATATTAATATGAACATTAAGAGAGTAAATCCTAAAAGGTCTCATCACAAACAAAATTATCTTCAATTCTTTAATTTTGTATACATGTGATACGATTGATGCCCACTAAACTTATTTTGGTCATCATTTCATGATGCATGTACATAAAACAAATTATTATGCTACAGAACTTAAACATACAGTGCTATATGACTTCAGTATAATTAATTATATATCTCAATAAAACCAGAAAAAAAATGATAAAACACACTGATAATATGTACCCTAAATTTGACAATAAAAATGGCTCTCTACTTTTGTTGTGTTTTTGCCAAAAACCCATAACCCATTCTAATTATGAGAAAAAATAGATAAAGCCTGTTGGAAAGACACTGAACAAAATATCTGACAAATATTACTCAACTCTCAAGGTCATGAAACACAAAGAAAGTCTGAGAAACTGTCACAGCCTGGAGGGGCCTAAAAAGATACAATGATTAAATATAATGTAGTATTCACAATGGGTTCCTAGAACAGAAAAAGGATACTAGGCAAAAACTAAGGAAATTTGAATAAATTATGGGCTATAGTTAATAATAATTTATATAAATATTTACTCATTAATTGTGGTAAATGTACCATACTAATCTAAGATGTTAACAATACAGGAGATGCGCTAGGGAATGTATGAAAACTCTCTGTACTAGCCTTAGAACTTTTCTACAAATCTAAAAGTATTCTAAAGTAAAGATCTCATTTAAAAAATCATTGAACTGCATATGGGAAGTTTATCTCAATAAAAAGTTACTGCAATAAAAGTGTTAATTATGGTTCCATATGCTAGCAACAAACAATCAGAAAATTTTAAAGTATCATTTACATTAATCAGGAAGCAACAGTTAGAACTGGACATGGAACAACAGACTGGTTCCAAACAGGAAAAGGAGTACGTCAAGGCTGTATATTGTCACCCTGCTTATTTAACTTCTATGCAGAGTACATCATGAGAAACGCTGGGCTGGAAAAGCACAAGCTGGAATCAAGATTGCTGGGAGAAATATCAATAACCTCAGATATGCAGATGACACCACCCTTATGGCAGAAAGTGAAGAGGAACTAAAAAGCCTCTTGATGAAAGTGAAAGAGGAGAGTGAAAAAGTTGGCTTAAAGCTCAACATTCAGAAAACGAAGATCATGGCATCTGGTCCCATCACTTCATGGAAAATATATGGGGAAACAGTGGAAACAGTGTCTGGGAGATGGTGATGGACAGGGAGGCCTGGCGTGCTGTGATTCATGGGGTTGCAAAGAGTCGGATACGACTGAGCGACTGAATTGAACTGAACGAGTTTGAAATTTTTAGAGATAAACCTGACAAAGGGTTATAAGACCTACATACTGAAAACTAGAAGATACTGCTGAGAGAAATTAAATAAGACATAATTATATAGAGAAATAAAACAAGTAGGTAGATCAGAAGACAGTATTGTTTAGATGTCAGTTCTCTCCAAACAGAATTATGGCTCCCAAGCAAATATCCAGCAGACTTTTTGGTAGGAATGACGAGCTGATTCTAAAATTTACATGAAAATGCAAAAAACCCAGCATGTCAAAATAACTCTGAAAAAGATAAATCAAGTTGGAGGCCTTGTCCCACCAATTTCAAGCTTATTTAAAAGCTACAGTAATCAACACAGTCTGATATTGGAGTAAAGACAAATAATCAGCGGAACAAGCCCAAGTTTATAGCCAGCTGATTTTCAACAAAGGTACAATATCAATTCAGTGAGAAAAAGATGGTATTTTCAATAAATTGTGTTAGAGCAACTGTTTAGCAATATGCAAAGAGAAGGAAAAAAGAACTTTGGTACTTAATCACACCACAAATAACAAATTAACTCTAAATGGATTCCAGACTAAAATCTAAGAACAGAAACTATAAAACTTTTGTAGGAAAATGCTGGAGAAAAAGACTTTGAGCTTGGTAAAGATTTCTATAACACAAGAAAAAATTCACAAACCAAAAAAGAAAAAAATCAACAAATTATACTTCATCAAAACTAAAAATTCTGTGCATCAAAAGATACTATTTCTACAAAACAAGCCACAGACTGACAGAAAATATTTACAAACATATATCTGAAAAAGGACTTGTATCTACAATATATAAGGAACTCTTACAACTCAAAAGTAAGACATCTCATTAATTAAATAGGTAAAAGATTTAAACAGACTCTCAAACAAAAGAAGTCATAACAGATAGTGTACAAGCACACTGAAAGATGAACATCATCAGTCAATGCTGCTAAGTCGCTTCAGTTGTGCCCGACTCTGTTTGACCCCATAGATGGCAGCCCACCAGGCTCCCCCATCCCTGGGATTCTCCAGGCAAGAACACTGGAGTGGGTTGCTATTTCCTTCTCCAATGCATGAAAGTGAAAAGTGAAAGTGAGGTCGCTCAGTCGTGTCCAACTCTTTGCGAAACCATGGACTGCAGCCTACCAGGCTCCTCCGTCCATGGGATTTTCCAGGCAAAGTACTGGAGTGGGTGGCCATTGCCTTCTCCATCAGTCAATAGGAAACTGCAAATTAAAAACCACAATCAGATATCGCTACTTATCCACTAAACTGGGCAAAATTAAAAGACTAAACTGAATGCTAGTGAAGAATGGAGCAAGTGGAACTGTCATACAATTGCTGGTGAGACTATAAAATATAGACTTTGGGACACATTTATTCAAGAGAAATGAAAAGTATATGTCCTCACAAAGATTTAAACATAAATGTTCACAGGAGCTTTATTTGTAATAGCCCAAACTAGAAAGAACCCAAATAACGATTAACAGGTGAATGGATAAACAATTCCATTGTGGAACTGTGGCATACACACAATGGAATATACCCAGCAATACGACATAATGCATAAAACAACATAGGTTAATTGCAAAATAATTATGCTGAGGGGAAAAGGGCAGGAAAGAAGTAAACTAAATGATTATATGAAATCCTGGGAAATACAAACGAATGTAAGTGAAATAAAGTAGATCAATAATAATAACAGATAAGGCAGGAAGACAGGATGGAGAAGATTACAAAGGAGTATAAAGAAATGTTTGAGAGCACAAATCAAAATTTCAACAAATTGTACACCTTTAATATGTGCAATTTATTGCACAAAACAATTATATTTCAATAGAGGTGTTTAAATCAGATATTTATATAAGTAATTATATATATCCATATATATATATATATATATGGCTTCCCTTGTGGCTCAGCTGGTAAAGAATCCACCTGCAATGTGGGAGACCTCGGTTTGATTCCTGGGTTGGGAAGATCCCCTGGAGCAGGGAAAGGCGGCCTGGAGAATTCCTTGGAATGTATAGTCCATGGGGTCGCAAAAAATCAAACACGACTGAGCAACTTTCACTTCACTTCACTTAATATATATATATATACATATATATATATATATATAACTGGTTATACTAGATTAGTTGACTTTAATTGTATAATATAAAAACAATCAAGCCAAACAAACTGTAAAGCAAATATGTGTGGGTGTGTATCTCTTAATAAAAAAGAATGGACTAGCTAACTTCATAAAATATAAGGAAATGAGAATTACTAAGGTCTTTGAACCATGGCTTTTTGAAAACCACACCATTGCTATTTTCATCTAGATTTAGAGCCAAGTAAAATAACTCAGTAGAGCCATAGGAAGTATTTATACAAGAAAAGAATATAAAATAATTTTACAATTTTAGTGCTGGAAAAGTTTCTCTAATTCAAAGTCCTCATTTTACAGCAGAGAATGTGAAGCCGAGAGAGGTTAAGTTCATAGTTCAAGGTCACACTAAGGCAAAGCCAAGACTACAATCAAATTTGTACAATTTTAACTTAAGAGGTATTTTAGGATCAATTACCATTCCATTCCTCTTCATGGATCACAGCCTTGTCGTGGCAAAGGGGCTTGCATAACTCAATGAAGCTATAAGCCATGCTATGCAGGGCCACCCAAGACAGACAGGTCATAGTGGAGAGTTCTGACAAAACATGGCCCACTAGAGAAGTGAACGGCAAATCACTCCAGTATTTTTGCCCCAAGAATCCCATGAACAGTATGAAAAGGTAAAATGATACGACGCGAGATGAGCCCACCAGGCGGAAGGCACCCAATATGCTACTGTGGAAGAGTGGAGAAATAGCTCCAGGAGGAATGCAGAGGCTGGGCCAAAGTGGAAATGATACTAGGTTGTAGATGTGTCTGAAAGTACAGTCAGACGTGGTGAAAGTAAAGCCTGATGCTGTAAACTGAACAATATTGCATAGGAAACT
Source organism: Capra hircus (assembly GCF_001704415.2). Taxonomy (NCBI): domain Eukaryota; kingdom Metazoa; phylum Chordata; class Mammalia; order Artiodactyla; family Bovidae; genus Capra; species Capra hircus. Next base: position 62,843,639 of record NC_030812.1, read on the forward strand.
GTCAGGTTCCTAAATCAAGGTAAATTAAAAAATGGTCAAGCAGGAAAAGGACAGTTTTCATTCCAATCCCAAAGAACGGCAATGACAAAGAATGTTCAAACTATCACACCACTGCACTCATTTCACATGCTAGCAAGATTACGCTCAAAATCCTTCAAGCTAGGCTTCAGCAGTATATGAACCAAGAACTTCTAGACGTATTAGCTGGGTTTAGAAAAGGGAGAGGAGGAACCAGAAATCAAACTGCCAACATCCACTGGGTCATAGAGAAAGCAAAGGAATTCCAGAAAAACATCTATTTCTGCTTCATTGACTATGTGAAAGCCTTTGACTGTGTGAAGGATCACAACAAACTGTGGAAAATTCTTAAAGAGATGGGAATATCAGATGAGCTTGTCTCCTGAGAAACCTGTATGCAGGTCAAGGAGCAACAGTTACAAACAGACATGGAACAACAGACTGGTTCCAAATTGGGAAAGGAGTATTCACCCTGCTTATTTAAAATCATATGCAGAGCATATCATATGAAATGCAGGGCTGGATGAATCACAAGCTGGAATCAAGATTGCTAGGAGCAATATCAACCACCTCAGATATGCAGATGATACCACTCTAATGAAAGTGAAGAGAAACTAAAGAGCCTCTTGATGAAGGTGAAAGAGAAAAGCGAAAAAGCTGGCTTAAAACTCAACATTCAAAAAACTAAGATAGCATCCAGTCCTGCGGGGGACTGCCCGTGAAGGGTTAAGTCTTGGGAGCTGCTCGGCGTTATGCAGAGCCCTAGGACATGTTCCTAAGCTCCCTGTCCCGCCCCCCTGAAGAATTTATTACCCTTAAGGCTCCAGGATGTTTGGTTCTTGCAACATTTCATAGAAGATAGATTATCTTATTGATAGAAGATAGATTATCTTATTGTGATCTGTACACAATGGTAAGGGTCTTGTGATTGTATTTGGAGATTAAGAACAATCTTGTGAATGTCAGAAGTCACGTACTTTATCCTATATATACTGCAGCACAATAAAGGAAGGCATCAGCCATTTTGGTCTGATCCTCTCAACCCCATCTTTTGTCTCTCTCTTATTTTTCTTAGCGGGGACGCTCCGTTCTCTCCCTGTGCAGGTGCGACTCTTGCTTGTGCTGGCCGCGGCACAGTCCCATTACTTCATGGCAAATAGATGGGGAAAAGTGGAAACAGTGACAAATTTTATTTTCTTGGGCTACAAAATCACTGCAGCCACAAAATTAAGACACTTGCTCCTTGGAAGAAAAGCTATGACAAACCTAGACAGCATATTAAACAGCAGACATATCACTTGGCAGACCAAGGTCGGTATAGTCAAAGTTATGGCTTTCCCAACATGTATGGATGTGAGAGTTGGACCATCAAGAAGGCTGAGCACTAAAGAATTGATACTTTTGAATTGTGGTGCTGGAGAAGACTCTTGAGAGTCCCTCAGACTGCAGGAGATCAAACCAGTCAATCCTAAAGGAAATTAACCCTGAATATTAATTGGAAGGACTGTTGCTAAAGCTCCAATACTTTGGCCACCTGATGTGAAGAACTGACTCACTGGAAAAGACCCTGATGCTGGGAAAGACTGAGAGCAGGAGGAGGATTGGGGCGACAAAGGATGAGACGGTGGGATGGCATCACCCATTCAGTGGACATGAACTTGGGCAAACTTCAGGGAAGGCTGGCGTGCTGCAGTGCATAGGGTCGCAAAGAGTTGGCCACGACTTGGCGACTGAACAACAAATTTGTTTTAAAAAACTTACAAGGATGGGACAAGGATCAAGATATGCTCATAATAAATTCCTCCCCCCCTTTTTTTTGAGCATTCACAATTTACAGAGTTTATTTGGCTTGGTTATTTTTGTAATATGCATGTAAAGAAAATCAACCAATCCTGTCTAACTAGTTTTTCCACAGAAACATTCAAAGAATGGAAAGGCTGCAAACTGGCAGCCTGTGAGCTGTGTTTTGCCCACAGACATGTTTTGTCTGGCCTGCACAGTGTTTCTAACAACCAGAATATGTGGCTAACGTTTAAAATGGGTAGATGTTACATTAAACCTGGGTTTCTAAATTTTGTTGAAATGTCAGAAAACCTGACACAATTAGATATACATTCTTCAAGGCAAAAACTGAGCTCTGATTAAGCTCTTGGGTAACTTAGACAAATGAGACAAAATTACTGCTTTCAAAGACCTCATGATTTACTATTAGAAGCAATCACAGAAAGAAATTATTGTAATGTTTTACAGTCATACTATGTGTCAGGCAATGAGTGACAGATATTATAATAAAAATGAGACTAGGTTAAGATGGAGGAGGGAAGAGGTCATCAACTTTGTTAAAAAGCCTACTGCTTTGGAAAGGCTTCATGGGGGAGGCAGCATTGGAGCCACGTCTTTGAGAGTAACTTTTTGCTAGGTGACCAGGGCAGAGGAGGACATTTCAGATAAGCAGCAGCATGTTCAAGGTTATCATATGCAGCCAGCACAGATGAAGCACAAGGCTAACAACAAGGTAGTTTGAAAAGCATAACGTAGTTTGAAAAGAAATGATATGCTTTGAAAGCATAGCAGCAGCCAGATCGTGAAGAACTCTTGTATCTCATGCCAAGGAATGCAGGTTTCATCCTACATATCAGTATTATTTCCACAGTGCCCCTGAGGAGACTGCTCATGATTCAACCTAGGTGGAACAGAAATAAAAAGGGTAAAGATATGCCAGCTGAACCCCACTCCCAACTGCTGTTTCAACTAGAATGAGCCCTACTACTATTCTACACAGTAAAGTTCTATTTATATTTCTTTGGACAAAAATTATGTTATAAACCAAAAAAAGAAAAAAAATTTTAAAGCCTGAACATGAGCTATTGAAAAATATTTACCAAGAAATTAAATAAGATTAGTATTTTGTCAAGATCTCTCTGGCAACAGTTCCAAGAATGGAATAAAGAAATATGAGAAGGGCTTCCCTGGTGGTCCAGTGGTTAAGAATCCACCTCGCAATGCAGGGGATACTAGTTCGATTCCTGGTCCCTGAAGATCCCACATGCTTCAGGGCAACTAAGCCCATGCACCAGAACTACTGAGCCTGCAATTTGGAGGCCGCAAACTGCAACTACCGAGCCCATATGCCAAAACTACTGAAGCCCAGGTACCTAGAGCCCATGCTCCACAACAAGAGAAGCTATTGCAATGAGAAGCCTGCAAACTGCAATGAAAGAAAGCGCACAGGCAACAACGAAGACCAAGAGCAGCCAACAATAAATAAATAAATTTATTTTTTTAAAGAAGCATGAGAAATGAGAATATTTAACCTCAACTGATCCAAGGAATTATGATTTAAATCTGGGTAGTGACAGTAGAGATATTCAAATCTTACTGATATCTACTTTGTAGCAAATAATCTGCTAGATGCTATATTCAGGATAAAAAGATAAATTCAAGAGTTATTTAAATAAAAAGAGACAATCACTGATTAAAATGAGAAGGTTAAGAAGAAAAAGGAATTAAGCTCCGTAGGTGACTTGAATAAAAGCAAAGACAGATGTGATTTAAGCTTAGACGAAAATCACTATACCTTACCTTCAATAAGCTAAGCACAAACCAGACCAAAAAAGAAACGCTAAGGGGGTGTAATCTAGGCAAAGCAAAATTTACAGCCATGACTATACTTCAGAAGCAAAGGTCCCAGAGGATTTGCTAGAGGTATACACAAAATCAGAACCATCCTTGAATGCCACCAGAAACAACAGAAGTTCTTAACTACCAATATCTTAACAATCTCAAAGGTTTTTCTAACAGTCTACTAAAAGATAAAGCTTGGCATTCTTCATTGGCAATTTGGATAAGATCCAGATAACCGAATGATGATGGAATCAAGAATATTGGAAAGCAAACTGTCGGGAGCCACGTTAGGCATTACTGACAAAATGGAGGCACGGCCCCAACCCCCTCTCCTCATCCTGCAGGCACGGTGCCGGGATGAAGGAGTTAGGTCTTGTGATTCTGACTTGTTCTTTCCTTTCTTCGGTTGAGTTGGCTGGGAAGAATGTTAAGGTGCTTATTGTTTTTGAGGAAAGCATGAGAAAGCACAAAGCCTTCTGCAGTTGTGTCCAGAAAATAATCTATAAAGTAACCACTGACATTTGTTCAAGGATCTTTACCAAGAATGTTCCAGGATGAGCAAGTAGGCCGCAGCTTGTGGCCATGGGAAGAGATTGTTATCTGAGACCTGTTTGTGAGGGGAATGTTTATGGCAAAAGAAGTTTGCTGAGCTTAGGGCTTAGGAATAATTAAGAATAGCTAGAAGCCTTTTTAGGAGATAGTGAGCTTAAGATGCTAGGGGCAAAGAGGATTCAGAAAGATAAGAAATAAACTGAGGAATGTGGTGTGCAACCCAGACATAAACATGAGTTACAATGTAATCACAAGTTAAGTATAGGACAAATAAGAGGAAGTAGATAATAGATAGTAAAGCTTTCACCAGGAGTAGGGACTCTGAAGCAGGAACTCTGTTTGAAGGGCAACAATGATTTCTGGAGATAATAAATCTGGGTGAGGGGAAACTAAAAATGTCAAACCTCTGATCTAATGCTTTTGTCAAAGTATAAAAGAAAACCTGAAGCTTGAAATAAACATGCAGCCCCGCACCTTGAGTCAGAGACTACATCATTCCCCGTAGACACTGCTCATCCCTTCAGGCTGATTGCCTGGCTGCTGGAGCTGGACTCTGGCAGCATACAAGAATAGCGGAAAATAATATTTAAGTCATCACACCTACAACTGCCAGCTAATAAATGGTCAGCAGGTTTGTCAACTGTTCCATTACACCAAGGATAAGTATGTAACAAGTGGCTCAATTCTGCTCATGACTAGTCTTCAGTTATGAATTTCTTAGTAGACTTTTTAGAGGTCCAAAGTATTTAAGTGTATAAATTTCCCAAGGATGAGAAGCGTTCAAATGTAAGTTTCTAGGTTTTTCATTGAGTCCTAGACTAAAAAATTTAGCGCTATTTCCATGAGTCTGGTTTTATAGCATAACTGTTTTCCCTGATTTTTAAAGGGCAGTGGGAGAGAGAAGAAAAGATTGGGGTGGGAGCCCTTACATTCTTCAAAATGAATTCTATCTTCACAGCTGTTCATGAGAGTTATTTCAATGTCTTTGATAAAAATTATAACCAACATTAAAAACACAAAACTTTCAAGTTCTTCAGTGAATTGGTCAAAACATTCTCTTTATGAAAAGAGCCTTTATACCTCATTAATTACATTAGACTATAATGCCTAACCCATTAAAGAGTAGATAATGTTAATTACTATTTCCAAGTAGCTGACAATAAGTTAAAAAACTCACTCACGCAACATCAGAAAGACCTAGTTATAACTTTAAGTACATTGCCAAATCTTATCTATTATAAGACATTCTAAGAGAATTGCATGGGCCTGTAGCTACATAGTTTAAAAATAAAAATAAAAAAAACATGAAATTGGTGTCTGACTAAAACAAGAAGAATTAGAAAATATTCTCAATGTATCTTTATGTGGGCACAGGAAGTGCTTGCATTTACAGAGAGAGAAGAAAAAAAAAAAATGGGGAATAGAAGAATTACCTGAGGGCAGGAAATTCAGACAAAAGGTCCCTACTCCTGGTGAAAGCAAGTAGTCAGTTGCCAGGGTTTCTTAGACTCCTCTGGGACTCATTTGGGTGATTATGAAATTCACAGCACACCAATCTCCACCACAGCCAGCAGGGATCGCTGCAGGGAATGGGTACACAGGGGACACAGAAGGGAGCAAGTTTAAGGGAAGGAAGAGGAAAGGAATGATATGATAAAAATATTTAGCTGTGAGTCACTTTAAAGAAAATACAGTTGTATTTCACACTGGAATAACTATAGGCAAATGCTGCTTAAAATCTAAGAAAAATTAATCATTTATGATTTTCTTCATTCTCTCTACCACTGGTAGCACTACTACTCTATTAAATCAATGTTTTAAATTTTATATTTAAAATAATATTAAACAAAAATGAGACAGCTAGGCTATACAAAAGTTACACAAAGAATGAACTAAATAATTCAATACTAAATGAAACCAATTAGGACAAGCATTCTAATAGACAAGCAACCTACAAACTGTCAAAATTTTAACTGCCAGAAGGCCCAGTTAAAACTATAATCCTCATTTCATTTCATAAAGAATACTAAAGAGTAAAGTCACCTATGAAAAATAACCCACAAACATCAAGATTGTAATATTGCTAAAAATGTATACAGCTTTATAAATACATGTATTTATGACCTATGTGTTCTATGACGGCAGATGTATAAATTTACAATAGTATAAATCTATTTCTCCAGTCAGCTAAAAATGTTTCTGAACAACTACCATGTACCACAGTACTGTGGCAGATGCTAAAGATACAATAGCGAACCACACAAGCACAGTCACTGCCCTCAGAATTCAGAGCCTATCAGGGTTATGCTGCCCTTAAAGAGATGACAGTCTAGGAACTAATAAACAAGAAGCTTTTGTTCTAAAATAAATAAACAACAGTAGAGGAAAACACCACAATGTTATAATAACAGTGGCAGAAAAGAAGTCACAGATTCCTCGCTTAATGGTACTTTTGGGTAGAAAAAAAGAGTATATTATACATACAGCCAAAATTGTCTTAAAGGATAGACTAATATAGAGGTTCAAATTTTTTATACAATATTCTTTTTGGCTGGGAGAAGTCTCAAAATAAGTCAATGAATTATGAGACAGACCAATAACAAGTATAATGCCCTCCCCAAAAAAATACATCCTGGATCATATTTGCTCAGCTTTTAATTTTGTTTTAATAATTTGGTCTTGATATGATAACTGCTCGTATTTCACTTATGGAAATGGTGTCATAAAACTTGCAAAGTGAAGTGAAAGTTGCTCAGTCATGTACGACTCTCTGCAACCCCATGGACTATACAGTCCATGGAATTCTCCAGGCCAGAATACTGGAGTGGGTAGCCATTCCCTTCTCTAGGGGATCTTCCCAACCCAGGGATCGAACCCAGGTCTCCCGCATTGCAGGTGGATTCTTTACCAGCTGAGCCACAAGGGAAGCCCCGTAAAGCTTGTAACTTACATTCAATCTGAGCTAATATCAACTTGTAAATACCAATATTTAATAGAAATATTAAATTACTCATCTTAAGTAACATAGTATGCAAACTTTAAAACATAAACTGCTAAGAGATCAACTTACTGAGGAAACATTTAGACTGGAAACTGCAATATTAAGGCAAAGTGTAATACTGCAAAAAAAATTATGCAAGTAAAAAGAAATGAATGGAGAAATTGTCCTTCCCCAACTTTAAAGAACTGCTGAGTCAAAAGACTATGTTTTCCAAATCCCTAAAGTCAAATGATTTCCAAGTAATAAACGAATCTCCTAAGGGATATTGCAACAGGATGATAAAATACCATAAAGGAGTAATACAGGAAGTGCTGAAAACTCAAAGAAAAGCAAACTCTTAGGTGCAAACTACAGCCTGAACAGGCAGTATGAAAGTGAAGTGAAAGTGAAGTTGCTCAGTCATGTCCGACTCTTTGCGACCCCGTGGACTGGGCTCCTCCATCCATGGGATTCTCCAGGCAAGAATACTGGAGTGGAGAATAATCAAATTATGAAGGTGCTGGATAAGTGACTTAACTACTCAACTGTTACTGTTAAGTCACTTCAGTCATGTCCGACTCTGTGCAACCCCATAGAGGGCAAGCCCACCAGGCTCCCCTGTCCCTGGGATTCTCCAGGCAAGAACACTGGAGTGGGTTGCCATTTCCTTCTCCAGTGCATGAAAGTGAAAATGAAAGTGAAGTTGCTCAGTTGTGTCCGACTCTTAGCGACCTCATGGACTGCAGCCCACCAGGCTCCCCCATCCCTGTCAACACTACCTGTTAAATCTTAGGAAAGTCTATAACCTCACCGTTTTAATAACTTCCTTCTAGGTGACAGAAACAAATACCTTCTGATTCTAGGATAACAGTATTATAATATCCAATAAACCACACATTCAATCTCCTTCTCACCTTAAGTTTTCAAATCAATCTCCTGAAAGTAACTTTTCTAAGAATCAATATCTGGTTGTAGTTGTAAATTAACATGAAAGAAACAGGTACCCTGCTCAATTTTAGACGCTTCTATGAAGTGTACTTAATAGAAAAAAAGAAAAATCCACCCCCTAAAATTCAACTCACAATTCACTTTTCTGTAATTATTGGCTGAGCCAAAGGATGACCACACACAAAAAACACTGACATCACTGTTGCCAAACTATAAGAGGCCCAGTCTAAATTAGCTTACAAATAAAGGGATCTCCATTTATATACTTATTAGACAATCAAATTAACGTATCCAGAGCCAAACTCCAGATCTTTTTCCATAAACCTGCTCCTTCTGCGTATCTTCTCCAACTTAATTAATAGCAACTCCATCTTCCCAGTTGCTTATGTCAAAGTCATCCATGACTGTTCTCCTTTTCAATCCACATCTTATTTATTGGCAAAACCTGTGGCTCTGCCTTCAAAATATGTCTAAAACCTGACAATGTATCTCAGCAACTTCACTGCATCCACCTAGCTCCATGCCAGTATTTTTTCTCATCTGGATAGTTAACACTTTTCACTAGGCTCCTGCTTCTTTCCCTGCCCTCCAATTATTTATTTCCCACTTGGCTGCAGAGTGATCAATGGTGCAAAGCCTTCCAGTGGGTTCCAGTCTCACTCAGGGCAAAAGCCAAAGTCACTACAAGGTCCCACAAGATCTGGCCCTTGATTATCTTTGATCTTATCTTCCTCTACTCACCTCAGTCCTCATTCCAATTCACCTATATTGGAGGCATTAATGTATTTGCCAAAAAATGACAAGTAAGCTTCCTCTTCTGGATCTTTGCATTTGTTCACACTCCCAATTTCAGCTCTCTCCTCAAATAACACCTTCTCAATTAAGCCTTCTCCATCACTGGATTTAAAATTGCAAAGTCTGTCCCCCCACCTCCATGCACTTCCTACTCCCTTTCTCTGTTATTTTTCGCAATAGCAATGTACTTCACATTTAATTTAAATGTGAAGGTTTATTAATCTAATTACTCTCAGCCTTCTCTGATTAAAATGTAAGCTCCACTGAGGGCAGGGAGTTTGCCCCAACATTATGGACTAGTACCTGGTACAGGGCTTCCCTGGTGGCTCAGAGGATAAAGCGTCTACCTGCAATGCAGGAGACTCAGGTTCGATCCCTGGGTTGGGAAGATCCCCTGGAGAAGGAAATGGCAACCCACTCCAGTATTCTTGCCTGGAGAATCCCATGGACAGAGGAGCCTGGCGGGCTACAGTCCACGGGGTCGCAAAGAGTCAGACACGACTGAGTGACTTCACACACACACTTCACACACACCTGGTACAGAGAAGCACTCAAATATACTGTGAGGCACTCTAATCTCCCTTCCTTTTGCCATTCAGTCACAAGATCCTGCAAACACTAAACCTTTCCTAATCTCCTTAATAAATATTCCAAATAGTTAATCTTCTCAGGCCACTCTCCCTTTCTACTTATTTCTTCCGCTTTGTTTAGGGTATATGTCTTGTTGAGACTGTCAAGAAGTTTCTTTTACCTCAATCCTTGGAGCGGGCGGGTATCCAGGCCTTTCCCAAGTCTGTTTCTCTAACCTTCTCATAAATTCTGTGGAATACTGATATCTTTCTACATTAACTAATCAGAGCACTGCTATAGACTCTAGGTTTCCAACCCAGAGAAATGTTCCTGAACCTTAGACTGCAAATCAAACTCATAACCATGTACCTTTCTTTAGTGATCATGTCCCTCTTTAATCAGGAATTCTTTATTAGCAGTCACCTCCTGGGATGAAGTTCAATTTCAATTTCCCTAACATGGCAAATGAGGCCCCTCAAAACCCAGTTTTGTTCAGTGCCTATTAAAGACACCAAACGGAGCAACAAGCCTGACTCTAAACAGTTCTTCCCATGACCACATCTTTGCTGTACAACCCTTTGCCATTGCTAATTGACCCACGGATAAACAGAACTGGGTCAAACAGATTCTCTCTCTGAAATCCGAAACTTCAACAGGAAAGATCAGACTGGGAGTTGTGAAAGATGGGACAGCACCCTAAAGTAGTGGTTCTCAACTGAGAGTCGTTGTACCTTCCAGGGGACATCTGGCAACATCTGGAGACCTGCTCTCATTGTCAAGACTGAGAGTGCTACTGGCATCTAGTGGGTGGAGACCAGAGGTACCGCTCAACATACTACAATGCGCAGAGCAGCCTTTCACAAAGAAGAATCGTCTGGTTCACATGTCAATAGTGCTGAGGTTCAAGTACTCTTCCAATGAGGCCCTAAGCATTGGCTCTTCCAGATTCTGTGACCCACACTAACAGCATTCTATTACATTTCCTCTTTTAGCCTAAGTGAAACAGAGCATGTTTTTGTTGTTTGCAGACAATATAATCTTTTTTTTTTTACAGTTTTTTTAATTGGAGTATAATTGCTTTACAATGCTGTGTTAGTTTCCGTTGACCAATGAAGTGAATCAGCTATGTGTGGGTGCTAACGTGCTTCAGTCGTGCCTGACTCTTTGTGACCCCAAGGTCTGCAGCTCTCCTGGCTCAGCTGTCCATGGGATTCTCTAAGCGAGAATACTGGAGTAGGTTGCATGCCCTCCTCCAGGGGATCTTCCCCACCCAGGGATCAAACCCTCATCTCTTACCTCTCCTGCACTGGCAGGTGGGTTTTTTACCACTAGCACTATCTGGGAATCAGTTACATGTATACATAGATCCCCTCCCTCTTGAAACTTCCTCCCACCCCTCCCCTCTTAGTCATTACCTGAGCACCAAGCGAAGCTCCCTGTGGTATACAGGACGTTCCCACCAGCTATCTAACACACGGCAGGGGACGGGGGAGCCTGGTGGGCTGCCGTCTATGGGGTCGCACATGGTCGGACACGACTGAAGCGACTTAGCAGCAGCAGCAGCAGCAGCAGTATATTTATGACAGACAATATAATCTTAATTAGCCCAGTATCCTAGTCCAATAATCTGACACACATGTGTATACTTTAAATCAGTTTCTCAACCTCAAAACTATTGACATGTAGGTCAAATAATAATTTCTGTGAGAGAACGTGCTGTCCACTATAGGATGTTTAGCAGCATTCTTGGCCTCTACCTGCTAGTTACAACCCCAAGACCCAACTCTGCCGAGTCATGACAATCAGAAATGTCTCCAGACATTGCCAAATATCCTCTGAGGGGTCAAACACCCATTTTTCATAACCACTGCTTAAAACTATACAAAGACTACATTCAGATGTAGTGTATGTCTTTGGCAACACCCACTTCTACCTCCAGCATAATATGCCTTGAGCCAAAGGGGGAGCCGGGGAGCATTTGTATCTGAATCTTCCCCATCTCTTTTTACGTCCTGGCTTAAATTACCCCATCTTCAAGCTTTTACTCCCTGCCCTTCACCTTTGCTGGAGCACATATGTACACATACCACAGTAACAGGTAACAAGGACTTGAGCTGAAAGGTAAGCTCCTGTTTTTATTTTCTTTCTTACACTTGTTCTAACTTTTCTTTAGAGATTTCCATTTCCTTGGGAAAAAAATACTCTCCTAGAGAACTCTCCAAAACATATTATGTGACAGTTATAGTATGAAAGATCAGGGTAAAATCCCCTTCAAAGGCTTATCCTGTTTCACTTCTATTAAGATGTAACTACTCTGTAACTAATCTGCACGTGTGTGCACATGAACTCACACACACTCACTCACTCACTTGTCCTCTTCAGTTTCAGATCTGTTTCAAGTATACAAACTTTTTATTAACAATGAAAGAGATGCTTGGGATACAAACTAAACAACTAGATAGGGAATAAGTATATAGATTTACACTTCTCAAATAGTTCATCATTTGCTTTAAGCATTTGTTAATCTCTAAAGAATAATTCTCTTATCAGTTCAGTTCAGTTGTTCAGTCGTGTCTAACTCTTTGCAACCCTATGGACTGCAGTGTGTACGACACTTTGCAACCCCAAGGACTGTAGCGCACCAGGCTTCCTATTCTTCACCAACTCCCAGATCTTGCTCAAACTCACATCCATTGAGTCGGTGATGCCATCCATGTTGTCCCCTTCTCCTCCTGCCTTCAATCTTTCCCAGCATCGGGGTCTTTTCCAAGGAGTCAGTTCTTTGCATCAGGTGCCAAATTACAGCTTCAACTTGAGCATCAGTCCTTCCAATGAATATTCAGGACTGATTTCCTTTAGGATTGACTGGTTTGATCTCCTTGCTGCCCAAGGGACTCTCAAGAGTCTTCTCCAACACCACAGTTCAAAAGCATCAGTTCTTCGGTTCTCAGCTTTCTTAAGCCCTTGTATCTGAATAACACTGGTTTTAATCTTACAATTTCACCACACTTAAACCTCCAAGCTCGGAGTAAGCACTCTTTTTCTCCTCTTTGTTCCTACATTATCTTCTTTATCTCTTAGATAAAGTGTCATTTTCTTTCCAGGATACCAAAGGCACCATATTTATTCAATTATTCAATTGTCCATTATTTCCTAAAACCACAGGAAAATTGGCCATGCCCAATATCTGTGATAATATTGGTGGCTTAAAAAAAAAAAATAGAAGTGTGAAGCACAGTCAATTCATTGTTGCCATTCATGCATTCATTCAAAAAATAGTCATTGAGTACCTACAATTATTCTAGACTCAAAAAAAAAAAAACAAACAAAAAAAAAAACTGCCCTCATGGAGTTTACATTCAGTACAGAAGACAAATGAACTGCAAATAAATAAGTACATCTTATTACAGATGAGGATGAGTGCTATAGAGAAAAGAATGGTCAGGTAAGCCCTCCATTAAGAAACTACCATGAGTTCCATTCACTAGTCATAAAAAATGCCTATTATCGGAAGATAGTATGTTCTGAGTATTTCCAATCAAACTGTGTTCCGGATGGTTAGATCAGTATAGTGACATCTTTATTACTGAATAATCTATAAAATTAAGTTTGACCTAGATAATTTCAGAAGTTCATCACTACCTAACAGTAAATTATCACAACACCCACCTTGTTTCTTCTATTGTCATCCTTTATATCTATAAATAACTGTATTTTTCTTAGGAGATGACAGCAACAGCAGTAAGGTTAATATCTTAACCAAGAAGATGAATTAGATACTCTTCAGTCACTTGACTTAAGGAAGTTTTGAAACATGAATTAACTGAAAACTTAAGTGCTTCAAAAACACATCTCAAAAAAATCATTAGTTAAGCAGTTATTAGAAATCATACAGATTTAAAAAGTAATCCTCTATATGTATAACTGATTCACTATGCCATATACCTGAAACTAACACATGGTAAATCTACACTCTATTATATTAAAAAAAAAAAGTAATTCTCAAGATTCAATTCTGAATGTGTCTGTTTTGTGAAGTAAGCCATTACCTTTACAACTAATTTGTAAGAGTCCCTCTCAGTGGGAGTTCTATAACAGAATTAAACTCTATAGTGTCCTAAGGTTCCTAATGACTGAACAAACTTTTCTCCAGTGCATCTAAAATGGAACTAGCTATGTAAATACTGTCATCCTCGGGAGAGTGAGAAAATAGAAATTCAAATCATTTTCTGTAGGTGTAAATTTTCTTGTGAACTGAGTATGAGAAAGGCTGGAGGACATCTGCAAGTCAGATCTTACTTAAATCATACAAAATAATGATAAAATCTTCTACCAAAATGAAGTAATTCATTATTGGATCATATGGACAATTTCAAAAGAAAATTTCCAATTAGTGATGCTATTAAGAAATATATAATCATCAGTGTTTCTATACTTGGTTACTTTAAAAAAATACCTTTATCTTATTCAATATTATAAGTGAGGAAAATATTTGCTGAATCACAGAAATAACTTTGTTCTCCAGGATACAACCTGTGGTATACAACGATTTGGACAACCAAGAGCTCTCTTTACCACGAAAAGTATATCATCACATCCAAGTGTTTTCCTAAAATCAGTTAAAAGTAATCTTTATCTTACAAATAACAGAGAAAAGGGTCATAATCAAGCATTCTGAATTCGCTGTTAACAACTTGGAAACAAGATCCTACATTTAGCCTGTGTTTTGAGACAAATATGGAAAAGTCAGGGGCAGTAACAAACTGCCAGCTTTACTGAGTCATGATTCTGACTAAAACCGCGTTATGAAATGGAAAGGATGACAAGTCTTGGGTTTGTTACCACAGATGTTGACTCCCTGAATTTATGGATCTTAGATTTAAAAAAATAGTAATAAACTCTGTACGAATGATGTGGGGCTAAGAAAAAACTTGCCACAGTTGGTAACTCTGATTATTTACCTAAAACAAATCCTAACTGTGCAAACAGGCACACCCTCTAATGCACAGACTGGGAACGGCGAGGCAGGGTGAACTCAGAACAATAACAAGGTTAACATTTCAGTGAGAAGACAAGGCTCAGCCCTAAGAGTCCACACTGCGCTAGACGCCCTGGGTTAACGGAACCGCTCAGCTCCGAATGGAGGCGAGCAGACACCGAGCACCTGGGCGACGTCAGACCATCTCCAGTCTCCGCGCAGGACCGCCCGAGAGGGTCCTCCCGACGCCCCCCAGAAGCCGCGTCGGGGACGATCCCAGCCATCAGTCTCTCCCTGCCACCCTACACGCTCCTCCGCGAGCCGATCGGGGGAGAAAATCCATCTAGCGACGCCGTCCAGAGGCGAACCTGTTTGTGGGCGACCCCGACCGGGGACGACCCCATCAGGCGCTGACTCGCGAGGCCAGCCCTGAGTGCAGGGGCCAAGGGAGATCAGGGGGCGCGACCTCTGCCCCTCTGGAGCAGGGAGTCCAAGGGTCGCCTCCTGCTCGGCTGCCAGTCCCCGCCGCCCCAGAAGCCGCGGGTTGCCTCTGGTACCCTAGGGCGGAGGCGAGCTTGTGCCCACGCTCGAGGCTCTAACCTGGAAAGGTGCTTCAGGATCTGTTTCTTGATGAGCCCAGCCATGGTGCCGAGGCGGGAGGCGCCGCGCTCTCTCTCTGTTCTTCACTGCCTCCTCTCTTCGAGGCCGTCTCCTCTTTGTCCGGATTCACCCGGCCGGAGGAGAGTCTCCTGAGCACTCACGCCCGGGACAGACCCGAGGCCCCGGCCGAGGCCACAGCCGCCACCGCTGCCGCCAAGGACCCGGAGCATTGCGCTCAGGCAGCCGCGGCCGCCGCCGGCGCCATCTTGGCTGCAGCATCACCTAAGAGACCTGGGGGGAGGGCCCGGGAGCCGCGGGCGCGAGGCGGGGCGGGGCCGGCGCGGGGCGGGGCGGCGCGGGGCGAGGCAGCGCCGGCTCGGGAGGTTTGTTGTCCCGCTTCCCTTGCAGGGTCTCGGGTCCGGGGTACTACCTGTCCCTGACTCTCTTGAGTAGTTTGACCCCCAACCTCAGAACCTTCTGGGTTTTAGACCTCCATCTTCAGGCTCTAGTGTCCACTGAGTGCTTCGTCCATATCTCACTTTTCTGTTTCATTTCCCTGTCAGAATTGACTCCACAAAGTGCGGATTGCTTTGCTTTCTTTACTTACTCAGTTTTCTTCATATTCTTCTTTGCTTAGTCTGCGTTACCCTGGCCAAATGCTATAATTTGATGTTTCCTCTAGAAATTCTAAGGAAAGTGAAAGTTGTTACGGTGTGTTAATAGAGTCCAGGACCTGGACATTCAGTTCAGTTCAGTTCAGTCACTCGGTCGTGTCCGACTCTTTGCGACCCCATGAATCGCAGCACGCCAGGCCTCCCTGTCCATCATCAACTCCCGGAGTTCACTCAGACTCAAGTCCATCAAGTCAGTGATGCCATCCAGCAATCTCATCCTCTGTCGTCCCCTTCTCCTGCCCCCAATCCCTCCCAGCATCAAAGTCTTTTCCAATGAGTCAACTCTTCGCATGAGGTGGCCAAAGCACTAGAGTTTCAGCTTTAGCATCGTTCCTTCCAAAGAAATCCCAGGGCTGATCTCCTTCAGAATGGACTGGTTGGATCTCCTTGCAGTCCAAGAGACTCTCAAGAGTCTTCTCCAACACCGCAGTTCAAAAGCATTCTAGTTTTGTCTCTAGTATTTTCTAGTTACATTAACCAGGAGAAAATAATTTCTTACTTTTAATTATCTATACAATAGGTTAATATCAGCCTTATCCAACTCCCTAGGTTGCTGTATCTAGAGAAATAAAGGTGTGAAATTTCACTTAAAATTTTCTATGAAAAGGAAGGAAATACTTGAAATCAGGGAGAGCTATTACAGCTCTGCACCTTCACTCGACCCAGCTCCAAACCAACACTTTAGAAAGATGAAAATGACCATCCAGTGACATCTGAACAGGGAGGAGGGGAGGGAATTACACTACCTCTGAGGGATGTGTCAGAAAAGTCTGTGGGAAGGTATGGGAATGGCAAGGGGATAGTTTACATATAGTCCAACACCTGACCCTTTTAAAGCAAGGGAAAGCAGATACTTGTGGATTGACTATTTACTCAATTTACTCATTTATGAAAGTGAAGTTGTTCAGTCGTGTCCGACTCTTTGCGACCCCATGGACTATAACATACCAAGCTCTTCTGTCCATGGGATTTTCCAGGCAAGAGTACTGGAATGGGTTGCCATTTCCTTCTCCAGGGGATCTTCCCAACCCAGCGATCAAACCCAGGTCTCCTGCATTGTAGGCAGATGCTTTACCATCTGAGCCACCAGGGTAGCCATGCTGCTGCTGCTGCTAAGTCGCTTCAGTCGTGTCTGACTCTGTGCGACCCCATAGAAGGCAGCCCACCAGGCTCCCTCGTCCCTGGGATTTTCCAGGCAAGAGTACTGGAGTGGGGTACCATTGCCTTCTCCAGGGAAGCCATAATGCACTACAAATAAGGGACTATTCAAGTAACTAGGTAGCCTGAACAAAAACAAACTTTTCCTGTCATCAAGAAGTTAATTAACAGCCTCAGATGAAAGATAAATTCGTATGCTAAGACCTCGAGCTCTGTAATTAGACTCTTGTTCAAAGGCTGACTTAGCCACTTTGTAGGCAGAGTGTAAACTTGGGCAACTTATTTCAGTCTCAGCCTCAGTACCTCATCTATTGGAGATAAAAGTATCTCACAATTTTGTGAGGATTAAAATATATAGCGTTCAACAAAGTACCTAGCATATAGCAAGCTCTTAATGCTAGTATTATCCTTGGCATAATTGGAAACAGAAGAAAAGGGTCAAGAGAACACAAAGGATGGAGTGATTCTATCTTGTTTAGTCAGAGATGGGATTTTAGTGGAGATATTATTTCAAGGGTGAGAATGTCAGCTTAATGTTAAATGAACTGGCTCCAAAGTCAGACTTGGATTTGAAACTTCACTCTATAAGCTGAGCCACAAGGGAAGCCCAAGAATACTGGAGTGGGTAGCCTTTCCCTTCTCCAGTGGATCTGCGCAACCCAGGAATCAAACCGGGGTCTCCTGCATTGCTGGCAGATTCTTTACCAACTGAGCTATCAGGGAAGCCCTAACCTTAAATGAATTGGCTCCAAAGTCAGCCTTGTATTTGAAACTTCACTCTGTGGATTTTTAGCTTTGTAATGGTAGGGAAAGTACCGAACCTCTCCAGCCCTGTGGTATTATTTACCTTCATGAGGTTGTTGTGAGGATTAACTAAGCTAATACAGGTTAAATACTTAGCGCCAAACACAACAGAATGTTGGCGATCATTACTAACTCACTAGGTGGAAAAGGATGTTTCAAGCAGCTGGAACACCATCCTGAAAAAGGACAGAAGTGTCAAAATTCATGACTTCTAAATGGCAAGTATCTAATGTGCTGGAACAACATGAGAATTCCTTTTCAAAGTAAGAACTACTAAAGAATATTTCACGTTAATAAGTATAGTTACAATATCTTTTTATTTAGAAAACACATGGCAGTAATTTCAACTTGACTATCCTTTAACTGAGAGAACGCCTGTCATAAACCAACCATAAATTCTATGGTTTAAATTTACATTTTTGTTCATTGCTACTTAATGTTCAAAGTATGATTTTCAAAAAATTAAAAACATGACTGTCATACAAATGTATAATGAATGTGCATCAAAAATTTAACTCACATTAATGCAGGAACCAGCAAGATAGGATATAAAGTTAGTTCACTCATTAATGCAACTTAAATATTTGCACATGTTCAGTATGTATATCAGAGTGATATTTTTAACCCTTTTAAAATTACACTCTGCCAAAATATACATGTATTTGAAAAGTAATAGTCACACGCTTGAGATTATGTGTACTAAAACCTGGAGGGGTGAAAAGAGGGATTGCATGGTGTGAAGGTGAAAGGAATCAGAGCTTTTACGGAACAGTCTGTGCTGATGTTGGCTTAACTTCATAGTCAGCCAGTTCATACCGGCTCATGAACCAGTTGTGCACGTCTCTTTTCAACTCTGTGTTCCAGTGTTTGGTAACTTCAGAAAAGCTTGTAATCAGCCATCGTAACAGTATTTTCATCGCATAAAATGGTAAACACTACAAATCAGGACTTTTTCGCCTGGAGATCCAGTTGTTAAATATTTACCAGCAGACAATGTAGAATGGGTGAAAGGGAGATGAGATTCCAAATGCATGGATATTATTTCATAGGCAGTGTCAAGCCTTGGAAAACTATGGTGATTGAATTTGGGAAATATGATGAGATCTCTGATTTAGAAAAATATTTCTGATAATCATACTGGCAGTATAGAGGACAGAACATATTGAGAAGAGAATGGAAATAGGAACCTTGAGAAGCTTGTAACATTACTATTTCTGGTGAAAGATAAAGCAGTATCAGTAGAGGCAAACAAACAACCAAAAAAAAAAAAAAACAGTCAAGGAGAAATTCCAGGATTAAGTGAAGGATTGCAGTTGAAGGTAATTGAGCTTTCTAGTTTGAGGCACTAGATATATATTGGGGCATACCACTAATTGAGACAAGTAATAGAGGTGGAACAAGAAGTTTTGGAGATAAAATTGTTTTGAATGTTACCTTTAAGGTTATTTCAGGCTGTCTGGAGAGAAACATTCAGGTTGCAATTAGGGGTGGAAGTTCTTCTTTAGGATTTACTCAAGGATAGCTGCAGCCAAGAACAAAAATAATCTTGATCCGGGATCAGGGAAAAATGAAGGAAAGCAAAAAGAGAAGCTTAAGTGAGAAAGGGCTTAAAACCAGTAGACATAGAATGGAAAGAGCATATCTTAAAAGATGAGAGGTGAATGGAAATGGTGACCACTCTATGATGTAAGATTGATAAAATATTTTTACATGAGGGAGCCTATCAATTTAATATTGTTAGAAAATTGATTACTAAAATTGGATATAACTAAATTTGGAGTTTCAATGACTTTTTTTTTTACAAAGAATTATAGACATCTAGAGTGCCTGAGGTGTTGAAGAAGACTCCTGAGAGTCCCTTGGACTGCAAGGAGATCCAAGCAGTCCATCCTAAAGGAGATCAATCCTGGGTGTTCATTGGAGGGACTGATGTTGAGGCTGAAACTCCAATACTTTGGCCACCTCATGCAAAGAGCTTACTCATTGGAAAAGACCCTGATGCTGGGAAAGATTGAGGGCAGGAGTGGAAGGGGACAACAGAGGATGAGATGGTTGGATGGCATCACCGACTTGATGGACATGGGTTTGGGTGGACTCTGGGAGTTGGTGGTGGACAGAGAAGCCTGGCGTGCTGCAGTTCATGGGGTCGCAAAGAGTCAGACACGACTGAGCGACTGAACTGAACTGAGAGTGACTGACTTTGAGAAGTTTGCAATGGCAAAGGCAATAGAATGATCATAAAATAAAAGGATGATGATGGCAATGACAATGATAACTACTACCAGGTACTTGACTTTTATCATTTACTCTTCATAAAACAATTCTGCAAGGGGAAATTATTATAGTACTCCATTTTATAGATGAGGAAACTAAGGTGTAGCAAGGTTAACTAACCTGTCCAACACATGTACTGGAAGAGTCAGGATTTGACCCAGGAGTTTGGAAGAAGAAACAGCACTCTTAACCACTATCTTTGATTTCAATAATAGGACCTACTTCAAAAATTGTAAAGATTAAGAAATACACCCAAAACCCAAAATTTAACCACATACTTTAAATGCTGTGTAAGTAGTAACCCTTATCTTCACTACCCAAGGTTACACAGCCATTTTGTGGCAGGGTCCGGATTCCAATTTAAAATTCATTCTCTTAACCATTATGATACTGTGGAGTGAGCCTAAGTCACCACGGGAACACACAGGAGGAATACCTAATTTTAGGAATGGGAACGGAGAGGGAGTGTGTCAGGTGTCGAGAAGCTTTTTTAGATAAGACACAAAGCTCGGTCCAGAAGAGCAAGTGGACAGGGAAGTGTGAGTAAAACAGCGAGGCGGTTGACGGAACAGCGTATTTGTAACAAGGTGACTGGATCCAACACTCGGATGAGTAGTGGTGCATGATGAAGCTGAAGAGTCTTCATACCCAATTCCATGCTGCGTATGGTTTTGCAATGTATTTTTCAAAAGACGTCACTGAATAATACTACTATTCGAACACACAACCTTCCCTCCCAACCCTCCCACAGAGATGGTTCGTTATAGGCGTTAAAAGAAACTTCCAAGAGCAACTCAAATCTACAAAAGTAAAGAACAATCACGAACTGAAAGAAAAAAAACTTTAGCATTTTCTCCCTTATTGGATCTGGCCAAGAAGTAAAAAGGTTAGGAAAGGAAGGAAGTACGGTACGACTCCAGCGAGCAGAAACGGGAGCAGTGCAACTTCTGGTTTCCGGCGTCCTCGGTTGCTAAGGAAGACCAGACGCGCCCGCGTGCTCGGCGGATGCAACCATAGAGTGCCGGAAGCAGTAACCATAGAGTGCTGTGAAAAGCGTGAGCAGAGTGGTCGGAGAAGAAGGCTGCGGCGACTTGGTTTCCGCTGAAATGACGACGTTAGTGCTGGATAACGGAGCTTACAACGCCAAAATCGGTTACAGCCATGAAACTGTCTCGTAAGTGTTCGCTGCCCGCGAGGGACAAAGCATATATGCTTAGTAGTTAAGCTCCATTTTGTGACCTCTGTAAACTGCAAACGCCCCCGCGCAGCTCTCACTCTGAGGGATGCTCAGCTTGGAACTGGTAGCTGGGAAGCTTTGAAGTGGGATTTGGGTTACTAATTTTGGACTTTGTGGCCCCGGAAGTGGGATGTGTGTTTCGTTTCCTAACAGGAAATAGGAAAGTAGGCTTCTAAGTAAGAGGTTCCCAAATGAGAGATCTGTACACAAGGTTCCTGAGACGTCAGGAATCGTGGGCAACGTTTTGCGTGTACATGCATTTTTGCTGGGAAGCGGTTATGGCTTCCGTGAAATCCTGCACGTGTTCAGTGCCCGCCACCCCAGCCCCCGCAGGTGTAAAAACCACTGTGTCAGTGACTGAAGACTTTGAAGGCTTTGTATTCAAGCCTTTCTAAGTGCTCTCTGATTGACCTGGTTGATTTAGACTCGGTTACACAAAGCCATCATGGTCAACAAAAGAGTCCGAAGCAGTACTTGGATGCAATCTCAAAAAGGACAAGGTGATCTCTCTTCGTTTGGAAGGCAAACCATTCAGTTTCACGGTGATCCAAGCCTATGCCCCAACCGGTAACGCTGAAGAAGCTGAAGTTGAAGGGTTCTATGAAGACCTATAAGACCTTTTAGAACTAACACCCAAAAAAGTTGTCCTTTTCATTATAGAGGACCGGAATGGAAAAGTAGAAAGTCAAGAAACACCTGGAGTAACAGGCGAATTTGGCCTTGGAGTACAGAATAAAGCAGGGCAAAGGCTAATAGAGTTTTGCCAAGAGAACACACTGGTCATAGTAAAGACCATCTTCCAACAACAAAAGAGAAGACTGTACACATGGACATCGCCAGAGGGTCAACACCAAAATCAGATTGATTATATTCTTTGCAGCCAAAGACGGAGAAGCTCTATATAGTCAGCAAAAACAAGACCAGGAGCTGATTGTGGCTCAGATCATGAACCCCTTATTGCCAAATTCAGACTTAAATAGAAGAAAAGAGGGAAAACCACTAGACCATTCAGGTATGATCGAAATCAAATTCCTTATGATTATACAGTGGAAGTGAGAAATAGATTTAAGATTTGATCAATAAGAGTGCCCGATGAACTATGGACGGAGGTTCGTGACATTGTACAGGAGACAGGGATCAAGACCATCCCCATGGAAAAGAAATGTAAAAAAGCAAAATGGCTGTCTGGAGAGGCCTTACGAATAGCTGTGAAAAGAAGAGAAGCGAAAAGCAAAGGAGAAAAGGAAAGATATAAGCATCTGAATGCAGAGTTCCAAAGAATAGCAAGAAGAGATAAGAAAGCCTTCTTTAGCGATCAATGCAAAGAAATAGAGGAAATCAACAGAATGGGAAAGACTAGAGATCTCTTCAAGAAAATTAGAGATACCAAGGGAACATTTCATGCAAAGATGGGCTCGATAAAGGACAGAAATGGTCTGGACCTAACAGAAGCAGAAGATATTAGGAAGAGGTGGCAAGAATACACAGAAGAACTGTACAAAAAAGATCTTCACGACCCAGGTAATCACGATGGTGTGATCACTCACCTGGACCCAGACATCCTAGAATGTGAAGCCGAGTGGGCCTTAGAAAGCATAACTACAAAGCTAGTGGAGGTGATGGAATTCCAGTTGAGCTATTTCCAATCCTGAAAGATGATGGTGTGAAAATGCCGCACTCAATATGCCAGCAAATTTGGAAAATTCAGCAGTGGCCACAGGACTGGAAAAGGTCAGTTTTCATTCCAATCCCAAAGAAAGGCAATGCCAAAGAATGCTCAACTACTGCACAATTGCACTCATCTCACATGCTAGTAAAGTAATGCTCAAAATTCTGCAAGCCAGGCTTCAGCAGTACATGAACCGTGAACTTCCAGATGTTCAAGCTAGTTTTAGAAAAGGCAGAGGAACCTGAGATCAAATCGCCAACATCTGCTGGTTCATGGAAAAAGCAAGAGAGTTCCAGAAAAATACCTATTTCTGCTTTATTGACTATGCCAAAGCCTTTGATTATGTGGATCACAATAAACTGTGGAAAATTGTGAAAGAGATTGGAATACCAGACCACCTGACCTGCCTCTTGAGAAACCTATATGGAGGACAGGAAGCAACAGTTAGAACTGGATATGGAATAACAGACTGGTTCCAAATAGGAAAAGGAGTACATCAAGGCTGTATATTGTCATCCTGCTTGTTTAACTTCAGTGCAGAGTACATCATGAGAAACGCTGGGCTGGAAGAAGCACAAACTGGAATCAAGATTGCTGGGAGAAATAATCAATAACTTCAGATATGCAGATGACACCACCCTTATGGCAGAAAGTGAAGAGGAACTAAAAAGCCTCTTGATGAAAGTGAAAGTGGAGAGTGAAAAAGTTGGCTTAAAGCTCAACATTCAGAAAACAAAGATCATGGCATCTGGTCCCATCACTTCATGGCAGATAGATGGGGAAACAGTGGAAACAGTGTCAGACTTTATTTTTTTGGGCTCCAAAATCACTGCAGATGGTGACTGCAGTCATGAAATTAAAAGACGCTTACTCCTTGGAAGGAAAATTGTGACCAACCTAGATAGCATATTGAAAAGCAGAGACATTACTTTGCCAACAAAGGTTCTAGTCAAGGCTATGGTTTTTCCTGTGGTCATGTATGGATGTGAGAGTTGGACTGTGAAAAAAGCTGAGTGCTGAAGAATTGATGCTTTTGAAATGCGGTGTTGGAGAAGACTCTTGAGAGTCCCTTGGACTACAAGGAGATCCAACCAGTCCATCCTAAAGGAGATCAGTCCTGGGTGTTCATTGGAAGGACTGATGCTGAAGCTGAAACTCCAGTGCTTTGGCCACCTCATGTGAAGAGTTGACTGATTGGAAAAGACCCTGATGCTGGGAAGGATTGGGGGCAGGAGGAGAAGGGGATGACAGAGGAAGAGATGGCTGGATGGCATCACCAACTTGATGGACATGAGTTTGAGTGAACTCCGGGAGTTGTTGATGGACAGGGAAGCCTGGCGTGCTGTGATTCATGGGGTCGTAAAGAGTACACGACTGAGCAACTGAGCTGAACTGAAACAAATAATACACTGGCCTTCATAAACTACCTTTGAGTTAAGACTAAGCAAATTTAAAGACTGGCTTTTCCTGTAGTGTATTCACAGGGGACCCAGGGACTTTTTTTACTTCCTGCTTTCCTTTTTTTTTTTTTTAAGAGAACAGTCAACTGAGTAAAAATGTAAATTGTTGCAGTCTTATTTCTGCAGTATGTATTATTGTGCTTATCTTTTAACAGCAAATCTCTTATCATTTACTTAAGAACTAGTTTTAAAGTCTTGATAAGAGTAGGTGCAGAATACTCAGGCTTCCCTAGGGCTCAGACAGTAAAGTATCTGTCTGCAATGAGGGAAACCTCTGTTGGATCCCTGGGTCAGGAAAATCCCCTGGAGAAGGAAATGGCAATTCACTGCAGTACTCTTGCCTGGAAAATCCCATGGGCGGGGCCTCAGTATAGTGACAAAAGGCGTGGGGAAAGAAGCAAGCTAAATAATCAAGGATAGTACATTGACCAAAGTAATATTATAGCCATGAGACTGACTACAATGCAGGGTTTAAAAATCATGTCCTGAAAAATTATACACTTTCACTGTGTTATCTCAATCAATACAAGGATTTTGATTGACTTTAGTGCAAAGTAATCCTCAGGCCATAGTGGCATATTTGAGGGTGGCAAATTCTGCTCCCCCTCACTTTCTATCCCTCTCTCTCTTTCTCTCTCTCTCTCTCTCTCTCTGTCTCTCTCTCTCTCTCTCTCTATATATATATATATGCACACACAGACACATACAATACATATATGTGTAGACATGTATCATGGATAATAGCTCTAGTTTGTCTTCCTAACCAGATTGTAAGCTCATGGTGGGCAGCAACTATATTTAAAATTACCTTCTACTTCTGTACCCTATAGTATCTTGCAACTGAAGATCTTTTACTTCATGGAAACTTAATTTTATGGTCAGAATTTTGAACTTGCCTTTTTTTTTTAACTAGAATGGTATTAAGAGTTTTTTTCAGGAATCTTTACTTCAGCCCCTCTTCACCTGTGTGCAGTGGCAGAATCAATACCCACCTGTAATAATATCTTGAGGATTATATGAGAAAGATAATGGGTCCACTGCAGAACCTGATATATGGTGAAAGTGAAAGTCCCTCAGTTCTGTCTGACTCTTTGCATCCCCATGGACTATACAGTCCATGGAATTCTCCATACCAGAATACTGGAGTGGGTAGCTGTTCCTTTCTCCAGGGGATCTTCCCAACCCAGGGGTCCAACCCAGGTCTCCTGCATTGCAGGCGGATGCTTTACCAGCTGAGCCACAAGGGAAGCCCAAGAATACTGGAGTGGGTAGCCTATCCCTTCTCCAGCGGATCTTCCCAGTGGAGGAATGGGAACCAGAGTCTCCTGCATTGCAGGCAGATTTTTTTACCAACTGAGCTATCAGGAAAGCCCTAGTATGTGGTAGAACATTAAAAAAAAAAAAAGTCATTTTTAAATATTTTGAAGACAGAATGAGAAACACTGGTTCTGGAAATTTTCGTGTTCTTTCTTTTAGAAAGTAAAAGTGGTTGTTAAGTAATTGTATGTTTAAGAACTAAGTATTTAACTAAGGGAATAATTACATTATTTGTTTCTTTGTAGAGTTATTCCAAACTGTCAGTTCAGATCAAAAACAGCACGTCTTAAAACTTTTACTGCTAACCAGATAGATGAAATAAAGGACCCTTCTGGACTCTTTTATATTCTTCCTTTTCAAAAGGTAATCCAACTCTATGACATTTATAGCATTAAGGACCTACATTTAAAGATAATTTGAAATGTGTTGTAAGATTTTGTGTGTTTGAAAATATTTTTAGATCTCTGAGAAAGCGTTATTTAAAGTTAAATTAAGAGCTTATTCTTGCCTGGAAAATCCCATGGACAGAGGAGCCTGGTAGGCTGCAGTCCATGGGGTCGCTAAGAGTCAGACATGACTGAGCAACTTCACTTTCACTTTTCACTTTCATGCATTGGAGAAGGAAATGGCAACCCACTCCAGTGTTCTTGCCTGGGGAATCCCAGGGATGACGGAGCCTGGTGGGCTGCCATCTATGGGGTCGCACACAGTCGGACACAAATGAAGCAACATAGGAACAGCAGCAGCAAGAGCTTATTAAAACCAAAAATTGAATTTAAATTGTCATGTTAAAAAATAGCCATGAATAATTATACCTCTATTGAAAAGAATCAACTATACTTCAATAAATAAAAATAAATGACCATAATTTAGTTACTGATTGTGGGTACTGAATTTTACTTGTTTATGTTAAAGCTAAATGAAATACAAACATTAAAGAAAATAAATATAGAGGGGCATCTCTACATATTGGTGTGTCTTTTGAGCCCTTCTATGTTTTGGTTATTGTTAATTTGTAATGTTTCGAATTTTTAAAAGAAGAAAAACATACCAATGTAATAGCGTTGAGATTCGACTAGTATTAGACTGGTAAAGAGAAAGTAATTAAGAGAGTAATCAGTGATTTATAATGTATTGATCTGATTATTTAAAATTTCTGCAAATATTTTTAATAGTTAATTCACAAAACAAATTTTTTAGGGCTACTTGGTGAATTGGGATGTTCAAAGACAAGTTTGGGATTACCTTTTTGGAAAAGAAATGTATCAGGTAACAAGTTGGAGTATGTATTCAAATTTCTATTTCCATGTCTCATTCAAGTGAAAAATCAGAAGTTATATTTTAAGATTTATAAAATTTTAAATATTTCTTACAGTATTTAAGTCACTTAATCTACTGTGCTTAGCTTTGATTTTCTAAATAAGTGCAAGTGCATAGAATTTCTATTGTGAAGTAGAATTTGAGGTTGAGAAGAGCTAATCTATATGAAATTTAAGATTAAAATTTTACTTCAGATATCTACTATTCTTAGACCACTTTATCGTCTCATTTTTCACAATAAAATTTTTTTGCTCATATATCTGAATGTGTGAATGATACAATGTTAGAATTTTGTGCTCTTAATATCTTTAGTGTGACTTTAGGTATCCTGAGAGAATGTTCAAATTTTAATGCTTCTTTAAGAGTATGTGGGAGAGAATTGTGTAAACATTAAATATCCCAAAGCTTCTTACCTTTTCCCTTTTATTTTTTACCTTTTAACTTTTAAAAACAAAATACCAGTTCTAGTGCTTGTGGTTGTATCATTCATTACTTTTGCATAATTATCTGTAAACAATTTGATGGTACCATTTTATCAGTGCTACCATTAGGAGAGTTAAATAGTAGTTGAAGACCATGAATGCTGTAACCAGACTTCCCAAGTTCAGTCCTAAGTTTGTCATTAATTAGTTATACGAAGCTCGGTAACTCATTCAGCTCTTCTGTGTCTCAGTTTGCTCACCTTTCAAAAGGGGATAATAGTAAGACATGTCTTCTAGGGTTATTGTGAGAATTAAATAGATGTACGTACATAAAGCAGATGTTTATAATTATAACTATAAAGCTACAAAACTGGGAATTTTTTTCCTCTATAGGTTGACTTTTTAGACACTAATATTATTATCACAGAACCATATTTTAACTTCACTTCAATTCAAGAATCAATGAATGAAATCTTATTTGAAGAATACCAGTTTCAAGCAGTATTAAGAGTAAATGGTGAGTTAAAGTTCTGATTGAAATTGAGTTATGTGAATATGAATAAACACTTTAAATCCAAGAATATTGAGTGACGTTCTTTTAGATTTGATGAAATTTGAAATTAGATGAAGCCCTCGAGCTTATTAGTCCGACTTCTCTCACTATATCTTTTTAATATAGTATTTTTCCCTAATGAAGTTAACTAGCAACATATTTCTAATCTCCGAAAGTTTTATTTTTCCTGAAATAGTTCTTTTCTATCACTGATGTGTTTGCTATTCTTATTATTGTTTGAAATAATGTTAATAGCTCAGACTGCCAATATGAGGAAAAACAATCTATACATATCATCTAGAAGTTAGTTTTTTAAAGGCTAGAATTAAATGGCTGTACAAAGAAAGTATTCACCTATTTAGCATGTAGCATTTAAGTCTGTATAAACAACAATATACTGTAATGGTTAGGAACATAATCTTTAGAACAGTGTTCTCAACCAAGAGTGATATTGCTCCTGGGGACATTTAACAATGTCTGGAGACGTTTTTCATTATCACAACTGGGATGGTACTTCTTGCATCTAATATATAGAGGACCAAGATTCTGCTAAAACAGTGCACAGTAAAGCCCCCAATGCTGGGGAAGTACCTGACCCACAATGTCAGTAGTTCTGAAGTTGAGAAAAACTGCTATAGAGTCATACTGCTTACGTTTGATTCCTGGCTCTGTAATTTTCTAATCATATGACCTTGGGCACATTATTAACATCTCTGCTTCAGTTTCTACATCTGTAAAAAGGGGATTGTTGTGAGGATTAAAACACACATACTCATGGAGTTTAGAATAGTGCCCAGCATGTAATAAATGCTCAGCAAAATTATTTGCTATTAAAATAATTATTATAAGTTGTGAAGTAAATATTTACCTTCAGAGTTGGTCACAAAATTTTTATCATTTTCCACAAAAATGTCATGTTTTAATGTTTAAATATCTGACAGAATTAGGAATGTTATTTTAGATTAACTTTTTTTTTACAAAGGAAAATTTCTGTCTTTCTGTTTGCTTTAGTTTGCTGCTTTTCTTTACTTATTGTTTTAAATTAGTTGTACTTTTATTCAGCATGTTTATTTTTTCTTTATCTTTCGTTTTCTTAATAGCTGGGGCTCTCAGCGCACACAGGTATTTCCGAGATAATCCTTCCGAGTTATGCTGTATCATTGTAGATAGTGGATATTCCTTTACACATATAGTTCCTTACTGTAGAAGTAAGAAGAAAAAAGAAGCGATCATTCGGTGAGTTGCATTCAATTCTCATCTTATTTCTTATAATCAAACTGGATGAAATGTGTGGTAAACTGAACTAAATTCGAATTCTTCCTTTTTAGGATAAATGTGGGAGGAAAACTCCTAACCAATCATCTAAAAGAAATCATATCTTATAGGTAATATTTAGCTTTGATTCTATGGTAAGATGAGATGCTGGGGGTGAAATTTTTAAAGTAATTTAAAATTATTCCTTGCCTTTAGTTCTAACTTCAGGCAACAGTTCTGAATTATTGCTTTAAAGACTGTATTACATAGATACTGGGTTGACCAAAAAGTTCATTTGGGTTTATCTGTAACACCTTATGGAAGAACTTAAATGAACTTTTTGACCAACTCGGTAAATACCAATGATGTTCAAGTTAAAAAGCTTTCTGACATATGAAATGGTAGTGTCCACCAAAAAGACATTTCCAATTTCTCGGGAGTTTAATACATTAATAATATTTTAAAATTGCAGATGTACATATACCTTGTAAAACAGTTTACAATGCATATAAGGAAATAAGGGTCTAAAAAGAAAATAAATCTCTGCTTCCCTTTTCCATTTCTCTTGTCAGTTCTCCATACACAGTATAATACTTGAACTTTATTCATCTTTTATCCTTTTTTAATCTCTAAAAGCCTTAATAATGTGCACTGCCGTGTATAAAACAATAGCTATAGGAACCTCCTGTATAGTACAGGGAGCTCAGCTCAGTGCTCTGTAATGACCTAGAGGGATAGGATGTTGGGGCGGGTATGGGAGGGAGTTCCAGGAGGGAGAGTCTATACGTATACATAATAGCTGGTTCACTTTATTATATAACAGAAACTAACACAACATTGTAAAGCAACTATACCCCCCAAAGAAAAATATTTAGATAGATATGTTTCTGAATTAGCCAATGTTAGTTGACTGTCCACTATTAAAAGATTAAGAATTAGTGTACTTAGTCACCTCCCAAGGAGGGCATAGCAACCCACTCCAGTATTCTTGCCTGGAGAATCCACATGGACAGAGGAGCTCGATGGGCTACCATCCATGGGATTGCAAAGAGTTAAACATGACTGAGTGACTAAGCACAACTTAAATAAGATAATGGAATGGGTATTCCATAAAGTTAAAAATATTTTACACAATCAAAAATTTAATAGTTTTTAAAGATCAGTTACCTGGAAATTTAATTCCAAAAAAATACTTTCAGTGATAAGTTGCAATTAAATTTTTTTCATTTCACATTATCATTTTTATTTCTGTTTAGACAGTTACACGTTATGGATGAAACTCATGTGATTAATCAAGTGAAAGAAGATGTATGCTATGTGTCTCAGGATTTTTATAGAGACATGGATATTGCCAAGTATGTATAATGGTAGCCTAAAAATTGGAAAGTTGATTCTTGGCTAATGTTAAGCGTAGTTAAAATACTTCATAAGTCTCTATTTTGTTTTCCAGGTTGAAAGGAGAAGAAAATACAGTAATGGTAGACTATGTTTTGCCTGACTTTAGTACAATTAAAAAGGGCTTTTGTAAGGTAATTTTTAAAAAAATTTTATTTTGTATTAACATGAAGTTAGTTTATAATGTATTAGTTTTAGGTGTATAATAAGTGATTCAGTTATACATTATTCTTTTTCAAGTGTTTTCTCACTGTTATTACAGAATATTAAGTTGAGTTCCCTGTGCTATACAGTAGGTTCTTATTGATTATTTATTTTAAATATATTGAGCATGGATGCATATTTAGTTGCTTCAGTTATGTCCATCTCTTTGCGACCCCAGGACTGTACGCTGCTAGGTTCCTCTGTCCTTGGGATTCTCCAGGCAAGACTACTCGGATGGGTAGCCATTCCCTCTTCCAAGGGATTTTCCCGACCCGGTGATGGAACCTGAGTCTCCTGCATTGCAGGCAAACTCTATACTGTCTAAGCCACCAGGGAAGCCCATAGTAACTCCATGGACTATAGCCCACCAGGCTTCTCTGTTCATGGAATTTTCTAGGGAAGAATATTGGAGTGGGTAGCCATTCCCTTCTCCAGGGGATCTTCGTGACCCAGGGATTGAACCTGAATCTTACGTTGCAGGCGGATTCTTGACCATCTGAGCCACCTATGTAGAAGTGTATGTTAATCCCAATGTCCTAATTTATCCTTCTCCCCACCTTTCTCTTTTGACAACCATAAGTTTGTTTTCTAAGTCTGTGATATAAGGTAATTTTTAAGTTTTTTTCAAGCGACCACTCAGGTTTGAAAAGCATCTAGCTGGGATTGATGGAATGTCAGAGTTGTTGATGATAGCCTTCTTGCCTGTTGGCCATTTCTGTAGACACCAGAGTATGAATGATTTAATTAATATCTGTATTAAATTTGTTTAGAAAAAGAACTATCCACTGTGATAGCTTATGGGACAAATCTGGAGATAAACAGTAACTTTACCTATATTATGGTTTACCCATTTCTGTTTTCTTAAGAATTAGTGTAAGTCCAGTTAGATTATTTGCCTGTTGTGAATGTTATTGACACAGCAGACCCAGGGCTGTGGTATCAGATTGTAGTTGAAAAGGGCAAAATCCAGTGCATTTTGAAAATGTTGAATAGGGTTTATCTTGGATGTCAAAACAATATAATTTCTCCCTATCTTTGATCAGCTCAGTTTTATGTTTGGGTAAATGTGAAGTTTGCCCTTACAGTTACTGGCTTGGTGAGGACTTTTAGCAGTTGAAAGACTTTGGTCAGAAACCTAAGCACACAGAGATATTTTCGCAAGGAGACATTTATGGTAATGTTCATTGCAGTATACATTGAGTGAAAAATTGGGAAGAGCCTAAATACTCACTAATGGAAGGAGAATAAATTTTTATTTATTCATGTTATAAGTGAAAGTGTGAAGTCACTCAGTCATGTCCGACTCTGCGACCCCATGGACTATAGCCTACCAGGTTCCACTATCCATGGGATTTTCCAGGCAAGAATACTGGAGTTGGTTGCCATTTCTTCTCCAGGAGATCTTCCTGACCCAGGGATTGAACCCGAGTCTCCCACATGGTAGGCATTGTAGGCAGACGCTTTACCATCTGAGCCACCAGGAAGATCCTCATGTTATAAAATAAGCAGTAAAAATATAGTAAGAGGTATGTGATCATCATGGATAAATCTCAGAAATGTATTTCTGTTCAGAAGACTATATACCATTTCAGGATATGTAGAATAATTCTTTATATGTGGGCATTTATAAAAATGAAGTAAAAGTATAAAAACTGTGTGTGTGAATGATAGCACCACATTTAAAATGGGAGTGTTATCTGTGAAGGTATGTTAAACTGACTGATGGATACATGGGTTTTATACAATTATTTATACTTATATTTATGCCTGAAATTTAAAAAATAATTTATTTGGCCGGATTTTTAAGGTGAAATACAAATAAGAATTCAGAGAAGGTTACCCCCTTAGAAATAGATCCTTGTGGAAGGACCAAGGCTGACTTTAAGAAGTGAGAATTATGACAGATTATGGAATCTGGTTATCTGGACATGAACTGGGGAGAGGAACTGGCAGCCTGAATCCCACATAGAATATGGAAGATGTATTTTTTTTTAATAAGACAAGAAAAACTGCCCCAAACATATAGATAGCAGGCATCTTTCTCATCAGGCATGTTTGATCATCCTCATACAGCTATAGCTGTTTAAAGCAGTCCAATGATATAAACACCTTATAGAAAATTTACAGCACTCTGAACTTATGATGATAAAGTAATCGGTATTTCTACCAGGATGGACCCTGAATAATGGACCGTATGTCTCTAAACCTGACTGAAAATCACCTGGGCCACTTGAAGAACAATTGATATCCATGTTCTTTGTTCCCGTCCCTGGAAATATTTAGGACCTAAGTTTGGAAACTTAATCCATAAAAGAGAAAAAAATCTCTTCCAGGTGATTGGACTATTAGCTAGGCTTGGAAATCCTTCTCTTTTGTAAAACGTATTTCTCTCCTGCCCTACAAATGACAACTTACCAGTTTATTGGACATTATCTGCTGAACCCTGCCAGTTTCCTTCCCAAACCATAAGCCTTGATTTCTCGGCACTGCACCGTACATAGTGAGCTAGTAGAGGTGTGGTTGTTCCTTCAATTGACTATTGCTTCTCATCAGAGAAAAAAGGCAAAAGCCACACTGTACTGTTTGCAGCTCTTTTATTGACTTTTGACCTTGTGATCAGAATCTTGGTGTGACTGCACTTCTATGGACTCCTTGTTACATGTACACTTTAATATCAATTGAGTGGACATAGTTGGACTGGACTTTTACCAGATGATGGAATGTTACCTCAAATGTCTGTTTAAAAAATAACGGTTTAATTTCTACTTTGTCAATTAATATTAAAATTTATATTTCACTACATGTTAAATTGTGTACATCGTAATAATTTTTAAGGTTTAGAAATGACTATATTTTGTATATGTTAGGATGGATTACTCCTAAAATGTGTCTTTTTAAATTTAATACTTGATTAACTTGTTTTCATTGTTGCCTGATAATCAAAATCTTTGATGAAAGCTGATAAAATATGTTTGAAATTAGAAAAGCCATATTGCATAAAGTGAAAGAGAATTTGTTTCAGAGTCTTTATACTTAGAATATTGTTAAAACTTGGACCTTGATTGTTTATTCAAGAACATTTTTAAATACTCAGGAAAAAGTTACAACCTTGATTTTCTAGTATTGATGACATCAATATGATGAGGTCTGTAATATTGTTACTGATTACAGCTGATAGAAATTCCAGTTTTATTCAACAGAAAGAGAATGCCAACTAAAGTGTAATGAATGCTTTACTGACCTTAATTGAGAAAATTAAGTTAACAATTACTTAATAGTTACTAGTTGCCACTTTTAAACATTTTTTTCATGCTACCAGAATGAAATTTATGAGGACTGTACAGTCAGTCATGGCCTGCATTAACTAAAATAGCAACTCCCAGCAGCCCTTTTACATTTCTTCATCTATGTCTAAAACAAAAATCATTTTGGAATTGTACTCTTAGAAACAGAAACTGCTTGTAGTTCCAGATTACAAATTAACAATGACTTCAGAGCTAACATTCAGCAAGGATTTCTACTTCTGGCTCTTTCCCATAGTTAGATATGTGACCCTAGGTCAGTCACTTGATCTTCTGTAAAATTAGGGGTGTGGACTAGAAAACTTTGTTGTCAAATGAAATTCTCCATATCTGTATCTGTCTCAAGTTATTTTGAGTGTTGACAAGATGAGTTATATCCTGTACACTCAAAACAATATCATTTTTAAATGAATTTTAAATTTATAGGAAATATTTTCCATTCTTCTTGAGAAGGAAGAATACTTTATCTGTAAAGAAATAATATTCTTCTCTTTGCCAGTGCAGCAGTAGTTTAACTGAGTAAAAAATGATGTGTAATTTTCCTTGTTCTTCCTAGAGTATTGTGAATTTATTGTAGTTTTTAGGATATTTTTATTTTAAAATAATGTTTCAAGTGAGAAATTTCCAAATGATAGCAATCAGAATCATTCATATCCAGGTTAGGAGTAGCAATGTAGTGCATGCTTGCTAAGTTGCTTCAATTGTGTCAGACTCTTTGCAACCCCATGGACTATAGCCTGCCAGGCTCCTCTGTCCATGGGATTCTTCAGGCAAAAATACTGGAGTTGGGTTGCCATGCCCTCCTCCAGGGGATCTTCCTGACCCAGGGATCAAACCTGTGTCTCCTATGGAATGTAATAGGAGGAAATACTGTGGGTTTCGGGGTTGTTAGCTGAATGATCTTGAGCAATTCACATAACCTTGCCTAGCCCAGTTGGATCATTAATAAAAGGAAAATATGCCTGCCTTACTGGGTTATATAAGAATTCAGAGTGATAATGTATGAAAAACGCCTAAAGAAAATTCCACATTGTTGGCTTGCATGCTATACTGGGTAGCGGATTTATGATGGTGAACAATATGGACAACAAAGGATAATAGAGGATGATTACTGGAGGGACCTTTTATTTGGGAGTCAGAAAAAGCCTCTCTGAGGAAGCTGAAACCTGAACAGAGAATGGATGACTGATTACATTGAGGAATCTGTTATAGTCTTTATCTACTTTACTGTCTAACAACAAATTAATATTTCTTTTCATACATTTTAAATAATTTTATATTTATATAAGGATTTGGATATAGTCAGTTACAGGTAAAAAATGTATATATGAGTCAAATGAAGTTTATGTCCTTAACCATCTAGAACAGCTGATGATTCTTAGTGCAATTGAGAGGAACCATTATTTTAATGATGTAGAACGTTATAAAAGGAAATTATTTTTTTCCTGGGCCCTTCAGGAATTACAGCTCACAGAGTTGAATGGGTTAGCAGAAAATAAATAACAGAAGAATTTCAGTGATAAAGTCCATTTATTTGCCTAAATCATTTGGTAACTGATTTTTGAATAGAGATTGAATGCATAATAAAAAAAATTTTTAAGTATGTTCTTTGTTCTTTAGAAAGCGGATTCACTCTGCTATTATAGATAGATTATGAAATTCCTTCTGCTCTATTATCCTTTTCTTTGTTTGTTTTAAAATGTGTGGAATAAAGCCAGCTCATCTTTGGGGGAATAGCTACATTAAGAGTAAATAATCACTTAATTGTGTGGTTTAGGTAACAGGAGAGAAGACCGCATTTTTCTAACTTTTGAGAATCCTGAAACTTCCAAGAACATGGTTAATATATTGGTATTTCATAGTATTAAGGTTACTAAATGTTATTCATTATATGAGCTAGATAATGTAGCATACTTTTCATCTTATTTTTCTTTAAGCCAAGAGAAGAGATGGTGTTAAGTGGAAAATACAAATCTGGGGAACAAATTCTTCGTTTGGCCAATGAGAGATTTGCTGTTCCAGAAATACTCTTCAATCCTTCTGATATAGGCATTCAAGAAATGGGGATTCCAGAAGCTATTGTCTATTCAATTCAGAACTTACCTGAAGGTACATTAATAAATTAATGAGGAATAATGATATCCTTGTTGCTCAGCTGGTAAAGAATCCACCTGCAGTGCAGGAGACCTGGGTTTGATCCCTGAGTTGGGAAGATCCCCTGGAGAACAGAAAGGCTACCCACTCCAGTATTGTGGCCTAGAAAATTCCACGGACTGTATAGTCCATGGGGTTGCAAAGAGTCGGACACAACTGAATGACTTTCGCACAATGACACTTTTTTAAAATTATAAGCTCTCTGAATCCTAAGAAGTCAGCTGTTTCTTTTGAATAATTTGAACAAATGGCTACTTTATTTGCAGAGACTTCCAGATCCGGTAATGTACTTGAATGATTCTTTATTGGTCCCAGATGATAAATTTGATATAAGTAATTATGGTCTATTTAAACTTAAAGTAATTCATCTCTTTAAGAGTATTAAATTGCTATATCCCTTTTAGAAAAGTTTTAAGCCATATTTGCACAGAATAGAAATTTATAATTTAACAATTTAATGGTTTTTAGTTGTTGATGAGATTGGTTTATTCCTTCTGTTATATTTAGATTAATATATTGGAAGTTAGGGTTTTTTGTTTTAGAAGTTAGTTTTATTGAACTTAAAGTGTAATGCTTCACAGTGTTGTCTGGGTTCTCTTGAAGCATGATTTAATGAAATGATGTTCTAGAGTTTTGGAGTACTTTTATACCTTGAAAATGTCTCCCTTCTTCTTAAGGAACAATTTAGGCATTGTAGAAAATCTTACACATGCAATGCCCTTTCCTCTCATTAAAAAAAAGAAGAAGAAAAAGAAAGATAATGCCATGACCTTAATATAGCTTCTCCAGGATATCTTTCCAACCCAGGGATCAAACCCAGGTGCCCCGCATTGCAGGCAGATTTTTTTACCATCTGAGCCATAACTAGCCAGTTGTTTTAATACAGTTATTTTACAGTTATTTTCATATTAATATTTCATGTTGATTTCTCATTTTATATAAACAGTATTTTTCAGTATCATTTGTGTTACACAGTAAGTATGTGTGTCTCAGTGAGATAACATGGAAACTTGAATTCTCAAGTTAAAAATGGACCTCCTGTTTATCTTTACACCAGCTAACCATCTTAGCCTACATAAAGACCTCTTCCATTTAATGGAAGAACAGTTGTAATTTTCATATGTCTGGTACTAGATTTTTACTCATTTACATAAAGCTTATGTGTATATGTAATAAATTGCTAGTAGTTCAACCCCTTCACTTTTGCCTTACTTTTCAAGATTTATGAGATCATATTTCTGTTTAATGTATTTTTTTGTTTAAATGATAATCTCATTACAACATCTTATAATTTATATGGTTGTTAAAAAAATAAATGGTTTCCCAACTAGTAACTTGAATTCCTAATTGCTTTTACCTAAGCCCACCTCCCTATTTCTCCAGAAAGATAAGTAAACAGATTTTCTAATGTCTCTTTTCTCTATCTTTTTTATCTCTTTTAAAAGAAATGCAGCCACATTTTTTTAAGAACATCGTTTTGACAGGAGGAAATTCCCTTTTCCCAGGATTTAGGGATCGAGTTTACTCAGAAGTTCGATGTCTCACTCCAACAGATTACGATGTTTCTGTTGTGCTGCCTGAAAAGTAAGTCTTGGTGTATATAGAAACAAATCATGGAAGTTAGTTTGTAGATAAAATAGGTCTATAGGCAGACTTGAGTTTAAAGCCTAGTTGTACCATGTTGGCAGGTTTATTTCACCTTTGGGATTCTCATTTTTCTTTTCTCGAAAATTGAAATGACAAACCTTACATTTAAGTGGATTAAAATGGGGTGAAATATGTAAAGTACTGACCATCATATTTAGTAAATAACAGGTGCTCAGTTAATATAAGATCACATCCGTGTAGCCAATCAGTCCTCATTCCTAAGAAATTTTTGTAGACAAAGCAGTTAGGTTATTATCTATTTGATTTCTCTGAGCTGTCATTTTTTGAGAGTTTCTATCAAGAAGACAAATAAGAGGATTTAACCAATAAGATAAATTATGTCAACTGATAAGTTGTTTTAAAATAATTTAAAATATTTAAAATAAACTTTTAAATTTAAGAAGTCTTTTTTTAAAAAAAATTCAAAGCTATTTCACATGTACCCCCTATCCTGTTTTATGAGAAAAAGCAGATAATTAAGGTAGAATTTTAGAGCTGTCAGAAAGGCTTACAAATCTGTCTAGTTCTATGTACTTTCTTTCTAAATAAACAAGGGCTGGTGAGTTAACAAAGGCCTTATGGTAAGTTAATTGCAGTAACCAGACTA
This sequence comes from Capra hircus, assembly GCF_001704415.2. Classification (NCBI taxonomy): domain Eukaryota; kingdom Metazoa; phylum Chordata; class Mammalia; order Artiodactyla; family Bovidae; genus Capra; species Capra hircus. The sequence goes on from NC_030812.1 coordinate 62,882,155, forward strand.
AAATTTAGTTATCTTTAGTTGGAGGCAGGAGTTCTCACCAAATTCCAGTAATCCCCCCTACTGCTCCACTGTAGCAGAGTTGAAAACAAGACCCCACACACCTGATGTGGGCCACAAGGCACATGGGATCTTAGTTCTTCAACCAGGGATTGAACCCACATCCCCCTGCATCGGAAGCACAGAGAATCTTAATCACTGGACTTGCCAGGGAAGTCCCCCAGATATCTGATTTTTAATTTTAGAATTTTATTTTAAAGCTAAAGTGGAGTTTTTTTTAAATCAATAGCAGTTACTAGAAGGCCCTCATCTGGTCACTTAATTTGATAGCCATCAGATAAAAGAATAAATAACCATTAGATGTTGGAATGATTTTTATCAGCATTAATGTTCGTATACCCTTTTGAATATGAAGTATATTGAATTTTTATCCTGAATTTTAAAATGCAAGTCATGAACACACATTATGGATATGAAAAGAGGAATCGTTTTTGTTCTTTGATCCGTCAGATCTTTTTTGCACATCTTTACAGATAGATCTAGATACAGATTTAGTTTTTTTAAGCTTAGGAAATGCAGTAAATACAATAAGGAAATTTTCCTGTATCATTTTTCAGATTTAAAATTGAACTAGGGGAGAGGAATGGTAGAATTACACAAAGTATAACCAGTGTAACCTTGGTTGTTCATAAATTGAAAGTCTGATGTGCTCTGTTGACTTAGTGCCCTTTCCGACCGTGTAACAGGGTTGTCATGCACTGTGCTCTCTTTCTTCTTTTCTTCCTCTTAGTATAGTAACCCCTCCCCTGCACTGCACTATGTTTTCTAAATGTCTCATTTATTAGAGGGAACAAAGTATAGGAGCAAAAGCACAGACTGTGAAAACAACTCCAAGTTGAGTCCTAGTTTCAGTCTTAAGCTCTTTGAACCTCATTTTCCAGATATATAAAGTGAGTTTTTAATAGCAGTTTGTCGGTTGTAGGGTGAATTGATGAGATGATGTATCTTTGCTGCATAAAAAAGTTAGACTCAGATATATTCCAGTTTTTCTTTTTATGCATTTTTGATCTTTTGTTTGTATTCTTGATTTTTCTTAGAAGATCCGTAAATTCAAAGCACAGGGAAAAAGTAAAGAAGAGCTATTTGTAGTGGCAACCAAGTTTCCTTTCTTTATGAGTTTCTTGACTTCTTTGAAAGTGAAAAGTAAAAGTTAATCACTGTTTGCAACCTGATGGACTATAGCCCTCCAGGCTCCCCTGTTTACAGAATTTTCCAGGCAAGAGTACTGGAGTGGTTTGCTATTTCCTTCTCCAGGGGATTTTCTTCTCCAAGAGATTAGACTGAACCCAATCTCCTGCATTGCAGGCAGACTCTTTACCATTTGAGCCACCAGGGAAGCCCCTCCTCTGAAGTTTATACTTATTTTCACACTTGAAATGATTTTCTGTTAAATCAAGTTGGGTAAAGATTGCCACATTTTAGTTACTAATTAATGTTTCTGGCATTTCAGTTCTGTAAAATCATCTGAGTTCATTTATTTTACCTTTTTTTTTTTAGCCCTATTACTTATGCCTGGGAAGGTGGAAAATTGATATCAGAGAATGATGATTTTGAAGATATGGTGGTAACAAGAGAAGATTATGAAGAAAATGGACATAGCATCTGTGAAGAGAAATTTGATATTTAAGAAACATTTCTGAAGGTTCTGACTTTCTATGACAAAGGTTTACTTTTCAGCGTTCTTTTTAAAGGAAGTTAAGGACCTGTGTTAGCTTTCATCCCAAGATAACATCTTGAACTTATCTAAATACTTTGATCCCTGGCTAATTTTCAAAGGTTTCTTAGCTAGGTTAGTAAGTAAACTGTAACTCACCCCATATTTTCATTATTTTAGCTAGACTTATTCTAACAATGCTTATGCTGTTTCTGAGAGTAAGTTACCTTTCATTAAAAGATGAAAAAGTGAGTGTAATTTAAGTTTGATTTCTTTATAGCCAAAAACACAAACTTAACCGTCTCACTGGTCAGGTTTCCTTAGAAGGTAGTTTTGTGTGACTGACTCAGAATTGACCAGTGTGTGTTCATCATTTCCCTTCCCCAGTGGAGATACAATTTCTCTCTTTTAGAACTAAGTATTTTATTTTTAAATTGTCATTTTTATTTATATATACTAAAGTTGGAAAAACTAATCTATGTTTGTATCATGTTTCTTTTTTACTTGGCATAAGTGTGAAAAGATGACACTGTAAACCAATCTAGTCGAGTGTTTTTGATCACTACGATGTTTCAGAAGTGTATTATTTCGCTCATAAAAACACTATACTATTTTTTGTTTATTTTTCTTATACACCATTTTTCAGAATGAAATTCTTATGTCATTGGGCTCCTGAATCAAATTACTACCAGTTTCTCTACCTTAGCTAAAATCTTGCGCCTACCCCATGGCTTCAGGGATTTTAACAGCCTAGAGTGAAAGAAGGTAGTTTTCCAAAGGAAAATTAAGATAAAGAGACAGATGCTGGGCAGGGTGAAAGAACTGTCCATTACAATTACATTTGGATTATATGGATGGTCCCTGACTCAACAGTGGTTCGACTTAATGATTTTTTGACTCTACAGTGGTGCAAAAGCAGTATACATTTAGTAGAGACTGTTCTTCAAATTTTGCAGATTTATTTATTTATTTTTGGCTGTACTGGGTCTCTGTTGCTTTGTGTGGGCTTTCTCTGATTTTGGCGAGCAGGAGCTACTCTTCACTGCAGTGTGTGGACTTCTGATTGCTGTGGCTTGTTGCAGAGCACAGGCTCTAGGCGCACAGGTTACAGAAGGTGACACTTGGGCTCAGTAGTTTTGGCACTCAGCTTTAGTTGCTCTGCACATGTGGGATCTCGCTGGGCCAGGGATTGAAGCTGTGCCCTCTGCATTAGCAGATAGGTTCTTAACCACTAGAGCACCAGGGAAGCCCTGTTCTTGGAATTTTGAATTTTGATCTTTTCCCGACCTAGTGATATGTGGTATGTTACTTTCCTGTGATGCGGGGCAGCATTTGGGCACATGGGTATTCATTATATTAGAATCTTATCTCATAGTTTTCAAGTCTCTGATCCACCAGTTCAAACCTGAGCCGTCATCGCCAGCCATATCTTCATGCAAAATGAACAGCCAGAAATGCTGCTGTCAGTTCTGCTCTGACATCATTTCCCTTCCCCAGTGCAGGTTAGGCTTGTTCAGTGGCATGCTGTGTCAAGTGGAAGTGCTCTATACAAGACTGGACTCAGGATGGACAAGTTAATCACTAGAGCTCTCACTTAGAGCATTTATTCTTACTATACTGTTCACCTTTCTCTCAACCCACATCTGACCAAAGAGAAAAAATTTAGGCCTACTGTATGAGTGAATTATGCATGATATGGCTGGCAGTAGCCAGAGTGGAGTGCTGGCAAAGATTAAAAGTTGAACTATCACACCCATAAAGAGTTGCCTCATAGTATCACTGGTCACAGAGTTTAAGTGACAGAGTTGATCTGCAACAGCAGCGTTTTGGTTTTTATGTTCAAAAACCTTCTTAGCACATAAGCAATTACACAGAAAAGAGGTCTGAAGAATGGCTTTCACATTAAAAAGAATGAAATGCCATTTGCAGCAACGTGTATGAACCTAGAGATTGTCATACTGAGTTGGACTAAGTTGGACAGAGAAAGAGAAATACAGTGTGACATCCTTTATATGTGGAATCTAAAAAGAAATGATACAAATGAAGTCACAAAGCAAACAGACTCAGAGAAGGAACTTACAGTTGCGGAGTTGGGGGAAGGGATAGTTTAAGAGTTTGGAACAGACATGTACACACAGCTATATTTTAAATGGATAACCAACACAGACCTACTGTATAGCACATGGAACTCTTCTCAGCATTATGTGGCAGCCTGAATAGGAGGACAGTTTGAGGGAGAATGGATACATGGACATAACATGGCTGAGTCCCTTTGCTGTTCTGAAACTATCACAACATTGTTAATCAGCTATACCCTAATACAAAATAAAAAGTAAAAAAAATTTAGAAAAGAATGGTTTTCAGTCTTGAACATTCTTTTTAATTAATTACATTTTTATTTCTGGCTGTACTGGGTGTTTATTGCTGCACATGGGCTTTCTCTAGTTGTAGCAAGTGGGGGCTACTCTCTAGTTGCAGTGTGTGAACTTCTCATTGTGGTGGCTTCTCATTTTTCCTTTTCTAATTTATTTTAAATTGGTGGATAACTGCTTTACAAAGCTTCTCTTGCTGCAGAGCACAAGCTGTACGGTGCATGGGCTTCAGTAGTTGTGGTTCACAGGCTTAACTGCCTCACCACACGTGGAATCTTTCCAGACCAGGGATCGAAACCATGTCCCCTACATTGGCAGGCAGATTCTTAACCGCTGGACTGCCAGGGAAGTCCACTGAATGTTGTTTATGTATGTAAATTCTATGAGATAGAATTTTTATCTCAACATTTATTTATCCAAGTTAAATAACATCTATTTCTGCTTTATTGACTATGCCAAAGCCTTTGACTGTGTGGATCACAATAAACTAGAAAATTCTGAAAGAGATAGAAATACCAGACCACCTGACCTGCCTCTTGAGAAACCTATATGGAGGACAGGAAGCAACAGTTAGAACTGGACATGGAACAACAGACTGTTTCCGGATAGGAAAAGGAGTACATCAAGGCTGTATATTGTCACCCTGCTTATTTAACTTCTATGCAGAGTACATCATGAGAAACACTGGGCTGAAAGAAGCACAAGCTGGAATCAAGAATGCCGGGAGAAATATCAGTAACCTCAGATATGCAGATGACACCACCCTTATGGCAGAAAGTGAAGAGGAACTCAAAAGCCTCTTGATGAAAGTGAAAGTGGAGAGTGAAAAAGTTGACTTCAAGCTCAACATTCAGAAAATGAAGATCATGGCATCTGGTCCCATCTGGTCATGCGAAATAGATGGGGAAACAGTGGAAACAGTGTCAAACTTTATTTTGGGGGGCTCCAAAATCACTGCAGATGGTGATTGCAGCCATGAAATTAAAAGACGCTTACTCCTTGGAAGAAAAGTTAGACCAACCTAGATAGCATATTGAAAAGCAGAGACATTACTTTGCCAACAAAGGTCCATCTAGTCAAGGCTATGGTTTTTCCAGTGGTCATGTATGGATGTGAGAGTTGGACTGGGAAGAAGGCTGAGCGCCGAAGAATTGATGCTTTTGAACTGTGGTGTTGGAGAAGACTCTTGAGAGTCCCTTGGACTGCAGGGAGATCCAGCCAGTCCATTCTAAAAGAGATCAGTCCTGGGTGTTCATTGGAAGGACTGATGCTAAAGCTGAAACTCCAATGCTTTGGCCACCTCATGCGAAGAGTTGACTCACTGGAAAAGACTCTGATGCTGGGAGGAATTGGGGGCAGGAGGAGAAGGGGACGACAGAGGATGAGATGGCTGGATGACATCACCAACTCGATGGACATGAGTTTGCGTGAACTCCGGGAGTTGGTGATGGACAGGGAGGCCTGGCGTGCTGCGATTCATGGGGTCGCAAAGAATCGGACACAACTGAGCGACTGAACTGTACTGAACTAAAATAATATTTACCTGAATAGGGCCTAAAAATGTGAATAAGAAGTGTTAAGCAGGGTGAATCATGATGCTAATTGTCATGAACATAATTTACTGAATATTCTAATAGGAGATAAGCTTTTCAGTGATTGGAAATGGATTTTATTTATACAGGGAAGAAAAACTTTGTCCCTACATTGTTCAAAAAGGTTTAGCCTGAAATTGAATGACAGTACCCTTGGGAATTTGCTTTAAGCCTGATAAACTGTATGGAGCTGACAGTAGGTGGAGTAGCTGGGATAGGAATTTCTCTTTAGGAATTAATGCCCCAGAACCTTCAAAACCATTCAGTAAAAATCATTTTACTTTGTAAACAAGTTTAATTGAACAGTAGTATATTCAAAATAGTCTCTATTAGGGAATGCTATAGGATATGTCATTCAAATTAAACATTTCAAGCAGTAGTGATTCTACAATTCTCTAAATTGGATTTTATCTCAAGCCAGGGTTCTCATTTGCTAACATTTTCCCTTATGAACCCAAATAGGTCAGGTAGTAAATCCAGATCTCTGACCCCAGAGCACAGACCCTTGTTCCCTACACACTGTCTCTCAGACCTTTGATATTTCTGGTCTAGTCTCATAAGCACAAATTATGCATGTATATTTTTATTCTAGAGATTAAAAAGAAAACAAACCTCTGTTCAAGGTTATAAATAATGTGAGCAGCAGATCCAAGGACACAGTAGTATCTTTAACACATTTCTAAAAGTGCCATCCACTAGTGGTAGCTAGCAATTCTCCACCTGATCAACACGCAGCATTAAAAAGGAGACTCCTAATAAGGAGACGTTCCCCTGCACCCTGACTAATAATGAGGGTTGGGCTGCATGTTTCCACTTTTTTCCTGTCTAGAGTCACCCTCTCAGCTCTTGCACTGGAGGTATACTAATTTCCTCCCCAATTCAAAACAACCATATACATGAGGACAGTTAATATCGTCTAATGTCAGAATTGTTCTACTTTGTCTTTGTTTTAAAGTCACAGGAATTTAGAATTCATCTGGCTAACGCTCTTATTTTAACGTAACACTTTAACATTTAGACCAAGAGTTTATCCATAAAGTAAGAGCAAAATTTGGAAAATATATAAGTATAGGTCATTAAGGGCCTTAAGTGTATTCTCTGAAAACAGAATAAATAATGATTCTCTAACCCAGTGGTTCTTAATGTGCTTCACTTATAATTCCCTTGGAGAATCTGGTGGAAAGCTATGAATCTTCTTCCTAGAGAAATAAGCACATATACACAGACAGTCGCACACAACCCCAGAAAGTACACTGTACTTCAGCACTCTGAAACCTGTTCATAGACTCTTAGTTGAGAACGTTGACCAAGCATTCAAATTCAAGCCAACTGGTACAGTTTTTACACAAAAAGACAAAACTGATGACATTAGTTATATATGTTTCAAGTACTTAACGATACACACTTCTCTTCCCTGTGATCAAGGCATAAATGAAGACCAAAAAAGAATGTACTTTTGTGTAAGCTGCAACAGACTGAATCCTCAACCTGCGTCACATTGAGAGAATGATCCCATGAAGTAAACTAATCAATTTTAAAACAGGGAGAAAAGAAGAAAACCATAAATACCTTGATGGACTGAAAAAGAATCAGAAGGCAAAATCATGGTTTTAGGTATTTATGAATTTTAAATTTGTGGCTTTTAGTCTTCTGCTTAATAAGCATTTCCTTCTTAGAAGTTACAGTAGCCTAAAGGGGTAGCTTAAAAGTAGTATGTACCAAGGAAAATACATGCTTTCTTTGGAGAACTCATATATAAAATGTTCTTTTTTTGTGGAAAAAAAATTCTAAGGAAATTAACTGTCAGATCCCTAATAATAGCACCACATTTAATAAGCAGCATAGTAATTAAATGAATAAGCATACAAGAATTTAACTTACATTCCCTTTTAAAGATGAAGAACATCCTTTACAGTTTTTTAAAGATGTACTCTCTTAAACTAGAGTATTGTTAACTATAGTTGCTATGCTATACATTACATCCCAGGACTAGTGTATTTTATGACTCGACATGTATACCTTTTGACTCTTCCTTAACAAAGTTTAAGCATAATTACACTTTAAATGCTTATAGGCTATCCTTTCTACACTACAGTGTGGGTATTGGCAGTTTGAGAAAACTACCAGAGTTCTTTATATTAACAAATTATAGTTTCTTCTCCTAGAAAAGTTAGTGCAAAACTTCTGAATGGTGTTTTTGGAATTCTTTAATTAATTTAGTTTTTTATTTCAAAGAGGTACTAGGGTTACTATTAATCTCAAGAGCCGACTGATGAAGATATGGTGCTTGTTCCTTCCTTTTGTTTTTCAAACTCCTTGTATGTCAAGCATTGGCAAGATGTGAAACCTAAAAAAAAAAAAAAGTACAGTTGGAAAAGCAACTTAAGAAAATCATGAAAATGTACCTATTCAAACTAGTGTTATGTTGGACTTTTTTCCTCAAATATGGTAGATGACATTACTTATATTTTATTTGCTTCAGAGTAATACTGTTTCTTTACATGTGCTCTATACTTTAGCAAAACATACCTTGTCTTATTTTACATACATTATTTGATTTTATTTCCAAGATAAGTCTATGACGTAGGAGAACCAATGTACTACTATTCTAGTTTCAAGTGGAATACACTGGAATTTAAATGACATGACTCACAAATTGAAGGTGAAGGGGAGGAAAAAGTTTTCCTTGACTTTGTTAGGGTCCCTGGCTAGGTCTGAGAAGTAAACTGATAAATATAAAAACTGGAGAAAAAGCTTACAAATGTATTTAATAAGTTTTATGTGACATAGAAGCCTTCATAAGGAAATGACTCAAAGAAACAGACGTTTATACTTTATGCTAGGTTTGATGAAGAATTGGAGAAGGAAATGGCAACCCACTCCTGTACTCTTAACCCTGGAAAATCCCATGGCTACAGTTCATGGGGTCGCAAAGAGTCAGACATGACTGAGCGACTTCACTTTCTTTTCTTTGATGAAGAATACACAGTCCCAGAAGAATGTGACAAGGTAAGGTATGAAGTAATTGTAATAAACTGGGAAAAGTTAGCAAAGCCTGTTTGTTCAGATTCTTCTTGACTTCCCTTTGCCTTGGGAGATAAGGATAGTCCTTTGCTCTTGGTGTAGAGAGGGCATCTTTCATATGAAGGTGTTACAGCCTATTTCAGGGAGAAATGGCAAGAGGGGAGTAGGTCAGAGCAACCCTCCTGCTCCTGCCATTTTCTCAAACTCTTTCAGCTTAAAATATTCAATGTCATGTGCCACGTTTTGGGGTAGTGTGTCCTGAACCATCAGAAGCATGTACAAAACATGAACAAAGAATTTCATGAATGTGAGCAGTCTTTTTTGCATCTCCCTGTCTTGGAGAAGACGATGGCACCCCACTCCAATATTCTTGCCTGGAAAATCCCATGGATGGAGGAGCCTGGTAGGCTCACAGTCCATGGGGTTGCAAAGAGTCAGAAATGACTGAGCGACTTCTCTCTCACTTTTCAGTTTCATGCATTGCAGAAGGTAATGGCAACCCACTCCAGTGTTCTTGCCTGAAGAATCCCAGGGATGGTGGAGCCTGGTGGGCTGCCGTCTACGGGGTCACACAGAGTCGGACACGACTGAAGTGACTTAGCAGCAGCAGTGAGCTGTCTTAGCATGTACAGTCAACTAAGCCTCTCTCTATGCTGATCTACAGATGGGGACACCTTAGTCTCCAGACAAAGCAAAGCAATTCTCAATCACTGTTAACTTCTGAAATCCTACAGCCCATTAATATTAGGTTTTGTGAGTTTTTTTTTTTTCTTTTTCTATTTTCACTATAATGGGCTTTGCTTAAAACACACATGGTGACACCCTGGAATTACATTGCCTCTGAAAACTTAAAATCTTACTCCTAACTCTCTGTTCAGAATCTACTGTCCTTCAAATAATAATATAATAATAGCTTACAATGAATGTTTACATATATCAAACCTTTTGTACTTTTTCTCACTAAATCTTCAATGTTCTAAGGTGTAGAGTTGTTGGCATTATTATTAGCCCTGCCTTATCAACAAAGAAACAGAAGCTTGGACCACATGGCTGAGCTAAGGTCTGAACCTGGGATTGCCCCACTCCCAGGGTTTGGAATTTCTATACTATACCATACTGCCTTTAGCCCTGTTACAACTCACATCAATCTCAGAACATGAAAACCTGCCATGCCATTTTTCTTTGTTCATCATCTTTTTTCCATCAGACACATATCTGATCATCTGAACCACTTTCTCAGTCAGTTGATTTTAAATGTTTCTGATATCAAATATTTATCCCTGTCTTTATAATCAAGATAGCACAGGTAAAGCCCTATAATAGGAAAAAGCTTGGCTTGTTTGAGATTCCCTATTATAAATACCCCCATCTGGAAGCAGCAATGAGATACAGAAAGTATTTACCTTTTTAGAAGAAAGATAATCAAACAGAGGGCTTCCAAAAGAACTAGAGAAGAACTTACTCTAGAGGTATTAAAAAATAACCTTAATGTAACCACCTTTTATAGCATTATACATTTATTACATACTCACCCTTGGTTCCCGTCCAACTTTTGTGACTATAACAGTCACTTATTGATATAGAAAGAATAAGTCTGAGTCAATACCTGATATGGCATCTGGATCTTCTCCATACAGAAGCTTCTTAAATTTCTTACTAACCATATCCAATAAAGTAACTGGTGTCTACATAAAAACAGATATTTTCAAGTTTCTAATATGAATTTTTCTAGCCAGTAATCTAATACAGGGGGCTTCCCTGGTGGCTCAGACGGTAAAGAATCAGCCTACAATGCAAGAGACCCGGGTTTGATCCTTGGGTTGGGACGATCCTCTGGAGAAGGGAATGGCAAAAAAAATCTGTTTTTTTGACCAATGGATAGGGGAAGAGGATTACAGATGGGGAAAGGGGGTGGGTAGCAGAAGGCCTCTGAATTATAAAGGGTATATAAATACTTGAAACTTTTTTAGAATTCTTAAAATTCTATTTTCTACTTCCACATATGTGGTATATCTGAAACTAGGTTAACCAATCATTAGTGCAGTGCTCTACTATAATAAAAATTATTTGTACTTCCATAACAGCACTGGACTAGATAATCTTGCACTGTAATCACATGATCTATATGTAAATAGTAGCTCTAAAATACGTAATAATATCATTCTCTTAAAACAGATATATACTCTTTTTCCAGTCTTAGTTATCACACAAAGGAAGTCCCAGATTACAACATGTATCTGGGGAAAAAAATTCCCTCAGCTAACATTGTTATAGAGGGTAGACCTACCAATGTTGAACCTCATATCCACATAGCTCCTTCATCTTGAGCCCCAAGGTAGGTAACTTTCCATTAGCTTCTATTGTCCTGAAAATTTTCAAACATGAAGCCATCCCCATCAATTCATTCTGTCATACAACAAAAATTTAGCGAGTGATTTCTATGTGCCAGGACAGTTCTAGGTGATAAATAAGCACATCAAGTCTGAACTCATGGAATTTGCATTCTCAGACATGACAGCACGTGAGATAAAGACAATTTCAAAAATCAGCAAATATATAATTTCAGGTAGTGATAAGTGCCATTAAGAAAGATAAAGCAGGATACAAAGCTAGAGTGAAGAAGATGGGTAGCTATCTTAGAGAAGATAGAAAGATACCCCTTAGTTACTGAGAGACTATCATTTTGAGCAGAGGCCTGAAGTGATGTGAAAGAGTGAGGCCATAAAAAGACTGAAGAGAAAATGTCCCAGACATACCCAAGACAGCACAAGTAAAGCCCTGTAACAGGGAAAAGCTTGGCTTGCTTGAGATCCCGTATTATAAATACCCCCATCTCCATTTCCCTGAAATACTTCATCCCCTAATCTCCAGAAACCAGTCATTGGAGTCACTTCTCCCTGCTTCCTGAATTCCATACCAGCATATCCTCCAGCCCATGTCAAGTTCCTTCTCCCTTTCAGTCCTGCTACAAAATTTGAACTAGTATCTTTCTTTATGACATTGCTAGTTCTGACATGAGGGGGAGGTAAAAAATCCTTTCTAACTTCTCAACCATATGTAGCAAAGAGGAGAACTCATTTACCTAGAGGAGGAGGCAGAGTGAGAAGAAAGTGGAGATGCTAAGTGGTAAGGAAGAGGAGGGGAGAAAACATTCTTTCTAAATTCCTGGTTGGATCTTTTTATAAGTAAGGAATAAACATGAATTATGGTTTAGTGACTGTAGAATTAAACATATAACCACTGCCCTAATCTCTATTTATTATATTTTATGATGAAAAATGAGGCGCAGAGTAACAACTGATTTTTAAATGAGCTTTAGAATATATTTCATTCAAAAATCATAAAAGAGGGACTGCTTCTATTGTATATACTTAGTACCACATTTTTCTCTGAAATAATGGAAAGAAACTTCACTTAAGGGTGAGAGAACTGTTACAAAGCTCAAACCAATGTATTTCTAATGACATGAGATAAATTTTTTACACACAAAAAAACTGAGAGGGGAACAATTTGTTTTATTTTTTAATTTTTTAATTTTTATTTTTTTATTTTTTAAATTTTAAAATCTTTAATTCTTACATGCGTTCCCAAACATGAACCCCCCTCCCACCTCCCTCCCCACCAATTTGTTTTAAATATATCCACACTCCCCCAAACTCCCCTCCCATCCAGTTGAGAAGGGAATATTTCTTTATAGAGGCTTTGGAGAAATAATGCCACTAAAAGTACCAGTGTCTGGTACTAAAATAGAGTAGTGAGGCTAAAAAGTAATCTTTTTTCTTATGTTAGGAAAAAAAATCTTTTTTAAGATCTTTTTCAAAATATATCAAGAATTTGACAATGGCTCACTAACTCTATTGCTACTCCTTTGTTTCAAGTCACCACATTTCTTGCCCAGATTATTACAATAGCCTCCTAAAAGATTTTTCTGCTTCCTTCCTTCCCCCTTTATAATCTGTCCATGACACAAAAGCTAGTTGTCTTCATAAATATCAGTCAGATGAGCCCACTGTTCTGCTCAGAACCTCTCACGATTCCCCACTTTATTCCAAGGACAGGCAAAGTCTCTCCAATGGTCTACAAAGCCCACCTCCTCTCTGACCTCATCTCACACTACTCTCCCCTCTGCTTACCACTTCCTTGCTCTTGTTCCTCAACACCCAGCAAGCATCACCTCCAAGGCCTCTGCTCTAGGAACCATTTTTTCTGCCCCAAACCAACCCCCCAACCCTCATGGCCATTTAATTGACTGTCCTCATGCCACTATCTGTTCAAATCTCAATTTCCCAGTGAGCCCAACCTTGGCCACACCATTTAATACCATAAGCTCCTACTAACCCCCACCCTGGCACCTCAAAATTCCCTAAAACTGCTCTTTTTTTTTTCCTATTGCGTTTGTTGCTTTTGATCAAACTATATGATGATAACTTATTAGGTGTGTTTTTATTTTTGTCTGCGCCACATAGCCTGTGGAATCCTGATTCCCCAACCAGGGATTGAACCTGGGTCCCTGAAGCAAAAGTGAAAAAGGGCCTGCATCTTCGTGGTTTTTTTTGCTAATGTGTTCCAAGTACCTAAGACAGTGCCTGGCACATAGTAATGCAGCAGAAATAGGTTAAAGAAATTAATCAGTATACTTGTAAATATCAACTAACTACCAACATTGTTTTGAATCTGCTTCCTTCTCTTTAGTGGGTGTGGGGAGAGAGCATTCCTTCAATCTTTGCCCATTATAGGTACTCAGTAAATCATTTATTAAGTGAATTCTTTGCTTTTTCATATGACACAAATAGCTTAGTAATAAGTGTGTCCAGGCAAAATGCCAGACATACCTTGAACAGCTCATAGTGGAGCTCCAGTAGGAACAAGACTAGTTGTCCTGGCTGTACTTTTAATAATGACTTGGATTGCAAAACTGCTTTGGCAAGAGTTTTCAGGACCACCATTTTGTTATCAAATTGTAAACAAAAAGATTGATTAGCTTGAATTGGTTTTAAATGAAATAAATAGGTTTTAAAACTGTTGTTGCAATTTTTTTCACCTTTTTTTTGTAACTTGTTGGCATTAGTTTCTGATGCAATTGCCATGAAAGTAAGTAGCCATTGTAATTCTTCTCTAATGTTGGGACAACAACAATCTTAGATATAGTTGTGTTGCTTCAAGTGCTTCTGTTCTTTTTTCATTTTCTGCTACATGGGTTTACAAAGAAGACAAAGCAAGGGGAAAAAATAAATGCAGATTATACTACTTAGCAGTCAATTAAAATGCTGTGATGCTGTAATTGGTTTGCAGATTCATTTTTACATTTGAAAAGTTTTTATTATAAAATATTTCAAACATATAGGAAATTATCTATATAATAGGCCAAACACATGCATAATTATATCCAACACTGTCAAACATTAATTTCTTTTTTTCTTTTGGCTGCATGCCACAGCCTGTGGGATCTTAGTTCCCCAACCAGGAATCAAACCCGCACCCTCTGCACTGGAAGCGCAGAGTCTTACTGGACCACCAGAGAAGTCCCCTTAATTTGTTTTTAATGTGAAATTATATGGCCACCTATATAACTAAAAAAAGACATGATATGTCACTCAATTTTTATTTTACTAAAAGGTCACCAAATTAGTACATCAGAAATTAATATTTACAGACACCTCAATTCTCTAGTCCTGTGAAAGTGAAAAGTTAAAGTGAAAGTCGCTCAGTCATGTCCAACTCTTTGCGACTGTATAGTCCATGGAAGTCTCCAGGCCAGAATTGGAGTGGGTAGCCTTTCCCTTCTCCAGGGGATCTTCCCAACCCAGGTATTGAACCCAGGTCTCCAGCATTGAAGGTGGATTCTTTACCAGCTGAGCCACAAGGGAAGCGCCTCTCTAGTCCTATAGTGTATCAAAGTATTTCTTAGAATGTCCCTATGATAGAATTACCTTAGATCTAATTCCTATACTACATTATTACATTTGACATTACAATTTACATGACAGGGAAAAAGTAGTGAAAAAAGAACTCTATGAGGGAATTTGCTGGTGATATAGTTGTCAGGACTCGGTGCTTTCACTGACAGGTCCCTTGGTTTCGTCTGTGGTGGGGGAACTAAGATTCCATAAGCCATGGTCTTTGGAAAAAAAAAGACTCCATGAAGTAATTTGATACCATAGAAAAAAATATTAAAATGCAACATTCAGGGAATTCCATGGTGGTCCAGTGGTTAGGAATCCATGCTTCCACTGCAAGGGGCATAGGTTCAGTCCCTTCTTGGGGAACTAAGATCCTACCTGCTGCAGAGCAAAGCCAAAAAAAGCAATACTCATATAATACATATCATTTTCCGCAACTCGTATCTTCAGGTTTTATTATTATGCAATAACTGAAGTGTAAACATCACTTAACTAAAAGTTCAATAATTCCTGAATAAATACCAATATACTCATCAGTTAATAAGCAGCCTCTCTCCTGATTTGGAAAACTTAGCAGTGGCCACAGGACTGGAAAAGGTCAGTTTTCATTCCAACCCCAAAGAAAGGCAATGCCAAAGAATGCTCAAACTACTCCACAATTGCACTCATCTCACATGCTAGTAAAGTAATGCTCAAAATTCTCCAAGCCAGGCTTCAGCAATATGTGAACCATGAACTTCCTGATGTTCAAGCTGGTTTTAGAAAAGGCAGAGGAACCAGAGATCATATTGCCAACATCTGCTGGATCATGGAAAAAGCAAGAGAGTTCTAGAAAAACATCTATTTCTGCTTTATTGACTATGCCAAAGCCTTTGACTGTGTGGATCACAATAAACTGTGGAAAATTCTGAAAGAGGTGGGAATACCAGACCACCTGACCTGCCTCTTGAGAAATCTGTATGCAGGTCAGGAAGCAACAGTTCGAACTGGACATGGAACAACAGACTGGTTCCAAATAGGAAAAGGAGTATGTTGAGGCTGTATATTGTCACCCTGTTTACTTAACTTCTATGCAGAGTACATCATGAGAAACACTGGGCTGGAAGAAATACAGCTGGAATCAAGATTGCCGGGAGAAATATCGATAACCTCAGATATGCAGATGACACCACCCTTATGGCAGAAAGTGAAGAACTAAAGAGCTTCTTGATGAAAGAGGAGAGTGAAAAAGTTGGCTTAAAGCTCAACATTCAGAAAACGAATCATGGCATCCAGTCCCATCACTTCATGGGGAAACAGTGGAGACAGTGACTGACTATTTTGGGGGGCACCAAAATCACTGCAGATGGTGATTGCAGCCATGAAATTAAAAGACACTTATTTTTTGGAAGGAAAGTTATGACCAACCTAGACAGCATATTAAAAAGCAGAGACATCACTTTGCCAACAAAGGTCCAAGGCTATGATTTTTCCAGTGGTCATGTATGGATGTGAGAGTTGGACCATAAAGAAAGCTGAGTGCGGAAGAATTGATGCTTTTGAACTGTGGTGTCGGAGAAGACGCTTGAGAGTCCCTTGGACTGCAAGGAGATTCAACCAGTCCATCTTAGGTGTGTCCAGTCCTGGGTGTTCATTGGAAGGACTGATATTGAATCTGAAACTCCAATATTTTGGCCACCTGATGCGAAGAACTGACTCATTTGAAAAGACCCTGATGCTGGGAAAGATTGAGGGCGGGAGAAGAGGACGACAGAGGCTGAGATGGTTGGATGGCATCACCGACTCTATGGACATGAGTTTGGGTGGACTCCAGGAGTTGCTGATGGACAGGGAGGCCTGGCATGCTGCAGTTCATGGGGTCGCAAAGAGTCAGTCACGAATGAGTGACTGAACTCCTGAACTCCTGATTATAATAGTTTACTATGACATCAAAGAGTAACTTTTTCTGTGTATTCAGTCTTGTCTCTTTGTTTCTGTGTTGTACTAACTGCTGGCCCACAGTAACTATTAACTGACCAGGAAAATATTCCAAGCATTCAATTGCTGCATTAATTAACCAGTTATCAATCCTGGAGGTAAAAAAACAAAATAAATCAATGGTTGACGTTTACATTTATCTACCTAAAACATTCTTTGATAAAGCATAATGAAATCTAGCTTATAATTAACAATCTAAGGAGAAACAACTAGAAAATCTTTTCAGTAATTTTTGCTGGATGACTGAGGGAGTAAATGAGAAGGAATAGATTTTTCCTTACTAGATACCACCATACTTTTCTCTACCTTGACTTTCAGGGAATTAAAATATCTGGGGGCCACTGTTTCATCATTTGTTTCTACCTTTGTTAGATTTTGTGGAGAAGAGTTCATCTGTACTGTTCTATTCCATTGGTGGTTGCTCTCTTATTTCCCACTCTGATCATTAGGTGCATATGGTTGTATTATTACTTGCAAATAAGATATTAAGTGCTTTCCCATCAAGATGCACTGTTTAAATCCCACTGCACACTCTTTTCCCCTTTTTTATCTCCCAACCCCAACAGATAAGAAATTTAGGAGACTTCAGTGATTGTCCAGTGGCTAAGATTCTTCACTTCTAGTGCAGAGGGATTGCTTTGGATCCCTGGTCAGGGAACTAGATCCCACATGCTGCAACTAAAGATCGTGCATGCTACAAGAAATATCAAACATCCCTTGTGCTGCAGCTAAGATCCTGCACAGTCATATATATGTATTTAAAAGTCTCTGAATTCAGTATTTCTTTATAAAACAAAAGAAATTTAAGATTCTTTCACCCCCTCCTCCCTTCAGTGATGACTTTGGAAGGCCTATAATTCCCCCTTCTCCGCATCTGCCAACTTCCCAGCCCCAGATTTTGCTGAGATAGGTTAGTATTTATTATAATTTCCCTTAACACTATGTACCTTCTTTGTTGACATCATATTTAGCACTTACACTTTGTACATTCTCACACAGTTTTACCTTATCAACTTGGAACTTATGTGTGTATGTGTGCCTATATGCATGCATATATGTTTGTACCCATGTATGTGTGTTTCTATGCATTCACATGTGTGCATACAAAATTAGGGAGAAGAGAAAATAGAGCACACAGACCAAAGTTCATTGCTTACCAATATTTCCTTCTTCTTCACCTGTCTCCATCTTGGGGTTCTGGCTATTTCTTTGTAAACAGATTAAAATGTGTCTTTGAATATTTTCTTAGGATGGGGTTCCTAAGTGATACATGCTATGAATTCTTGATGATCCTGAAATATCTTTCCTTCTTCTCTTCACTTCCTTTTCCTTCCTCCCTTTTCTTCTCTCCCCTCTACCCCCAAGGTAAATGGAACATACTGCTTAAATGTGTAGCTCATTATTTTTCGGCTCCTAGTGTTGCAGGTAAAAAGATTAAGGGTAGTTGGATTGCATTTTTCTTGAAGGTAGCCTACCTTTTCTGTCTAGAAGCTCATAAAGACTGACTGGCTGCTGTCTGATTCCTGCAGAGGCTTCTAAAGAAATCGTGTTTCTTTGTTGGTGTCCCTGTATTCTCTCTGACTCGGGGCTGGAGAAGTCTCAGCCACTTGTTGGGTCGTTCTTGGCCTATTGTAAATTAGGAGCAAGCACATCATGTACAAGGGGCTTCCCAAGTATCACTAGTGGTAAAGAGCCTGCCTGCCAATGGAGGAGACGTAAGAGACACAAGTTTGATCCCTGGGTCAGGAAGATCCCCTGGAGGAGGACACGGCAACCCACTCCAATATTCTTGCCAGGAGAATCTCTTGGACAGAGAAGACTGGTGGCCTATGATCCATAGGGTCACAAAGAGCCGGACACAACTAAAGTGACTTAGCTCACACACACACGCATGCATGTCATCTGCAACAGGACCATGGTTGACTAAGATGGTTCACAGGTCTCTAATCACCAAGCTCCTCCTAGAATCTGAAGCTTTCTGGTTCCCAGGCCTGCAGTCTGATGTTCTTTTCTTGTTCTTTTCTTCCACAGAGAGAAAGCATCATATCAGTTCTCTCTGCCTGAATCCCAGAAGTACCCAAGGTCATATATCTATGGTTCCTAGCAACTGGTTTACCAGGAGTGACAAATACCTTGGAGTTGGGAGTGAAAGAGAAGGGACCTCATTCAGGTTACAGGGGTACTGGAATATCTCTACAAATGAGGCTGCTTTTATGATAGGCCTTATTTCACTGTACTGTAATGTTTTGTTTCATGAACATCTCCCCTACTAGACTATGGCTTCTTTTAAAGAAGGGATGAATAAACCAGTAAAAACCATCATGGTTGTTATTTTATGGTTATAAAACGGAAATAATAAAACTGTGGAAATACACTCAGGTTAGGGCTGGTACAGGGAAAGACTGACAAATCATGACTGAGCTCAAATGAATGAAACCACTATGATATCCAGTCATCTTCTCACAGGTCATAACCAGGGACTTTCTATTTTAGATCAAAGGAGAATTCAGTGATTAATTTCTAAATCAAAGATGGTGTTTGCTCATTTATATGAATATGTTCTCATACATTTAAAAAAACAAGGATAAAAGATGTGAAAGAACATTTTAGTTATAAATTGACAATAAAAATGGTCACCTAAAACTAAGATCATGGCATCTGGTCCCATCACTTCATGGCAATAGATGGGAAAACAGTGGAAACAGTGGCTGACTTTATTTTTCTGGGCTCCAAAATCACTGCAGATGGTGATTGCAGCCATGAAATTAAAAGACGCTTACTCCTTGGAAGGAAAGTTATGACCAACCTAGACAGCATATTCAAAAGCAGAGACATGACTTTGCCAACAAAGGTCCATCTAGTCAAGGCTATGGTTTTTCCTGTGGTCATGGATGGATGTGAGAGTTGGACCACAAAGAAAGCTGAGTGCTGAAGAACTGATGCTTTTGAACTGTGGTGTTGGAAAAGACTCTTGAGAGTCCCTTGGACTGCAAGGAGATCCAACCAGTACATCCTAAAGGAGATCAGTCCTGGGTGTTCACTGGAAGGACTGATGCTAAAGCTGAAACTCCAATACTTTGGCCACCTGATGAGAAAAGCTGACTCATTTGAAAAGACCCTGATGCTGGGAAAGATTGAGGGCAGGAGAAGAGGACGACAGAGGCTGAGATGGTTGGATGGCATCACTAACTCAATGGACACAAGTCTGAGTAGATTCCAGGAGTTGGTGATGGACAGGGAGGCCTGGCATGCTGCAGTTCATGGGGTCACAAAGAGTCAGACATAACTGAACAATTGAACTGAACTGACTCATGTAGACTTAAGTTTGGAATCACCTGTCTGTCTAGTTAAGTGTTTGCGATAACAAGATCTTCCTCTCTATTTAATTGAAGAAATTGTGTTTTAACTAGAGGTTCCAAAATACTTTCCAAGAATGGAAGGTGAATCAATTGAAGAATACATAACAATGTTTGTTGTTTTCAAACATCTTCCACAGCTGAGAAAGAAAAATAATATAAGTATCAGAGTAATAAATAACATTTCAACCAGTATTATAAAATTCTATTTCCAGCAATACAAAAGCATTATCATAATATAATGGATAAATTTAATACTGGGATAATTAAATTGGCTAAATTACAGTTTTTCTTTTCAAGATTGACCTTTAAATAGACATCAGGGTTATGAGTCATATTACTTTTATTTTCTGGTTATGTTAATTATAAAGTGATATTATCCAGCTTTTAAGGAGTATTATCAGTAGGTTAATTCCAGATATAAAAAGCTATTGGTCCTGCTTATAAATTATTTTACACATCTGAGAGAATGAGATGACTAATTATTTACAGTTTTATTTAAAGCAGGGATAGTTGTAGTTAAATTGTTTTTAAATTCAAATATAGTATTAGGTTAATTTTAACTTGGGTTTCTGGTCATTTATGTGAAGAGTTAATAAAGTTTTTTTTATTATTCTAAGCATTGGATCATCATTAATATTATGTTTTTCTTTAAATGAAAGAAAATTGCAGAAGCTAAAGCTACAGTAAATCTCTTGCAGAGCTTTACTGCCAATCATTGTTGTTCAATCAGTAAGTCCTGTCTGACTCTTTGCGACCCCATGGTTGCCCTCTGTTCTTCCCAGTAGCATACTGGACATCTCCCAACCTGGGGAGTTCATCTTCCAGTGCCATATCTTTTTGCCTTTTCATACTGTTCATGGGGTTCTTGTAGCAAGAATACTGGAGTGGTTTGCCATTTCCTCCTCCACTGGACCATGTTTTGTCAGAACTCTTCACTATAAACCTGTCCATCCTGAGTGGCCCTGCATGGCATGGCTCATAGCTTCATTGAGTTATGTAAGCCTCTTCACCATGACAAGGCTGTTATCTATGAACGGGTACTGCCAATAGCCTATGCATTAAATTTGGATCATATCCATGATTTGTCTGGTTATTTTAAATAGAATTTTGAATACAGTATTTTGAATAGAATTAACTTGTATAAAAATGGGAGATTTCATATAAAATTCTTGGTTTCCCTTTTAAAGTATC
This sequence comes from Capra hircus, assembly GCF_001704415.2. NCBI lineage: Eukaryota > Metazoa > Chordata > Mammalia > Artiodactyla > Bovidae > Capra > Capra hircus. Next base: position 62,903,281 of record NC_030812.1, read on the forward strand.
ATAAGATCTCATAACACTGGGCTTGAATTAATACCTGACCAAAGTTAGCTTATGTAAATTAGTGGCTACCCTATTTGCACTGACATGTCATTTCCAGCTCACCACAAACCCCACCACTTCCTACTGTATCCCAAACAGTGAAGTTGATTGTTAGCCACCATTTTCATGGTATCATGCTATTGGTTTTGCTACAGTAGAAATTAATTTCCCTAGAGTTATATCTCTGTCTTAAGCAGGAAAAGGAAAAACAGACAATGGGACCATTGCTTGACAAATCCCATGAACAGAGGACCCTAGTGGGGTCGCAAAAGAGTCAGTCACAACTTAGAGACTTAACAACAAGGGCTATGTATTTCAAGCAAAATTACAATATACATTTTTCTTACATGTTTGAAAATGAAATACATGCTCTCTGATCTGCCTGGCTCTTAAAGGCATCTAAGTTTGCTACTGCTGAGTTACTGACCAAAAATAAATCAAGTAAAGACCTGAGATCATTTGTTATTGTTCAGTCTGTAAGTCGTGTCTGGCTCTTTGTGACCCCATGAACTGCAGCATGCCAGGCTTCCCTGTCCTTCACTATCTCCCAGAGTTTGCTCAAACTCATGTCCACTGAATCAGTGATGCCATCCAACCATCTCATCTTCTGTTGCTACCTCCTCTTCCCCTCAAACTTTCCCAGCATCAGGGTCTTTTCCAGTGAGTCAACTTTTAGCATCAGGTGGCCAAAGTATTGGCACTTCAGCTTCAGCAACTGTCTTTCCAGTGAATATTCAAGGTTTGATTTCTTTTAGAATGGACTGGTTTGATCTCCTTGCTGTCCAAAGGACTACTTAAAGGACTCTCAAGAGTCTTCTCCAGTACCACAGTTGGAAAGTATCAATTTGTCAGTGCTCAGCCTTCTTTATGGTACAACTCTCACATCCATACATGACTACTGGAAAAACCATAGTTTTGACTAGACGGACCTTTGTCAGCAAAATGATGTCTCTGCTTTTTAATACACTGTCTAGGTTTGTCATAGCTATTCTTCCAAGGAGCAAGCACCTTTTAATTTCGTGGCTATAGTCACTTTCTGCATTGATTTTGGAGCCCAAGAGAATGAAAACTGACACTGTTTCCACAATTTCCCCATCTACTTACCATGAAGTGATAGAACCAGATGCCAGATCTTAGTTTTTTGAATGTTGAGTTTCAAGCCAGCTTTTTCACTCTCCTCTTTCACCTTCATCAAGAGGCTCTTTAGTTCCTCTTCACTTTCTGCCACTAAAGTGGTATCATCTGCATATCTCAGGTTGTTGATATTTCTCCTGGCAATCTTGAGTCCAGCTTATGATTCATTCACCCCAGCATTTCGCATGATGTACTCTGCATATAAATTAAGTAAGCAGAGTGACAATATACAGCCTTGATGTAATCCTTTCCCAATTTTGAACCCGTCTGCTTTTCCATGTCTAGTTCTAACTGCTGCTAGGTTTCTCAGGAAAAAAAAAATAGCCTCTAATCAATCAGTCCATATTTGTTAATACCAACCTTTGGGCATAGCACTGAATCAAGTGCTAGAAAAAGATATATATAACAATAATGACCCTTCAGCAGCCATCCATAGGTGAGGAGGAAAGGACAGCCACACATGAAATGGATGAAGGAAAATTTTATCAAGTTGCCAAGAAGCATGAATAGATTCTTACGAATAAATCCAAAAGTAGAAAAAAGACTATTCAGCAATAGCATCAGGACAGAGTATTCATTTATTCAACAAACATTTTGAGGCCTATTTTGTATTAGACACTGTTCTAGGTTCCAGGGACATAGTGGTAACTAAAACAGGCAAAATTCTTGCCTTAATGGAGTTTATAGTCTACAGACAATAAATAACAAAAAGTAAAATATGTCTGTGTCAGTTTGTATTAAGTTCTCTGGAGAGAAATGAAGGAAAAAAGGAGATCAGACTACACTCTGGGATTAGTGTTGTGATTTTAAATAAGATGTTGGGAATTATCATCAGGAAGATGATATTTAAGCAAAGACCTGAAGGAGAGGGAGCAGAGAAATGTGCATGTCTAGACATATTAACCAAGTGCAGAGCTGATAAACAGAATAGCTAGCTCCATGTGAGGAAATTAAGACTCAAGAAGGATGTTGTGGCAACACATACAGTCACCACCATATTCTTAATGGTGCATTTCTTATCCAATCATCTCTTTGCTGGGTGAAGGGGATTCAAGGGGACACACTTTGCATTTGAAGAGCATGCAATCCATCTAGTGCTTAGGATAGCCTAAACACAAACATATGTACAGATGAGTGTATGTGTATATATGTATAAATAAAAAGAAAATTTTTATAAAATGAGGAAGCAGTATATGAGCCATTCATTCACTAAGTGTTACATACCAACAGCTAAGCACTGGGCCATTCAACAGGAGATAAAATGGCGAACAAAGATGAAGACTGTCCCTAAGTACCTCACACTCCAGTAGGAAACAAAGACAAGTCAACAGGCAATTTCATTCAGTGTGTTAATGTTTTGGTGGGAGAAGTACAGTGTGTTCAGTAGGAATCACACTTCGGTTTGGCTGAGGAAACCTTTGTACAATGTATTCTTCTGGAAGTCAAGTAAAACTGATGAATAGTGGAATTGCTCTAGCCGATCTGGACATTCCCCTCAGGAGAGAGGGAGAGTGCCTACATCTTTAGAATCCCTAACATTTCTAAAATATATTTCAAAAATATTAGTATATTAGCTTCAAAATATTAGTCATTATATTTTTTTATATTTCTAATACATTTTACAGGTGTTATCAGAAAGAAACACCTGTAAAAAATAAACGAATCTCAGTAAAGAAACACATCTCACCTGCAAAAGTAAACAAATCTCAGCAAAGGTTCACCTTGACTCTACTAGTCGCACAAATGCAAATTTGCAAGAAGCCTGCAGTCCTGGCTTTATCACTGCTGGCAGAATTTTCGACTCAATTCAAGTGAAGTAGGTTTCTCAGTTTGGGGGGAATTAAGGAATGACCTTTTTCAAAAACAAAGAAAAGAACTCGATAGTTTTATTTCTTGGCTGACATTTATACAGGTGGATTGCCAACTGCATACCTTTAGTCAGCCATATTTTTCCAAATAGAAAGTAGCTTAGATTTTCTTGTGGGCCAGCTAATTATTTAATTTTATAAAACCAGGCAGTTTTATATGTGTTGATACATCTGAGGGGGTGTTTTTGTGCTCGAGGATCACAGAATAGTCAGATTACAGTGGATAATAACAACAACAAAAGCTCCAACCATGCCTGATTTCTTAGAATTTAGAGAAACTTCCAAATGCATTTTTCCAAAAATTTTGGTATGAAAATTTTTAAAAAGTGAATTTTTTTTACTCATTGGATATAAGAACAATCCATTTTAAAGTTAGTTCTCTTTTGCAAGCCCTTTTACAAAACAAAAAACAAAAACAAAACCTATTTAGTAGATTTAAGACTTTCAAAGATAAAGAGACTTGTTATTAGTAACTTATGAAAGAGTACCTCTTTCAAAACCATGTTTTATTAGAAAGAACAACTAAAATAGGTTCTCTGTTTCTCTATTCTGAAGGCTTACAGGTTCAGTTGGGACAAAGAGCAAACATACCAACTACATATATTTCAACTGTACCCATTTAATAGTTTACAATACTTTGTTGCAACAATAATGATAAGACACTGGGTAAAAGTATGGAAATCTAGGTGTGAGTCCTTTTTAAAAATTTATTTATTTTACTGTGTCAAGTCTTAGTTGCAGCACATCAGATCTTCCAGCACGCCATGCAGCCCACAGGCTTAGTTCCTCCAAGGCTTGTGAGATCCTAGTTCCCCGACAATGGATTGAACCCCCATCCCCTAAAGTGCAAGGTGGATTCTCAACCACTGAACCACCAGGGAAGTTCCCAGGTCTGACTCTTGATGCCATTAGTTAACTGCGGAAACTTTGCAAGTTATCTAACTCAGTTTCCTTGTCTATAAAATAAATAGTCTAAGCTAAAGTAGAGGTTCCCAGACTTGGCTGATTTTTGTTTTAACATAAAGTCTCCTCTTTTAGGGGATTCCCTGGAAGTTCAGTGGTCAGAACTCAGAACTTTTACTGCTGTGAAAGTGAAAGTCGCTCAGTTGTGTCTGACTTTTTGCATGGATAGTCCATGGAATTCTCCAGGCCAAAATACTGGAGTATGTAGCCGTTCCCTTCTCCAGGGAATCTTCCCAACTCAGGGATCAAACCCAGGTCTCCCGCACTGCGAGTGGATTCTTTATCAGCTGAGTCACCAGGTAAGCCATGATCCAGGTGCAGTCCCTGATAGGGGAAGTAAGATCCCACAAGATACACAGTACAGCCAAAAAAAATCTTTTTTAAAATGAAAAACTTAATAATTATTGTTTTGTAACAATGTTTAAAATATCTGGCTAAACACAAAAGTGTTAAAACTAAAGATATTTCTATTTTCACCTAACATTTTTTGTTAAATATGTTATTCATAGAAGATTATATAAATGCATGTGAACCATTTAAAGTATTCGGGAGACAAATGCAAGAAAAAGAAGAGACATAAACCCTATTTTCCTTTTTAGAAAATTAATAGATGCCTGTAAAACTGAAAAAACATGAAGCAGCAGTATAAGCATGACATTTAGAGACATGAGACACATTTATAACATACATGGGTTACAATACAGAGAATTGTAAATGGTTGTCTTTGGAGAGGGGCAAATACATGAGAAGGAGAAGGCAATGACAACCCACTCCAATACTCTTGCCTGGAAAGTCCCATGGATGGAGGAGCCTGGTGGGCTGCAGTCCATGGGGTTGCAAAGAGTCGGATATGACTGAGCAACTTCACTTTCACTTTTCACTCTCATGCATTGGAGAAGGAAATGGCAACCCACTCCAGTATTCTTGCCTGAAGAATCCCAGGGACGGGGGAGCCTGGTGGGCTGCCGTCTATGGGGTCACACAGAGTTGGACACGACTGAAGCAACTTAGCAGCAGCAGCAGCAGCAGCAAATGCATGAGAGGTGAAGGGTAGGAAACATATTTTTTGATGAGAAAATCTGTAGGACTACTTTGTTTTACATTATGTATATGTATAACAAAGATACAAATAAAAATGTTTTTAAAAGTACATAAGAGTGCCATCTTTCTTTCCCTTACCATGTCTTATTTATTTATCCTTTTGAGTCTGTTTTCCCAACTATAAAATGAAAGTTCTACCCTCACTTTACAGGTCTATTGTTAAATTATAGATAACAAATATAAAATGCATTAACAAGTTACTTGGCCCAGAGAAAGGCTCAACAAATGAAAATTACTTTTATAAGCATCTTCACTGATAAATTATATCCATCTTTAGTTAGGAATTTCTTTTTATTTTTGTTTAGTCACTAAGCTGTGTCTGATTCTTTGCAATCCCATGGATTGCAGCTCGTCAGGCTTCCCTGTTCTTCACTATCTCCTGGAGTTTGCTCAAACTCATGTCCACTGAATTGGTGATGCTATCTAACCATCGCATCCTCTGTTATCCCCTTCTCCTGCTGCCTTCAATCTTTCCCAGCATCAGGGTGTGTGACACCCTTTCAAACGTGTCAACTCTTTCTATCAGGTGGTCAGAGGATTGAAGCTTCAGCTTCAGCATCAGTCCTTCCAATGAATATTCAAGGTTGATGTACTTTAGGATTGACTGGTTTGATCTCCTTGCTGTCCAACGGACTCTTGAGAGTTCTCCAGCACCACAGTTTGAAAGCATCAAGGCTTCAGCACTCAAGCTTCCTTATGGTCCAACTCTTATATCCATCCATGACTACTGGAAAAACCATAGCTTTGACTGTACAGACCTTTGTCAGCCAGGTGATGTCTCTGTTTTTCAATATATTATTTAGGTTTGTCTTAATTTCATGGCTTGAGTCACCATCCACAGTGATTTTGGAGCCCAAGAAAATGAAAATGAAAATCAGTTCCCACTTTTCCCCCATCTATTTGCCATGAAGTGATGGAATCTGATGCCATGATCTTTGGTTTCTGAATGTCAAGTTTTAAGCTAGTGTTTTCACTCCTCTTTCACCTTCATCAAGAGGCTCTTTAGTTCCTCTTTGCTCTCTGCCATTATGGTGGTGTCATGTACATATCTGAGGTTACTGATAATTAATGCTTCTTGACCTTCATACAGGTTTCTCCAGAGACAGGTAAGGTATCCTATATCCTCATGGGAAAATGATGAGACAAGTTTTTCTTTTTCACTCAAAATAGGTAAAAATCGAATTTTTGTTGGCTCCTCTTTTTCAGCCTGTCCTCTAAATATTCATCTTTCTCAGAGTTTTCTTCTAGTTTCTCTTCTCTTCTTATTTGCACCCTTTCTTTGGGCACCATGCATTTCTCTTCTCACACTCATCCTAGAAACTGCGGATAACTTTTGCTCCTCCAGTGTGCAAATCATGCTTGTTTTGCTTCTGTCATGGTTTGACCACACGCAGAATAGTATGTAACCATTATGAATTGTGATTGCATCCCTCCTAACTGCCCTGGGCATGGGGCTCTTCTTTCCACTGTTAAGTGGCATTATAAGCACAAAACCACAAATAGATGAAATATTGGGGAAGGAAGGACAAATTCCTTGATGGCTAATAAAAAAATCTGCCTGCAGTGCAGAAGATTTGGGTTCGATCACTGGGTTGGGAAGGCTCCCTAAATGAGACAATGGCAACCTACTCCAGTATTCTTGCATGGAGAATCCCATGGACAGAGGAGCTTGGTGGGGCTACAGTCTGTAGTGTTGCAAACAGTTGGACATGACTGAGCAACTGAACATACAGAGGATTTACAGAGCCGTGAAACTATTCTGTATAATACTATAATGGTGGAACAGTCATCAGACATTTGTCAAAACCCACATCATAATATACACCACCAAGAGTGAACACTAATGTAAATCATGGGCTTTGAGTGATAATGATATGTCAATGTAAGTGCATGGATTATAGCAAACAACCACTCTGGTATAGGGTGTTGATAGTGGGGAGGCTGTGTATATATGGGAATTCCCTGTATTTTCTGTTCAATTTTTCTGTGAACCTAATAATGTTCTAAAAGAGTAAGGTCTATTTAAAGTCAGTTCTTCCTTAAAAGTTCTGAAAAGAACTAGTGGAAACTGAAATTACCTTTTGAAAGTGGGAGAACAGGTTTGTCAACTGTGATGCTTATAGGTAAAGCCAGACTCCCACTCATTGTGTCAATAAGTTCCTCAATTCTTTCCCCACCAATCTCTTGTGCTAGAGGATTTGAAATCATTTCATCTTCTGGTCAGTTGAAAGAAACAATATGTGAATTTCTCTATTATATATAGGACCAATATTTCAAATATGCATTTACTTATTAAAACTTACTTATACATTTCCTATTTTCAAAAAGATATTAGGCAGCTTACAGTAAAAGATACAAGTAATAAATTTATTAGATAATAGGATATCACCAAAAGAGGATGTTAGGATTGTAAATAAATGGAAAAATACATATGTTAATTCTAAGGTTATTATGGTTTCTATAACAGAGTAGAAGACTTTTGCTCTAGTTTCCATAACTTTGACTTTATCTACTTTGGTTAAGTCACTTTTCAAAAACTAGGAAGCACACAATTCATCAGAGGAGATAAAGTTTTTCCTGGTATAAATTCTGAAGTATTTATGTGATCACTTCCTCATAACCGTTTTAGAGCAAATGCTGAAACAGATTAATTTATATGACTATTTCCTTTATTAATTTCTGAAAAAACTTGAAAGCAGAATATTTAAGGTTCGCTCAGTGAAGACTGTTCTGCCAGCATCTAAACACAAAATACTACAATATCTTGGTTAACACTAACCTTAACTGTTTCCTTGCTTTTATTTCATCAGTTAACCCAGTCTCAGAATTATTTTTCCTTTTGCAAAATACATAAGATGATTTATTGCCTAGAAGCCTGTAGAGTCTATTGTTTGAACCTTCAAATTCCAATTCCTCTTCATTTTTGAATAGCTTCGTTGCTACTGGTTCCAAATCCTTTAAGACGAGAGATGTCATTACTACTTAGGCACATATTTTGCCTAAGATGACTTAATACTGCATTGACAACATAGGAACCGGTAAAAATCTTTTATGTTTGTAAATTCTGCTTCCTTCTTTTTATTTCCACTTGAGTTTGAAGGGAGTAAATAATACCATCCCATAGCTGAGTAGCTTGAAAGGGACCAGAGCATCATGAAAAAAAATTTAAACATATGTTTCTAGCAAGTTTAGATTACATAAAAATATTTAAGTTTTTTTTGCAACCTTATGCTTTTTTATGTCATATCTGCTGCCAATGCCTTTCTTAAGTTTCTTCTCCTCGCATTCTATGGAAACTATAATAGGTTTACTAAGGTTGCACATGTTCACCTCCCAATAAAATCAGAGTAAACCTAGGAATTTGCTCTACTGATAAAACATATACTATTATGTGAATGTATAGTCTTGAAGAATATTAATTTAGGATACATTCAAAAGGAATGCACATACTTACTGAAATCTTCTTTATTACAGAGCTGTGGCTTCATCAGACTCTGTTTTCATTTTTTCTTTTTGACTTTTTGAACAATGACAACCTTTGCATGACAGAAATCTAGGGCAAGGAGCTGAAAAAACTTGATTTATCTGTCAGTTGTTCTTGTTGAAAAAGAAAACTTAGGAATAATGAAAACCTGAAGACAGTGAAATGTCCAGCACATGGGGAATAGTTAAATAGATTATAGTATAGCTTTATTACAGAATATTAAAAACCATTAGGAAGAATGACATTTATGGCATGAAGGATTTCATTAAGCAGTAAAAACAGAGTTGGGCGAAACAATTTGTATACTATTATTATCATCCTAGTTATGCAAAAATAAATTCCTAACCTATACACAAATATACGAAAACAGAAAGAAAGGTCTGGAAGGATAAAATTCAAACTAACCTTTGGGAAATAGATATAATGAAAGCATGTTCACTTTTCAGCATACGTGTTTCTGATTTTTATAATGTACATATATAAACTTTTTCAATTAATTGGAGACAATAAAATTTAAAAATTTAGATATAATTTACATTTCACAAAATTCACTCTTTTAAAGCGTACAATTCAATGACTTTTCATTCACAACTCTGTGCAGCCATTTCTTTCATCTAACTCCAGACCATTTCATCACTTCAAAAAGACTTCATACAGTTACCAGTCACTCTTCATTCCCTCCTACCCCAGGGAATTTTTAATAAAATTTTTTTAGTAAGATAAGGGAATAAATGGAAACATCTAGAATGTTGTTTCTAGATTTTTGTTGTTAGAATCCAAGAATTTAAGGTCTTTCTTCCTTTGCCTATGAATAAGTGGAAGTTCAATTCAGTTCAGTTCAGTCGCTCAGTCGTGTCCGACTCTTTGCGACCCCATGGACCGCAGAACGCCAGGCCTCCCTGTCCATCACCCGGAGTTTACCCGAACTCACGTCCATTGAGTCGGTGATGCCATCCAACCATCTCAGCCTCTGTCGTCCCCTTCTCCTCTTGTCTTCAATCTTTCCCAGCATCAGGGTCTTTTCAAATGAGTCAGCTCTTCACATCAGGCGGCCAAAGTATTGGAGTTTCAGCTTCAATATCAGTCCTTCCAATGAACATTTAGGACTGATTTCCTTTAGGATGGACTGGTTGGATCTCCTTGCAGTCCAAGGGACTCTCAAGAGTCTTCTCCAACACGACAGTTCAAAAACATCAATTCTTCGGCGCTCAGCTTTCTTTATGGTGAAAGACATGGTTTTTCTAGCTTTGACTAGACAGACCTTTGTTGGCAAAGTAATGTCTCTGCTTTTTAATATGCTGGCTAGGTTGGTCATAACTTTCTTCCAAGGAGTAAGTGAGTAACAGGAAACTGGATGCCAATTTTACATAACGGTGTGATGTTTAGAGCAAAGAAACAGTCACCTTCAAATGCCCTCTGTAGCAGAAGCTGTCTATCCTTGAACTATTACAGCGCGAGACTTTGTGGACAGTGCGTAGACAGAAGCAGGGGGCGGAAGGCAGAGTGGAAAAGGGGAAGGTTTGAGGAGTACGAGCAAGTACGGTCGAGGTTAGGGTAGGGTGGGATAGATAAGCCTAGGAGTCTATGAGCGGTCGAGACAGGGTTATTTTCCATGGACCATCTGCCTAGGTAAGTGTCATTAAACAAGCAGGCCAGGTTAAAGAAATAGTCCTCGAGCTCAAGGACTTGCAGCATTGGCATCATCTTATGAACGTCTTAGAAACATAGACCAGCAGACCATACTCTTGAATCCAAGCTGCATTTTAACAACATCCCCAAATCATGTGTTCATATTGAAGTCTGAGAAGCACTGCTTTCCAGGACTCCCCAAGAAGAGTAGCTTCTGAAAAGACCCAGAGGCGGTCCTCAGTCAGAGAGGACATGTGGGCGGGGAAAGGGGCGGGTCCAGGAAGGGGGCGGGCCCCAGAGGCCTGAGCTCAGAGTTGAAACCTTCGCTCTCCGCAGCCGTCCTCCTCTTTAGGGCACATTTGGCTAGGCTCTAAAGGGCTACCTGTCCTTCTTTTCCTGGAGCCTCTAGGGCTTACGAAGCTCGATGCGTTCCGCCCAGGGCCGGGAAGCTGGATCTGGCCGTCAAAGCAAGGCTACGGAACTGCGGAGTCAAATGATCTGCCATAAACACGTCCACCGGGCTCCGCCTCCGGCCCGTGACCCCGCCCCCACTTGGCTCTCTTGGGGCGGGGGCCAAAGACGTCCCGGTCTCGCCCCTTCCGAACAAGCCGGAAGTGACGTCATGCCCGGACCGACTCGTCTTTCGGTCTTCTTCCCCCTCCTTTACTCTTCCTCCCCACTCCCGCCCCTCCCCTCCCTTTTCCCCTCCTCCGGTTCCAACCTTTGAGGCCGCGAGAGTGTAGGAGGCTATGGAGTAAGCCGGCGGCAGCGGCCAGGCGCCGAAGCTGAGCAGGAGCAGCCGAGAGGCGTTTGGGGGGCGGGAGAGGAAGAGCCCCAGCGCCGCCCCTCCTGAGGGAGAAGGGGAAGAGGTGAGTGACCGCCCATGGATACCGAACGACCTCCTTCACCGATCGCGCACCCGCCTGGGCTCCCCGGGCAGAGAGAAGGAATAGGGAAGGACCCGCACGGGGGGTAGGCCTCCCAAGGTCCCCGGGGTTGGCGACTGTTGCCTGGTGACGGGCTTGCTGGCTGCAGGCGGGGCCGGCTGGGTGGTAGGCGCCCTCGCGCGAAGCGGGGCTGGGGTAGCGGCAAGCTGCGGGGAGCTGATCCGGGAGGCCCGAGTCTCCCTGAGGCCTGGAAGCGACTGGAGACCCCGGGCTGGAGCCATCTGCTGGAGGGAGAGCCCCCTGCTTAGGCTCAGGAGCTCGGGTTTCCGCGGTGGAGATCTTGGTTCCCTTTTGGGAAATAGGACACTACTCCGGGACTGGGTGAGAAGAGCTCCCCTCAGTGCTGAGGTGCGCCTCTGATAACCTGGGTTACCATCTGAGGCCCTCCGGCCCAGCGTCCTTTTCTAACAGGAGCTTTAGTTCTGGAATGGAAGGTTATTGTTTGTGAGGTGGGTGGGGCAGGTGTTTTGTTAAATACCCTCTTCGAGGCTCCTGCTCTCCTGTTTTTCTAAGTGGGAGAGAAAGGATGGAAGAAGGTTGAGACCCATGAAGCTTGCAAAAACTTGGGATCCGATAGAGTACATACCTGTGGTCAGTAATTAAGGGAACCAGTGTTGTCAAGTCAGCTCCCATAACAGTCTTCCTGAGGCTCCAGTCTCAAGCGACTTAAAAGCACCAAGTCAGTAGTGACACAGTTTTAAGTTTCAAACTAGTATTTTTATAGATCAAGGTCCGGAGTCAAAAAATTTACAAATTGGATTCTATGAGTAAGAAGTTTCCTAAGTCGCTTTCGCAAGCCTCTTCATTCTGGAATATTTATTATGGTTTAAGGTTAATGCTCCAAACCAGCCTGTCACAATAAAACCCCCTTCATGTTCTAGTAACAGATTGAAAGTCAGGTGGTTGAAGCTTCCTTTTGGACTTTACAGGTTATTTTTTTGTTTGTTTGGCTTATCTTTTTTTTTTTTTCATTTAAATACTAATTTTTTTTTAAGTTTTAAAATAATTTATCAGCTGAGTGTATAAGTAGAATTCTTGAGATACTATTAAACTGTAGGCATAAAAGACAATTTTGAGGGAGTGTTTAAAGGAAAGAACCTAAAGGAAAGTAAGGACCTTCATTCTGTTCAGATCCATTTTATACACATGCAGAAACCTATTCTATTCTCTCTGATATCCAAAAACACCCAGTAAAGTAAAACACCCAATAAAATACAAGCGCAATGTACACTGAAATGTTTCTATAAAAACCAATGCCATAATTAGGAATAACTACTCATACTCACATGTTTGAAAGTCATGGCTTATCTCCCAAGAAAAATAGGTCCTCTTACTGTGTTTGACTCAAGTGACTAGTTTTCATCATCCATCTTTTCTATAGGAGTTCAAGTTTGACAATTTCCTGTCTCATATCAGTCTCTCCTGGAGTCTTATTTGAATATCTCTTGAGTCTGTTTACTCCTGGTCTTTACATGAATATTCTAGTTCCAGCCATCATCATTTCTCATTTGAATTATTTACGGTCTCCTAATTAGGGTCTTCAGCAGCAGCAGGTGGCCCTACAGAGAAGGCAATGGCAATCTATTCCAGTACTCTTGCCTGGAAAATCCCATGGACAGAGGAGCCTGGTAGGCTGCAGTCCATGGGATCGCTAGGATTGGACACGACTGAGCGACTTCCGTTTCACTTTTCACTTTCATGCATTGGAGAAGGAAATGGCAACCCACTCCAGTATTCTTGCCTGGAGAATCCCAGGGACGGGGGAGCCTGGTGGGCTGCCGTCTGTGGGGGTTGCACAGAGTCAGGCACGACTGAAGCAACTTAGTAGCAGCAGCAGCAGCAGGTGGCCCTAGCGGTAAAGAACCTACCTGTCACTGCAGGAGACATAAGAGACACAAATTTGATCCCTGGATCGGGGAGATCCCTGGAGTAGGAAATGGCAACACACTCCAGTATTCTTGCTTAGAGAATCCCATGGACAGAGGAGCCTGGCGGGCTACAGTCCATAGGGTCACAAAGGGCAGACAGGACTGAAGCGACTTAGCACACACAGAGCACACAATTAGGGTCTACCTGCATTTACTGTTGGCTTCTCCTATAGTTTTGCACACCAGACTGAGTGATTTTTTCAAAATGCAGATCTGATCACATGATCTTCATGTTTGAAATCCTTCACTTTTTTAAAGAGAAACTAAAATCCTTCACAAGCTGTTTGGGCAGCTCTTAATTGCCTTTGCAACCTCATCTCCACAGCGCCTTCTGGCCTCCTTTTCTTCTCCTAGTCGCTTTGTTCTTTCTGTTATGCTTCAGGTGTATGGCATTTGATTATGATGCTTCCTTTGCCTGGAAATTCTCTTCCTTTCCTTTTCATCAAGTTAATGCCTGCTCTTCATTCAGGTTACATCAGGGAAGACTTCCCTAATTAGGATACATTCCCCTGATTATATGTTCTCATGATGCTATTACAGAATTGCCATACTGATTAATACTTATTAAATTAATGAGATTTCCCTCATGTCTTGATACTGTGTAAGTGCTTAATAAATGTTTGTTAAATGTATGAATTCTCTGACTACTTACGAAATGTGCCAGAAATTGTTCTCAATATTTTGTGCACATCATTGTCTTTAATCCTCACAACAGTTACTTGAGGCATGGGTGACAATTTCCATTTTTTAAAGACTGGAAATAGTGTTAGGGAGGCTAGTTGGTGGTTACAGTGCTTTTATGAAACCTGGCATCTGAACCCAGGTTTTGCTGCCACCAAAGACTGTACTTAATGATGTAATTCTCATACTGTGTGTTGTAATCACCTGGGGAGCTGCTCAAAATATGAATGTCTTGACTGCACGTTTATGGATTTTGACTCCAAAGGCTTGAGATGGTACCTTGGCACTTATATGTTTTAACTAAGTAATGATTGTTTAGTCACTAAATTGTATCCAACTTTTTGCAACCCTGTGGACTGCAGCATGCCAGGCTTCCTTGTCCTTCACCATCTCCTGGAGTTTGCTGAAATTCATGTCCGTTGAGTTGGTGATGATATTTAACCATCTAATCCTCTGCTGCCCTCTTTTCCTTTTGCCTTCAGTCTTCCCAGCATCAGAGTCTTTTCCAATGAGTTGGCTCTTCCCATCAGGTGGCCAGAGTATTGGAGCTTCAGCTTCAGCATCAGTCCTTCCAATGACTATTCAGGCCTGATTTCCTTTAGGGTTGACTGGTTTGATCTCTTTGCAGTCCAGGGAACTCTCAACAGTCTTCTCCAGCACCACAGTGTAGACGTTCACCAGAATTTGAAGATCATTGCTTTGAAGTTTGAAAACCACTTTTTTCAACAACACTTCTGTGCTGTATGAGTTTCGGTTTTCACGCATTTCAGTTGTACTGCACTGTATTTTACATTTTTGGTCTTCTTAAGGAATAATCACAGTCCTAAGGAAATAAGCTTAGTTATCATTTTGTCTAATCTCCTAGTCAGTTATTCTTTTTCTTCTGGCTAGAGTTGCTGAAATAAAAGTAGAGAAGTCACTTCGCTGACAGAGGTCCTTATGGTCAAAGCTATGGTTTTTCCAGTATTCATATACGGACGTGAGAGTTGGACCATAAAGAAGGCTGAGCACTGAAGAATTGATGATTTTGAACTGTGGTGCTGGAGAAGGCCCTTGAGAGTCCCTTGAACAGCAAGGAGATCAAACCAGCCAATCCTAAAGGAAACCAACCCTAAATATTCACTGGAAGGACTGATGTTGAAGCTGAAGCTCCAGTACTTTGGCCACCTAATGCGAAAAGCCGACTCACTAGAAAAGACCCTGATACTGGGAAAGATTGAGAACAAGAGGAGAAGGGGACAACAGAGGATGAGATGGTTGGATGGCATTGACTCAATGGACATGAGTTTGAGCAAACTCTGGGAGATAGTGAAGGACAGGGAAGCCTGGCGTGCTGCAGTTCATGGGGTCCCAAAGAGTCAGACACAGCTTAGCGACTGAACAACAGAGTTGCTGAACAGTGAGACACTGCCAGCCCAGTGCTGTTGCTTTTTTAAAAAATTATAATAATTTCCAAATGTCTGGTTGACTTTCTATAGTAAAAACTGTACTTAGTTCATGGGCTGAAAGTGCCTTCTAAACAGTTGGATGTAATTTTTCCTCAAATTTTACTTATTGTTCAAATTAGCTATTTGATACTTTAGCATATGTTGCCTTGTAACCTCACATTCTGCTTTTAAAATCTTACTGTATACAAACTTAATGATGAAAACAATGTTTTACTTCTTGTTTCTCCTACTGTACCTAGCCTGGTGCTTTTCACCTCTTCTGTACCCAGTAATTTATTGAGTGATGTGTGCTTCACTCTACATTGCTAAGTCTTCTTAGTTTTTTGTTTCTTAAATCAGGGATGTCTCTTGAAATAATCGGTTCTAGCTCAACTTATAATAATTATATACTGTTTGTAGTTATAAAGAGAATGATTGTGTTCAGCTGATACAATCTTTATTTCCCAAGTAAAACTAAACACGGTTTCTGTTCCCAAGTAAAACTAAACATGGTTTCTGTTCCTGAGTAAAACTAAACATGGTTTCTGTTCCCGAGTAAAACTAAACATGGTTTCTGTATAGGCCAAAGAATGTTTTTAACCATTTTTTTAAACTCTTATCTTTTTAAAAACTTCAGTAATCTGTAAGCAGCCCCTACCAAAAAAAAAAGTATTTCAAAAATTTTGTGGTTGGTTTACTTCTCTGCCTCTTGCCACTTTGATGGTAAGCTCTTTCACGGCTTATTTTTTCTTTACTTCTTTTTTCCCCAGTTTCTTATGTGGTGTCAGGTACATAGTGGGTGCTCAATAAATATTAAATAGTTCACCAGATGAATTTTCATGTCTGTTTCTACCTTGGGTACACCAGTGTTGCCTCTGTTTGGCTAATGGATAGGCAACTCAAATTTGAACATTAACTCTGAAAATGTCCTTTGTTTTGATACTCAACTATTTATAGTTTTCAAGTCACATCATATATAGTCTTCCTCCCCTTTGTGTCTTGGCACAGTCCTTTCTGGAAACTCCTTCACTTTTCTACTACTTGAAAAACACTTCTCTTCTTTTAAATTTTTTTACTGATTTACAAACACTTCGTTTTTGAGCCCATCTTCATGTTCCCAAAGCATGTTGCATTCATACTCTAGTTGACTGGTATAAGTCTTGGCAGGTCAGAGTTTGGTACTCAACTGAGTCCCTAAATAGCAGAAATGTTTCCATTTACATCTGTATTCCCAACATATGACAAGTGCATGGCATGTAATACATTGCTTAGGCAGATTTAGAGGAAAGGATATGTAGGTTTTAAATAGGATTTTAATGTCTCTTCCACCTTCCCATCAAAATCAGTAGCAGATGTTCATAGACAACAACTTGGCATGGCAATAAATGTTTTCATAATTCCAGCAGCAACATTTTCCAACTGCTTTCAGAAAAAGGAAAGTGAATTTTTATTTCTGTTTACAGACAGTTCAAATCTTTAACAGAAGAAAGTAAGTTATATCTAAATAAATATAATTTAACTGAGAAAATAGGACACAAAACTAATGCTACCTTTGTCGAGTGGCATCAGAATTTGTTTTTGTTAAGGGTTTAGATAGTTACAGAGTTTCTAATTTCTAGATTATGTTTTATTTTTATCAGAACCTTGGAGTTTTGCTTATTAATTGAAATAAGCTTGTTCTGTACACTCCTGTAATAACTGTCTTGCTTCTTAATTATAGTTCTGTGACAGATAAGGCATAGGATTTTGCCATGAACCAAAGCACAAGCCCCTTCAGAATTTCTTACCAAACTTTATTTTGCTTTACTCTTAAGAGACTTTCAGGATTACTGTATTCTTGAACTGCATTTTCCCTTTTGGCATGCCTGCTTAGGTTTTGTATACCCAGAGAAATGCCCTATAATAAGACTGGGATGGCTGAGAAAACATTTTACTTTGGTCAAGTGGGAGAAAATTGTGAAAAAGAGTTGGTTAGGAAAATTTGCAAGACACACACTTGTTCTTAGGCAAATCAATTTTAGGAAAGAACACACATGGCTTCCCTGGTGGCTCACTGGCAGAGTATGCCTGCCGGTGCAGGAGGCGGGGTTTCAGTCACTGAAATGAGAAGACCCCTGGAGAAGGAAAGGGCAGCCCACTCCAGTATTCTTGTCTGGGAAATCCCGTGGACAGAGAAGCCTGACGGGGTCCATGGAGTTGCAGAAGAGTGGAACAGGACTGAGCACCTAAACAACAACACACGGCATGAGTGATAGGCCTTTAGACCTCTTTCTGTGCGGTAGACCCTTACACAATCTAGTGAAGCGTATAGACCTGTTCTCAGAGTAACATTTTCACAGCTTGTCAGTTTCTTTCTACAAAAGCCTCTGGGATACTGATTGGATTGCATCAAGTCTATAGATTGATGGGGAAAATTGACAATATCTTGACAATATGGTACAAACAACAATATTGTCTGTACAACTTTTTCCATTTAAGTCATCTTCAGTTTTTCACAGAAAATTTTATTTTCATTATGCAAGTCTTTGTGTCTTTTTAAAGTCCTTGTATCTTGTTAAGTTTATTCATAAGTATTTTGTGTCCTTGAAATGCTATTTTTTCCATTTGCTGTATTTATTTGCATCAGTGTTTGCCTTTAAAATTTTTTACTTTGCATGTCAACTTTTCTTTTAGTTCCTTATTTTTTTTAATTGAAGTATGTTTGATTTACAGTGTTTAGTTTCAAGCGTATACCAAAGTGATTTAGTTATGCATACATACATACACATATGTATTTTCTTTTCAAGGTCATTTCCCATTATAAGTTACTACAAGATACTTTCTCATAGGCCTAGGCTCCCATGAAATCACTGTTTTTACCCTTGGTTCCAGTGCTTGTGAGATTTCTGTGTGCATCCTTTAAGAGTGAAATCTGTGGAGCTCTTAGGGCTAAGCCCAGCTGGCCTTCAAAGCCAAATGCTCTGGGGGTTCCTCCTCCCAGTGTGCTATATAGCTCTGGACTGGGGAGGCTGATATGGGACTCAGAACTCATTCCTGTGAGAGAACCTCTGTAATAAAATTTTTCTCTAGTTTGTGGGGAAATATCTCGTATCCTGGGGGAGTATCCTGGAATGTGAAGTCAAGTGGGCCTTAGAAAGCATCACTACGAACAAAGCTAGTGGAGGTAATGGAATTCCAGTAGAACTATTTCAAATCCTGAAAGATGATGCTGTGAAAGTGCTGCACTCAATATGCCAGCAAATTTGGAAAACTCAGCAGTGGCCACAGGACTGGAAAAGGTCAGTTTTCATTCCAATCCCAAAGAAAGGCAATGCCAAAGAATGCTCAAACTACTGCACGATTGCACTCATCTCACATGCTAGTAAAGTAATGCTCAAAATTCTCCAAGCCAGGCTTCAGCAATACGTGAACCGTGAACTTCCTGATGTTCAAGCTGGTTTTAGAAAAGGCAGAGGAACCAGAGATCAAATTGCCAACATCTGCTGGATCATGGAAAAAGCAAGAGAGTTCCAGAAAAACATCTATTTCTGCTTTATTGACTATGCCAAAGCCTTTGACTGTGTGGATCACAATAAACTGTGGAAAATTGTGAAAGAGATGGGAATACCAGACCACCTGACCTGCCTCTTGAGAAATCTGTATGCAGGTCAAGAAGCAACAGTTAGAACTGGACATGGAAGAACAGACTGGTTCCAGATAGGAAAAGGAGTATGTCAAGGCTGTATATTGTCACCCTGCTTATGCAGACTACATCATGAGAAACACTGGACTGGAAGAAACACAAGCTGGAATCAAGATTGCCAGAAGAAATATCAATAACCTCAGATATGCAGATGACACCACCCTTATGGCAGAAAGTGAAGAGGAACTCAAAAGCCTCTTGATGAAAGTAAAAGAGGAGAGTGAAAAAGTTGGCTTAAAGCTCAACATTCAGAAAATGAAGATCATGGCATCTGGTCCCATCACTCCATGGGAAATAGATGGAGAAACGGTGGAAACAGTGTCAGACTTTATTTTTTGGGGCTCCAAAATCACAGATGGTGATTGCAGCCATGAAATTAAAAGACGCTTACTCCTTGGAAGAAAAGTTATGACCAATCTAGATAACATATTGAAAAGCAAAGACATTGCTTTGCCAACTAAGGTCCGTCTAGTCAAGGCTATGGTTTTTCCAGTAGTCTTGTATGAATGTGAGAGTTGGATTGTGAAGAAGGCTGAGCACCGAAGAATTGATGCTTTTGAACTGTGGTGTTGGAGAAGACTCTTGAGAGTCCCTTGGACTGCAAGGAGATCCAACCAGTCCGTTCTGAAGATCAGCCCTGGGATTTCTTTGGAAGGAATGATGCTAAAGCTGAAACTCCAGTACTTTGGCCACCTTATGCGAAGAGTTGACTCATTGGAAAAGACTCTGATGCTGGGAGGGGTTGGGGGCAGGAGAAGAAGGGGACGGCCGAGGATGAGATGGCTGGATGGCATCCCTGACTCGATGGACATGAGTCTGAGTGAACTCCAGGAGTTGTTGATGGACAGGGAGGCCTGGCGTGATGCGATTCATGGGGTCGCAAAGAGTCGGACACAACTGAGCGACTGAACTGAACTGAACTGGGGGAGTATGAGATTTGATTATATCGTGAGTCCACTCCTCTTACCCATCTTGTGGTTCTGTCGTTATGTCCTTAGTTGTAGAGGATCTTTTCTGGTAGATTTCAGTCCTTTTCAGTGGATTGTTTTGGTTTTGATGTGCTCAAGAGAGGAGATGAGCTTAGGTTCCTTCTATTCCACCATTTTGGCCATTCCTCCCTTCAAGATGGTAATTTTGAAATTTCCATGTTCAGTTGTCTGTTTCTAAAATATAAAAGTAGTCTTTTTAAAAAAGTATTTTCATATTCTGCCTTCATGCTAACTTACATATTAATTCCAGTAGCTGTTTTTGTGGATTACATCTGACTTTCTGTGTGTATGATCATGTCATTGAGAATGAAGAATTTTACTTCTTCTCTTCCTTCCTATAGATATTCAGAGATACCATTTATCAGGTTGAGGAAGCTCCTTTCTGGTCTTAGTTGCTGAGAGCTTTTCTACTGAATGAGTATTGACTTTTGTCAAAAAAATTTTTCTGCCTTAACCTAGTTACTGTTGTTCAGTAGCTCAGTTGTGTCCGAATGTTTGCAACCCTATGGACTGCAGCTCGCCAGGCTTCTGTGCTTTCACTGTCTCACCGAGTTTGTTCAAACTCACGTCCATTGAGTTGATGATGCCGTCCAACTATCTCATCCTCTGTTGCCCCCTTCTCCTGCCCTTAGTCTTTCTCAGCATCAGGGTCTTTTCCAGAGAGTTTGCTCTTCGCAAATGGTGGCCAAAGTACTGGAGCTTCAGCTTTAGCTTCAGTCCTTTCAATGAATATTGAGGGTTGATCTCCTTTAGGATTGGCTTGTTTGATCTCCTTGCAGTCCAAGGGGCTCTTAAGAGTCTTCTCCAGCACCACAGTTGGAAAGCATCAATTTTTTAGTGCTCAGCCTTCTTTATGGTCCACCTCTCACATCCACAAACGACTACTGCCATAATTTTGACTATATGGAGCTTTGTTGACATAGTGATGTCTCTGCTTTTTCATATGCTGTCTAGGTTTGGGTATGTATTTTTATTCTTTGTGTGGATGGAATATTTTCCTTCAAAAGTATTTTTATAGCCATTTCAAATTTAGCCATATAAACTGCTTTATGTAAACCTTTGCATCTTTTTAGTAATTTAAAAATCATTTCTATGTTCTAGAATTTCTCTACAGTTAATTGTTAGGCTTAAATTGTATTTTTAATGTATGAAACATAACATTAGTAACCTTTGGAGAAGAGCACTTGTTGACTGGTGGGTGTGTGGTTCCTTTTTTATTTTTTTTGAGTTTTAAACCGTCAGAATGCATCTCATAAGTCCATTCCACTTTTGCTGATTTCCTTCCCCTACTTACCAAAATATCTTCAGCTTTATAGAGTAAATTTATACAGTAGATTCTTTGTTTTGGAGGACAGAGATAATTTTGTTCTTTATTTTTAACAGCTTTATTAAGGTATAATTAATTAGCATACAGTAAACATCACATATTTAAAAATACACAGTTATTAAGTTCCTAGGTAGAACCATCACTGCAGTCAAAATAATGTACGTATCCATGACCCTCCAGAGTGTCCTCATACCTGTTGTAATCCTTACCTCTTGCTCCTTGCTACCTCTGTCTCTCATCCCAGAAAACCACTGACCTGCTTTCTGTCACTATGAATGTTTATATTTTCTAGAATTTTCTAAATGAAATCATACAATATGTACTGTGTTTTTGGCTGGGCTTCTTTCAGTCAATCAAATTATTTTGATATTCATTCATATAGTTGTGCATATTAGTACTTCTTTTTATTGCTGAGTAGTAGTCCATAGAATGGCTATACCATAGTTTGCTTGTCCATTCACTCATTGACGGTCATTTGGGTTGTTTACAGTTTTGGGCAATTGTGAATAAAGCTGCTATGAATATTCATGTACGTGTTCTTGATGGACATTTAATTTCACTTCTCTTGGTTAATTACCAGGGAGTGGGGTGACTAAATCAAACAGTATGTATATAGTTCATCTTCTAAGAAAATGAAAGACTGTTTTAGAAATGGTAATACCATTTTGCATTCCCATTGCAGTATAAAAGTTACATATTTCTTCACCTTTCCAAACCTTGGTATGGTTGGTCCTTTCAAATCCAGTCTTCACTTTTTGTTAACAAATACCATGGTGATCTCAGGCACAATATAAAATTATCAAATATTAATTCAAAGTAAGAATGAGTGAACATCAGTTTGAAAACTGAACACAATACTAAGAAAAACTTAATTGCAATGTGGAGTGTAAGTATAAAAAATATTAAGAATTAGAATCAAATTTACAAAGGTATTTCTTGATATTTACTGTCTGTTAACTCAGAAACCAGATTCTCTCACTTTTCAAGCTCAGGAACTGAATAAATTTGGGACACAAAGTCTTTTCTTTTGCTTTTGTGTATGTAGAAAGGAACTTAAATAAGTAGTTGCCCTCTGTTTGGGGAGTTTTTCTTACTAATGCTTAGAATGCTCTGGCAGCTTTCTGTACACTTTTGCATTTATGAAATTTAATAACCTGATATGTAAAAATTTTTATTGGAGAAGCAGCAAATTTGATTATTATGAGACATTTATTAATGTACTTGAATGTAAAAATATCTTTTATTCCCATTTACAGGTTTCTGAAGGTTTGTCATTTTTGCACAGCAGTGTGAAAATGGTTCATGGAAATATTACACCTGAAAATATAATTTTGAATAAAAGTGGAGCCTGGAAAATAATGGGCTTTGATTTTTGTGTATCATCAACCAATCCTTCTGAACAAGAGGTAATAAAGGTTTTATTCTTCTAATTTTTTTAAAGCTCTGGAAATTTTTAAATTGCATCTGAAATAGATTAGAGAATTTATATGTCTGATGATGAGATGATTGGATGGCATCACCAACTCAGTGGACGTGAGTTTGAGAGTAGATAGATAGTAGAGGACAGAGAAGCCTGCACATAGTTGCCTAGTTGTGTCTAACTCTTTGTGACCCCATGGACTACAGTATGCCAGGCTCCTCCATCCATGGGATTTTTCAGAAAGGAATACTGGAGTGGGTTGCTATTTCCTCCTCCAGGAGATCTTCCCTACCCAAGGGTCTAACCTGAGTCTCTTGTGTCTCCTACATTGGCAGGCAGATTCTTTACCACTGGCGTCACCTGGGAAGTCTGATAAATGTGTATAAATAGGCTTTGTGGTACAATGGTATGTTTAAATTAATAGCTTTATAGAAAATTTCTAATGTTCATTGTACCTACAAATATTCAGTACACTAATTCCATGGTAATGTTACTTGAGAAGAAAGTGCTAAAGCACTTTTGGGTTAGGTAGGTTTTTTCCCCCTCAGAATGTCAGGTACAGGAACAAACTGAATTTAGCAGTGTTTCCCCAACTTACTGAACCACAGAATCTTGTTTAGGGAGCATGATAGCAACAATAGCAGTGACAGTCATGGCTAATGTTTATTGAAGCTCTTTCTAAACACTACCTGTGTATTTACTTATTATCCTTGCAACAACTCAGTGAGGTATAGGAATAATACAGATGACCAAGTTGGACTCATAGAATGAACTAACCTGCTTTAAGTTTAGGCAGGTGGTAAGCTGTAGAGCTAAGATTTGAACCCAGTTTTTCTGGCTAAAAAGCCCCTGTTACTTAGTGATTATGAAACCTACCTATTTATACTTAGGAAAACACTGCAATATTTCAAATTTTTACTGTGTAGTTGGTAAAGAAACCATGATTTGACCTAAGATACATTCGTAATATAAGTAAACATTTTTAGGGGAAGCAGAAAGAATTAGTATTGGTTGAGATGTACTATGGATCAGGCATTGTGCTGGGCCTGTTTTCCATACATTTGTTTAATTTTACAACAGCCTTTTGAACCTATTAATTAAATCACATAGCTCATTAGTGAAAGAACAAGGTTTCAAACAACCCTAATCTACTTGACCTCGTAAGTTTGAAGCCTGTATCAGAAAACATAGGCCATACCTTTCCACATTCAAAATGCATCATATAGTATACTGATAATTTGTTTTCTGGAAGAGAGTGCCAATAATCTCAAAGATATGAGTTCTTATTCTGTCTCTTAGCTTGTTTCATGCATGTTGTAGTTTTGGGATTTGGGGAAATTTAGAATTGAAAGTCTTGGTGACATTTTTACTTGCATGACTGAGTATGAATTTAAAACTCAATTGTTAGTACTTGACAGTGGTTTGCTTTAATTTGACATATTTAATCCACGTGATCATTTTTCTGTCCTTTTATAGCCTAAGTTTCCATGTAAAGAATGGGACCCAAATTTGCCATCATTATGTCTTCCAAATCCTGAATATTTGGCTCCTGAATATATACTTTCTGTGACCTGTGAAACAGCCAGTGATATGTACTCTTTAGGAACTGTCATGTATGCTGTATTTAATAAAGGGAAACCTGTATTTGAAGTTAACAAGCAAGATATTTACAAGAGTTTCAGCAGACAATTGGATCAGGTATTTGCCTTTAAATATTTGCTTGCGTTAAAAATATATTAAGTGTTTCTTAGTATTTTTTTCTAAAATATGTTCAGAAAATTCTCTAAACTGGGAGGAGTGTCTCATATTTTGTTTCCATAAAGTCAACTTAACAAAAGTAATTCTTAGGATTAATATTTGTTACTACAACTTTAATCATGGCATTTATTTACTAGAGTGAAAATTGAAATATGGCCTAAAATAATGGGCATTTTGCTTTAGGAATGGAGACAATTTCAGGTATTAAAAGACATATTTTAGTTATCTTGCAACAGCAGTTTGTTCAATCTAAAAATACAGTTAGTAAATTTCAAAAAGATTTAAATGGACTGTTCACAATATAAATGTATATCTTTTGAATATTTTATATTCATATTTAGCATTATTACTTTTGAACAGTTGAGTCGTTTAGCATCTAGTTCACTTACAAATATACCTGAGGAAGTCCGTGAACATGTGAAACTACTATTAAATGTAACTCCAACTGTAAGACCAGATGCAGATCAAATGACAAAGGTGAGTATGTATTAATTCCTGCCTTAGATGGAGGGACAAAAAATGAGTTAAAGTTGATTAAATGCTCCTGAAGATTTAATATATAGTCCCCAGATAACATCTGTATTCATGAGTGTATTAAATATTCAGTGTCCTTTAATCTTAAGGAATTAAACAATTTATGATATAAGTGCTCTGATATAAAGTTAAGATTTCAAATAAAGAGACATAATAGTTATAACTGGGCATGCAGAAGTTCTAGACATGCTAAGAGTTCATAACCCTCTTAATTCACTCATATAAGCATGGGTTTTAATAAATGGTACTGTTTATGGCCTCAAGATATTTTAGTTAATCTTTTACTATTTTACTAGTTATGTAAAGTAAATGTTATTGTGTAGTCAGTTCACAGATTCTGATTCTGAAAAATTGACTTCAAAAAGAGAAATAATTTATTGTTTCTTATTCTGATTTTTACAATTAGAATTTTATTAAGTTGTCTTAAGCATTTTGCTAAATGTTTCTGAGTATTTTTTTTCACCATACTGTGTCAATTTCACATATGAGAAGTATTTCAATATTTATCAAAATAATTTTACTTTTCTGTTTTTAGATTCCCTTCTTTGATGATGTCGGTGCAGTAACACTGCAATATTTTGATACCTTATTCCAAAGAGATAACCTTCAGAAATCACAGTTTTTCAAAGGACTGCCAAAGGTTCTGCCAAAACTGCCTAAGGTTTGTTGTTTTTTTTAAACAAATGGTCTTCCACTTGTTTGTAGAGAGGAGTTATATGTATGTATTTTGGCTGTGCTAGGTCTTGGTTGCTACATGGGCTTTCCTCTAGTTGTAGCAAGCAGAGGCTGCTCTCTAGTTGTGATGCGCAGGTTTCCCGTTCCGGTGGCTTCTCTTGTTGCAGAGCACAGGCTCAGTAGATGTGGTGCACGGCCTTAGTTGCTCTGTGGCAGGTGGGATCTTTCTGCATCAGGGATCAAGCTCATATCTCCTACCTTGGTAGGTGGGTTCTTTTCCACTGGGGCCACCAGGGAAGCCTAAGGTTTGTTGTTGATCAGTTTGTTATTGTAGTCAGGAGTTTAGCATTTAAAATTTACTTTGACTTCACTATAATAACGCTTTCCCCAAAACGTAACTTTTGCAAAGGGTACATAAATGTCTAAAAGGCTATCGACTGAAGTCATAAAAGTTTAGTGGATCTTTTTTACATGGTGGAAAAATAATTAAATAGGATAAAACAATTAGAAGGGTTCAATTCAGTTGAGTCGCTCAGTCGTGTCCGACTCTTTGCGACTCCATGAACCGCAGCACGCCAGGCCTTCCTGTCCATCACCAACTCCCGGTGTCTACCCAAACTCATGTTCTTTGAGTTGATGATGCCATCTAACCATCTCATCCTCTGTCATCCTCTTCTCCTCCTGCCTTCAGTCTTTCCCAACATCAACGTCTTTTCAAATGAGTCAGCTCTTCACATCAGATAGCCAAAATATTCGAGTTTCAGCTTCAACATCAGCCCTTCCAATGAATATTCAGGACTGATTTCCTTTAGGATGGACTGGTTGGATCTCCTTGCAGTCCAAGGGACTCTCAAGAGTCTCCTCCAACACCACAGTTCAAAAGCATCAATTCTTCTGAGCTCAGCTTTCTCTATAGTCCAATTCTCACATCCATACATGACCCCTGGAAAAACCAGCCTTAACTAGACAGACCTTTGTTGATAAAGTAATGTCTCTGCTTTTTAATATGCTGTCTAGATTGGTCATAACTTTCCTTTCAAGGAGTAAGCATCTTTTAATTTCATGGCTGCAAGCACCATCTAGAGTGATTTTGGAGCCCCCCAAAATAAAGTCAGCCACTGTTTCCACTGTTTCCCCATCTATTTGGCATGAAATGATGGGACCAGATGCCATGATCTTCGTTTTCTGAATGTTGAGCTTTAAGCCTCTTACACCTTCATCAAGAGGATCTTTAGTTCTTCTTTACTTGTTGCCATAAGGGTGGTGTCATCTGCATATCTGAGGTTATTGATATTTCTCCCAGCAATCTGGATTCCAGCTTATGCTTCATTCAGCCCAGTGCTTCTCATGATGTACTGTGCATAGAAGTTAAATAAGCAGGGTGACAATATACAGCCTTGACGTACTCCTTTTCCTATTTGGAACCAGTCTGTTGTTCCATGTCCAGTTCTAACTGTTGCCTCCTGACCTGCATACAAGTTTCTCAAGAGGCAGGTTAGGTGGTCTGGTATTCCCATCTCTTTCAGAATTTTCCACAGTTTACTGTGATCCACACAATCAAAGGCTTTGGCTTAGTCAATAAAGCAGAAATAGATGTTTGTCTGGAACTCTCTTGCTCTTTTGATGATCCAGTAAATGTTGGCAATATGATCTCTGGTTCCTCTGCCTTTTCTGAAACCAGCATGAACATCTGGAAGTTCACGGTTCACATATTGCTGAAGCCAGGCTTGGAGAATTTTGAGCATTACTTTACTAGCATGTGAGATGAGTGCAATTGTGTGGTAGTTTGAGCATTCTTTGGCATTGCCTTTCTTTGGGATTGGAATGAACACTGACCTTTTCTAGTCCCATGGCACCTGCTGAGGTTTCCAAATTTGTTGGCATATTGAGTGCAGCACTTTCACAGCATCATCTTTCAGGATTTGAAATAGCTCCACTGGAATTCCATCACCTCCACTAGCTTTGTTCGTAGTGATGCTTTCTAAGGCCCACTTGGCTTCACATTCCAGGATGTATGGCTCTAGGATCACACCATCGTGAGTATCTGGGTCGTGAAGATCTTTTTTGTATAGTTCTTCTGTGTATTCTTGCCACCTCTTTTTAATATCTTCTTCTGTTAGGTCCATTCCATTTCTGTCCTTTATTGTGCCCATCTTTGCATGAAATGTTCCCTTGGTAACTCTAATTTTCTTACTAGTCTTTCCTGTTCTATTGTTTTCCTCTATTTCTTTGCATTGGTCGCTGAGGAAGGCTTTCTTATCTCTCCTTGCTGTTCTTTGGAACTCTACATTCAAATGGGTATATCTTTTCTTTCCTCCTTTGCTTTTGGCTTCTCTTTTTTTCACAACTATTTGTAAGGCCTCCTCAGACAGCCATTTTGCATTTTTGCATTTCTTTTTCTTGGGGATAGTCTTGATCCCTGTCTCCTGTACAGTGTCACAAACCTCCGTCCATAGTTCATCAGGCACTCTGTCTATCAGATCTAATCCCTTAAATCTATTTCTCACTTCCACTGTATAATTGTAAGGGATTTGATTTAGGTCATGCCTGAATGGTCTAGTGGTTTTCCCCACTTTCGTCAATTTAAGTCTGAATTTGGCAATAAGGAGTTCATGATCTGAGCCACAGTCAGCTCCTGGTCTTGTTTTTGCTGACCGTATAGAGCTTCTCCATCTTTGGCTACAAAGAATATAATCAATCTGATTTCAGTATTGACCATCTGGTGATGTCCATGTGTAGAGTCTTCTCTTGTGTTGTTGGAAAAGGGTGTTTGCTATGACCAGTGCATTTTCTTGGCAAAACTCTATTAGTCATTGCCCTGCTTCATTTTGTATTCCAAGGCCAAATTTGCTTGTTACTCCAGGTATTTCTTGACTTCCTACTTTTGCATTCCAGTCCCCTGTAATGAAAAGGACATCTTTTTTGGGTGTTAGTTCTAAAAGGTCTTGTAGGTCTTCATAGACCCGTCCAACTTCAGCTTCTTCAGTGTAACTGTTTGGGGCATAGACTTGGATTACCATGATATTGAATTGTTTGCCTTGGAAACGAACAGAGTTCATTCTGTCAATTTTGAGACTGCATCCAAGTACTGCATTTTGGATTGTTTTGTTGACTATGATGGCTACTCCATTTCTTCTAAGAGATTTCTGCCCTCAGTAGTAGATATAATGGTCATCTGAGTTAAATTCACCCATTCCAGTCCATCTTAGATCGCTGATTCCTAGAATGTCGACATTCACTCTTGCCATCTCCTGTTTGACCACTTCCAATTTGCCTTGATTCATGGACCTGACAGTCCAGGTTCCAGTGCAGTATTGCTTTTTACAGCATCAGACCTTGCTTCCATGACCAGTCCCATCCACAGCTGGGTATTGTTTTTGCTTTGGCTCCATCCCTTCATACTTTCTGGAGTTATTTCTCCACTGACCTCCAGTAGCATGTTGGGCACCTACTGACCTGGGGAGTTCATCTTTCAGTGTCCTATCATTTTGCCTTTTCATACTATTCATGGGGTTCTCAAGGCAAGAATACTGAAGTGGTTTGCCATTCTCTTCTCTAGTGGACCACATTCTGTCAGCACTTGGACATTAAACATCAGAAGAGAAGTTGTAAACTGTTGTGGAAATCACTGTCTCACTAGCAGTTAAGGGGTTACTTCGGTATGATACTAGTCTCTCCAGTTCTACTCTCCCTTCCTGGCTTAGTAAATTGTGAGGATAACGTAGTCTAAACATATTAATGAATGCCAAAAAAGCCACTGTCTGGAAAACTAGCTAATTCCTTTGTAAAAATAATTCCATTGTTTAATCTATCAGATAGTCATTGGTTATATACTGTTTGTCTAGCCCTTTACCTAGACGCCCTGGAGACTAAATGGGAAACAAAATATTGTCCTTGTTTTCAAGGCCCTTTTAGTAAATGTAGATGGCATTAATGATAATTTACAATATGGGATATGAATCATAAGTAATGAAGAAATTAGGAGAACTATATTAATGAAGACTAATTAGGAAAGTTTTCCTAAAGAGTGACCATATTTCCCCCTTTCTCTGTAATGTTCCCAGGTAATGTCTTTTGTCCTGGCATAATTAGCAATAGTAATATTTTATTCTCAAAAGGGTGCCAGTTTCAACTATCAATTATGTAGTCACTTTACCCAAAAGGATTGGAGGTGTTAGACGCTTAACTTCAATGTTAATACTAAAAACCTGACATAAAGATTAATTTTAAGGAAACATTTTTGCTTTTCAGCGTGTGATTGTGCAGAGAATTTTGCCTTGTTTGACTTCAGAATTTGTAAACCCTGACATGGTACCTTTTGTTTTGCCCAATGTACTACTCATTGCTGAAGAATGTACCAAAGAAGAATATGTTAAGTTAATTCTACCTGAACTTGGGCCTGTCTTTAAACAGCAGGAGCCAATCCAGGTATGTATGTAGATATTTTTTCCTGTTTATCTGTGGTTATTCAGTGGTCTTAATCAATGATAACTATCACTGAAAACAAAAGTAATGGATATCTGGCTTTTTAAAAATTGAGGTAAATGTGAGAGACTTGCTTTTCCATTAGTCAGAAGCTATTTTTCATATGCTTGAAGTAAACCATTCCTAAAGTTAAAGTTGAACTTTGCAAGTAAATGTCTATAGCTCTCAACAAGTTACTGTCTCAAAAAAGAAATTGTAGTGAGGTTTTACATGTGTTATATTGTTCCCATTGACCTTACTGAGTGTTGCAGGTTTAGTAAAATAAATATTTATTTTTCTCCTGCACTTTTAAATATTTCTGTGTTTCTGCTTTGTTATTGAATCTTTAATTTGTAGATGGTTTTTGCCAGTTGTTCCCATTATTTTATTGCTAGTAAATAGTTTCACTAGAAGAGGGAAAATGCTTCCAGCACCGTGAAAGTAATATGTGTATTGTTAAGAGGAAATTTAATTAGAATCTGATATGGACTCTATTAAAATGTTTATCCCTCCGATTCAAGGTGGGCTTGGATTTAAGGGAGCAGTAGGGTCCCATACTTCAGTTAGAATCTGGCCACCTTCATCTCCTTGGACAAGTCATTACTCTCTTACAGCTTCTATTTTCATCATTTCTGAAGTGAAAAGAGTTGTTGAAATTAATTGAAATTTTCTTGCACATGGGAAATATTACCAAGTTTCTGATACTACATGGCAGTAGCTTATTGGTAAACTGTCGATTACCTAATTTAACAGTTTAATGACAGGCTGTTTGTGGTCCTTCCCTTGAAGGGAGGGAAACTAAAGGAAGTCTGTGGTAGTAAGGCAAGAGTTCCTCTGCCTAAGAAAGGGGGAGGTGAGGGAACTATAGGGTTTGAAGCAGAGTTCTCCAAACACGGTCAAGGTGTCCAGAAGAAAAGCAGTGGAGTCACATGTCCACCAAGCTGTGCATCATATAGGAGCCTAAGGAATCTACCATCTGAGCACTTATTTGCCTTCATTCTTTGCATTTTTTCCCTCTTACTAGTCTAGCTAAAAATCCCTTCTGAAAAATTTTAACTGAGCCTTGACAAAACTAGTCTGCATAAATAGAAGGGATGGTTTGTTCCTATCACTTAGCTATGTGGTGGCAGACAAATGATCAGGGACAACTGAAAATGTTTCTGTCTAGAATTTTTCCTGACAGTCCTTTTCATTTCTGTACCTTTGCTTGTTTTGAGCTTCATAGAAGCCAAGTGATGTAATTTACTTCTTTGCGACGTCTGACTTTGCTGCCCCCAGACTTTTATTTTTTACCCAGTAGCTTTCTAGATAGTTGGTACTTGTGGGTGAGTGATGTATTACTGAAGATATGTGAAAGTTAGGAAATTAGCTTTTATTTAAATATTTAAACCAAGAACAGATGTTAAATATTGTGCTTCTAGAAACATAAGAGACTTGATTTATATGTTTTTGTCTTCCATGCCTTCAGGCTAGCAACATGGTAAGTGTCAAAACACATAAGTTATTCTTTTGAAGCAACTTTAAATTTTGGCATACGTAAAGTGGCATAAAAAGTCTAGACTTTGATACATTGTTCCCCTTGTATACACAGATTTTATTAATCTTCCTCCAAAAAATGGATCTGCTACTAACCAAAACTCCTCCTGACGAGATAAAGAACAGTGTCCTGCCAATGGTTTACAGAGCCCTAGAGGCTCCCTCCATTCAGATCCAGGTATAATATTCAGTTTTTTTCTTTTAATGATGATTTTGATTAGTAAAGCAAAAGAAAGAAGTAAAGTACATTTTAAGTTTGTCATAAAATTTTTATATAAAGCTCAATAATACATATTAATGAGTTAGTGAATTTCATTATGTACTTTTAAATTATGCTACTGCTGCTGCTGCTAAGTCACTTCAGTTGTGTCCAAATATGTGCGACCCCATAGACGGCAGCCCACCAGACTCCCCTGTCCCTGGGATTCTCCAGGCAAGAATACTGGAGTGGGTTGCCATTTCCTTCTCCAATGCATGAAAGTGAAAAATGAAAGTGAAGTCACTCAGTCGTGTCCGACTCTTCGCGATTCCATGGACTACAGCCTACTAGGCTCCTCTGTCCATGGGATTTTCCAGGCAAGAGTACTGGAGTGGGGTGCCATTGCCTATATCCACTCCTAACTAATTTGAAGAATCAGTTGATGAATACTGGTATTAATAAAGTAAAATGATTATTGTTCTTTTTACTTATCAGAAATGTACTATTCTGGAAGGTTTGATTTACTCTAGTTTGGATTGCTATATACCTTCTTCCTAAATGAGTAATTAACGTGTGAATGAAAATGACAAACATGCATGTGCCTTTTTTTTAAGAAAGCATTAAGCAGGTACTCCCCATACTCTTGTTTTTTTCATGCTTGGTAACTCAGTCTTCTATTCAGAAATGTTGTTGCTTTTGAATTGAAGTTAATTTGTATAGCAGGTAGGTAGAAAAGCAGATAATAATTTAGTGTGAGCATCCCTAATGCATGAAAAGTCAGGGCATTCATGTCACAGAGTGCTTTAAAACATTGCATACTTTGCCAAACTTCTGGTTCTTCACATACTTTGCCAAACTTTTAGTTCTTTGCTACTAAAATTTTGGTTCTATGGAATATCTGGAAAAAAAGTTTGGATTGCTATTAAAAGTATAATTTAGTTTGAGCTTTTTCCCCCCTACTGTGGAAAGAACATCTGATTCCACAAAGGTTTCATATTTAAAAGTTTATACTCTCTTTGCCAGTGTAGAGATTCTAGTAAAGAAAAGCATAGAAGTTTAGTTTTTATAAGTTGATGACCAAGCTTTTTTTTTTTTCAAATGTGAACCTAATACCATATATATATGGTCACTTTTTTGATTCACTTCAGTCTTTATCTGAGGTCTTTTATATTATTCAAAATTGTGAAGTTGAATTTAAAATTTTTCCTTATAACATCATTTCTTACTTCCTTTGTCCAAATGACATGGAATGATGGGGAAAGGTATACTTACTGTTACTTTTTGGCACGTCCCAAAGGAATTGTGAATTACAGCTTGAAACATTCCCACAGGCCCTGTGTAGCCAACCTGATTATATATTCAGCGAGATTAGGGAGAAAAGGGAGGGTAAAGTGATGTGTAAGTCATTTTTCTTCATAAAATAAAGTGAAGTGAAGTTGCTCAGTTGTGTCCGACTCTTTGCGACCTTATGGACTGTAGCCTACCAGGCTCCTCCGTCCATAGGATTTTCTAGGCAAGAATACTGGC